>NC_142248.1:31015698-31650506 GCF_052056855.1 Sturnus vulgaris
TCAAGGACAAGTGTAATATCCCTCTCAAGTGATGAGACAGTCAAAGATGTACCTAGCCTATGTGTTATCAAGGATAGGAATTTGATAGGAAAAGAAAATTCTTGTCCTTTTTTTTCCTAGCTCTATTAATTCCTCTCCACAGATCATTCTAATCCAATAATTATTATCTCCCTCTACAATTCTTTTAGTATTCTATCAAGCATACAAAGAGTTGCTTCAATTGCCTTTCATGCTCTGATATTTCTCTATTAGGATTATTAGGATGCTTCTCATTAGCAAGCAGCTTTTAATAACTAATTCTTTAATAATTTCTTCTATACTCCCTAACTCTCTACTTATTCTCTCTACCCATTATACAGAGATTAGGGGCCCTCATTATAAATTCACATTTATTCACTTTTCCACAATGGCATTTTCTAAGGACCAAGGCCAGCAATTTTTTTTTCAGGTTTAATCAAAGTAACAAGTTTTCAAAGCCCATTCCTGAAATATTTCCGCCTATCCCACAAAGGACTTTAGGAACCAATCAGCCAGAAAGTGATCTACCTACACTTAGAATGATTTGATAGTCACACATGCACTGTGTCTGAGGGTAGACCTACAGCATTCAACAGGGGATATGCACAGAGAACTAAGTCCAAAAGGTTTAGCTCCCTGTCAAGACATCAGTTACGTTCTGGAAGCAGCATAGCTACAGGACAGCTGGAGACTCGTGAAGCATCTCAGGCTAAGTCTGTCTCCTACACAGCTGGAGCAGCTCTGGATTGACATTACAAACCAGGGTGCCCACACCAAGGTTTGTAGGACAGGACCCAACATATCTGAATCCTTTTTTCTATCCTGTTAGGAGGAATAGAGTAAAATAAAGATAGGTGCAGAAGATAACTTCCAGAGGCACAGGTAGAAGGTTCAATAATCAGATACTTACCACTGCTTTTCTTCACAGTTCAAACAGTATTTTCTTGTCTTCAGCAACATGCAAGTCTTCTCCATAGTTAATTCAAAGTACTATTTTTTTGCCTGCTCTATCTAGAGTTTTCTTCTAGCACATGAAAATTCTTTGTCTTTGACATGGAAACAGCCTGGAAAGAAAAGCTGACTTATGACACTAATGAACCAAGCAAGCAGCAGCACAATGAAACATCTCTGCAGGATGTTCCCTTTCTTACTTACCTTCAGGGCAAAACTGGATCAGAACACTAATCCAAAGTGCCTAGCCAAAATATGAATTCTTTTTAACATAATTAGATAGTAAAGCCTGACTAGCTTATTTCCAGCTCTGCTTCCTTTGCAGCTTGCAGTCCAGCTCTAATGCGTTGCTGTAGTTATTAGTGGGTAGCTAAGTCATTAATAATATGACTTAGTTACCAGGTGGGTGATTTTTTATATACATATATACTGTAATCACTCACACTCCGAAATTAAATGCTGATGGACAAGGAAGAAGAAAGCAGCCTGACAATAACATAAGTTCTTAAGTAGCAAGCCACTCTATTTTGTATAATTTTGCAGGGTTCATTACGAAAGCAGGGCTCATTATGGAAGTTTTTACTCATATACAGTACATAGGATATACAGAAACAGATTATGAATGCCCTTATCAGGTCCATAGGAATTACTTTGCCAAAACACAAAGATGATCTTCCTATCTCTCCTAATGACAGATAAAATATGATCTTTCTGAGAAGCGTAACCTCCCCATTATACATTCTCTGTGTGTGTTATTACAAAGGCAGAATAACTTGGTTTTGAACCCAGCTACTAATAAGATTATTTTATAACACATAAAAACAAAAGGAAAAGGTTTGTAGTATGTTAGCAGATGTATCTAACAATGTTATTTTTCTTTTCAACTCTGTGTCCAGTCACCTAAGTCCTACTATCTTCTGCTATTTGATCTAATAGGTACAATGCAGCTGAATGTACTTGAAGAGCCTGAAGTTTCATTGTATTTTAGCATGTTCTAGGTTTCATTTTTCTCTAACTCTGAAAATCAAAAGTGTTGAGATAGAACACACAATGATGTCATTTTCTTAATCTGGTATTCACTATTTTGCCAAGCTACAGATCACCTACAGCCTTAGACAGTGTACTGGCTTCACTGCAACAAGTAACTTCAAATACAGAAATGGGCTTTAAAAATTTGCAGTTAAGAACTTCTACTTCAGGTGGCTTTAGAAAATTTGGACTGTACTGTGAAACATTTGACATTGTTATGAAAAAATTACCTGTCATTGTGTTAGTATTAGACAGACCTGAACCAAAATCCAACAGTCAAATACAAATTTAAATACTTTCAATCTCCCTAAGAATTTGCACTGCTTTCATCACCATCTTTCTTCTGAAGTTCTATGAATGAACTTCCAAGTCTGGACTCAGCAATTCACATTTGTGCTACCAGTGCTAATATTTGCAATGGGTTTTTCAAGATAAAGGTGAAAAGGATACTTCATCCCCACTAAATTTTAACAGCTTACTCATACAATGCTGTACATCTTCCTTACAGGTTTTCCAAAGCAGAATCCTTTGAAAGATTGAAATTTAGAAAAAGGTATACATTTCTCCATCATTATACATTCTCCATTGTAGGGACCATGATACTCCTTTGGTCTTCTTAAAAGATTGTTCCAGAGCCCTCCCCACAGTAAAATAATATAAGTTAGTTCTAAGGTTTCTCTCCTTGTATTTTTCCATATTCTCCAAAGCACAGAGGTGAATCAACACAGTCTTTCTGCAGAGTATCTGTGTTCATCTAAGGGCTTTCAGGTAGTCAAATAACATTAATTATGAATAGTTCTCTTAGTGGTAGACTGCACACAGCACAGCAGCTAGGACCCATGGAGGTTGCCACAACAGTCTGAAATCACAGCTATAAAGGCAGTTGCAGCATTCGGTGCAATGAAGAAATGTGTTGGGCCAGCCAGGGGGATGTCACTTTTGAGATCGTTATGAAGTTGTGGAAGCCCAGCGTTAACTCCCTGACATTATCTTCAAGCACGTTCCTTCACTGCTCTTTTGTGCAAGTCAGTTACAACCAGTTTTCCGTATAAGCATGCCCAGCTACATTCCTGGAGCCAGTTTCAGCCCTAGACATACAGAAGAATCCAAAGAAGCTTGTTCTTTATTGACAAATCTATTTCAATATTTCACATCTCTTGGTCTTAAGACATTCACATCCTAAGATGCTAAACCCATTTTAATTTATGACTTCCAGTTACCCACTGTAATGCCTGAGGACATATTGAAATCTCAGAAGATGGTAAGATTTGTCCAGAATATCAGTCTTCTAATGTGTGTTCATTATTTCAGTATCACCACTTCTGAGGCAGAAGAAAAATATTGTGTAAAATAAATAATTGGTGTTGGTACATAACTTAGGCTAGAGAATAAGGGCTGTTACTACTGTAGTTGGTGTGCAGAACTCCACAATCTGCTGAGGTGCTTTGCTTATTGTACCTTATATGAGTTCTGCTTTCTGGTTGGAAAAAATGTATTTTGCCTATCTTTTACTGGTGACAATCCCACCAAGGAAATAAAAGCTTCTTGCTTTTAGTGTTTTCAAAACATCCTTTAATCATTATCTCTAAGGAGTAGAGGGAAATACAGATCTCTGCAACACTACCGAGATAAACACATCTGAACCAATATCCCTGGGTCGTGCTAACCTAATATGTTCACCTGTCTTTTGCAGACAGATCAAGGATGTGATCCAAGCCATCCCTGATCCAAGCAATACCACTTCCTGCTAAAGCAGATTTATTTTTTTAGTTGTAGCACCAGGCTGCCCAAAGGTACAGGTCCAGTGACACAGTTTTTTACTCAAACTGAATTGTCTTCTGTGAACGCAGAGCACAAGAGGGAGAGACCACATCTAGTTGCAAAGAAGTTGAGGCTGAAAAGTAGGAGAAGGTCTTTTCTATCACATCAACGAGATATTGGAACATCTTATTAAAGGAAATAAGCTCATAAATTTGGTTCACCTACTGAAATGGTTTTTTAACACTGCTGATTAGATGGACACAAGGTTTCAGGGGATAGCTCCATGTCCTTTCAAACAGCCTGGAATGAACAACAGAGCTCTAGTGCAACACCACAAAGGGAAACACTGTGCTCTTGGAAGGCTAACATAAATTCAGATCTGAAATATAAGGCTGAAGTTTGAATATGTTCCTTAGGTAAGTCACATTTCTTATCTAATCTTTCTTTTCTCCAGGCTAACTGATAGGCTTCTACATGGAATTCCAGAAGATTCTCTCCTGAAGTCTTGCAAGATCCATAATACTTTCCTTGTCTAGAGTTTTAATCAATGAGAGCTAAATCTATCCTTGATAGACCTTTCTTGCATGTTATTACACTTTCGACTTAATCCTGCATACTTGAGAATCATTTCCTTCAAAATTGATTCTAAAACTTTTCATATTACATCAGCCTAAAAATTCCAAAGCTTGTAAATGACAATTACTTTCTGTTTTGATTTGTATACTTCGTCCTCCTTAATTTATCTAGAAATTACAACAGTAAACCTGCAAGTTCAGAATTCTTAGCTGAATATTTGTTTCAAAAATCCCACCTATCATGTTCTATGTGTCCTTCTGGTTGCTGTGTTTAATTTCGAAGAAAGAATTAAGTCCACTTGAAAATTTGTAGAGATGAGGGCATATGTCTTGCAAATCTGTCAGCTCTCTCAATTTTTTTTTCCAGATATTAGATTCTACTTTTCTTTGCACACTTCTTTCAGTATTCTTGTGAATACAAGTACCAATCTCTTCATTCTCATGCCCAGTGACAGGGCTCAAGGAACGGGATCTCCAGAGAAGTGGTCGCAGCATGAAGCCTGACAGAGTCCAAGAAGCATTTGGGTAATGCTCTCAGGCACATGGTGTGACTCTTAGGGTGTCCTGCATTGGGTCAGGAGTTGGAGTCAATAATCCTGATGGATCCCTTCCAACTCAAGCTTATTCTATGATTCTATGGTTCTATAGTTACAATATTTTAGAGACATAGTTTCTGCTTCTCAGACCTTAAAATGACTGGGAAAGAGCCTGCTCTTCACGCTATCCATTCCAAGGCCTTTGTGAACAATTTTGTTCCCCACCAACTCAGCTGGTCAATAAACCACTGAACTGTTTCTCCAAACTTCCAAGAACTACCATCCTCTTCACATGGCCTACCTGAATCAGTGTCTCCAGCTCTAGCTCGGTTACACAGACGTGCTCCCGGAGGAAGTCAGCCTTCTCGGATGCAATTGTGTGCTTCTGCCTGCTTTCAAAGGGCTGCTCCAGGGCACGGAAGACGAGTCCTCCCGCCACCAGGTAAACTACCACCACGATAAAGATGGCCACCACTGCTCTCCAATCCATGACTTTCTGCCGGCCTTGACAAGGGGTTTCCATGGCAGCAACAACAGTGGCTCGGGAGGAAGCGGAGAATTGTGGAGATGGGTAATGCCCTTTAGTTTTGGGCTCAGGCTCACAAGCTGGCACTGCTGAGGGAACAGTCACTGAAACACAAAGAAAAAAACCTTATTCAAAATCAAATCTTTTAGGGTATGACCTTGATTTTCATAAAAACTTCCCTAAAAACCATTTTCAAGACTTTTACATAAATCATGTTCTTTACATAAGATATGGTTCTTCTCATCTGGAAGGTTCCATGTCTGCTTTGTCCATCCATACTCAATGGACACCTCAAGGGTTTCCTTTGCCTCTGTAGAACTTCACCCATTACCTCTAGAACTGGACAGTCCAGTTACAAGTGCAAAAAGTTCAGAAATATGCAGAATATATATGCAAAATGAACATGAAAATTCTGACCAGCTAGGATATAAATTACACATGGTTGTGTTTGGTGAAGGACCCTAGCAGTGGTCCTTTTACATCCTTAATTCATAATACTAATAGTATTAATAGTGCTAAGAAATGGAGCTGTTAAAGAACACTGATCCCTACCTGACCTGGTATTGACAGAAACAGAAAATGCTTTGCAAACCACAGTGCTATTTGGCTCACTAACATAAACTGGCCCGTCTATTTACTTGAATTCACAAAACCATCACTCCTGAAAATGTCCTTAAAGCCTGGAAGCTTCACAAAGTTCAGCATAAATAATGTGTCAGCCAGAGTATACGAGATGTCTGAGGTCAAAGTTACATGCCAAGTGCAACTGTGGACCTCTCACCTTGGGACTGAGACACTCTATAGCCTAGATGACCTTTACAATACATCAGAGCTAACAAGTCCTGATCTCCAGTTGGACTTAATAGCCTAACCACTGCTACCAATGCATGTAAATCAAAGCTAGGTCATCTCCAAATAATTCAGATGTCTCATCATCATACTTCCCCACTCTCTGTTGCTAGTGTTAACAATGCAGGTTCCTCAGCATCCACTGATATAATGGTACCACATGTAGGATTTGAAGATGCTGGATTCATTTTAAACCAAATTCCTGTGTAATCTTACCATGGTGCAGCTGCCACTGGCCTGTAAGTTTTTTGAAAACAGATTCATTTTTCTGCATATCAGACCTAAATCAGATTACAGTTAAAATACAGCTACTTTAGGTGCATTCTCTGAACTTATTCTCAATCTGTCTTTACTTTTTCACTTAGAAATTAAAGCAGAAAGATTTACAACATCCCATCAGAGTGGCATTGTAACCCCATTCTTGTTGTATGTTCTAAACTTACAACATGATTATACTTTGAGTCTGAAGTGGGCCAAAATTCTTTCCCAACAGAAACCATTTTATGATACTGAATAATTTCAGAACTCAGGTGTTTACTACAGTCATGTTTTCCTACAAGCAATACAACTCTGAAGCACTGCATGGAGGATAGAGATTCCAGCTTACTTAATCAGTAAACTACAGAAATCTATAGTTGCTTTACACTTACAGTTAATATTTTGTTTCATATATGATGTAGAGGTTCCAGATACCACATAGATTAGAAAGGATCCAAGATCAGAGCAAAAGCCTTTGTGGTTGATTCCTTTTTTATTTGTTTTGCAACACCCTGTGGCACAGCTGTTCAGTTTGTCCATCAAAAGATCTTTATGGTTCTCAACACTTATTAACCAGGATGGGGTGACATCAGACTTAAAAGGATATTTTCTCTTACCTCCAGATACATTTCATATGACTTTTAAGAACTTTGTGTGACAATAGGAAGAAGAGTGACAGTATTAGAAAAAAGTTACATTTTTAGTAAGATATCAGTATATTTATTCTCTAAGTCTCCTGAAAGTATTATTGTAATAAATACAGTGAATTTCAGCAGGAAACACCACAAAATTATGTAGAAGAAACATAAAATATTGAGGTTGTATGAAGCCATTGGAACTTCCCTTTCTCTATAGGCAAGTATCTTAAACCTGAATCCAAACATCCTGACTGAACTAAATTTGAGTACTCACAGAAGTGGCTCAGCTGATGTAACTCTGTGTAACATAGCTTCCACAGGTTCCATAGAATTCATATAGTTTGAATTAGTTAGAGCCCATAACTACTGTGTATATTGTAAACCAACACCAAATCTGTGAGCCTGAGGGCTGATTTTTCGCACTTCAGATTACCCAGCATCAGGATCCAAAGCTTACATGGCAAGAAGAGAGCAGAATTCATGTGACAGAATGCTACCATTTTTTGAAACAGGTATCCACCTTATCACAACTGGCATAGTCCAGTGTTGACTGGGTGAGACTCTCAGTGGAAAGCCTTTGATATGACACAAATAAGTCAAGAAGATAGAAGTCAAGAGCTGGTATCATTAAAACAGCATTTGTGAGTTTTCTTCTCCTCTCTGCTAGTATAAATGCTTTTTCTTATTCAAATAGTGTTCCTGGCAAAGTGTTAGTAACAGCCTTACAGTAAAATCATGGCCTGTTTGATTCTGTCTTCTAAGGAAAATGTGTTGTACTGATTTAAGAATAAGTTCAGTAGAGAACATATAATGTTCTTATAAATATTTTGTCAAATAGCTTAGTAGATTACTATCCTCAGCTTGCTTATCTCTAAAAAGAAGAGAAAAAGAACTGTCTTCGTTTTTAATTTTCTGCTATTAGTAATAGCTATCCTAAGTGAATGTAGAACTGTTGATCCTAAAGTGTTTTATATTATATAAATAAATGCACAGGACGACTGTACTAAAGCAGCTAGTTAAGCAACTGATGCGTAACAGAAATCTTACAAAGCAGATGAACAAGGCACAACTGCAGTCAACACTGCAGAGATTTTAAGCAGGAGTTAGGTATTGGAAGAACAATGCAGATATTCCATCTAGGAGCTATCCCACTCTTTACAAGACAGTGGGTAAGAAGCAAGCACTTGGTAAGAAGTCAGAAATTCTGATTTCTAATTGGAACAGTGTCTCTGAACCTATACTCTCACAAAGGTGTTGCCATTTGCCTTTAAACCATGGTTTCATCAACTGCAAAAAGAGAAAGTAGTGCTTACTTTTCTACAAGTGCCCTGGGAGTGTCCATTTCTGAAAGTAAGAGCTAACTAAAATTCTAGAAGTTTAACAAGCAGCTTTACTAAAACCAAAGGACAAACTACATTGGCAATTCAACAATGTGCAGAGGTATACAGCTTTAAAAAATTAAGGACTACATAAATTCTTGCATTTGTATAGGCAATTTAGACCATAGTTTAGGACAAACATAGAGCAAAATATAATAAATGCAGAACAATCCCTACTTCATTTGTTCATGTTTTTTCAAAACAAGCCATTGTCAGAACAGGCTTTTCCCCAAACAGAGCCTCATCCATATGTTCATTAAATCACATCAAAGAAGACTTAATCAGTCTCAGTGAAAGCAATGATAGATCTCCATTCACATTCATGCACTGTATTAGCTGACAGCTAATCTCATAGGTACAGGAACCCTCAAAGGAACACTCTGGTGTTTCAAAACAGGCCTTATCCCAGTAAAAGGATGCCAGAGAGCAAAGAAAGGTAAATTCCTGATTGTTTGGATAACCTTCAAAATTAAACAACTGAAGATATTAATGTTCCAAGTTAAACTGCAATGTTAAGATCTGTACAGTTGTTCACATTTGAGATTACTGCATTACCTGAGCTTGTACCGGCAAACATGACTGCCAGGGTTCCCAGTGATGTTTGAAGACCTTAAATACCTCAGACTTCTGCTAATATTGATGAGAATTAAGGAAGCAAAATCTCACTTGCCGTCAAGATGATGGGGCAAAGCTTAACTGGTTAAAGTTGTAGACAATTCCCTGCTATGGAGAGCAGAGGGCCCAGTGTGCTGAGCAGGCCCAGCCCAGAGCAGGCTGTGCTGCCTCCTGAGCCTGGGTCATGGACATCACCAGGACACTGCCCGGCCTGGCATGGCCCTCAGAACACTGCCCTTCCTGAACTGCCACCTACGGAGCCAAGGAGACGGCAGCACATAGTCCAAGAAAGGACTTCAGGGCCTTGGGATGTTTGGTAAGGGAGTCTGAGGTGTGGGTGATGTTCTCCTCTCGAGTTACAGTTGAAGGCAGCATCATGGGAAGAAATGGACAAACTGAGTCTATGGCTCCACGGCTCGTGTCATCGTCCAAATTTTGGGGGTTTTGACAATGGAATGGTTCGACACAGTTCCAGGCATGCTGGCATCAGACTGGCTCACCTTCCTCAGCAGTGGAAGAGAGTCTTTGCTTAGGAACTAGTGGGGCTCACTGGCAGGGCTTTGTGCTAGATGTAAGGGGGTAGAGGGGCAATATGAGGCTTGTCCCTGCAAATGTCAGAGGATGTGAAAATAGACAGCTAGAGGGACAGGGTGCTAGAGAGAGCTCTTTACAGTGACTCTGAACTGTACTAGCCACCCTGGACCATACCTCCAGTCTTAGGGAGATGAGCCAGGAAGTCCTAACAGAAGGGAAACACCAGGGAAATTTCTGAAAGGAATAATGGGGTATTCCTCTAGGAAGGCAGCCTGGCAGTCCCCGGGAGCAAGAAATTGGACAAGGAAGGCAAGAGACTGGTATGGCTGAGGCTGAGTAGGGAACTGCTGGTCGAACTAAAGGTAAAGAGGCAAATGCATAGACTGTGGAGACAAGGACATGTAACCTGGGAAGAGTATAGAGATCAAGGGATGGGGTAAGGAAGGCTAAGGCAAAGCTGAAACTGAACCTCACAAGGGACACCAATAATAACAAGAAGGGCTTCTAATGGCATGTTAACCAGAAAAGGAAAGTCAAACAAGCCCCCTGATAACAGTAGCCCCTGATAAACAACACTGGTAAACTGTTAACAACAGATGAGAAGAGGCTGGGGTACTTCACAACTTTTTTACCTCAGTGACAGCCTGTGTTCAACTGACTTTTGACTATGAAAACATCAAAATGTGGCTTTGCCACAGTGACCTATATCCTGGAAACTATCTTACTCAATATGCTAAGAACACAGGAAATACAAAGAAACCTGGTTTCAGAGGAGAGTTTCTTAAATGGTTTAAGCCAAATAATTTTTTTTTAATAAACATGCCCTTCTCTGTGTTACTGCTGTCACAATTTCTATTATGAAAAAATTTTATAATGTCTTTTTTAGTACTTCATTTTCTTCCACATCCCTGTGTTACACAGACACACAGCAATGTATGTACATTTTAATGAGAGAAAAATAGACACATCAAATAAAAATGCTGCTTTCACAGGATTCAACACAGAATTACATAGAGGCCATGTGCACTTACAAATTCATAAACTCAGCAACAGGCTTTAAGTTTGAAACATGAGTTGATCAAAAATGAAATCGGACATTTCATCTCCCATTTTAGTGGTGCCATTGAAGGTAGGAAACAAAATACTTTCAGCTCAGTAAAAAGTTTTGTTGATACATGTCCAAAGGTAGGTACCAGTATTTTTCCCAAAATCCTCATAATACAACAGGAGGTTTCTTTAAAGAAAGGAAATTATGCATTCTTCTGACATGTTCATAGTCAAACATCCAAAATTTCCCATGAAGCTTTTCTTATGTTTATATTAAACTAGAAATTTAGTTAGAATTATGAAGTAATCTAATCGTGTAGCCCAGTTTCAGTGAGAAAATTCAGGAGCAAATAGTCTTCCCTACAGCTTTTACAAGATCCTACATTGGGTTGTTGTCAATTCTACATACTTCCTGTAGCACTACTTAATAAGCCAGCATTCTTTCCTGAACTAATATAGAAATACGATTTTTTTGTCAAGTGTATGAAGTTGCAGCACAGAGTTCTCACGCATCAAAGCTCAGAAATGCCTGTGAGGTGTTAACGAAGTCCACTACAGCTTCCCTGAACTGACCACTAAGACTAGGTGGATCCACCTTCTTTAGAATGGATCATAAAGGACTGGGGGATGAAGAGACTTCACTGGCCATAATTGGTTTAAAGTTATTTATTTCATTTTAACTGAATTTTTTCCTCCCCAAGTCCCTCTTCCAAAATAGCCACACACCGAATTTAACATTAAAAAGTTTCCTGACTGAACAATACGGAAGGGCAGGAAAATAAGCAGCCCACCAGTGGATAACATATTAATCTTTCACTCCAAGGCTCTTGCTCTTCTCCAAACAGAAGTTCCTGGGGGATGTGAGTATCTAGCATTTGCTTCCAATCTAAATCTTTCCCACAGACTCCCCAGGTTCTTTCAGATAAGGGCTGCTGGAGTTAGGATAGCAGGGCTGTGCCTGGAAGTCATAGCAAGTATAAGAGGTATGTTAGAGAAATAGTGGAGGCAATCAATATATTAAGATATTGCCTATATGAACTTCTCAAGAATATGTCGCAGACAGAAAACGCATGCAGACCTACGAATGAAGGGAATTGGATGGTCTAACAGGAAGCAGGTGAAAGTAATGAAATACTGAATTTTCTGTCCCCGTGTTACCAAAAAAATCACTAAACCATCAAAATTTTGCATTTTGAGGACATTACAAATAATTTCCACTGATTTACGTGTTATTCCACTCTCCACCTCCCATTCATCTCTTTCTGTTGTGGTTTTTAACAAGTTTTACAGACAGCATCCATTTAATCAGCACAATGAATATTAAATTTTTATAACTGGACATTCAAAAATCTGATGTTGGTTTAGAAAGTCTGGCTTTTAGAACAAAAATCCCAGTCGGTAATGGCCATGTTTGCCTTTGTGTTTGTGCAGCATCTTCGCATGATGTGGGCTAATTAACAGGTGACGTTACAGCTGTGATCAAGAAATGGGAGAAAAATCCTGCCTGCAGGCTACGATTATGTATGGGGCAGAACACTGGTATCCCTGTGGCAGTTGTTCTGGATTGAAGAATAAGAATAATAGGAATTGCTATCTGGGGACCACAGGATTCATACAGTCATGGATCAAAAAAAGTGTTATCAGTGCTGACATGTTTTACACCAGTTTGGCCTTGGTCCTTCTTCCTATCCCCACAGGATACCCAAATTGATCAGTGAAAGTCATTGCAAGCTTGCCACACAAGGGGGATTTCACCCTAACGTTCCTACAGCATTTTGGTGAGAACTACCACTGAAATAAGAAGCATTACTACTGCATTTACTGTTGATGAAAGCAAAGCTTTACACATTGTTAGGAAAACACAGAGTGCCTCTGATCATAGAGCTTTTCACTGCAGCAGCACCCCCTGGGTTAAATCTAACACTGTTTTCCCTGAAGAGGATTCTCTAATGCAGCATTAGTACTGCTGACTTCAGTAAAATCTCAGCTGTCTGCTGCAAATGCAGCCATCAGCAGCCAGGCATTCCACGGAGTATGAGACACAGGTGAAGGCAGAAAGGACAATACACATTAAACAAAACAGATTGGATGCTGTTAGAAGAAAAGTAGCATTGATTCCTTCCAGATGCCCCTTTCTCTGGGTGAGGTGAGACGGGAAAGAGTATGTAAGTTATAAATATGCATAAGGAATAACGGCACTGTTTGCTTCCTGTCATAGGGTAATGCTTGTGAAATAGAGTAAAAGTTCATAATACTGAGTTGTCTCTGTTGGTGGGGAGAGAAATGTCAGCAATAAGTATCAGAGAAAATTGTAACTGACCATTGTTTTGCCGTCCCTGGCAGCAGCTTTGGGAAGTATATCGTATCAAAAGAGTTCTGCAATTTCTGTACTATCCGTCATATGTTCCCATCTAGTGCTCAAAATGATGATTCTCCGTAAGCCTCCAAAAAAAAAACCTACATTATTTTGCTGCATCAGTTATAATTGAAACGAATTAATAGTTCTCGGAATACTGGAACACAGTTGTTATAATAAAACAAAAAGGCACTGTTTTATAATTTTTTCATTCTTTTTCATTAGAAAACTATAGTTTAGTCAAAAATAAAAAAAATTTAGCAGCCTAAACTGCAACATCGTAGGAATTAAGAAAACAATATGGTTTGAGTTAAGGTGTCTCTTTAGAAAGAGCTTTCTAATGATGAGAGTCTTCGCATAGTCATGATACTGGTGGCACTGTAAATCATCAGAACTAAGGAGAACCTAAGCCTCTTCCCAGAGAGCTTCTTTAGTGTCACACAAGAATTCAGTTATGCAGTAAGTAATTAGAATGAATTTTACCTTTCACTGAAAGACAATATCACTCCTATCTGAAACCATTTTTTTGCAAAGAACAAATCTTGAGGGAATCTTCCCCAGTTTCTACTGTCCATACTACCAGAATATACTGCTCCCATATACCTGTGCAGCAAGTGCCTGACAGAAACAAGTACCTGGCTATCTGGTCTGCATGACAGTGCATTTCACTTAGGTGGCAAGGTGATGGAAGCAGGGTAGCAACAGTGTTGGTCTGTGTGGAAGGCCTGGGACTGCCTCTTTCTGGACACAGCCAATTCCCACCGATTCCAACAGACCCACAACAGGACATAGCTGAGCCCATCAGGGAAGGTGGTAGCACTTGTGTGAAAGCATACTTTAGAAAAGTAAAATATTGTGCAGACTTTGAAGAATGTGGTTAAAGTGTGAGAAAGAATCCTAAAAACACGAAGGTCAGTGAAGGAGAAAGAGGCACTCCTGGAGCTGTAGGAGATATTCTCCTGCAGCCTATGAGTTTTGGAAGAGATCATAATGGACTTGGTATTTCCCTGGAGCTCATGGAGAGGATCACACCAGAGCAGATATTCACACTGCAGCATGTGGAGGAATCCAGTCCAGGGCAGGTTGATATTTCCTGAAGTGCTGCTACCTGAGGAGACACCATGCTGGAGGAGCTTTATCCTAAAGGACTGCAGCACATTGTATGGACTCATGCAGGAGCAAGGAAAAAGTATAAGGAGAAAGGTGCAGTCTAGAGGAGCTAGACTCACCAAAACCCCCCACTCCCTATCCCCCCTGCACCACGTGGGTGGGGAGGAAGAAGAAGAGTTAGAAAAGATGCAATAAAGTTGCTGGGAAAAGTAAAGCAGGGGAAGGTATTTTAACCTTCGGCTTTATTTCTTACCACCCAAATTTATTTTAATTAGCTATAAACCAAATACATTTTCCCCAAGTCAAGTCTCATTTGCCTGTGATGGCAATCTCTAACTGGTCTCCCTGGCTTTATCTCAACTCACAAACTTTTTCAGTCTTATTTTCTCTCCCTCTCCTTTGAGGAGAAGGAGTGAGAGTGGCTGGGTGGGCATCTGGTAGCCAGCCAAGCTCAACATACCACTGAGAGTTTGCACAGGTGCAATAAAGATGAGGACACAACTCAGATTGTATTGTTCAGCAACACTTTTCCTCTGAGTTTCACCAGTTATTTGCATATGGATTTGGTGAAAAAGTCATCAATCCAAGCTCTAAGAATATCAATGTATAGATCAGGATTTAAACTACAATGATGAACAGGAGTTAGCTAAAAAGGTAACAAACTTCCTTCCCACAATAATGCATTTTTGTCACTTTCTACTGGAGCTGGGTCAATTTGGAACAAAAATATTCCATTGTTGAGAGGATTTGATTTTTTCACTTTTTGTCACCTTTCATTCTAATTTTCCCTTCTCAAACATAAGCATTTTATTTCATTCACCTTCTACACATATTTAAGAAAAATGGATGCCAGCAGCACACATTTTCACATGAAGTAAAATGTCGAATTGATGAAATATGTCATGCTGGCAGGAAGTACATACATACGTAATCAGTGAAGTAGCAATACAAGGTTATGTCTCTGAAAATTCTAAAAAAGTATAAGAAAACCTCAATCTTCCTGTAGATGCTAAATGGCTTGAAATTGGTTGCTGGGTAAACCTGACAGGTTGGATTACTTATTAATCTAGTTGTAATCAGTTTAACAAGTATGCAAACAATTAAAAAGTCTATGCAATTATCATTCCCCTGAGCTATGCCATGTCCCTCTGCTTTGTGAGGCTGTTGTAAAACTCTGCTATTCTATAATTTAGCAGTTCTGAACCTACTGTCCCTAAAGAGATAGAAAAATGTATGTATCAGCAAATTTAATTTTAGTCAAGAAAGTGTAGTGAGAGAGGAGGGTCTGAATACCATTTTCATGCTTATTTTATTTCTGAAAGACAGTGCCATTACTAATTGTGAATGTTTCAAAGCACAGAAGAATGGCAGTTAAAGCATCTCACAGGAGCTTTCAAAGAAGGGAAAGAGAAAACCCACAATGGTGGCCTAGGAAAATAAGAAGTCTGAAGGGCTAAAATCTAAGTGCCCTTAAACCCTTAAACCCCAGAAAATCTCACTATGCCAATAAGTTTGTTCCTAAATTAGTTTTTGTGTACATCCTTATTAATAGTCAACGCAGTCATCTTTTCAACATCCCACATCAATTTCTATTGCAGCTTCCAAATTATTTGCTTAATATAAATGAAAATGCTGTTTAGATTATATGTAAAAAGGTAAAGTGGAATGAAAACAAGACACTGAGTAACTGAAGAGAGTGATTAATTCTTTCCTAGATCTCTTAAGAACAGTGCAGGAAATAACTGATTAATCTGTACCAAGGAAGTAGGGGAATATATATTAGGAAAAACTAGCTACAAGGAGAGCTAGGCATGGGAACAGCCATCAATATATTGAAATGTCCTTTATTGGAAGTATCTAAGAACAGGGCATAAAATCATCTGCCAGAAATTGTCAGTGTTATTCATGTCCTGCATATCCCTGTGAATCCAAGAAGAAAAGCTACCAGTGAAGGGTAACAGAGAAAAACAGCCTAATGTTGTTGTATTCAACATCCAGAATCTGTAAAAATATAAACTAATGAAATGTTAAAGGTATATTAGAAAAAAAATCATTCATCTTGACAATCTAGTCTCAACTCCTAGCAGGAAAATGCTCCTGAAATCCTTTTCCTCCCCTTCAATGTAAGATAGTGAATCACCCCTCAACATTCCTTTTTGCATCAGTTGTGCCAAATCTCATAGTATTTCACAAATAATAGACAAACCTCTGTGACATTGAGAAGAAACAACACTGTATGTGTTCACAGTTTGCCTCATGTAAACACTGCCATGGAGAACTTAGCAAATTAAATTCAAGAGTAATTTCAAAAGCTTAAACAAGCTCTTTGTCATATAAGCATCAAGAAGGTACAACGATTTTTCATCAACATATTAGCAAATTTTCAAGTTCTTCTAGGGGACGTGTTCTTTTCCACTATACATTACAGAATGCCATTGTATCTGTTGCAAAATTTATAGACAGCCATAAATCAGATTTCTTTCTTTTGTTGGTTGTAAAGGAAAAATATGATAACCACGTGTAAGCTGCTCTACATGATTATTTACAAGAACTTCCAGATTCTGACCCAGCCTCTCCTCTGTCAGAACTGCAGTCTGAGCATGTTCATGAACTTAAAATGGACTGCCCAAGAGTCACTCTCTTGCAAACACAGCCTTAGAGCTCCTGCTACTGAGGCTATGCAAATGTCAGGAACATAACAGGAAGCCCAAGGCTGGCTTGAGCAGGTATCTGCCAGGACTTATCCACTGACATTAAAAAAAAAAATCTGCGAAAGTCATGGGATGCTGGGATACTTTCCCCTCCCTCCTCCCCCTCCCAGGCACTGTGCTATTCTAATGCATACGTGACAGCTCACTGGTCAAAAGAATGGATGTGCTAAGGCAGGACATGAACTCCAGAACAGCTGAAAGCATCAGGGTTTTTTTCTAGTTTGGCTTCAGGACAGCAGTCCTCAGGGGGGTTCCTAGCTAAAACTGGCATTTGCATGAAGATGCACTGCTGCTGACACCATTTGTAGCACTACTTACAGAGCTGCCAAGTCCAGACGAATTCTTGATAGAGGTTGGTCTCGTGCTGGAGTGAGATTGTACACTCACTGCTGGAGGGCAGTTTGGATTTTGTTTCCCTTGCTTTTGCCTTCTCTCTCTCCGACCTCTTTTCCACCCTGCCCTCCTCCAAATCCATCCATCTGCTCTTGTCCCTCACTTCTCTCCAACCGTGCTGGCAGCGTGGGAGGTAGCACACCCCTAACTCCCTGCTCAGTTCCTCTTCTCGGCACTACCCTTCCCATAGCCCCCGATACCTGAGCCCACGTTCACGTGTGACAAGGCTCAGCAATGAACTTCAGGAGAATGAAAAATTGAGCAGAAGAGCATTATAGTGAGGAGCAGGAAGTACTGAGGGGAGATTAGAAGTGATTGACAGGGGAAAGTCCCAAATATGGAACCCTCCTGCTTCAAGATTGGTGACTGTGTTTGTTCCAACACACTCATTGGCAGCAGAGCTATCATCAGCTTTATGAGGCTATTTATAGAGAAACTGAATACAGAGAAACCCATTAAAAATTCTCACCTTTCTCTTCCTGAAATAAGACTAAAACCAATAGATCATGCTAAAATCTGTTTCCCTAGCAATAGATTGGTAATTCTTGCTCCTGCTAAAATTGAGAGTTCTAGTTCATGCAGGTCTCTGCTCTGCCAAATAGGAAGCAAGTGGTTTTGGCTCAAGATCTTGCGGTGTAGAGATGACTTTATGAAAAAGAGTTCCTGTAGAAGAAATGACCATGCCATTGTTCTCCTTATTAGGTAACTATAGAAAAACTGAATTTTTGTCAGTATGGTACAAGCACCAAGGAATAAACAGCTGCTCTCTGGTTCTCTGCAGATTTCACCCTTCAATGAACAACAGACAGGTTGAACAGTGATGCTGCTATTTATCTATAATCTTGTTTTTACAGACTAAACCAAATTTTTTTGTTACATCATTATGTGCTTTGTTTGAAAAAAGTTGTTTAGTTTTCCTCAATAGGAAGTGTCCCAGGATTCCAACAACATTTAGGAAGAGTCTTAATCTCTCACCACAGGTTTTCAGAGTGTTGCCCTTCAAAGTACTCACAGGATGATGTAGGGTCAGGGGTTTTGCTGGGATCTTCCAAATATCCTATCGCACAAATTCAGAAAAGAAATTCAGCCAATGGTCTCATGGCCAGACCAAATAGTCAAGGAAACCTAAGTCTTGGAACTTAGCATAAGAAGGCCCATGTACAAAGGGAAGGACATTCTTATTGAAAGAAACCTAGTGGTAAAACAATCAAGTGGAAGAGAGAACAAAACAAAGATTCATGCCAGGCTTCCTAGAAGGAAGCTATCTAATCTACATTTGAAATAAGATTGATGTTGGCTGTCTGCCAGAGGTACAGCCTTACAGTGGAGGGAAGAAATTTCTTGACCATCTCAGTCATGAGAAGGGGACTACAGCAGCACCACTGACTGGACATCAGGCTAGGCATGTCTCCCCCAGTCTCACTACTGATTAGGATCTATAGAAAAATACTTTGAATTCAAGCAAATCTCATTAATGATTTAACATTTCAATTCAGTGATAATTTCTGAAACTTTCTGGGCAACTCAATAAAAGTGGATCTTTTCCTGTGGCAATGGCCAGAAATCTTGTAAGAAGCACATTGCTTGGGCTGTTTTTTAGTTCATTGAAGCTACCCTATTTGCATAAAAAGAGGACCCAATCTATTTCGTTGTCTTAAGTTCTTATACACATTAATACTCTTAGTTAAAGTGAATGAAAGCTTTCCAATACTTTAAAAACATACTCTGGAACAGGATAAAGAATTCATATAAGACAGGTAGGACAAAATTAATCTGTGCAGAAAAGATTTTTCACAAGGAAGAGAAAATTGCTGTTTGAAACGCATTTGTTCAGCATAGGCATTTTGATATTCTCTTATTCTAAATTCTTTATAATATATACATTGTTCTTTTACACTTTCAGTGTGTAAGTCAGCAGAAACAACCCTTGTCTCATTTCTTTGCTTGGCTGTAACCTGGAATACATCCCACTAATCTGTCATAACAGATGTGGTCAAATCGATCAGTGCAGCCTAAAGAGATTCTGCTGACCCTAAACATTTACTGAAAATTCTCCTGGCTTCAATAACTATATTTGACTATAGCTCCCTTAACCATAGCAGGTCCTTAGAATACCCTAGAATTTCAGATACCTACTTATATTAGGTTATTTTAGATTAATTAATTATTATATTATTACATTACTTATACTTGTTTTATACTCCAACTAAGACACACTCAAATGGTGTAATTCAGTTTCCTATCCCACTGCCAAGTGAGAGGTTATGGGATAACCTAACTGGCCTTAAGCTGTGCTCCAGAAGGGCAGAAGTCTCCCCTAGGTCTATTAGCATATATATCAGGCCTATACAAATATCTCAGCTACCTTAAAACCCCTTAAATGTCAGTAGATGCCTACTTTTAGAAAACTGAACAACAAAAAAAAAATGTCTGGTAGCAATGAGAAATTCAAGTCACATGTCATTGTAACCCAATAAACAGACTCTATTTCCTATGAAGACAAATTAGTCTGTAGGATCATGAAGAGGTGACTCTGTGGTTGTTTCTGCAGTTGTCATGATGCTGTTACTCAAGGCCTCTCTGCCCAATGCTTTCTTGTGCAAGTCAAACTTAGCAATGTTATCATTTAAGTAATCAGTGATAGATCTAGGCTAGCCTAGAAGAATATTTTTGAGATGTTTCTGCTGCTTCCTGCATTTCAGCTGGGAGCTTCTGCAGTACCATTTCTTTCATAATTCTTTCATCAATGAAGTTTTTCACACACAGTAGCTAGTGACTGTCTTGCTTCTCTAAGATGAAAAGCTGAAATTTCAGAGGTTAAAAACCCTGGACAAGCTGTCAGTATGTATTTTCTGTTTTCAAATCATGCTAATATTATTATATTACAGTATCAAGTGAGAAATAATCCAAACACCCTTCAACAACATATCACTGAATCTTCAAAAACTCAGTGGTACAAGTTTAAGGTGCCAAAATCCAAAATCCTTATCCAGTTAAGTCAGTGGCATGTTGTTCTTTCTTCCTAGGGAAGAAAAGATGAGTCAGTCCTGCTGAGATATGAACATATGGCTCTAACAAACCTAGGTACTCAAAGCCTGGTGCTTAAAGCACTCTGATGATCCTGTAGGACCTGTGATACCATAATAATTTGTATTGCTTTCTAAGAAGATTTTTTAGGGTTTTGTCTTTTGTCATCTCCTGCTAGCAGTCTATTGTCTTCAGCAAAAAAAGTACCACAGAGTCATGCATAATACAGAGATCACCAGAAAAAGAACTGAAGCAATTTAAAGATCTATTAAATGCATCCACTTGGGGACAAAATAGAGGAACAAATGGAAGAAACATTGAGCATGTTTCTCCAACGAAAGACTAGTCAAATAAACAGATCATCATCTATGACAGATACTTAATTCATGAGATAAAAATATTTTGTAATATGTCCATGAGACTATTTATAATGTGATTTAGTTTTGCTCACAGAGGAAGACCTTGATACATGCTTGAGGCACCAACAGAGAACACAAAGATACTTCACGGATTTTTAAAATATGAACTATGATACATGCTTATTTCTAAAAGTCAGAAATAACATCATGCACTTGAAAACAGTGAATTCTAGTTGAAGGCACCCAAACTAATCTTTACGTCCACACATTTACTTTCTTTTCACAGCATTTTCAGCCTTACCACAGGTACACTCTATTCATTCTGCATTTTCTGCACTTGTGTCAGCAGATCTGACACACTTTGGACCCACACTGTTGTAATCCATATTTTCTGGAGCAATTTATTTTGTCTCTCTTTGTTAGGTCTTTATTTATTTTCAAATGCCTTCTAAAATTTCCAGTAGCAAACTCTAACAAAATACTAGACCTAAGCATGTCTGGATTTCAAAGAAGAAATTGAACCACACCCAGATTTTGCAACTGATTACTACTCCTATTCTGGACTCCAGATCCTAAGTGCAACATGTTTCAAGTCCTTTCATATATGCTACATCTCACATCTCTTGTCACAACTCCAGCTTCCAGCAAGATGTTTCCATTTTAAAAGCAGAAAAATAAAATTAAGCCAGGTTTGTGCATTCTCTTCCACCTTTTTTTCCCCTCATACAGGTTTAGATAACAGATTCTATCACCCTACTAGCTTTCATTTCAACTTCCAACACCATGATATACCCACATTGAAATTTCTACCCTAACCTCAAAATTGCGCCAATGTTCTCCTACGCTCATATTTTAGGGCAACTGGACAACACATAATAACACATGTACTTGAGACACTTTGCCAACAGTAAGATTTGTAATAGCATGAGAATTGTATTAGCAATTATAGAAAAACATGAAATCTGAATTCTTGGTTTCAGCATTCTCAAACCAAGGAAACAGTCCCTAAGTTCTGTGACTCATTAACATGGTAGGAGATTCATAGTTCAATTCCGAAGTATATTTTTGTTTAAATACTCTGAGTTGATATTTGATTGTGAGAAAAGCAGCCCAGAAAGTATGTCTGGAGAATAATAGTGGTCCATGGACTAAAAAGGACTGGTACTACCACTATGAAATACAAGGGTGTAGGATACATGCTGTTCTCACCTGTTGCTTTATCTCATTGGGATAACCAGTGAGAACTGCATGGCACACCTTTTATGAAAGTCAGCAGGTTCATCTTAGAGCATGTTTCTCATTACACTATAGACAAACAACTGAAGTATAACCAATGTCTCAGGAACTGGGATATAAGCAGCCTCTTTTTGACAAAGGCCAGGTCCCAGGATACTTTTAACTCCTACAGAAAACAAAGACCAGAGATATTCCTATGAAAAAGGTATTTAAAAAGGTATTACTTAGCCTTTTGCTGAATGTCACTTCTTTTACAGAAAAATTCTATATAAAAACCAGACAACTGTTCATCATTAATATTCTCTGCTTTGGCCTTTGCTATTACGCTGAGATCATTACAAAATAAAGGTTAGGCACTTGCATCACACTGAGCTCTTTAATACTCTACTTTGAATACTAGTGTGTTGCTTATCCCTTTCCATTTCACTCCAGGTGCTTACCCTATTAAAGCACAAAATCTAAGGCCTCTGTTTTCCCAGTAATTCCAGGTACTCCTTTACTCTTAACTCAGTAAAGCCTGCGGCAACAACACAGCTCTTGTAAAATGAAGAATTGCATTTTGCTCACACTGAAGCAAGTAGTAAAAGTCCTATCTCTGGATTAAACAAAGAGGGCAAAAATTAAACTGTATCGCCATCTGTATGCACTCTTCTGTCTGCAGCTAATATAATCCACACACTAGCTACATAAATCCACATAAATACCAAAAGCTGAACCAAAACCTGCCCCATTACAACTGGTATCATATATCTTCATCCCAAGAGCAAACTCCATCACTTCAGCTAGCATCCATTTTTTCAGGAGTTGCCCAAGGGACTTTTCTGTCTAAAAGCCATTAACAGATTACTCTTGTACATATATGGTAAAAAAGAGCATTGGTATTCTTCACTGAAATCATAATCCTGTCCTAACCTCTCCCACTGATGACAATCCTATTGCTCTTCTATCTTAGACTTACAGCTTCCTATTGCCTTTGATTTTTTCATTCCCTTTTCCTCACATTACAGATGACATCTTAATGACACCCTACCCTCCATCTTTCTTACCTTGACTAGAGTTCAGTCTTCCTTCACTACTGTAAGAAAGCTGCTGTCAAATCTTTTGCTCTGCCATTTTCTTACCACTAATTTGACTTTTCTGAATCCTTCTTTTTACCATTACCAGGGCATCCTAAAGACAGAAATGACAAAACTAATAACTGTATGCTGTCTTTCTCTCCTCCTCTTTCAATTGTATCTTTATATCTCTTACCACACTGGCGCCCACAGTACTCACCTGTCTTCTCTGCAGGCTCCACATAGCCTTTAGTAAAGTTCTTATTTTTTCATTCTCTTCTATTTGTTTTTCGAAACTCTTCGAATTTTCCACCTTACTGTATTTGGCACTATTGTGCCTACACCATGCACTTCCAGGAGTGTCCTCCTGTTTGTCCAATTTATATCCTCCTTCAGATATAAATTCAGTGTTCTACAACTCATATTTACTAGGCACGGCAGAATCCCAGTCTATGAGATGGGTGAGTAAGCAGCCAATATGACTTTGTGACACAATTAGCACAGGCTCAGTAGCCTCTGACCATGGGTCATTTTCAGGGATCAGATCTACTTTTTCACACATTACAGCTTCCCATAAAAGTCTTCACCTACTGAGCTAGTAACAACCAACTTGCTAGTGCAGAAAGATGTTGTCTAACTTACAGTTGCATTCTACTCCTTTTATCTTCTTGAAAACAGAGGACAGAAACATACACCTTTATTCTACTCATCTATGCCTTTCTAATCAAGTTTACCTTCTGCATTGGTGTCTTCAAATAAAAGAACAGAAAGAGGAGGTACTGCAGCAATTTTTAACACTTCATTGGTAGTCAATTTAATTTGTACTGAGTACTAATGTTGAAGATTTTTCAAACAGTCATCAAGAGATGGTCCGATCCTGATACCTGCACAAAGGCATTTGAAACTCAGCTCACTGTCCCACATATAGGTGTCTAGTGCTGCTTGAGGTGTCTTGGGTGAAGAGAGAAATCCCAAGGCTGGTGACAAAGAACCTATGGAAGATTTGAGCCTCTCTGAAGCAGAAACTGGGAATATCAAAGGTGTTTAGATACTTCTAATGGGAAACTCAGTTGACTGTTCAGTGTTTGTAGAGAAGCAAAAGTGATACGAGTTTTCTCCAGTTGTAAAGTGCAGAGACAACCTTATTTCTTAATTGATGTGATCTGTGTATGATGACAGGCTGTTTTGCTCCCTCCTAATTGTTTTAGCATTTAATTGCAATGCATAAGCACTTCTTTCAATAGCAGATTTTAGATTGCTCTAAACAAGTTAATTATATTTCACAACACCCTTGTGCATTAGGGATGTATTAATATTCCTGTTTTCCAGTCTAGGAAAAAGGGAAGACAAAAAAGGGTAAGTGGCTTCCTGAAGGTTAAACAGTAAGTCAGTAGCAAAATTTGAAGAGGAACTCCAGACTCTCAACCACAGTTTGAATTTCCCACAGACCATTGAAACTTTAAAATTACATATTTATTACCATCCTTGCATTTAGCATGGGAGTTAAACTGCAAACAGTGCATTTGTGAACAGACGCAGGAACTTGAATTAAAACTCCAGAGTTAGAAAACTTTAGTGTTGAGGTAAACATTGAGCTGGATATCCAAAAAGCTCTAAGAATCCATATCACTGCAATGAAACTGAAACTGGAGGCACAAAGGAACATGCAAGACTGAATTCCATTTGCTTCCTGATAAGAGCATCACAAGATATCCTTCCCTTGAAAAAGGGGAAAAAATGAAAAAATCTTACCCTCACCCTGAAAGACAGTCACACTTGGGGATAATTTCTAAGCATATTTGAAACCGTCTCATCTATTTATTTTTTCTTTTTTCCACAAAGAAACATCAATTTGAAGCAGAAAATTTTTAGGAAAAAAGTTGATATTTCTGTAACGTCCAGATGTCTCAGACAGGATGAGGGACACACTCTGTTTTAGGAACTATGTAAAAGATATATACAAAGACATTATGAGCTAATTCAAGCAAAGAAAACAGGTGTGTGTAACGAGCAGCAGAAGGACTGAAAGAAATGAGAGATATGAACAACAATTGTAAGAATTAAAGTCTTCATATGCTGCTAAAAATCCAGTCTTATATTCTGGAAGGTATAGATGAGAGGTTATATGAAGTATGAAACTGAAAATATGGCATTTCAGTTATTACTGCTTTACCTGAATTGCACCAAATGTGAGAAGTGACAATAAGAGATTGGCAGATCAAATGTTTTCTGATTGAGTACATACCTACTGATTCCACCAGTAATACACAATAGCAAGCTTGTTTTGTGTTAAAACGTAAGGCCAGGTACTGTGATATCCTTTACTCCAACTCAACATGTCCAGTGCTCCCTAAAACATTCTTGAAGTACCTGACTGGGGTTTTTTTAGTCATTTCTTACCCTATTCATTCACTGAATATAAATTGCATGGGTTATAATCAATATATATCAAATTCTATGGCATATTTCACATTGGATTGTTAAGACCAAGTCCCAACGACTTTTGTGATTGAGTTTGATCTGTTTGTTAAGGGGTTCATATAGTTTGATTGCCTGATGTACTATTGGGACTTCACCGGAGGAATCTGGACCTTATACACTTCCAGACTTATAAAATATTTGGTTTATCTAGAAAACACACTCAGCATTTACATGTAACACAGAGATATACTTTATGCCCAAGACACACAAAGATAATACACAACATGCTAAAATCACAGTTTCGTCTCCAAGCCCTGCTTGTACCAGTTTAATGGCTAAAAATTCAGTCTCCCATTATCTGTCTGTCAGACCATTCTTCATGTCAATCATATTCTTTTAAACATCTTCTCTGCACAAAGTCTTTCTATGGTATATTGATCTTCACTGATGCAAACTGAGAATACCAGTTCTATGCCAGATGAAAGTTACCAGCAGCCTCTAATCTATTTATCTATTTAAATATTTATAGTTTAGTCAGCATTATAGAGTTGAGCATTAATTCATTTCAATGACTATCATTCTGACCTGGGTTCAAATCAGCAATATCATCAATTCCAAGCCAGCCATATTTCCACAAAAAGGGTCCCAGGCTTTAGAAATGTGTATTGTTTCTAGAAAATATTGCCTGGAATAATCATTTCTAAACAGTCTTTGAGATGCCATAGCTCTCACTTATGTCCTTGAGCTGCTAGCTTGCTCGCCAGGAGCATCAGCTGATCTATTCCAAGTACTGTTAGCACAAGTTATCACAATTCCTATTAGACAAAACTATGGAAACTGCATGTTCTCTGGCTGACAACCAGAACAGTGCACAATCATAAAATACACTCTGAAACGGGCCTGGTATTAGAGTGTGAATACTAACTGGACATGAGCTGTGCTCTAATACTTAGGACTCTTTGCATCCCTTCACTACCAACTTTCTATGCGTTGATCTTTGTAGCTGAGAAAAGCTACTTCAGCTCTTAACTCCAGAGATACCACATAGGATGCAAAATACATCATTCTTGTACATGCAGAGAACAGACTATGTATGCAATTGTAAAATAAATTAATTTTAGAGCTTTTAGTTATATCACATAGATCATGGCTAACATTTGTATCTACATAAATAGATTTTTGTTTCAAAAATAATCGAACTCTGATCTACCTTTCCTTCTATACACATAATTCTTCAGTGGGACTATGTGAGTAAAATGTCACACCACTGTTCCTCTGTTGTTTAAAGGATTGGGACTTAGACAGCTTTTCCTTACCAAACTGCCTTTTTTCCATTCCATCAAATTTTGTCAATTTTCTCAGTCTCTTGGAGAATTAGAAAATAACTTTTTTTCCTTCCTCCTTGGCAATACATCAGCTTCCTTTCTGTCTGCCTAACGAAGTCAATACACTGAGGGGAAATAACTGGTAGGATTCTGAAGTTATTAGCAGGCATTCATCTTGGTGGAGAGGAAACCTGCTGGGTTTGGGTTCTTTTAACTGCTACAGTATTCTATGGTTTTGTCACATCAGTAAATTGTGGCCAACCACCTGTTGGATCCATATGCTTTAAAGCTGATTGCCAAGCAAAGGATCTGCACACAGAATGTCATCCATACATCCTCCTGTGTGCCTTGTCAGAGGAAAGAAGGAAAGAGATTTTTGCATTAAAAGACATTTTGTAATTAATAAAATGGATTTAATTTGAAATGCAGTAAACACAAATTTAGAAAAGTACCTGAGTAGAGCATGTTTTCACCACAAATAATTTAGACCCTAGGATAAGGAATATACTATTATTTAAATAATCAAATCTCTGTTAGCATTACTATCCATGTGCTCATTAGGAAGATGAGGGTGGAGGAAGCTGATGTGTTGATTTCAGCCGTCACCTAATTAATGATGTACTAAGGTTTAAACTAAACCTGAATTGTGTGTACAGCAGATTGTTCTACTGTATCCCTTCTATAATATGAGAAACTGTTTCTAATGTTTCATTTTGTAAATGTGAGGGCATGGAGGATGACAGGCAAATTGACCACTAAAACCAAACCTGTGGAATAAAGAGGAACAATCAAAGCCCATGTTATCACTTCATAATTCCTGCAAGCACTGCTGTACAGAACTGGCTGCCCGCAGCTCTGCTGCAAACCTGAGCAATGGCTTCAAGTTGTTCTGCTCCTGTACCAATGCACAGAAGTATGACACACCAGTGTACAAATTACCAAGAATATTTTTTCAGTCACTTCTGTAGGATGCAGATGAACCTCCTCCCCATGTCAGGCAAGGAGAGTATTTGACTATGGTTTATTTTTAAATACTACTTGGATCATCTTATTGAAAACCACTGCACTGGCATAAATCTCATTCCACCATCACACAAACACATTCCCTAAGATTGAGTCCAAACGTACCTATGTAGTTAATCAAACTATCCACTTGGGCTGATCAGTTGTTAATAGGACATAGTAAAGAGTGTAAAGGTCCCTTTGGGCTCCCTTATTTAATGTGTCATTTCATACCATCCAGACTAAGGGTCTATCCACACTAAAGGTTATATTGCTGCGGCATTCTGCTCCTGCCAACAAACATCGAGGAGCTCTGAACAAGCACTCACATCTGTGTCCACTCCTGTACCACCCATTTAGCAGAGACAATGATCACTAGAAACAACAAAGGAGCCACTGATAAAACAAACAATGCTGTGAGCCAGAGATCACTGCCATGCCAGCCAAGTTTGCCTTTAAAATACTCAAGAAAAAGGGAGAGGGGGAGGCAAGAGAGATATCAAATATGAAACTGTAAAACTTACACCTAGAAGAGGTTTTAGCCATGCAGCCACCTAACCCCATGACTGATTAGCATTTTCTAGTGCACTGCTATAGGATTGAGCAAGAAAGACTGAGCAGTGTTCATGGGAAGCAGACAAACATCCAACGCCTCCTCCCATTTGGAGTCACATAGTCTCCTACGAGTCAACAGACACAAGGAATAATAATAATTGTTATTACAGTAGTAATGATAATAATAGAGAATCACCAACCTTGAGGATCCCAGTTCACCTGTTTTCTTGGAGTCTCAATTGGAAATTTCATCGCTTCCTTTTTGCAAAGGGAGTAAAAAGAATTAAATAAATTCCCAACCTTCCTGTCTCGATGCTGCAGTCAAACAAATTAATTTCAAATTATAGGGAGCCTGCGCTGTTTGACAGAGGGAAACTGGTGGTTGCCAAGGAAAGAAATACACAAATAAATTGAAAAGGTGGGGAGGGGCGGAAAGGGGAGTGGAGTGGTTTGCAGGCACCCCAACACAGAGAGGAGTATAAGGGATGGACTGAGGACCGGAGAGAATCCGGAGGAGCAGGAACGGAGCAGACTGAGGCAGGCAGCGGGTCCAGGGTGCTGCTGGCTCCTGGGGAGGCTCCCGCAGCTGTTTCGCCCCGTCCACCTGCAGATGTCAGGGTGGCGGGGTCCCCGCTGCAGCGCGGCCCCTCCGCTGCGCCCACCCGAGGGGGACCCGGGCTGCAGACAACGCAGACTTGCAAGGATCGGGGAGTCGTCCAGCCCCCCACGCCCCCAGAGACACCTCCCACACGTGCACAAGCTCCCTAGCCTCAGCCGTCCCCCAAAAATGAGCGCACCTCAGCTCAGCCCCGGGCACTAGAGAGGCAGCAAAAGTCAGCCATGGGGCGTGAGCCGCAGCAGCATGGCTGGGGCGAGGCAGGGGCGAGGCTGGGGACCACCCCGGCTCAATGCAGCAGCAGCCTGGCTCGCCCAGGAGAGCCGGAGCAGGAAGAAGAGAAGGAGGAGGAGGGAGCCACCCTATAGCTTTGGAGGGAATTAACGGAGCCCCTCTCTGCACTGGCATAAAAAGGGGGTGGGGAGAGCCTGCGAGTCCCTTTGTAAGAGGCAGTGGCGGGGTGCTTAGGGAGGGGGCAGGCTCCGGCTGGTACTCACGAGGTATCCTTCCCGAGAGGGGAATGCAGGCTTGTTTGGCGGAGTTTGCAGCCGGAGACACGCTCGACTAAGCTACGAGCAGCAATAGCGGCGGCGGCAGCACATGGCAGGAGTACGGCAGCATCCATAGGCTCTGCAGAGCAGGGGGAGGGGAAGGGCAGGGGATCGTCCGAGTCCCCGCAGGCTCTGGGGACCAGGACCGGGTACCTAGAAAGCCAGGGGACCCCTGCCCCCCTTTCTGTCCCGATGCGCACTGTGGACAGGGACAGACACTTCGCGACAAGGCAGTGCCTGGCACAGCGGGGCTGTAAGATGTGGCCAAGCTGCAGGGAGGGGGCAGGAGGCAGAGAAGCCCCTCTAAGCTCTCAAGGGCCTTCGGGAAAACGGAGGACACTTGTGCAATTACCAGGCACCTGCTTCTTTCCAGATCTGCACTCTCCCTCCTCTTCCTCCTTCTCCAGGCTTTCCCTCAAACCCAAAACAGGCTAGTAACACCAGAAAGGTCTCCAGTTCCAGTTACAATACATGCCCCAGCTCCCCTCCCTTAGCCAGGAAAACAAAACCCCAGCCCCTCTGGGGGCCTGAAAGAAAACTGTGTGAGGTTAACCCTGTCCTGCCTATTCTCTTCCACAGTGGAAATCAACTCTTTGTGTGAAGGGGATCATCCACAGGGGATGGTTTAGTGGAGAGATCCACAAATTCTCATATGTCATGGTCAAAGACCCATACCAGAATCAGTCCAGAGGCCCGTAGAATTCTGAATTTTCAGGAAATGTGATTGGGATCTAAACTTGTTACATGTGATAATTTGTGCCCTGAATTTTCCCTTACTTTTTTTCTCAACTGCCCTTGTTCTGTTTTTCTTTTCTATCTGTTGCTTGAATGCTAGGTAGCTTTGTAGGACCAAAAAGGAGAAATCTGCCCTGGTGAAGAAAAAAAAAAAAACAAACCCAAAACAGTCCAAAATGTGTGACTCTCCTCAGGAAACTCTGACTGTGAAGGTTGGCACACTCTTTTCACATTCACATTGTGAAACTAAATCCGTGCTTTTTCCCAGTCTTTGTTCAACCCTAAACAGGAAGAGGAAATCAGTACTGGGGAATCCACACTTTCTTTTAGTGGTGGTGTGCAAGGTCCTGTAAAGCAGCATGTAGTTTGAAGAAACTAGATGGAAGTAATGCAGCAAGTTTTCTCAGGGGAGGTGCTTTCCCTAATCTGAGCACCCCTGTCGCTCTTGTTTTGTGCTGTACAGGAGGAGGAGGGAGAGGCTGCTCTAAGGGAGGACATGGTGAGAATGATAATGAGCCTGCTCAGTCAGACTTGAATTTGACATGATTGCAATGATGACATCAGGAGCACAAGGTATTTCCTTTGCAAGCAAACCATGATGCATTCTGAACACACTTTGGGATTTCTGTTGACATTACTTCTGCAAACTGAGTGGGAACAAAAGTGAGGGTAGGCTTTGCTAATTGTGCTGTGTAGTTGCTTGAGTTATGGTTACAGTAACCTAAAAGGCTTCAGAAGCTTTCTGAACCCCCAACAAGAGCAGTTATCAAATATGTATCGATTCATGTATTTATACACACTCATGTATAATATAAATCTGTGTGAAAATATATTTTCCTTGGCATGCAGAAGTTTCCAGCTTACTGGCATCTTCCTTGTACATTACAGGGAAAACCTAACATATAGACAAATATTACTCAATTGTGTCACCCTAATCCAAGCACTACTGTGCCTCTGCCATAACTATCAGCAGTTAACTGATGAAGTGTCTATTCTGCCACAGACACCTGTCCACTGAGAGCTCACCTAAGATAATCAAACTGAAACAGTCCACTGATAAGCTGACAACATTAAATTCCTGCTAAGAAAGAAGTCTATAATCTGGAAGTGAATTCTTCAGGTTCATTACCAGAAACACATCCTGATTGTTACTGTCTAAAGATGAGGAATTGTTGTGAAAATTACATGATGGAGATATCTCACATTTGTTTAACTTACTGTAACACTACATAGATAATAATGACACAATACCATATTCATGTTTCTTGTGTCCCCTTAATGTTCCCATACTCCCAAAAAAGTCTGTAAGCTCCACATACTTGCTCTAGCTGTATGACTGAGAAACCTTGTGGCAAATCAGTTGTGGTATATCAGGTACATAAATGCATGACATCATGTAATTGTTTTGTGATTTTTTTTAACCATGTTATGATCATGGAAAACTTGCTCCATTATTTCAATGCCTCAAACCTGCAATTTTATTGAGTGGGCCAATTTATTCCCAAAGTAACTCATTTAAAATCAATGGGGTTACTCCAGAGATAGATTTGGCATCTTTCACTAACAGCACAGCTGCTGCATAGAAACATAACTATTATCTTATGCAAATAAAAGACCTTTCACCTCTCAGTGATGTCATATTCTTATGACAGGGAGAACTGGTGCCTTGAAGCTATAGTATTTCAAGCTGTTACTCTCTCAACTTTTATAAGCTAAGTGGATTCAGTAATGTTTAATGTTTAAATGAAAGATCACTAAGAAAAAGAAACCTATTTTAGTACAGGAAGAAGAATTTTCAGGATTTCACCGGTCTTCCTAAATTCTTAAAACTTATTCAGGGTTTATTGTTCAGACTTAATGTCCTCAGAGCTGAAGTTAGTTGAGAATCAGTGTCTTACAGGACAGTCATAGAAAAAAGGCTTTCTATTACAAGCCATTCATTGGAAAAAAATAATAAAATGCTAAGTGCCCTTTTAGTGTTCATTAGTAATATGGCATGAGTGATTTAGAAGTGAATTTGATGTAATTCAAAGAAAGCCATAGAAAAAAATATTAATAAATACCTCTTATACCTACTTAAATCTAGTGAGTAGGAATGGAAAAATTACTTGATCCTTGATAGCAGATAGAAATCATCTATCTTGTATGTTCCCTTTCTTAGATGCTCTGAAGAAATGTAACAGGGCTAGATGGAAGTCTAGACAGTCTTTGTGTCATCACTTAACAATGTACTCATTTGTGTATGTAACTATTCCGTTTATGGTTAACTATATAGTTGTTTGAAATCTGGTATTTCTAATTGTGAAGATTATTCTTCATTCAGTTTATTGCCACAGGAGTGCTGGTATTTACACTGGGACCAAGAGAGCAACTAAAGTGAATTGCATCCTGTTCTTTATATTCTATTGACCCATTCTGCAGTAGTATTAATTTGGACATGATCCAGTGCAGAATCCTTTTATAATTTCTTTATACTCTAGGAAGCTTTCTGTCAAGGAGAACATTTAAAGCCTTCTCTTTAGCATAACGAGAAAACTTCTTGTTCAAATAGTTTTCAGAAGGCTTAGTGTCGTTAGGAATCAGAGAGTTAATGACGAATGAGCAATGTGCAAGAAAGGGCCACCTGTTATTTTTATTGTCTTCTATTGCATGGAGTTTCTTATCACTTTTTAAGTTATAGCTTGCAGTGCCAAGTTTTCCTTATTTAATTGATTAATCCACAGAACAGGAAATTTACTGACTGGCAGAAATGGTTTCAGTGAGAACAGTGAATCTGCCTGAGGCAATTGCACATCAGCAATAAACTATGCTGGGATGGTACCACAGTCTGTCTGCAGTTCCTTTGACCAGTGACACTAAACAGAATACACTATGATCCTGCCTCTCACATCCTAACACATCAATCATCTAAGTGCCAGAAGAGGACAGGGGGTACCTGTTCACAGTTTGTTATCATCTTCACCATTCTTGGCTCTTTTCTGCTACTCATTCTTCATTAGCCAGACTCCAGTTTTCAGACACCTTTTATATCAGTCCCTTTGCATGGCCAGCAGGGAGTATAGTGCAGTAGTTCCCTCACTTTTCTGTTCTATTTGAAAAAGTACATGCACATTATTAGTGTATTAGTATATTGTAGATTTTTTGGTTTTTTGCTGTGTAAGAAAATATTAACTAAAGCTGCAGAGTACAGAGTCTGTCTGAACCCAATTACATCTGTTTCACATTAGTTTAATTTGACTTCAGTTCAATTACTCCTGCATCATACCCATGAGAGAATTACAATCTGGCTCTCAGTTTTTCCACGACGTCCCTGAAGAATGCTCATAAGATCAAAGGCCGATATCTGACAAAACTAGCAAGCCTGATTAATAAAAACAAGTCACGAAGTTCATTTTAAGCAGTACTATTCTCTTCCCTCATGTCATTTTTCTAAAATTTCTTACTTGATAGATACATGAAACCCTATCTTGGCGACTTAATAACTTTTCTCCATATTAAACAGGAAATTTGGGAGTTAGCGTTCGAAGATACTTCCGTTTCTTTGCCATTAACACCAGCAGCAGAGCCACGAAAGGAAGGGCGGCGGCAGGTGCCAGGAGCCAGCCTAGGCAGCTTTCAGGACCCTGGACAGGGACACCCTCGGCCACACCGGCCGGCTCCGGGGCCGGGCAGGGGAAACAGGGCTGGGAGCCCCGCTGGCCATGAGCGCCCACGCCCCGTGTGAGAGCCCCGCCTGCCAAGGCAATGCAGTGGCCCTGCAGTGGCACTTGCACTTTGTGAAAGAACACAGCAGCAGGCATGGAGGAAGAGTAGCACACAAAATATCCAGAAAGGGAAAATGAGAGGCAGGAGATGAAGGGCGATCCATCAGGAAGTGACAGAAGTATGGACAATCATGTTAGTGATGAGGTCAGAAGGGAACAGGAAAACCTCAACACTTGAACTACAAATGAAAGATTGAAGGATAGATGGCTTTGACATGAGAAGGGTAAGGATAAATAGGTGGGACAGATTCCCTAGTTTAAATATAGAATGAGGGATAAATAAGTGGAAGGGATAAATGAGTGGAAGAAATATATTAAATCATACCTTCACATGCAAGATGCAAAACTGTGCTGCTTGAGTAGAAAGTAAAGGGAAATAGAGCTAAACCCCCCACAGTTTTATGTATATGCTTGTTGCACTAATGTTCTTTTGTTTAAAGCCTCCAGATGTAAGAAATAAACCTACAAAGCTTTGCATTAGAAGACACAGAGATCTTGGGCAAGAGTTCAGATTGTTTTGTGTGCTGATGCCCAGCCTGCATATTTGCTTGTTACTCAGCAGGACCAGTAGAACTAATGCAGCTACATGGAAAAATGCTTATCCTGCACTCTGACCTTATCTCCCACAGACATGACAGTGGCCTCATCAGCCCTTGGTCTCAGAAGCATTGTCTTACTACCTATTTTGACCAAAATCTTCCATATTTCTTAGAATCAAGTATTCCACTGGCAGCAGTTGTTCCTTTCAGTGTCTTGCAATGCAATTTATCATATCAGCAGCCTATTAAATGTGGGGATTAATGCAGCTATCAAACAGTTAAAGTAGGGAAGAACAGTCTGCATAAACATAATTTGCCACTGTGACCAGTCCTATAGCTTTCAGTCACACCTATTTATTTTCTGCTCTGAACAGCAAAGGAAGAAAGAAGCTATACTGAGCATTTGAAGGGCTGACTACAACTCTTGCATTAATCATCCTCACTTTTACAGTACTCAGAAGAGCTTTACTACTTTCTAAATTCAGTAACATATTTCTCACATGGCTCAAGTAGTAAGAAGCAGTTCCCACAATGTGAAAGCAATGGAATTGAGATTGGAACTGTGGAATAAGGAATGAGATGAGACTTTCTGTTGAGTTTCACTGCCAGCACTGTCCCACGTTTTTCCTCAACCTCATAGTCCAGGACATGCATTTTTTCAGCCAGATGTAGAACTTTTGCAATCACTAGTTTAGCCATTATTTGGAAGGTTAAGACTGGGAATTGCCTATGTCCCTTTATCTGCACACCATTGCCACTTGCAGTGCAGGAGCTCTCAGGGGAAAATTTCTTTGAAACAGGATGATATTTCAAGCAAAATAAAATCAATAAATTATTATTCTGTTGTAGGAAGAGTGAGGGCTGTGTTCTAAGTGTAAGTTAGAAATCATCAATATTAATAGGAGGAACAGTGTGTCAGGCAGTATAACAATCATGAAAACAGCTCATGACTGTCTTAATATACTCACAAGGAAAAAGCTATTTCTGCATTTCTGAAGATGCATAGCCTAACAGTAGGTGCATCCCAATTTGAGTTTCTACACAAATTGTGCATACATAAGCATCTAGAGTTACAAAAAAGCCCCAAAACCAACCAACCAAACAAACAAAAAAACCCAATAAAAACCCATGAGGGGAATCTAGTGGATTTGGCAAAAAGAGAGCATTGAAAAGATTAGATTCATCCTAATGCATAATTTCACCTTCTAGAAAAAATACCATTCTCCATTTCATTAACTGTTTCATAGTATTTTGTGGGAGACGATGTAGTGGAATTACAACAATTTAGATGCAACATGGCAAGAGAATGCAGTGTTATTCACACATGGCATATTCTCAGCTAAGTGAGAACCTCACTGTGAATCAACCCATAGGCAGTGACTTCTCACAGTTAGCAGATCTGCTACAACCTACAGACCAAGAGGTGACATGCATTTCATTCAGCTACCCATCAAAGGAAATATGTCACAGTATATAATTATAATAAGGTTCTGGACAATTTGTATTCTGGTAATATAAAGGAAAAAAAGAGCTTATGTGATTTGAGAACTATAATATATCTTTGAAGATAACATATCTTCACGTTGAAGAATGGCAAAATATAATTTATATTAATTTCCTAAGCTACCATTTGCAGATTGTCTGCAGGCAACCTCCCTTATACATTTACATTTTGAATGAACACTTCCGTTAAGCCTCTTATGGACTAATTCATGAAAGCACCCCTGCAGCTCTAAACCAGCTGCAGTTACTTCTGTATGTAATGCATAGAAAAGCCTAGAGATCTTCTCTTTAAAAGGAACAATATAAACCACTATGTATTTTTGAATCTTTACATTATATGTGTCTATAAAAATCCTACTTGGTAATTGCAATCTGCCTTTTTACTATATAAAGTAATTAGTGGTGTAGGCAATATCTAGATCCCAGAGACTTAACATTATTGAACAGTCGGATTAAAATTGCTTGTATAACAAAAGGCATGTACAACTCTGATGAACAGTCTGAAAGCACTCAATTTTTTTTTCCTTCTTTTTTCATTATCTTAAAGAAATAATTTCACAAGTTCCCAAAAAAAAGTATTTAGGCAAGAAACTTTGAGTCAACGACAGTTAGGTAAGCATCTAAATATCTTGCAGATCTCTTAAGCACACATTACCTAATGCATCAGGACTGTAACCATGCTAATGGAATTAAAGAAGGAAAGAATTTAGCACAGCATTCTGTTGGCCAGCATTTTGTAAAGAAGGTGATGGAATGAAGGCTCTGTCACCATCATACTTCTCTATCTGCACAAAGTTGTAATGGTGGACCCCATTGTCAACAAGTTCAGAAGCAGGGCACAGATGTACATTTACAGCACAAGTTTTCTGAATGCTGAGTTGGAACTCAGAGCAGCTGTGGTTATAAAACTCTTTGCATAAATTGGACTCAACTAACATTAGATGCTGCTAAGTATATAAAGAGGCATGGAAGTTGGCTATTACAGGTCCTTGCTAGATAGATCAATAATTTTCCATTGCCAGTGCCTGTACGTGGCATTTCAAAGAGAAAAATAATGCAACTAATTTTATTTTCTTTAGCATCTTCCAGCTCAGTATCTGAAAAAAGTCCACTAGATAAAGTGAATCATGAAAACCCATTAGAATGAAGATTACAATAGCCATTTACAGATTATTTAATTGTTATATGGAATGGTCTAGCACCTTATCCAATTTCATGAAAATTCTCAATACAGTGAAAAGTGAAAATGAGGTTTTACAAAACCTAACCACTTAATCAGAAAATAAAAAAAGTAATTTTATGAACTAAGAACCCAGACTGGTATACTTAAAAAGGCTGTTGTTAAAGAAATAGTATAAGAACAAAGACATATACGTAACTGTTATTATTTTGCTTGATAATAGTATACCTATTATTCCAGCAGTTTATTCAATAATAAATCTTTGCATAAAACCATCGTCTCCCTCAATTACCACAAACCTCTATAAATTATACATGCTGGCAATTTCATAACACTTTCTGGCAGTATAGCATCATCTTTTAATTATAAGAAATATCTCATTCTTTATTTTTTAACAGTCCAATAAGAATAAATCACAAAGGCTCTTTAATTTTTTATTTTATGTAAGAACAGAAATTTATACCTGTTAATTTAACCTCATGCCTCAACATCCTTTTTCTGGTTCCTATAATGCTCTTTGTCTTTTTGATCTTCATTCCACTGTCTTGAGAAGCAGTGGTCAAAACTGAATAAAACACAGATATGTACATTAAAGACTTATTTCAACTTAATCTAATTAGAAACCAAACTTTTTTTGCATTATGCTCAGTCTTTTTAAACATCATAATAATTTTGCTTGTCTCATAACTGGGTAAAGACATTCACTCAGAGTAAACTACAGAAATAGTGGGAACCAATTGTTTGCCCATTTCTTGCAGGAAATTGTCGGAAACACTGAAAGCAGCAATCACTTAAGCTGTAACAAGCCCTTAAACAAATGAGGTGGTATTTAGTATTTGTCTTTTAAACATAGTTTTTCTTCTTCAGAGTTGTAGCATATTCATGGCACATAGAACCTCGTTCTGCTTCACTGACTAGGGATGGATATTTAAACAAATGAGTTTTTTCTTTGGTTATGCAATGAACAAAAAACAACAGATTTTGAGATTCAGGGATTAGGACTTTGCATGAATATTGTCTAAGATTGTACCTCTTTGTCATCAAGTTTTCCAAAATGAGTAATATTTCAGTTTTGGCTTTAGGGATGATGTCATTAAAACAAACACATAGTGGTAGGAGGAAATCCAGCTGTTGCAACCATTGGATATGTAACAGTCTGCCAGTTGATACCATCTTTAGAACTGGAGAGGCTGCCATGGGAACTGACAACAGTTAAACCAATATAGCTATACATTTTATGACAAATGAGTCTTCAATTCAGTAACACTGCAGCAGTCATAACATAGCAAACATGAGTTAGTTACCAGTAAGGTAGTCTTCAAAATCTTCTGGAATTCAACAAAAATGGCCAATGAAATCTTCAAATTAAAATTACTGGTACTGCCCACCTTCCCCCCCCCCCCCCAAAAAAAAGCAATCATACTTTATTTTCATTTTAGTTTAATTGTAAATTAAACATTTTTATCGGCTCCAAAGTCTTACAAGGAGCTTTGCATCGCTTCCATTTTATTTTGATCATGAATGCTTTGTTTTATATGTTATCTTCCTTCTCAGACATTTTATTCCACCTCAAAAATTGCTATTGTCGCTAAGACCAAGAACAACTAGGGCTACTTAAAGCTTGCATTAAGATTTAATCAGTCAAGCAACGTGTGTCTTAAATTGCTATCTCTTAAACCCTTTTACTTATGTGATTGGAACACATTGTTAAGAATGAAATTACTACACCTCCACTAAAGTGAACAGAAATTATTTTCCCATAACTTTCATTGAGGTGGGAAGAATCTCCTAAATATTTTCTAATCCATGGTATTATTGTATAATTTACTGGGTACTTACTGAAGAGTGTGTTGCCTTATGGTTGTCAGGTGTCTTAGCCCTTCACAGATGAAGGTCCTTTTCTATCAGACACAGCAAGATTATGAAGCTTCATAACACAATGAAGATTCCCCAGAATCAGAACTTCCATAGTTCTAAGCAAACTGAAAAAAAGAAATCTTGGGAGAGAAATATGGCTTGCCCAAACAAAGCAACCAAGCTAAAGGGGATACTAAATTGCTGGAAAACTGTGAACACAGTATAGTTTAGAAAGGAGAAAAATTATCCAGGTAGGGTGAGGACTGTTGGTTTGACCTAAGCACTCTTCAAGGATGTGTTTTAAAGAAAGCAAAAACAAAGGACTTGCAGAAGTAATCAGTAAATGCAATCAAATCCAATAAGTTTATTAATCAAATAGAACCTGAGGGGTTTTTAGATGCACTTAGCTAAAACATGTTTTCTTGATAGGCAAACTACAAGTATTGAAGTTATTAGTGATGATCCTGGAAAATCAATATTGAAAATCCTTTAATACTAACATAGTACATTCTGCAAAATAACTAGTTGTGCAAATGTATGGGATGTGGGAATGACAGAAACTGAAAGGTATTGCCAATATACATTATAATTAGAAGAGTATTTACTAATACTGAAGATTTGTGGTACAGATTAGAAAACAATTGGTATTAGCAGTACCAACCACAGAGGCATGCCTTGGAAGAGAAATAATTGTCGTTATGAAAAGCAGATGACATAGGAAGAACCAGACAGAGGAACATTAAAAGAACATGGAAAGTCTTAGAAAATGAAATTCATATCAATCAGGTTGAAGTTTCTAGCACAGATCTTACTAGAATATATGAAGGAAAACATGAACTGGGGGGAATGGGAATGCTAATTTCCAAAAAGTGAACAGAAGAGCATGAGACTAATTTCACCTGAAACTAATACACAACATTAACTGTGTATACACTGATCATGAATGTAAAGGTTTTGTATTTGTCGATGGAATTTTTGAGCAAACTTTTAAAGAGAGGTGCAAGAAAAAACACATGCAACTTTTAAGACAGAGATTTAAAAGCTTATGAAAGAGATTTATATTATGATGTTGTCTTTTATTAAATTAAATCATCAGAACATATAAAACTTTCCATCCTAATCGTATTTTTTTTTCTTTCTACATTGTATAACTGATTTGCTTACTCAGAGTAAATTCAACTTCTTGTAGTCTTGTGTGGAATTGCTAGGCCCCATTACAGATATTCATGTTTAATATTAAAAATCAAAGGCCCTACTAGCTTCTGTGACATTATCTTAGGGATAAATATTAGTCTACATTTAGGTCTCACCCATATAATGTAATCTGCAGTTCTGATATTTATTATTCAAAGGATAGATGTAATTTCTGTTCCTATTGATCATAAGCACAGTGCAAAAAGGCTCGTCTCAAAAATGCAGACAAATGCACTAACTCTAAATGCCTCAATTTGTACTACCAACTACGAATTAAGGTGATTCAGACTGAACTTACCGAGACACCCAAATTGCTGTACACAAGGTCACACGTGTCACTGACAAAGCGATAAACAGACCCTGAGCATCCTGGCCCTTGGGCCTGTGAAACATCCATCAAACTAAAGCTCCTTTGTTTTCTGATACATTTAACATGTTAATGGACAGAGGGAGCAAAAAAGGGTGTATATCAAATTTTAAACCAGTAAATTTCTGCTTCTGTCTAAATTGGAACATGGATATTCCTGAAATTTTATGATGCCAGTAGAAACATGAAAATTTAGTGTGTAGTAGATGTTTTCCTTGGAACACAATTTTTAGATGAAAGGAAGTCCTAAACAATATAACAGAAAGTACTTATAGTAATTCTTCCAAAGATTTTTTTTCCCTAAGTATTAATAAAATGATTCCACAGAAAAATTACTCTTGAAGTATTTAATTGCAATAGTTAAATCCCACACACTCCATTTTGATTCTGGCCATTTTCTTGGCTTTGCTTTCTTTCACACATACTTAGAAGTGGTTTATGTGACCAAAATTGCTATTACTTGTCAAACTTTGCATGTCAGCTATTTTCTCAGTCTATTTCCTTCATCTTCCAGTTTGTATAAAAACACAGGCTTTTATTAAGTTAATGTATAACTATTACAGTATCTTTTTAAGGATAAGTAATATCCTCTTCTGAGCAGGAATTTAAGCCCATTTCTAGTAAAACTTTTTCACATTCATGTAGATATTGAAAATGTATATAAAAGTGCTTTGGAAAATCATAGTATATCTGTGTCTCCTTTTGTAGGCAATTCTAAAGATACCCTTGAGAATTTCTTTTCTTGACCTTGACAAAGCTGGAAGAACTCTCTTTAGCACAGAGGATCCCATTTATTCAAGAATGTGCATGGATTAATATGTTGCCAGGTATGCCTGAGCATGCTGTAGTAGCTGTGTGGAAAGTGGATGGGCCACACAAAATGCCACAGTGACATTCTTCTGTCTGCCTGACATGGGCTGGGTAGACATAGATAATGCATCCTGCCTAAGCAGGAATAGCTTCACTGAATTTACTGGAGTTGTATAATTTATATATGTCTAATCTGAGTCATACGTTTCTGATCTTCACTGAAATATTTTAAAAAAATCATCCTGTTTCTCATTAATTGGTATGAGTAAGCATTTCTAGGTATCACAGTAGATAAATCAGTTAGAAAATAAATAATTTCTTATTGTCTAGACAAGAGTGTTATAACATTTACATGGGCGTTTTTCCCTTTAAAATTCCAATATATTTCATCAGTTATTCCAGTCTAGATTCTTTAATACCCAATAGTCCAATTCTTTAATACTTAATAGTTCAATTAAAGTAATGAGAAAAGAACAGCGCTCAACTGTCAGTCCTACTAAAGGACGGTTTTTCACCTACAAGCCTTCTGTCTGCAAACTTGCATGGGAATAGTAGATAAACAGAGAATGACACAATATAAGGAGAAATAAAAGCAGATCTTGAGTCACCCCAGCTACTAGATATTACATTACAGCTGAGAATAACATCTCACACAATTTATACAGGTTTCTTCCTTGACACATCTAAAATTAGTCTTGTGTCACACTATAGACGCGTGATAAAACTCTGTATAGATCTAAAGAGAAAGAATAGTTGTGTAGTATACATCTGTACAGTAGCTTCCTGAAGGGGTTTTTGTAGTAGCTTTTCTATATATGCTGTAGGAGAGACTTTTTACTCTAAGCTGATAAATTTTAGGGAAGTTTAATACTGTGTTCATAGAAACTTTATATCATATATTCCTATAGTTGCCTTCATCTTCCTTATCACATTCCCTCTTATTTTAGGTTAGCTCCCTTATTGCATTCTAAATTACAAGGTATTGAAAACTACAGTTTTTAAGATATGGATCATCTTCTCTGAAGTTTTTTTTGCATCGTCTTTCCTACTGGAGCCCTAGCTTTACAACAATCTATGCCTACTGCTGTCACACATACAATAGCAGAACAACTAAATGCATTGCCATGAAGAAAGCTAAGGAGTCTGCAGCTCTGCCAAAACACATAACTCTCCATCATTTAGAAAGCTGCAATGATATTTCAAGACTGCACATGATTTTAAATTACTTGAAGAACCATATGACCAAAGAACATGCAGCAAACACAAGGCAGAAAAGAACCCTCCATCCCTCCTGGAAAAGTAATCCTTTAAAAAAATGCAAAACAAACCAAAACAAGCAAACAACATATTTCAGTAGCTATTAAATCTTTTTTTCCCCTCACACCCAATGTCTGAAAGCTCCTTCAGTTGTTTCAACACTAGAATTTCTGAAGTAGATAGCAATTTAATTAGCAAATAATAATAGCAAAATGCATTTAGAAGGTCTTTTAATCTTTCAGGTAAATGTTTTTATTTCCACATAGTTGTGGGGGAACAGACTACAAGTTGATGGTCTGAATGCACCAGATGGGAATTGCTGCAACTCAGTGACAGCCCATTGAGAGCCACAACGAGGGATTTGGAACACTAACACACAGAGCCACAGGCAGGTGACAACCTGCGCTGAGATAGGGCATTTATGCCAAATAAACACTCAAGTAAACCCAGGAGATTTATTTCCATGGTCAAGTACATATTGTTATGAATTTAGGACTTTTCTAGAATACTCTGTGAATAGAGTGTGCAGATCTGGTTGGGCTGTTTCCTGTCTGCATATGTATGCTCACTTGACTGCTGTAAGGAAAAGCAAGCATGAAAGAAAAACAAAGGCTTGAAAGAGGAGAAGACTCTCCAAAGAACTGCAGATTTTAATTTTCCAGGGTATACACAAACTATTTTTCCAAGTAAGCAAAATCCTACAAAAGCAAAGTTCTGACATTATGAACAGACCTCTGTCACAAGTGACAGGTAACCATTTGAGGTCCTGCCAGACACACCATCTTTTTCAGAGGAATGGAAACTTGTCTGGGCTAAGCATGCAAAAGGTGGACATCTTATGGGATATTTCCTTTTTTCTTTGGACATATTTCTCTCTGTATTGGTTTGTTGCTGAATACTATGAACTGCACATTTTCACAGCAGTTAGGTGTCTACATCAGACAATACAGAGGGCAGAGGTAGTAGTCAAGAAGGCAATTGTTCCCTGAGTCCATGCCACAGTGGGGACAGATGCCTACCAACACCTGCAAATGTGACTCTCATATTCCTGCTGCTTTCCTTCCCTCCCAGTAAAGGCACATTTAAAAACCATGTTCTGTTGTAATGCATTCTAAAGAAAAGGGGGAAATTCCTGCTGAAAAGGAGAGAGCAACAGTGATTGCCATGTTTCCTCTTTTCAGATTGGAAAGGACAAATCTTACAGGTTTTGACATGTTATTGCTTCTTCAACAATGGTAAGATCTCTGCAGCGATCTGTGTAACTTATTTCTGTACTTTATTGAGTGGATCAAAATCCAGAAGTTATTCAATTTTTGGGTTTTTTTAGTTTAATACATGTTATGGGACTTAATGCACACACCGTTTTAAAATTGTGTCACTTTTCAATTACACTCAAAATATATCTACTCTCACAGACCAAAGGTGTCAAAAGCCACCAAAGGCCTAAGGCCCACAAGTGAGACCAATTAGAAATACATAAAGCTTTGGTATTTGTTGTCACTGGTGATCAAAAATTTCAGAGACAGGACATCTCTAAGATGCTGTGACTGCTGACTGAGAGGGAACAAATGGAAATTCTACACTCCCTCAGCGTTGCCTAGAAACAAGGGGAATATTTCTAAAAATGCTTACTTACATTTATGTGTTTTAATTATCTACATGGTGGAAAAAACATAGGAACAACAAGGAAGAGACTATGAGAAATCTGTCATATGGGTTTGTACAGAACAGCCTAACACTGTATATTGAGTACTAGAAACTGACTATTTGGGAAACTGACATTCAGAATTCAGAAAAAGAAACAAAAAGTCTTTTAAAAGTATAGAAATTTAACTATGAGCAGCATGTTTTCGTGGTTTTTTTGGAAAAAGCAAACAGAGACAAGTGTTTTCTGTGACATGATTTCTCTACTAGAGAATTATGGCCAACCACTTAGAGGTGTACACTTGTACACTTGCTGTGTACACTTATTATCTTGTGTACTTATTTTCATTCTCTCCAGTATCTTCAGGTATCTGAAATAGAAACTGTTTAAAGATTATCTCTACCTTTAAAATCTACAGATTTAATGATCTGAATGGTATCAAAGTATAAATCAGACACCCTGAAACACAAGAACAATGGTAACTAATTTCCAGAAGCTCTTTCCCCAAATCTCTAATTTCACACACAGTCTGATTCAGAGAAAGTACAACAAAAACAAATGAACAAAACAAAACAAATATAAAACAAAAACCAACCAAAACCAAACACATGACCAAAAACAAACAAACAAACAAAACTCATACCCAAAGTCTTGCATTGTGGTTTTTTGGTTTTGTAATTTTTTCCTGGCAGATATTTTCCAAGACATTGACCTCAAATCCAAGACACATAAAGGAAAATTACAAAATGCTATCGAATTATTTTGATTTGACAAGAAGGTAAGGTGTTTGTGACCTTATGGTTAACAGTAGTTGAAATGCCATGGCAACTGATGCTTTTATAGAAAAAGCAGTTAGAAAGACAGAGGACCACCAGAAGACAGAGGACCGATGAATTTCCAAGGCATATATTCCCTCCCCTGACCTCTCCCAGACAAATTTGATCCAACTACATTTAAGGATGATTTTACAGAAAACAGAATTAGATTGCCAAAATTATCACTACAACATGAAGCACAGAAACTAAGGCTACATCGAAGAAGTTCTTCATATAGCTAATTGGTATATCTAAAATTAAAAGGGACATCACAACATTCAGTAGTCAGAATGCTACTGAAAAACTTTTTGAAGTGTTTGGAAGAGTCTACACAAAGTACTGGGGTAGATAAAGTACTGGTTCTATCCAACATGTATATTTGTGTGACCAAGTGAAAGCATTGACTGAGGCAGAAATAAGGAAGAAAAGTTGTTTTCAAGTATCAGCCCCTTGATTTTGCTATGATTTTGAACCACATTCAAATTAATTTTTCTAGCCTGTAAGGAAGAGTAGCAAATCACATAAAACATTATATTTAGCCTTTAATTAACACTCATTTCTAGATACTGAAGGGGAATGTCCATCCATTTGGGACAACATGTACCCTTTTGTGTCAGGCTATAGAGGGGACTGCAGTACCCCTGGCTGGTCAGTGAGAAAAATCTTGAAAAAGTACAAAAGTACAAAAAGTACAAAAGACCTCTGAGGTTTCACATTAGGGAAAATCGCAACCTGTCAGACAAACTGCAAATACCCTATTGCTTCTTCAGAAAGTTCAAATCCAGCACATCGGCATGCACACATTGATCAGTGATGGGATCAAAGGCTGCTTTTCAAAAGGCTGTTTTGTGGTTCATTTTTAAGGTGCTGTTCGTTTTCAAAGACATTGAGATTAATTTCTTCAGTGTACTGGGAACGCTCGAGGCTCTCGTTTTGTCACTCGTTCCCTGAAATATCAGCAGTTTGCTGTGAATTTCTCCCGGGCATTCATTATCCTTCAACTTCCTGCAAAGTTACAAGGAAAAGGCTTAGATAATGACGGCCCGTCCACCGACAGGGACAAAACACTCCCGGGGCAGCGGGACGGGGGTTTCGGGCCCGAGGCGCTGCGGCCCCTCCCCTCCGCCAGCCCGGCCCGGGGCAGCGAGGGCGGGCACCGCCCCGGCGAGGGCCCCGCGCCGCCCCCGCCGCCATGGCAACGCCGAGCGGGGCCCCGCGGGCCCGGCCCGCGCCCCGCCCGCCCGCAGCGCGGGACGAACCGCCGCAGCCGCCCAGCCGAGCCCCGGCCGGTGCCGTCCCTCCGGGCCCGGCCGGGAGCATGGGGCTGAAGACCCAAGCCGGCGGCAGGCGGAACCAAGGTGCGGGGGGCTCGGTGGCGGCAGCGGGAGGAGCGGGGAGCGCTGGCCGCGGCAGGGCGGGGGCTGCAGCCCGAGGGACGCGTTGCCTTCCGGCCTCCCCCGTCTCTGCCGGCCGTAGGGGTGCGGAGCGCGGTCCGTGGCCCGTCTCGCCGGGGGCTGGGGGCGGGCGGCGCCTCCGCCTTCCCCGCTGGCGTGTGTGGGCGGGCACGGAGCCGGCTCGGAGCCCTCGGCGGGGGAGCCGCCCGAGCCGCCGTGGCTCCTGCAGCGGGGCTCGGGGGTCGCGCCTCGCTCCTGCCCGCGCGGCCGCCCCGAGCGGTGCCGGCCCGAGCGGTGCCGGCCCGACCGTCCGTCCGCATGGGGAGCGGACGGGGAGGTGGCCTGGCCGTGGAAAGAGCCGAGTGCCGCGGCTCTGAGAGGGGGCACGTACAGCCCGTGACAGGCTGTAATCCTCCGAGAGTCGGGGCCTGAGTTGTGCGTCCTACAGCCGTCATCGCATGGTGCCTCCTTACGGCACCAGCACCGAGTGCTGCTGCGGGCAGCGCTTCAGATTGCCGGGATCGGCCGCGTTTGCGAGGCTCATTTCTGTACCCGCTTTTCTTTGTCGACTGTCGTCTTCTCCAAAGCTGTTATTCATTAATTGTTATAATGCATTGTACCCTGCGTGTACAACATCCCAGTCGTTTGGCAGTAGATCCAAGTGTTTCGGTTTGGTGGGATTTTAATGTAAGTATAGTTGAAAAATAAAAGACTCCAAAAAGGTCTTATAAAGTGATTCCTTACCCACATTTAACCATCCGTGCGCTGCTCTGGTGCCCTGTTTCTATGAATAGTCCTAGGGGCACTTGACATTCATGATAGAAAAAGGCACAAACATGCAGAAATGCTTGACTGAGCCAACTGTGGCTCTTGGAAAATACCTAATATGTTTTTAGATATGAACTGGATTACATGCATAATGTAAGACAATTGTAGGAATTATTCAGTGCTGGACTGTAATGTCAAGATCGTACATCGCTGCATAAAATCAGAGCCATTTGAGATAATGTTAGGCTGTTGTGTTGCATCTCGGTGTCAGTTCCAATCTTTGGAGACAGTGACAGATGCCACTTGAGAAGATGTCTGATATCAAAGTACAGTTTGAACATAAATTCTAATCCTATATGGGAATATGAAATTCAGAGCAAAAACTAGTATCTTGTGCACCCAACTTTTATGCTCTCTTATGCAGTGTGAAGGCAGTTCTGTGGCAAATAGATCATTTTTCTGACTATTCTTATATTTGTCAAAATATTTTATAGACAATCAGAAAGCATGCCGATTGTCTGTTGACGATAAAAAGGGAATAAATAGGATACAGGATCTAAATTTCATTCAGATTGCAGCAAGCTTTGCTTGAATGACTTCTGTTGAACAAAAAAAAATTCAAAAGTAAGGAATTACTGTGTGTCAAACTGGGAAGGCATTGCTTGTCTGCACAGGAGATGACAATGGAGGCAGAAATGTGTGACTGAACAGTCCAGTGTGAGGGTTCTCAGGCACGCAGGAAGGATCCTTACAGAGAGCAAGGATTAGCACAGGCACGTTAATACACTGAGCTGAGCTGGAAACCTGTGTGCCTGAGCAAACTTGGCAGAATAGCCATTGGGTTGCTTGCAGGTCATGAAAGTCGTATTTATAGTTTGTCAAAAGAGTTGTATCTAAAAAGTTAAGACAGAAAACGTGGGATACACTGTTCCATGTTCTGGTTGTATGACGTGCAAAGTTTCTTGTTCAGACTTAGCCTCATCATTTTAAAGAAAGAACCAAAATTTTACACTTGCTCATATCAGGCCTTGTTTTGTCTAGTGAGAGTACTGAGAAAATATAATATTTTTTTTAATGTATTGGAGTATACAGGACTTGCATGTAGGTCTTGTCAAAGTTCAAATAAGGCTGAGATTTTTATACCCTCCTAGAAATATCAAAGGATTAATCTGCAGTTTTTTTCCCTAATTCCAAGTATAAACCTTGAAGTGATTTGCTGTAGTAATTTCAGGAGTCGGTTAATATACTCACAGATTTATAGTATGACCTCAAATAATCTGAATACTGTAATTTTAAACTGGCTTTGTAGTTTAAATCCAGTCTTCTGCATTGAGATGTTTAATTCCCACAGCCAGTGGGAACACATACCTGAACAGAAATACCTAACAGCATCGTGCACCTACTGTTAATCAGTGACACACATTTGTGCCACTTTTATCTTACAGCAGTGGGGAAGTCATCATTACTGCTGCATGGAGGCGGCTGTTAGATTTAGGCAATTTGCACAGGCTTCCAGAATTTTAAAGCAAAATTGAAATGCTTCACATGTTCATAGCCAATACCATCTTATTTAGATTTTCCCTGCTTTGTAGGAAGTCCTTGCATTAATCTGAGCCAAAAGACTGTTAACACAGAGACTTGGGGACTACTTTTTATTATTTTTGTTACTATTATTTCTTCATTTGCCATTTGAACAAACAGCTTATTAAACTTACTGAATTACTAGTTTGGTAGCACTAGTTTTTAGAAGCTGAAGTTTTCTTTGACCAACAAGAAAGATGAAAAATTATTTAGTTGTGTCTTCAAAGAATGAAGGATGTTTAGAAGATTTATTTAAATCACAATAATCTTAACTGAAATTGGAAAATGTTAATCACTGTTCTTAACTTTTTACCAAATTAAAACCTTCACTCAGGAAATCTCTTAAAACCTATCCTTAATGTAACTGTTACTCAAATAGTCTATTAAGTGAGTTTTAATCACTTAATTTGCTTAAAATCCTGACTCCATTCAGCAAATTACATAAGTTTTTATAATTACTTAAATGCCTAATTGGCCCCATTTTATTGAGGATTTCTTCTGTGCTTCAAGTGAAATACCTGTTAAAATGAACAGTGTTCAAACCATTAATCCTAGTAGCTTCTTTGCTCCAGATTATAACCTGCAGCTTTCTTTGAGGCACAGTGGATCAGGGTTTCTCTGCTCTCCATTCTGGGTGAGGCTGGCTGTGCTGTAAGAGCTTTTGGTGATGTATTTCCAGGTAGAAACAGGTGCTCGTGGATGAAGGAAGGGGCATCCCTGTAGGTGCAGATTATACTAGCAAAATAGATTTTTTTTCCATATATTTAGAAGAATCTATATGTAATGTGTCTGTACATTTAGGTATTAAATATATGTTTTCTCTATTGGCTTGTTTGATGGTAAATACCGAAACAACTTCAAACTTCATGGGATGACTTAATGTAGAGCTTCGTGTAGCAGTAGAAGCCAGCACACACATTTTTGTGTAGGGTGTGCTCATGGGCCAGTGTTCTACCACCCATCATTAGTAACCTTTTAAGACAGAAGTTTCTAAACTGTGATATGAGTCTTGATTGTTGTTCACATATCACTGAGTAGCAGTGTGCAATCTCTTCTGGAATACCACCCCTCACACACCCTCCTAGAATATCAAAAACTGCTGGTGCCACTGCTAATTCTAGAGGTGCTGCCCAAGCCAGTGAACACAGAATTTTTAAGGTTGGAAAATCCCTGTGAGTTCATCAAGTCCAACCATCAAGCACCACCACCATGTTCACTGTTAAACCATGTCCTCTGGTGCCATACCCACACATTTTTGAGCACTTCCAGGGATAGCTTACACTCCATAGCTTCCTCAGGCAGTCAGTTCCAGTGCTTTGCAACTCTTTCCATGAAAAAAAAATCCAAATATGTAATCTGAACCTCCCCTGGCAAAACTTGAGGGTATTTCCTCTCATCCTGTCACTTGTTACCTGGGAGAAGAGTCTGATACCCACCTCATTACAGCCTCCTTTCAGGTAGTTGTAGTAAACTGACATAAATTTATTTGCTTTTGCCTGCAGTTCATATCACAAAACGTGCTACTGACACACACAGCTGTTTGTTACTGCTTTTGGAGTAGGAATAGAGCAGTAGCTTGCATCTAAAATTTCCCTTGCTGAAGCCTGTAGCTAGAAAAATTTTAAATATTTTTTAAGAGTCATTTAATCAGATATGGCTCAGGCCTACTGTACGGTTTCATTAGATTCCTTATATTTTTCAGAGGAGGATGTGACTCTTGAAACTGAAATGCAATTTTGGTTGCATGGTTTTAATTTATATAGAATACTATAAGATTATTACTTCTAAAGGTCTGAGAGACCTAAATCTTAGGCATTGAGAGTATGTGTAAAGAAGAGGTTTTGTGTAATCCAGCATAGGAAGTGTATAAATAGTACCCATCTAATTAATGGCTTAGGAGGTTATGTATAGTGCATGTCAGGGGCTGTATCATTTCCATCATGTTTTGCCTCTGACACAAATGATTCCATGCAAAATTCAGATGGAACATTTGGGACTTTATTTCAAAATTGGGGTAGTGTGATTTCGTGGGTCTCTATTCATTGAGTTTTGCTTCAGGAAATTTAGATACTAATGACTATCCTTTCTGCTGGTGAATTCTGCCATTTATTAACAAATCTTAAATGTGATTCTTTTAAAGATGGCTTCACATGTGAGACCTTATACTCCCAAGACTGATAAGAGTTTTGTTATCAGTGAAACCAGAAAGGGATCCAAGAGGCTTCTGTTTCAATTGAAGAACAGGGAAGAAAATGGAGGTGTGATTATGATGTGCTTGTTTTGCCTCACTGTAACTTGGAGTACTAAAATGGAGTACTGTCTGCATTCAGTTAGTGGCTAAATCTAAAGCCATGTTTGAAGGTCTCTTGTGATTGCATAGGTGCTGCAGAAAAGTAGTGGAAACTTGCCAGGTTTTCACCTGTGTTCTTCACCTAAAGAAGGAGTCTCTGGGTGGGTCACTGCTCTCTGCTGGCCTTTTCATCTATTCAGTTCTGCATCTGTTTGCCAACTTCACCCATCTGTAAGTAAGAGCTAGGAGCATGAGTATTAGCCAGTAGCTGGGTTGGAGAAAACCCAACAAATTAATACACATTTTTTAGAGAACTTATTCTGTTCTGTGTTCATTCCCAGGTATGTAAATAGAGGGTAAGGACTAGACAGCCAAGGATAAGCTTAAACTTAGCAACCAGAGAAGCTCAAACTAGATGATCAATTGTAGTTCCTATAGCCCCTCATCAGCCACAGCTGAGCAAGTAGGGGATGATTGAGGGAAGGAATGACCACAGGTAAAGAAGAGGAAGCAAACTGGGGGCATGTAAAGGAGTTTAAGGGAGATGGTACAAAGATGTAAGCTACATAAATAGGAGAGCTGGCCTCATTATTAGTACTACTAATAGAATATGGGGTTTTTTTAAAGTATATCATGCTAATATGAAAGGAAAATAGTTAAAAATAGAAAAAAATAGTTTCTTATTTAAATAAAATTTAAATCCAATGTGGAATTTTGTAACTAGCTTCGTCTTTTAATGTACTCTGAGCTATCAGTCTTTACTCTGTGTATTTCTGTGTTGTATTCATATATACAACAATTTCTGTAGCATAAAGAATTAATGGATACTCTGATTTGAAAATTCTCCTAGTACCAGAAGGAGAGGAGCATGGATTTCAGGTCATGATGTAATTCCTTTAGGTATGACCTTGTCAGACATACTAGGTAAGATGCTTAAAGGAGTTTCTGTTGCTGCCGAAGTGATTTGGGATTTCACAGGGATTATTTAAACCAGTTTTGTTCTTTCCTCAGCACGTGAACAGCATTAGTGCTGTAATGTACTGTTAGTTGTATAGAGTTAGAAGAGTTAATTCATAGCAGGAAGCCCACTGAAAAAATCATAAAACTGGTAGAATTAAGGGTAGTGATGATAAACATCCTTGACTTGTATGAAATTCACAGGACAAACCTTCTGCATGTTGTTGCCTGAATTATCCCTTTATACAAAGGTGTCTCTTTAACTATTTCTGGTTTAGAGCATTGAGATATTAGGGAACAAAAAAAAAAAAAAAAGGAAGAAAAAGTTGGCAGTGGAAGAAGCGAGAATACCAAACCTCTATAAATCACTGTAGTGGTTAGAGTGTTTGGAAAGCATTTGTTAACTTGGATTTTTAGCAGTGTCAGAGGGATCAAATGCCCAAATCTCATGCAAATGATGCAATTCTAGTCTGTTAGAGGCAGAGATGCTTTCTGCATTGCCAGCTGAGAAGAAGCCACTCTAGAGCTAGGAATCTAGGAGTCCTGGAGCCACCAAAAACCAAACCACTGCACAAAGGGGTCAATATTGACAGTGATAAGCATATTCTTCTGGAACAGCTGGGGAGACCTGAGGGTCTGGGAGCTGCCCTTTGGAAATTACAGTGTTCACAGGTCCCTACACAGTTAAGGTTTCATGGCTTGTAGTGATAGATTTAGATGCTTATATCCCGTATTCCACCTAAGGTTTCTGTATTTTTATGGATTATCTTCTAAGTAGCAAGTCTAGATGGGTAAGGGTAGTATGATTTATTTATTTATTTAATTTTTATTTGCTATGACTGAAGTACATGTTTGTTATAAAAATAGTAAGTCTAATACTTGTGTTTAAAATCTTCTCTGGGAGAACATGGTAATGAATGACTGGGCTTCTTTCCAGTACATATTCACGTTCCAAATCTGAAGTGGCTTTGTAGAAAAATGATTTCCACAAATTCTGCATATCTATTAACAACCGGGAAACAAAGTAAACCACCAATTTCTATAATTTTTAATACTGTAAAATCAGAAATTAAGATAGGATGCATTTTAAATTATAATTTTAATTTAAACAAAATATCTTTCAATTCTCTTTGGAATAATGTAGTTATTCGTTACATTAGATACCAGCTGGAAAAAAATTTAGAGAAAGCTTTTTTGTTTTTGTCTTCATTGTTGCTTAGTGTCATAGAAGGAACTAAAAGTTCAAATAATTTTTTAGAAGTATTTAATTTGTTTGCTGTCTGTACTTTAGGAGGACACTCAGTGTGAAAATCCTGTTGTTATATTCAGTGTGGACAGTCCACTTACATCTATTAGGAAATTCACATTTATATCAGATGTTACATGTATCATATATCAAAGATATTTTCGTGGTTATCCTCGCATTGTTTGGTTTATATTTGATTAACTGTAAATTACTGAAAATCCCACCTTCTCCTCTAAAATTCTCTTCACATATCTAAGCCTTCAGTTTGTTTCTGCTGTTGTGCAAATAGCTGTGAAAACACAGTCTGAATCCAAATAAATACCCATTCAAGTCAAAAGACAACCTGAAATTCTAGTTGTGAAACTTTTGACCAATAGCACTTTCTACCTTCGTTAAGGTAGAAAAGAGCCTGCACATACCAACTTCTCCACTTTCTTCTCGGACATCAGCGACATGCTTCTTCATAAGAGTGATTTCTGTGCTGTCTGTATGTCCATAGTCAAAATAGAGGACGCAGAAATATTTATTTCTCCCGACTGACACTTTTTGGCAGCTTTTCATGCCTATGAAATACTGATGCCTACTTCTTTTTTTAACTCCCTTCTCCTTACCCGCAAGCCGGATACAAATTAATTGTAAAGGACAAAGCCAGCAGGAGTGGTTTTCCCAGCAGAATTTCCACTGTGCCATCTGCTGGTGATGCAAAGCAAGTGAACATTGTAAAGTCCGATCTGCAGTGCTGAACAGTTGTGTCTCCAGCTGAAGGCAGTAAAGGCAGCAGGTTTCTGAGTGTCCCCGATGGTGTTTAATGCGGGACAAAGTCTTTTAGCTTACTTGAAGAGAATCGGTTGTACAGAGAAGAACAATGTCTGTTTTTTTAAAGTTACCATGCTTGCTCTTCTAAGATTCTGTCACATAAGGGCGAGTTAGAGGTGGTACTGTAAGCATTTACCTAACAATCCCACAGGTACTTCCCTCTGGAATTATAGCCTGACTCTGAAGCACAGAAAACAGTGGAATATTTACCACGTTAAAGAACCCCTGAGGTTAAACACATTCCTTTAGAGTCAGTAGTTTACATGGGCTAGTGTATGTTTCTGTGCTGTACTGACACCTCAGATACTTTTTTTTTTCAAAAGAACATAGAGTGAAGAAACAGGAAGTTTCCATGATAACATTTTCATGGTACAATGTCAGCCACATTTGCAGCTATTTATTGAATTATTGGCTCATTGGAGAAAGAAAAAGGAGACAGGATGATTTCATGTGATAGCAACTGGTAAAAAAAATACTTCCCTTGAGCAAAGAAGTTAAACAGTGTTTTAAAGTTTGTGACTTTGAATTGCAGTTAATAACTGTTTACAGTTTTAGTATTTTTTTTGCTTGCATTTCTGATGTTCAAGTATATTTTAATCTTACAGCTTTCTGCACTGGCTCCTCTCGACATCTACCTGGTGAATATCTGATCCGAAATCACATGGTGTTTCATTATAACAAAATTAATTCAGCCAAAGGTAAAAATGTGTATGTATGAGTGAAGTGTCTCCCCCTAAATTTGGCTCATACCAAGAAGGAATTAACTGGATTGTAGGAAGTTTACTATTCTTCCTGTTTCTTAACAAGACGTGACTGCTACTTAATAATACTTTTGTATTTTACTAATTTGTTACTGAGATGAGAAGTTTTGTATGAAAACATTTTCCTTAAATTACCAAAGATCCTACCTTAATTTTAGAGCACTTTGTGCTGTATTGGCTTCATTCTGCTTTTGAAGAATTATGAAATAATATGCTGAACTGAAAGTCATAGTCGTATGACTGTGTGTGATAGTCGTAACAGCAAACATACAGAAATTATTGTAGGAACGAAGGCAGAACATTTCTAGTTAAACTTAGATCATGATGTCTTTTTTTTTATTTTTATTTCAAAAACTTCATAATCTTTTGTTCATCTTGCAGTGAATAGTAGTAGTGAGTTCTAAGGTCCATGAAAATTGCCCTGTATGTTTGCAAATGAGAAAATCATGTTACTGACAAATACAATACTCACAATGTTATCTCATGTAACTTACTCAGTATCCTCAGATATGCAGGTAAATGCTATCGGAACAAAATGTACAGAAATCTTTTGAAAGGAGTCTTCATTTAAGTAATGATTCTTCCTTTAAATATATTTTACCCGGACAGCTTTATCACTCAGATGCTGTGACCATACTAATATGAACGTAATACTTTAAGTACACAGTACCTAGTATGTTTTGAAGTAGAGAAGAATTAAATTAGTCTTTGTTCTGTGTTGGTTTGTTACCACATTTTTCTAGCTATCACATATACTAAGTAAATATTGAATTACTCATATTTGGTGTTTTTCTTATTTTCAGCAGCTGTAGACTCTTCAATGCCCAAAAGTAGGTTATCCAGCATCAAACGTAAGTATTTGTTATATGTTGATTCTCAAGTGCTTCTGTAAAACTAACTCGGCAAAAGAGCCAGCAAAGAGTAACAATAGCATATAACCCCTTAATTGAGAACTTTGCTTGTTCATTCAGCTTTCACATCCTTCTTCAGCTACTTGTAGATGCATTCAATCTTCGTTGCATGGAATGCTGGAGAGGTGGATCTGTCAGTGATTAGTTACACTTAGCATGACAATTCATTTGTCAATGGCAGAAGTCTCTCAACTGCAAGAGACTGGATAATCTTAAGTATCTGGTACAAATGCATAGACAAAAATCCTGGACCTTTCTTAATAAAAACCTTTGAGGATTTCTCTCAATGAATGTGTGCATGTAAGTGATATTTTTTTCTGACCTGCTTTCCTTTATATGCTGTTCCATCTGACCAAGATTCCTTTACAAACAGATAAGAAACTGCCGTTTAGGCTGAAAGTTTTGCAGTTATCAAAGAGGTAAATTCCATGGGAAACACCTGCTTTCAAATTCGTCATTATTGGTCCCACTGCCTTCAAGGAATTTAAAGTTAAGACTACCCGTGCATCTTGTTCAGTTTCTGCACTATCCTTATAAATTCTTGATTTTTAGAATGAAAGTAAAAATTATTTCAATTTTATTTCATACCTAAAATTAGAGTGATTGCATTTTTTTCCTGCAATTCTATGCATTGTTCATCAAGAAATACAGATTTCTGCACTGTAATAACCATGCAACCAAGTGTGACATGTTCAGGTGTTAAGTGCAAGGTACCATTTGTAGAGTCTCTGGTAAACCACTGGAGAACCATTTTTCTTCCTCTGTCGTTTTCTGAAACAAATTATGTGGAGATGACAGCCAGTAGCTCAGACAGTGAGAATGTTGAAAATGTGCTGAGGAAGAAAAATAATGGAAAAGGGGTTTTAGAATACTTTCAAAATAATTTCTTCTTTCTTGCTCAAGATGAGACACATGATTTATCATGGCACAATTTTAACTTCAATATAGTTGAATATCAGCAGTATCCCTATAATGTCACTGAGGATGAGGGGTTTGCACCTTTATTCTCACAGTAGTTCTCTGCCTGTCATTGCCTCAACTAAAGCATATTATTATTTTTTATCTTTGTGTTCTTTGTCTTACTAGTTATTGCATTCCAAATAAAGTTTGTGTTCCCCCTCTGTTTTGAGATTTGGGCAGGGGGGTAAATTTAGTTTAAAATGATATGATTTATTAATAGCATAGAATTACAAAACAGAATTCTTGCAGATAGTGTTAAAAACATCAGAAACTGTGCTTCATGTACTGCTAGAATAGCAGGTGAGTATTTCCCTTTGGGGTTGTTGCCATGAATCAGTCATTAGCGTTTAAGAATTAAACATGATACAGTAGTTGGCATTCTCCCTGGCCAACTGAATGTGTTCTGTCCTTAAAGTGGATTTAGTTTCCACTGTTCTTTTCCTGGTATCTTAGCTGGCAGCAAAGCAGGCAGGGTGCCATGCCCCTAGGCTAGCAGTGAGCATGTTCCTGTGTATTAGATCAGGCTTACTGACTTAAAATAGTTGTTAAAATGTGAAACTTCTTGAAATGTGAAACTTCTATGTTCAGAATTAGTCCAGGCATGTTGATTGATACCAGTGGCCATTAGAAGTCTGTGGTTGTGAAACTTGTGCCAGAAAACTTGACAAAGGCTGTGCCAAGTATGACAGCTGCTGCTACACATGCCTGGTTTCTAACAGTACTAACTTTTCTACCCATATGTTTAGAGGTTTTTCCACAAGGCATATTGATAGTACAGCTTGAACCCAGTGATTAGTGTGCTTAGGAATGCAGGTCTCTTTGATACTGGGACAGGGGGAGAAGAAGGAAAACAAATATTCTGAGAAGTTACCCACCATAGATCTATTTTAGGTGGAACTTGAATTGTTGGAAGGAGGGCAGTGAGAGATGGGGAAAGGCAACAATTCAGATTAATAGTAAATTGGTTTTCTACCCTTTCAAGGGGTTAAGTTCAAGCAAAAATGTTATGTAATTCTGTATGTAAACCTTATTTTTTCCCATGAACACATACATTATTATACATTATACATATAATATATATATTATATATTCATCTATACTTTGCATTATGACAAAGCAGAGATCTATAAAAAGCTGTCTTACATGTTTTGTTGTTGCTGCCATTTTACAGGAAGCTTTCACAAAATCACCGTATCTTTTTTTTTCTGTTACATCTTGTCCTTAAGTATGCTTTTCTGAAAATGAAAGTTACAAGCAACAAATATAAGCTCTTAAAATTCAAACACTCAGGTAATTCTAATGCCTGTGTTACGTCTTTGGAAAGGTGTTCTAATATTTTTATCAATTCTGAAATTTGGTGAGCGGGGAAACATCTTTATGAATCTGTACTTTTAACTGTAGTGATTTTACTTTTTTTCCCCCAGAAGTTACTTACTGTAAGGTTTCTTCTATAATAAAAGGTGTTGGGTTTTTTTATGAGAGGTAATTAATTTTAGATTAGCACATCAAAAACACCTTTTTCACAACTTGTAGATGTGAAAAGACTTTAGATCATGTAGTCTGACACCATGAGTCAAGCAGACCAAAAGTTCTATCCAGTGGAACTTAACAGTCGTATTGAATGTGGTAAATAAAGCACATAAACAAGAAAAGCCTGCAGTCTTGTCTTGTAAAGGTCAAGAAATAGAGAAAACATAATTCCCTTTCGTAGATGTTTCAGTAGTTATTTGTCATTATAATTGAAAATGTGTCCCTGAGTTTTAATCTAACATACCCAGTTTTACTCTCTGTCAGCTGGTGGGCAGAACTATTGTTTTTATACAGTTGTCCACCATTACTCAGGATTACAAAATAGCCATAGGATACCAGAGAACAAGAATAAAAATTATGCATTCTACTTATTTTCAGCGTTATCTCAGTACAGTGTGTAAATTGTCCTTGGGGGCTGCCCCAGTGGTAACTTGAAAAAAAAAAATCATGGTCAAGGGCCACCTAGAATCCCAATGGACCTCTCTATAGGGTGCAAAAATAGATGTTTACCTGGGCAGGCTTAAATGTTTCCTTTAGGGTTGTTGCAGCATTCCACAGGTTCTGTGCAGTCACTGTTGGCAGGCTGCTGTGTTCTTGTTGTAGCTGACAGAAATATATAGGACATGTTTGCTGGACGAGGACCCCATATGAGCATCAGAGGTGGATGGATTTGGGGAATCCAGTGCTTCTAGCTTCTTCTGAAATGCCTTTGAAGGATTTATATCTCATTGTTAGGCTTTATTTCCACGTCTTAGCAATCACCAAATTTTGCCATTAGTAACTTTGCCAAGTAGCATCAGATTTCTGAAGTACCCTCATATAATTGTTACTTTGTATTTGATACAAGCAAAGCTTTATTATCCAGCCCTTAATAAATACTTTGTCATCCTTTTTCATGGTGATTCCTTCCTTATTTGATGAAACAGTACCACTGATACCGGATGTGAAGAAGGACTGCAAAATCACCTCAGAGTTAAAAAAAGTTAAATTTCTGTTAAGGAATTTAGATTTAGACTTTAAGAAACCTGAACTTCAGAGTTAATGGCAAAATTCAGTTTTCATTTGATGAGCTCTCACCCCAGGTGCTTAAATCATGGTGTACTGGAAATTTATGTAGAGTTAGGAAACTGATAGTAAAAATTTTTAGAGAAGGAAGAGCTTGCTTGCAGAAATAATATTGCTGACTGATATTCTGGACAGTCACTAGGCTCAGTGAATTCGAGCTCAGCTGAGACGATGTTTGTATGATTTATCTAAAAAGAATTCAAAAGGGAAATAATAACCCCAAGTGTATTATTGCAAAAATAGCATATATAAAAACACAGCGGAGAAATTCAGAGTGTTGGATAATTCCTTTAAGATACATTGTTCTGCAAGCTGAACTCAATTTAAATCTAACATTCTATTTCATTTTCTGCCATCGATTATTTACATCAAAAATGAAATAACTTGAAGTTTAACTGCCAACTGTTTTGTGATGTGACATGTGATAAATTTAGCAGTTGGAAATTCAGAGCAAAGGACAACCAACCGCTGGCATTCCAGATCATACTGTCCTTCTAAGTGCAGAGCTTTCAAGCTGACTAGGACTGTGAAATATATGATTAGTTTGTTTCTTCCGGATTTAAGACATTTGTTTTATAACTCGAAGCATATCTTGAAATGCTGTTGCAGTCTAGACTTACAGAAAAAATAATTAGCCTATAGAGGGAGTATTCTAAAAGGGAAATAAAGTGGTGTGATCACTGTTGAAGTGTGGTGTACTCTGCAAAGAGTATTTGCCTAAGCAGAAGTTTCAGATTGATCAGTGTTTTATAGGTATCTCTTTATGAGGAGTGCTACAGTTTAACATTGAAAATTCATAGTCTTTCTTGTGCTCCCTTTTGCTGACAATAAAATTAAGAGAATGGATTCATGGAGCGGATGCAGTAAGTTATGGAATCTGTGTTCACAGACTGAATTTATATGATCTACAGAATCACTAAATAGTTTATATTCTAGTACATTTCCTCTTACTATACTATGAGTCTGTGGGGTTTTGAGCACAGTACTTAATGAGATACAATTAATCTCTAAAACTCTAATAAGACTTTTAAAGGGACTCATTTGTATCTATAGACTGTATTATTTTATTTTGCTTCCCCCTTCTAAAAAGATGAAAAGTAACCCAGTGGGGTTTTTTTTTCATTTATTTGTCACAAGATCCTTACTATTATGTACTTTTCCCATATTTAACTCTACATATTCTACATGTTCCTGGAGCCAATGTTCAAATAAAAGCTACTTGCAGTGAAACTGTTCTAAGTGTCTCCTAACAAATGCAGTTTATGTTTACTTCCCATTATCTACAGCAGTATGCCAAGGGCACTTCTTTCAAATTTAGTTTACGAACCTCACTGAAAGCTAAAGAGGCTTTTTATCTGTAATGGATTTGAAGCAGAAGATACCTTAAACTGTGAGCAATGCTTTTAATTAAAAGCTAAATCTGCCTTCTGAAGTTGGATGTCTCTTGAATGCTGGTCTCTTTGTGTTTAATATATTCACACTGCAACACAAGTGGTTATGTATGAAGTATCTCCAGCTTCTCTCAGTTGTAATACTGTAATTAGTGCCTCAAAGTTCCAGGCAATTTTTCTATCTGGCTGAAGGCAAAGCATAGGACTGGATTCTCCAGTCCTTGCATAGATAAAGGGCAGCTAAGGAGAGGTAGGGTAGCATACCTGTTTCTGCATTTGCCTGTGCTACTTGCTGACTGCCTCAGAGCCGTCCTAACTTACCTCCAGCTGTCTGTTTACATCTACATTAACTCTTTTAAAGGAGGATTTCTCTATCTCTTACTTTGCTGGTTTCAAAATTCCTAGCTTTTACCACAGATCTAAACTAAAAATTCCTAAATTGGCAATAAGATGTGTATATTACTGGAGTTTTCTGACATTCTGTTTTGCGTGTCTGTGCTTCCTTTCACTACACACGAGTGACATTATGGCTTTTGGAGCACACTTAATGGATTAGCTGAGCTAAGCTCGCTGTATGACAGGTGCAAGGCAAAGACTCCACATTTCCCATGGTGGTGGTAGTCCCAGTGCATCGTTCTGATATCCCAAGATAGCCTTAGCTGGAATACTGTTCTTTCCTTCTTTATTTTTGGGCAGAAACCATGCTTTGGGTGAAAAGTCCTGGAGGAGGTTTTTTTAACAGCGTTTTTAACTATGCCAGTAGTAAAGGCATTCGTGTATGTCAAATTTCAGAGTTTTTATTTTAAAGAGCAGAATAAAGACAATATGGAAATTCTGTTTTGCAGTAATATTCCCACTGCTTTTCACTTTGCCCAGACACTCCTGTTAAGCCATGGTGTGCAGGTGGAGCATGCAGTAAAATGTTAAACCTTGTCTTAGGCAGACCCACTTTTCACCTAAGCACTTGAGTGTAAGGAATTTGCTAATTCAGACACCTACTTCTTACCCATACTTCTGTATGATTTGCACTTTTGCTTTGTAGGGCTTTCTTTCACCCCTTGTTTCTCTACATATTTGTTCAATCAGCCATCACCATTTTACCTGAGCAGTAGGCAAGATGTGAGTTTTTATAGCCTCCCTGCTCTACACAGACATTGGCTTTATTGGCCCAGAATAAGTAATTATTTCTCTCAAACATATAAAATGTCTACCCTGTAGCTAATCTTTGAGTGCTTCACACTTAAAAGTCTTAACTTTTAAGACAAACACAATTAGAATTAGAAATAGTAGCAATTCTGTACAGACACAATAACTCATTATAGAAAGAAAAACATTCAGATTTAATTATTTAATGGTACAGTATATTTTATTCTGTTACAATGTGTATTTTTTATTCAGGGTTGTATAATGTAGCATTTGTATCTTCAGCTAATATTTTCCCAGTAATTTAAGTCTCATATTGGAAGTACTCTAATAACATATGGATAAATGGATAACGTGGATAAATCAGCAGCCATAAAAGAAATTACTCTGTATTTTACATATCAATTAAGAATTAAGTCTTACATATCAAGTAAGAATTAAAAGAAAGAGAAAGTGGGATTTTCCTGAGCAATGAGAGCAAAGATTTCACATCTGAAAGATTAAATGTTATCTTAAAAGGGGACTAAAATGTTTAATGCAATGAATACACTTACTTAGGTATTTCCTGGAGATTAACATGTATGTAGGGTACATGTACACAGATGAATGCATTTTAACGGTTGATCAAACATCCTCAGATTGCTGTAAGTCTCAGCTGTGTAGAAGAATGTACCACACCAGCCCCTGAAGTTTTTTGCATTTCCATGCATTAAATATAGTAGTGCATGTGCAGATTGGGGTCTCCCAGAGTATGATATAAATATATTATGAAACCAGAGAAGAAATCCTCAAAGGCCTTTATGTATCTCTATCAAACAAATGATTCATACACTTGGATATGTGTTAAGTGAATGAGAAAATTTTCATTTAGTATACAGACTTCAAAAACCTGTTTATTTTTTTCCCTATTTGGAAATGAAATTATTAATTTTTTAATCGGCCTCATTTTGATTTTACAACTTTGTGAACTTTGATTATTGTGTCCAGTTCTGGGCCCCTCACTTTGAGGAAGACATTGAGGTGCTGGAGTGTATTCAGACACGAGCAACAAGGCTGGTGAGGGCTCTGGAGCACACGTCCTGTGAGGAGTGTCTGAGGGAGCTGGGGTTATTTAGCCTGGAGAAAAGGAGGCTCAGGGGAAACCTTATCCCTCTGTACAACTGCCTGAAAGGAGGCTGTAGCCAGGTGACAGTCAGCCTCTTCTGCCAGGCAGCCAGCGACAGGACAAGAGGACACAGGGCAGGTTTAGGTTTGACATCAGGAAGAATTTCTTCATGGAAAGAGTTGTCAAGCATAGGAATGGCCTGCCCAGGAAGGTGGTGGAGTCACCACCTCTGCAAGTGTTTAAGAAGCAACTCGATGTGGTACTTGGTGCTGTGATTTAGTTGGTGAGGTAGTGTTTGGTCAAAGGTTGGACTCGTTCTTGGAGGTTTTTTCTAACCTAAATGATTTTGTGTTTCATTTGTGAAACCTGGCTGTTCCCAATATGCAAAAACACTGGACTGTATTATGTAAGATTTAGGCAGCTGATGGCAAACTCTTACACAGAAAATTTACCCATCTTTTGGGTTTCTTTTTCTGATGACATAGATACCTGACTCAGCTTTTCACACTGCAGATGAGGTCTTGGACTGCAGACCAGCGTGGATTGACAAAAATCCCTTGCCTCTGATCTGACAGTAGTCTTCTCAGAGCTGGCCTTCGTTTTTTTTTTTGTTCTTGACAAAAAACTTGCTTGTTCTGCTCTGGATTTCTGTATTTAGGAAACTCCATATTGTAAGCATGGATTTTTTTACATACCAGATTTGCTAACAATAAGCACAGGATATTTTCTGAAATACTGGATAAGAGTACAGTCAAAGGAGTTATAGCTTTGAAAAACTTAGTAACTTTTTGAGCAAAATACTCTGTTAGCAACACTGATCTTGGAAGACGTATGTTGGTGTTTGTTGTGAGATAAGAAAATTTCAGGAAAGTTAAGGCACAGCTTCAGCTACCAACATACTCTATTAAGAATTTTTTTTCTGAGAGTTGACATAAATTTTATAACTGCTGTGTGTTGGAAGTGGAATGTCTCTCAATAGTCTGACTTTACTGAGCAATTGGAAACCACTACAGTGTTTTCAAACACTTAGGGAAACAAAGAATATTTTAGTTTGGATCTGACCAATTTTGTCTCTTCCCTAAGTTGCTGACCAGCAAAATAGAGAGAAACTGAAAAAGAAGACAGGCAGGAGTGAAGAGAAGATGAATGTGTGTGAAGCTGTCTCTCAGTGCTGTTCAAGAGACGGCAGAAGGCTGCCTCCATCCTCTAAAAAGGTATGTATTGTAATTCTGTTTAGTAGATACTATTATATACTTGCCTCCCATAGTAACAGCTGATCACTGCTGTGCAGTGAGGGCTGGCATCTTTCAAGCAACAGAAAGTAGACAAGTGTCTTCCTGGCATGTGCCCAACACTGAATGCATGTCTTGACCTTCTGACAAAGATGTCAGGTATCTGGATAAAGAGTGCTTGCAGTAAATGCAAGCTTTAATTACCCCTGAATTCTCTTGCTTTCAGTTCAGCTGAAACTCCTGTCCTCTGTCACTCCAGAGCTTTGTACCATTTCCTAAGGCAGAACTCTGTTACCTCTACCCTTCCAAGCAGAAGAATCAGGAATCTTCCATTTTTTTTTTAATGAAAAGTCCTAGTTGATAATACATTTTGTATCTAACAGTGTACTAAATCATTCAGTTGCATTTCTTGAAAGCAGAAGTAGTGCTTAAACCAAAACATACCATTCTGTATGTATATATTCTGCTTATATGCATAGGCTCACTTAGTTTGGCTGGCATTTCGTCAAGATACGTGGTGTGTATTTCTAACTAACAAATAAATATGTAAATAGCCCAATAAATTACATTCTTGTTCATTGCTGTAAATGAGCAATTGCAGCTTAAAACAGAATAATGATTTAACTCTTTGATTCTAACAGCATAAGCTTCATACATTGTTTAAATGTTTGTAAAGCTAGAGGACATTTCCAAGTAGTACAGCAAACACTGTTTCTTTCTGTGACTGATTTTTGTTGCAGGCAGCCTGACTGTGACTTTATTGCAGTGCAGAGAAATAATGCTTTGAAATTCAATACATGACTCTTAGTTATAGATGAAAGCACAGGCATGAATAAGAAAAGGGAGGAAATGTGATATTTAAAATATAAATTTTATTTCTTCTTAATACCATTTTTGTCCTTACATGCTATTTCTTGCAAACTTGGGGCAGGCAAAGTTCCTTAAATTGTTTCATTGCAAAACCAAGAAACATGTGTCTCTAATTACTGCACGAACTCCCAGCTTTAAAATAAAACGATGCACTATAACTAAATGCGGCCTCTTTCCTTTGATTTTCAAAATAAGATTTCCTGAAATTCCACCTGAGTTAACTGCCCATGAGTAAGATCTCTGATTGGAACAACACTTGGTATTTCATATCTCGTGTTCAAGTAATCCTATTAATAGGCATTTCTGGCTGCTAATGAATTTTTAAAAATAAATTAGTCCATGCCAAAAGTCAGTTGAAGGAAGGCTGCTTCATAGGAGGTTAAATTTTTCTTTCTTAACCGTTTGAAGTATGCCATTGCCTTGACATTTCAAGATCCCTTTCAGCCTGTTTTTTGAGATTTTTTTTTTCTCTGAAGAATGAAAGTTGTGGCCATCTGCTTGTACATATGAAATACAGATTGGGAAACACCATTAACTAGTTCTAGTCTCATGTTAATTTTGTATGCAACACGTGTGGCTGTGTGAAATGCCTACTCAAATGCTTTATATTTAAAGATTTATTATACTCATGATACCAGCAGTCTGAACATGTGCTGTGCTTAAATTAGTTCTGTCATAATGGGAGATGTCAGTGATTAAACAAAACAGAAGAACCTTCTGAGCATCAAAGAAAGTTTGTTTTCATTAGGAATGTTCAGATTTCCTTTCAAGCTTCATAGTGACAATTACCTCTTGTGCTGGTTGTTTGAATTAATGCACACTCAGTAATACCCCTTCCTAAAAACATCACAGTATTTGATAAAAGTAGGAACCTATCACATTACAGAATTGATACCCACACACAGACATGCACAAAATGAAAGAGTGTACCAGGAACATAGTTTTGAAAAATAGTGACACCAGGATACAAAATGAATATGTTCATAGAAGGTCCAATTTGTTCACATATTTGTATGAATTTTCTCTAAAGGCTGGTTGTCACTTCCTACAGTAAACCTTTGCTGTGTCCAGAAAACAAAGAGCAGGTGCTCAGCTGACTTACAGCAATATTTAAATGGCTCTCTCAAGTTAAAAGAATCATGCACTCATTTATTGCAAATTTGCAGCTTCTGTGTCCTGACAGTGCAGTTCATAAAGCATCTCTTCAATCTCATTTAATGACGGTAGATGAACTCTTCTATTAGAAGACCTTTTCATACAAGGACAAGTTAATTTCAAGATTAAATTAATCTTACTGTAATTTCCTTGACTCCAGTGAGAGCTGCCTTGCACCTTTTACCTGAAAAAGTATTTAGCAGCCTTTCTTTTCAGAGTTTGGTGTTTATAAGGCAGCTGATACTTTAGTGGCTTTTGAGCTGGGAAACTAAACTTCTTGTAGAAAGTAACTTAGAGAGAAATCTGAGTTTTTTCTCTGTGTTACTGCTTTTGCCTCTCAGATGACAGTAATATGCTTCCATCCCTTTTTACTGAATTTTCTCTTCCACAGAGTCTATGAAAATTCAGAGGTCTCTACATGCTTGCTGCAAAGTACTGTTCAGTTTACCCCAGTTTTGTGACTAATAAAATTGAAGCATAAATACATACTTTATGAAATTCTTAAGGAGTTGCTGAAATGTATCATTGAGTAGATTTGTTATCTTTAAAATCGGTTTATACTTGGTTGAATCAACAGAATAGAAACGTATATTGATAAGCAAGATACAAGTCAAGATTTTTTTACTCCAAATTATCTTAGTTCTTGATAGTTCTAATAGCTAAAGCTCAGATACTATAATGAATTTTTAAAAAAAATTATTTGAAGAATAGAACTAAACATATTTTAATAAGTGTGCTGTTTGTAGGCATGGCTTTTGTCTTTTTTTTTTGTTTCCTACTTAAACATCTAATGTTTTTATAGAAAACAGACTAGAGCAGAAAGTGAGTGTCTTCATTTTGATTTGCCAGTTACTCGCTTACAGTTTACTTGCAACACAGGACAATTTTCTGAAAGTTCAAAAAAGACAAATTGCAGACAAGCACCATTCTCTGACACTCCTTAAAATCTTCAGAAGTGACACAGTTCCTTGTTCATGATATTGTTTCTTTGTCTGCTTGGAGTGTACATCTCCCTATTTGAATAGCAAAGTTTTGCCTCAAGATAAGGGCTTTGAAAGACATTATTTTCTCAGTATTTGAATGAGTACATCTCACAGCTGACACAGATGCAGCTTTGGGTTACAGTTCTCTCTAATCATTAGCGAGGTACTTGGTCTGTTCTGCTTATGAAATATTTGAGGAGAAGACAATAACTACCCTAAGCTTCCTCCTGTATAAGGAGTGCTTAAGTTTAGGATACTGCCATGTCAACCTTGTGCCTTTGTCTTGTTGTGGATCAACTCAACTGCTTCTGAGGAGCAGAGCATGTTGTTTTCTTATATAACTTCATATTGTTTCTTAATAATTATTTTGCATGATGCAGGGAACCAGTCCTCGTATGCTCACAAATGCTTCTACAATCCAATTTATATTTCAGCTCAATGAACTGAGTCACTGCAAGTAAAGCATTTTCAAGAATTAAGCTGTTTATAATATACACTGAAGGGTATGGAGTTAGCTTTTATCTATATAGGTGGATGCTGAAACTTTCTAGTCTTATCTGCTTTCTATAGTGCTGAGCTACCATTGCAACTACTTTATATGCAAACAATCACACTGGTAAGCCTCATTATTCTGCTTGCTAACACAGGCATTTGTTTGGCATTGTAACTGCATGTTATCTGTTCAGCATTTAATTATGCTGTAGTAGTAAAATACAGTTGATTCACATGAGACACCATCAAGAAGAGCTTATTTTGCCTCAGCTAACTAAAAAAATCCTCTTTGCATTAGGCACCAGCAACTCTCGATATTTTGGGGTACTGGAATAGTTTAGATAGGTCTTACTGATGTGAGAAAAAATTGTTGTGAAGGAAGTATATCGTATGACAGCAGTATGATCTGTGACTTAATTTTCATGATAAAATATCTGCATTTTTAATATTCCTCTAAATAGTAGTTATTGCAGGCTACAAAATAGGTATTCATCATAATTGAGCTTTAATTTAAAATACTGTGTTTGAAAGGAAAAAAAATGAGATAGTGTAGATTCTAAGCAATAATGGTAGCAGTGTTATGAGAAAATGGAGCATTTATACTGTAAGGGTCTATTGCTTAGAATTTTTAAAAACACCTTTTTTAGGGTTGAATGATAAAATAGAAAATTGTGTATGTTTACAAGCTGTACTACCAATTATATAGGTTAATATGCTACACTATATCTTACTGGTTTGCTAGTAATACATTACTATCTTATACCATCTATTTGTGGGTTAGAATGTCATGAATTTTCAATAAATGTAGAAAGATTTCCAGTTTTGGTCATTGGGGTTTTTTTTTCTCTCCGTGCCCACACCAGTAGGAGACTTCAGAAGTTTCAGGACAAGTATCGATTATCTTCCAGAATCCCCACAGGCATTTTCTTTTTCAGTTGTTTTTGTGACTTTTGTTGGCATTCAGTCCATTGTCACTTCCTGAGTGGGGAAAATCACACATCCAGCCATCAATCCACATCTTAATCAGCTGATTATTTTCAAAAAGTGAAGTGTTCTTGAGGATTGTCTCGAGGTTTATATTGTGCTCAGGCAGTGAAGGCCCATTGGAAATGCACTGGATCTGTGTTTCAGTGTTACTCCCTGGAAGTAGTTTCCACATAGCTTAATTATGAGATCAGGATAGGCTACTTGGTGAATCTGTGAATCTTCTCAGCTGGCATTATGGTTGTATGTCATAAATAAATGCATGTCACAGCATATGTATAAGTCATACCATACTGCATCCACTCTTTCTCAGGCTTCCCAAAGGGCACATGTTCCTTCAGTAACTTCACTAATGTAATGCTTCTGCTTAATAGTTTTTATTTTTTTGATAGGCGTATAATAGAGATGAATGAAACACCTACGGAAATCATCTTCCTTTTCTTCCTTTTGTCACTGCAGAGCTTATGGTCTGTACTGGTGTCTGCTTATCTTCCTGTTCTTTGTTCAGGTAGTGGAGGCACATGGACAAGTTAATTTTTGTGTAAGCCTATCTGAACTAAACTTCAAGTTTGTGTAAAACCTCAAAAGGCCTTAGAAAATGAATTTTCTTCTTAGGAAACATCTTTACTTGTATACATTCTCTTAAAACCTTACAGCACTTTGTTGCTGATGATGTGGACCTATATGAACTGCCCTAGTGTTAGGAAAGTATGGTAATAATTTTAGAAAGTTAGCTCTTGGTTTTGAATTGGGTTTTCTCAGTTATTATAATTCAGCTGTTATTTTGCCTTGCTGATTGCATGGTACAGTATTGAGATTTTCCAGAATAACACTATCCTCAGCTTGTCTCCCTCACTGTTGCACTGTAAGCACTGCCTCTGGGAGTTGTGGTGCTAGATAGTTTGAGTACACACAGTGGGAGTCATCTCTTCTGCATCATACAGTTGTGTGTAACAGAACTTGAATTTCGTAGTTATATATGTGGATGCAATAAATTGGTTTATACAAATTTTGTTTGGTGATAGGCTTCTGGTTTAATCTTCCAGTTATGCAGTATGCCTGCTTATAGAGATTGTAAAATGTCATACATAATTTTCACTGATTGACAGAATATTCGGTGGGTGGCTGTATCCTAGGTATGAAAAGAACATACAACAGCTGTTTTTATGAGGTATTTCAGACACATTGTAAAGCAAATGTATGAGTGTGCATACCCTGGGTATTTATGTTTTGATATTGCAAATTTTTAAAAACTCTCTCTATGACTGAAATTAAATTTCTATTTAATTGTTCTTTCTAATTTAACAAAACAAATTAACAAATGACCAAACCAACCAAAAACTCCACCTTAAAATGTTATTTGAATTAATTGTGTTTCTGTTTTATTTGTCTGCTGCAGTGTCATAATACAATTCAGGAATAATCTTGAATTTTTAAGCATGGGATAATTATGGATGATGTCCACCTTATCTTGCCCAGGTGGTATGAACAGAGTATATCCAGATGAAATAATTTACCTCAGTGCAGTGATTTCTTGACTTATTAAACTCTTGGTTTGATATAGCTACCAGTATCCTGTAACAGAGCACCAGTGTTTTGCTACTGAAGCAGACCATTTGCTTATTACTCTCTTATTTCCAGTGCGTAGGTTTTAAAATCTGTTAGCACTGAGGCTGCTGTGAAACCAGTTTGATTTTACAAAAAATTGAAAGTTTTACATAGAGAATACCTCCAAGGTGGTAACAGTAATAGCTGGGAGTACCATCATAGGAAAAGCAGGTAACTTGCAAAGCAATCAAATGTTGTTTTATTTTTTTCTAGCATTTCATGGAAGTACAAGACGGTCTCTTCCCCTGTTCTCAGCACGCACACTTCCTATCAAGAGCACCATGTGCTTATGGCAAGCATTGCTTGGTTCACTCCTGTCCAGTAAAATACACCAGGAAATGTTGTCGGCATCCATCCAGGCCATCCCACTCAATCTCAAGCACCTGTGTGTCAAGGCCAACAGTTAAACACACTGGACTTTCACGCAGTCGCTCCACCGAGAGTTTTGTGACTGTTGGTTGTTCCCAGAGGTGTCAGGGAAACAACCCCAAAGCGAGCTGCAAGGATCCTACTGAGACTTTTGTGACCGGTTGTTCCCAGAAGTGTCAAGGAAACAACCCCAAATCGAGCTGCTGTGGAGATCCCACTGAGAGTTTTACGACTGATTGTTCCCAGAGGTGTCAAGGAAGCAACCCCAAATCGAGCTGCTGTGGAGATCCCACTGAGAGTTTTACGACTGATTGTTCCCAGAGGTGTCAAGGAAGCAACCCCAAATCGAGCTGCTGTGGAGATCCCACTGAGAGTTTTACGACCAATTGTTCCCAGAGGTGTCAAGGAAGCAAACCCAAAGCGAGCTGCAGGGACAGTTTTGTGACCGGTTGTTCCCGGAGGTGTCGAGGAAACAACCCCAAATCGAGCTGTGGGGATCTTCTAGAGAGGCACTCAGAATGCTTTACTAAGAGCCAGCATCCTTTTACTCCTCGCACATTAGTATCCGATGCTAAGTCTTTCCTGTCACGGTACAGGTATTACACTCCTCCTCGAAGGAATAAGAGAAACCACCACAAGCAGCGTGTGGAAGCTGAGACACAGACTGATATGATCAGGTACAGAGATTAAAACTTTATTTTGAAATTCTGGGATTTAGATGTTATCATAACAGAATCTTCATAAAAGTAAGACGTTTTGCTCTCATTACATTTGTACAAAACCAGAATAATTATTCTGAGGTTGTTCTAGAGACGCTTTAGCAATAATTAGAACAGAATGTGATTTTCCTTTTTTCACTGGCATATTCTGCTGTCTTTTTTCTGGAACTGGTTTAATCTATTCAGATTGGATTTGAGGTGCCACTAAATTCAAACTGTGGAATCTCACATCTGGTGATAATCATTTTCTCTTTCTTCCCTATGCTCTCTGATGTATAGTTCTGTCTTGTAAAGAATTAACCAATATAAGCCCCTCAGTAGTTCCCCACTGTTGCCCCTGTAGTCTCATACGTTCCAGTCTGTTAATTAATATACAATGCAAACGTCCTTTTTAAACTCTTGAATGCAGCTCTTCATTGTTTTTTTATCACTTGAATTTAAATACCTTCAGATATACACTGTATAAAATATTTTAAACAAAATTAGTGTCCTTCTCTTGCACTGATCTTAGCAAATTGAACAGTTCTGATTTAGTTTTGTTTATACTGATACTACCTTGTAAAGAGAAATCTTTTCCTTCCATGCCTGCATGTCCAACTTCAGCTTTGTCATAGAATAAATCAGGGATTTCCTAAGACTGGAGTTACGATAGCTTTGGCTCTGTATTGCAACTGTTGATTTTCTGGCTGTGGGTCATCTATTTTCCTGGTGCACTTTTAATTTTAGGATCATCTCTATTCTTAATTCTGAACAATTATTTTGAATAATTTAGTTATCTCCTGCTAATATGCAGCTAAATAATTAATTTGGATCACCTGTCTGGCAGAAATTTCAGTAAACTGTTCAGTACTACATTCTGTTCAGGCCAGTGAGACATTTTCACAGTGGCACTGGCATATTTTAAAAGTAGTCTACTTGGGAATCTAATACCTCTCTGTATTTTGTAGCTTTACATCTCCAGACAAAGTGTACAAGAGAAAAGTTATGGCTGAACAGCAGAAGATGGCATCAGAGGTAATAATGCATCCATCAGTCATGTGGGTACTCTTCCCACACCTGCCACCATCACTGTGGGGTAATACACTTCATCACTGCCACAGCAGTGAACAGCTGATTTAGGTGATGTTCTCTCTACTGGTGTACTCTTTACATGACATGAATTAGTTCCATAGAGCAGAGAGAATTTCAGAACATTGAGTGGAAACTATAAGAAAAAACACTGAGGCACACGAAGAGATCTCTTTAAATTTCTTTTTTTTCATTGTTTCTATAAGTGCACTATCAAATATCTGATAGGGTCATAGATAATTGGTACATGACTTTCCAGCAGAAGAAGGTAAACAGCCTTTTGTCTGTTTATCCAGAGTTTCTAAGAAAATATGTGGAATTTCTAGGGCTGCTTAATCACAAGGAGTTATTACATTCATTTTAATGGTAAAATTTGCTGTGTACTTGCACTGATAATAAAGATATTTATTTCTGTGTTGTAGGCTGAAGATAAAAGAGATACTTTGGATGAGCCTGAGAGAGGAATAGATGGGTATCAATGCTGCAATCTAAGGTGCCTGATTTACAGTAGAAGGGAATATTTGAAATGTTCCTTTCTGTACTGCTGGTCCTTAGGCCATAAGTCTTCACTAGCATTTCTCTTTATAAGTCTTTTTCTCACAGGACTTTTGTTGGGTTTTTTATATCAATGGCCTTTTCCAACTTCAAAATTCATTATGTTTTTTGTTATAAGTTCCACTGGGAAGCCAATTAAGAAAGAGAGCTCTGAAATATGAGTATTTTTGTCAGAATTGAGTGATGACACATTAATACAGTTGTTAGTTCTGTACATCTGAGCTCACAGACTATATAGTACTATAATTAAACACTATATTGCAGGAGCATTTCCCACATCTTTTTCTGAAAACTTAATACTGAGATTCCTACAATGCAAGAGCAATGTTGGAAATTAGGCCAGAACCCAAGGGCTCTGAGCTGATTCTCCTCATTGCTGACCTAAGTGTCATGTATGACTCGCTGATTTGCTCTCTGGCTTCTTCATACAAAGGCATTTTTATATGAGGAAAAAAAATGTATTCTGAGTTTTAAAAGCATTCTTATGGATAACAGAGATTGAATAACATCTGAAGTAGCAACGAGGTCTTGTAAGCACTGTATCAGGTGAGGTGGTGTAATACTCTTGAGCCATAGTCTTTCAGGTTTCAGTGGCAGCAGGAGATTTTGCTACCAGAGCAGGGTTTAAGGGTGTTATGGTGGGTTTTTTGGCAAAAGGAAATAATATAATGGCACTCAATGGCTACAGAAGAAAATTACATGCAAGGTAGTATAAAAGGAGTTTAGAATGTTCTTTTTCTTGCCCTCTGATTAGAAAGACATCAGGGTGTCCTCAGAAGTCTTCAACAAGGAGTACTGTCGATGCTGAGTAAGTATGCTTAAACCATTTTTCTGCTCATTTACAACATCAAACTAGAAAGTTTTCCTCGAAAGTGATGAACTTGAAACATACAATGCTTAAAAAATTTTATGTTAATCTAAAAATGAAGAAAATTCGTTGTAACTTCAGAAGATTATAGAGTGCCTGTAGTTTGTTTCCATTTTTTTTAGGTCTGTAATCTCTGAAGCAAATATTGGCAAATAAAATGCCAAATTGAAAGGCATTCTTACCACATTTCTGCACTGAAATTTGATGAAAGTTAGAAGAGTTTTGAGTTATATTCAGAAACACTACTAATGCTTCATCAAGTAGCCTTGGAAAAGTAATTTAATTCTTTGTGCTTTAGGCTTGTGTTTGCCTAACTTAAGGCTTATAATAGAGGTCTCAAACACCAGCTGTAGGTAACTTTCTTGACTACAGGGAAACCAAAAATTAAAATCTTTAGGCACAATAACAAATTTTATGTAATGAAAATCATGCAAGATGTATTCCATTTTTTATTTTCTGTTTATTAAGACTGGAGAATGACTCAGCAGAGGTTGATTGGATGCTTTGGGAGACGTAGAAGGATGCTATGAAAGAGAAAAAGCACTGAAATATTTTCTTCTGGGGTTTACTTTCCTGTTGTCTTTCAAGCAGAACTCCAGACTTTTGGAAAGTGTCTGATTTAGAGTAATTGGCATCAACAACTCTTTAGAGGTATTAAAATAGAGCTAAGAGGTGGAAGTCATGTGTAACACTAACAAGATTATGGACATCAAGGAGATATGCTGAAATGAGTGGATGCTGCCAAATATGCAGTTAAATCCTTGTCAGCTTCCATATAGGACCAACAGCTGCAGTCAGATTCTCTAGAAGCTCCTTTGGAAGCCTTTACCTAGAGTATGAAACTGCAATTGTGCACTTTCTTTCCAATTAGCTCCCCTTTCTTGAGTGCAGTGCAGGTTCTGAACACTTGCCAAGATTCTTTCACTGATTCCCTTGCTTGGGATCTCTGTGCTAATTTATACCACAACAGAAAGTTAGCATAAAGACAAAGCACCATGGCCACCTGTCCAAGAGTCTCACATTTTGCAGTTTTTTATTATAATCCAGATCGAAGGAAAGACTTAGTTTTTGTCATGATAGCTTTACCTTTTATGAAAAATAACTGGTGTTACAAGAACTATAAAATCTTCTTAATGGCCTTTCCTGTGAAGGTGATTAATCCTACTAAAATATGTCATTGTGTTTCTATGGTAATGCATTTAACATTGGGATTTCTATTCTCCCTGCAGAGAAGAGGAGCTTTTATATTTAACTTTCATTGAAGATATAACAAATGAAATTCTTAGACTTGGGTTATTTTCTAACAGGTAAGTTACAGTTGTTTTCGATTTTGTAATGCTATGTCAGAAACCCATGGACTCCATAAGTAAGGGAAGTAGAGATTAGTAATAATTTCTTTATACACACATATACACAGTTAGCTTGCTTTTGTTTCGTTTCCTCTTCTTTCTTGCTTTACGTAAGAAAGGGGAACTAGGAAATACCTTTGGGTCATTGACTTTGATCTGCTGCTATGTAACATGAGATAAAATCTTCTGTTAAAATCTGACTTGGAGCCCTAGGTGGAATAATACTAAGAACTCATTTAGTCTGCAACATCTGTTTTGCGAAATAAACCAAGTTACTAATCTTTTACACAGCAGGTCTTTTGTCCCCCTTCTGTCCTTCTTCCTGTTCCAGTATGAATTCAGTCTTCAACATGGGTTGCAAGGGTTACAGTCTCTTTCAGATAAAAGTTCACCAGCTGGTCAATCAAATTTTTTTTCAATATGATACTGGTTCATTCTAAGAAAGAACTCTCAATTTATGCATAAAAACATTGCAGTATTTCTGTACATACACAGAATATATATACAGAATCTTAACACTTTTTTGAAATTCTGCATTCAGGGCAGTCTCATTTCATAATATTCTGATCTTGCTCTAAGTTGGTAATGTTCCCAGCTGTTTTTCCTATTCTATGCATCCTTACTTTTTTTTCTTCTTATGTCAAGGCTATCAATGAGAATACTAAATGCACTAAGTAAAAAAATTATTCTTCAAGAAATTTTTTGCAGCAGTCTCCTTCTGGCTCTTTTACAGTAATGTTTTTTTCCATTAGAACCCTTCTTGCACTTTTTAAAAAAGTAATTTTGTAAGTAAGCTAGGTTAAATTCACTTGACTTTCTGGAATTCTGTTCCAGTGACTGTGTACATTAGTTGTCACAGAACACTTTCTTTACAGATTTTTTTTTTCTCATTCAGCCTAAGAAATGGAAGAGAGCTCTCAAGACTGAGGTCTCTCTGGATTTTTTTACTGAAGCTGAATTTTATTCCTTCTCTTTATTTATTCTTGCATATAGCAGCCACTATGGTGCATCCAAGAGATTTTGGATACTTCAGCATTCCAGTAGAATCACGACTGGATTGTTGATTTCTCCCAGCACATAGGCCCAACAGATCAAGCATGCACATAGTTGTGCTACAAGTCACCCCACGATTGCCATGTGCTGCCCAAAGCCAGCTCTGTCTGCTGAGCATGTGTCCAGTGAGTTCCTGATTACAGGTGACATTGGAACAGTCTTAGAGGTGCCATTCAGCTAAGAAATGGAAATAAAAACCATAACTACAGTTATTAGGTTGCAAACATCTTATAAAAGTTTGTGAAATAATCCGATTTTTTTATTTGTAGGGTTCTAGATCAGCTGTTTGAGAGCTATATAGAAGCAAATAAGAACCGCCTTGATGAGGTATGTGCTGCCCTTTATCATAGACTCTGCACATGATTTAGGTGATGTTTCCAAAGAGCAGGGCAAATGCATTGGTGTGTTTGAGGGTCACTCATGGATTATGACAGATCAGGAGTCACAGGTACAGTGGCAAAGAATAGACGACAGTCAGTTCAGTTTGGTGACACTCAGTGCTTAATTTAGTCACTTGATTGCAAACAGCCTCCCTTTCCTCCTGTCAGACTTTAGCCCCGAGTCTGAGCAGTGCTCAGGTGCCATGGGGCTGGAGAAGTGTCACGCTCTTCTTCCTTTACCCCTTAGGGCAAAATGCGCCGGATGTTGGACGTGCTGAAATCAGACCTGGGCTGTGGCCAGGACAGTGAGACAGAGCTAATCCATGCAGACCAGGAAGCCTTAGACCCACAGGAGTTTGATAAGACAGAAGAGCTCGAGTTTACCAGTAAAGGTCACAGGCTGAGGAAAGCTACAAAAAATGAAGAATCCCTTGAGACCATGGACCTCTCTCTAAAGGAACCAAGCAAATATGAATCACTGTCATGGACTGAAAGGTCAAGGGAGACACACAGCAGGGAGGAGTCTTCAGAAGATACCTCAGAAACTGTGGATGCTGGGACAGAGTGTGATTTCTGTGGTGTGGAATTTGAAGAACACCCAGACACTCCACGCACCTGTGAGGCAGATTTAAACTTGATTTCTTGTGACTATGATTTGGGCATCAGTAAGGAACTTGATGAACTTGAGGAAAAATTTGCAGACACCTTTCACATGTCACGTAACTATTCATAACAGTAACCAAAACTTACCTCTTAGACAGGGATAGAGCTCCTTCTGAGGTGAGCTGCCATTTGTCAACCAGTAGAAAATTGTTGTTATTTCTCTTGAAATACTGCTAAGATCTCTCTAGCAGGATACTGTTAATTTGGCATTAATCTCTTGTGTATTAAACCTTAAAGGATAAGGTGTCAGTTATCAGAATAATTTTGTATATTTTGCCTATAATTGTGTAACTCGAAACAAACTTGAGAATATTAAAATTAGATTTCTATTTTTAGAGCTGTAATAATAAGTTATGAAATATTTGTTGTTTTAAATAAATTAATTGATAGTGTAGTTGTGGTCCTGCTACAAAGATCTGAGATTTTGTAGTCTGCAAAAATTCAATAACATAAATTTAACATCAAATAATATCCTCTTCCAAAATGGACAGTTGTACCATGTAGTGTACTATGTTACCACTTGCAGAAGCCCACGAGAAGAAAATCTGACTTCTGACAGATCTATATAGATTAATGACTGTAGTTTTTTTATTTTCAGTTCTTAAGTGAATGAGGCTGCTAAGGTCAGTTTCTTGCACTGATGACAGCCATGGCATAGCATTCTGCATCAAGCTTTGGTTTTGGAAAAGCATTGAGTTGCTTACTGTTTGATGACTAGGGCTGTCTAGAAGAAGACACATTGGGCACCTTGCACAGATAATGGAAAAGAGATGGTGTATTTTCTGGTTAAAGTTTAAATTGAAGTCAGCACATGCATTGCATGAAATCAACCCAAATGTGATTGTATAATCAGAGTACAGCTCTTGCTTGGCATTCCCATTGCTGCAGAATGAGTTCAACAGGTTCTGAGGAAATGCTGGCAAGTTACATTGTCTTGCTGTAGGTTAGGAACTAGGAGAAGTCTTAGGAACCAGGATAAAGCCTGTCCCCTAATATCTCCTAGGTCAGTCTTTTAACCTTCTTCCTCCAAGGACAGGCCCAAGTTGTACCAGTTCTTACATAACAACTGCCACCACCTGCCTCCCCTGTACCTTATGAGCATCGACCTAAGTCTGTGACTCTGTCAGCCGAATGACCCATTGCAGCTTCAGGTAGCTCCTATAGACACAGACCACTGCTTCACTTGTGAAGGATAAACTTTTAGACAAAAATGTCAAAAAACAGCTAGAGGAAGCCAGTCAGAGAAAAGCATGTCTAGCATAATCACAGCACTGCAGTGCAGAACACAATTCCCAAAGAAACCAGAAGGCACTTTCCTGGGTGCCTTGTCCACAATAATAAATTGCACTTAAACGACAGGAGACCAGAGTTTATTTTAGCCATGTACTTGTGGCTGGGCAGATGGGCACCAGCCTTTCATCTGCCACACTCAGTTGGCTGCCTTGTAAATCTGGCCTCCAGCATGAGTGTTCTGGCTCACTGAAAAGCAGGTGAGATAATGTGAGGACTTCTTCATCCCCCCATCAGAGTCTGTTTTGTTGCAAAAATGTGGCCACAGGGTTGAGTCAGTATAGTGCAGGGAGGGTTTATCCTCAGTCACAAGTAATCACAGACCTTCTCCCATCCTCAAGGAGAGTTATTTCTCTTTATATCCCCCAGAGAGCTGAATAGAAGGGATGCCCTAGGACACTGTTGTTTCAGCTTTACAAAGAATTCTGACACAGAGGGACTGGTTGGAAAACTAAAGAGTGTGGTTAGATGTATCCAACTATAAAGCCTCTTTGCTCCTCAGACAGGACTTCACTCTTGGGGTCCTCCATTCCAAGTTCTCCATTCTTGATCAGTAATGGGAATTTTGGGGGTTTTTTCCCTATCTGTCTTAACACCTGTGACTTGTACATCATAAAAAATGTCACTCAGCAAACTTTGGCTTGTTGTCAACATGAGTCTGAAAGAAGATTAATAAGAATTTCACCTTCAAATTCTACAGATGAAAAAATACTGTAAGAAAACACCACAGTAGTGAACCTCACAGAAAGGCACAAGTAATGACATACTCATTTCCTGTAATACATGTAACACAGAAATAATAAAAACAGCTCCTTGACCATATTTCCTGTTGATTAACTGTCTCAACATCAATTACTTTTTTTCTGGGTAGATGCAACTTAAAAGAGGAAATAACTTAATTAAAACAGACCTTTCACAAAGAAAGCACCTCTCTGCCTCAACCCTAAGTGTGAACATTTGGATCCACAGTGAACTGTCTGGTAAGAAACTAGAGAATCACACACCCCAGTATCCAGCAACTGGAGCAGTTAGTTCAGTCCACAGAACTGGTTTCTCTTATTGTACAGGCACTCCTATCAGATAAATGTTATTTCAGATAAATGTTACCTATATAAAATCAGTTTATCTGCAGAGCCAAGAGCAAATTCAGGCTGCCTTGGTCTTAAGACTTTCTCTCTTCTATTCACATTTACTTCAAGGTGGTGCTTAAAAAGTAAGTTGTTTAAAGACCTTGATATGCAAGACTGACCCACATCACTGATAAGATTGATCAACACTGCAAGGTTTGGGGATTTTTTCTGAGAGTTTTAGTTGGTTGGGTTTGAATTTTTTTTCTCTCGTCACGTTTTACTTTGTTTTATACTCAAGTCGTGGCACAAGCAGGAGCAGGACAAGGCACTCATACAACATTACATATCAGTCCTTCAGATGTAAGCAACTTAGGAGCAGTCAGTAACAATGATCTGCAACATCAAGACTTTTCTGCCCAGATTCATGTGAGCCATGAGCATCTACACCATAACATCAATTTTTTTTTAAATACTTAGAAGCCTGCTAGTGTTACTTTGCTCTAACAAAACAGCCTCTTATCTTAAAAGCTACAGTTTTGTCATCACTGCTCTTTTTTTTCCAAAGGTAGGATTCTGTTTATTTACAAAGCAAAGTAGGGCTTTCAGTCATCTGAAGTAAAGATTAAAAGGATCAAAAGAAAAAGGTGCTTACATGTCTTAGGGCTGACAAGAAAACAACAACCATCAAGCCATCCTTTTGTCCTTGATCCACCCAGTGTCTAAAGCTCCTACAGAGTTTTCATTTAGGCTTAGCTGCAGAATGACAACACAATCTTGTTTCTCTGCTGTTCTGTACACTTTATCATTTTTAGCTATGCAAGAGTAGTTATAAGAATGATGCAGCCCAACTGACAGCATTTCATGATTCAAGTACAAATGGCTCCATCAGACAGTGGGGAAAAAGGGTTACTTTTTTCCTCAGCAATGTTTTGTACAATGTTTATGAGTAAGAGAACTAGAACATCAGCATAAATAAAAATTAAGCCCAGGAGTTTCATTTGTAGCCCCTAAGGCAGGCTGTTCTATTGTGGTGACAGCACAGTTTCTAACCAACAAGCCATTCTAATGTTCTTTAGTGCACGACTACTGTTCCTGTGTCTGAGTACCTGGGAGAGGCAGCAGCCCCAGGCCACAGCCTGGGATAGGTAGAAATAGAAATGGAAAATGAATGTTAAAGAGAATACAGGGAAAAAAGGTGAAAGGAAACTAGTTACTGATTCCATCTTTTAAAAAATGGTGAGATCTATTATTGGGTAGAGCACAGGTGCAGAGTGGCCTTCAAATGAATTTTAGAGCTCCCTCAATTTTTCTGCCTTTGTATCATAGCGCTTCTTTTTGAGATCTAAAATTTTAGGTAACGGGAAAAAAACCCCACAAAATTGGAACTCAAGGTCTACTTCAGAAAGCTATAGGAAAGTGTATCCCACTTTAATTTTTGACCACCCAAGGAGCATACATTGATAAGCAATTGCAGGGCACTACAGTTGTGTGATGTCTCCAAAGCCATCAATCTTTTTTCTCTGGCACTTCCCAGGCACTTAACCTGCTGTTCTCAGAGCTGACACCTGGTATGTACACAGATTACAAGGAACAGAACAGCAACCAGCAGTTTTAACAAAAATAATTTCTCACTCTCCAAAACAACCAAACCAGATACAAGCAATCTAATCTTCCTTTTTCCTTTAGTGACATCTGCTTCATTCAGAAACAACCACCTTCAGTTTGTATTCCAGTAGTAAAGCAAGTGATATGCAAACAGGTGAGCAGTAAATTAATCTGCCCCAGCCATTGCCCCGGCACGGGTCACAGCCAGTCAAGGGATCCAGTTTCAAAACCTGTAGCAGGTCGTGGGCCAGCGGAAGTTGAGCATGTCACAGGGATAAAGCATCACTGGGAAGGGAAAAGAAGAATCAGCACTTACCACTGGCATGACAAATCTGCTGAGCTGTAGGGCACTCATAGCTCATCTCCATTTCAGCCACCTTAAAGAAAGCCTAGGAGGACTCCAGGGTGTGAGGGAGTTGAGTAGCAACAAGAATTGTTAATTCAGATGAATAGTACCAAAATTAAGGATGAAGTGTCTACCATGCAGAGGAACTTTTCTGTTCTTTGTAGAAAGTTTCCAGAGTAGCTGGGTTCCTAAGGGTACCTTTTAGCTGACCCACTAAGCTAAAATTCTAGCTGACAGCAAAGGGCAGGAGGTGTGCCTGACAGCCAGGTGACAATACACAAAACTTCACTTGCATTCATCTTTGAAACCATGACACTGGCCTGCAATTTTGGACTGGAGGGATGCCAGACATCCCCACAGGGACCAGCACAGGCTGCTGCTGCCGTGCCCTTGCTGCTCTTGCAGATCACAGGCTTCAGCACACACAGGTTCCCCTACAATCCTTCCAGCCCTACCACATTGGAGGAATGAAATCAGACCTTGAGAAGGGCGGCAAGGAAAGGCTACATAAATGGAGTAGGGAGGCCTCTGAAACCTGAGAGAGAGAAACTCAGAGCCTCAGGCTGGCAGGCAACAGAGCTGTGCTGTCCCATTCTCGTAGAGGACAGGCAGGGTGATCTGTAGCACGAGGTGCAGAGCTCTCTGCAGTTATCCAAAGAATTCAGCAAGCCTGTAGGACTCCCCTTACAGTATCTGTGTGAGGGCTGCAGCATACTTTACATCTCACAGCAGCCAGAGACTGGTTCCAGATGAGTAACACAACTACGAGATGACCCCAGCTCTTCCAAGTATCTGTTTCTCTCACTCATAAGCATGCTCACATGCCAAAGAAGTGAAGCAACATGTTAAAGGCCATCAGCTCTCCTGTCAGCCTGAGAATTCCTTGCAGGACCTCAGAGGTGTAGCCTCTCCAATCAGAAATTCAGCTCAGAGGCATTTGACACCCTGCTTTTTCCCAGTGTTTGACACAAGTGAAACCAGAGATGACACAGCACAGGTTTGAAAGCTGGCTATGAGACTTCCCAAAAGCTAGGCACAACCATCTAAGATAACAGTGGATTGTAAGAGAAAGAAGAGCTCCTGAAGCTTTCATCTTGGTTTTCCCCTCCCCAGACACAAGCTTGCATAATGGCTACTCCCATAGTTTTTAGCTGATAGTTTTTAGCTTTATACAGGGTTTCAGCCTAAACATCAGTCTTTAAAGGCCCTTACTATGCCTTTCCATAGGATGTGTTTTCTCCATGGCTCCTCCTCACTATTTGAACATCTTAGAGTCTCTGTTGATTCACTCTGTGGTGCTATCAGATCTCCCCAAAGGATTCTTGGGCACATCTCCCCAGCCAGCTCCTTGTTCCTCCCTTGACCTGAGGAAGCAGCTCGCAGGTGGGAGCACAGCCCTGCCATAAAACACCCGTGGTGCAGTCCCAGGCACACTCCAGTAACAAAGCTGAGGGGCAGGTGAGTGGTAGGATGGGCCAGCCTGTGGCCAAAGTTACCTTCCCAAATATCAGGAAATTCAACTTGTAGTATTTGTGCAGCGTTTCCAGAATGTCCATTACCCTCAGTTCTGCTTATTTGTCATTATTTAAACACTAGCACTGTGCAGAAGGATAAGACTGACCTTTTGTCTGGAAAACAGGCTCAAATGGAGCATTTTACTTCCAGCTTGATGGCATATATGCACTGAAAATGCTAAACTCACAATGGCAGCCCTCCTAACACCATGACACTAAGGACAAATTTGCTCTGACTACAGGGAGTACATACACTCAGCAGTGCTCCTTATTTTGGGCAGATTGGGGATTTTTGCAATACATCAAAGCTACCGCATCTGATACTTCTCATTTGGATTTCTGTTGCTGTTCTGGTTGAGCTAGAAACTTCTCAGCTCCCATAAGTTTCTCATACACCACATCCTGGAGCTCTGGCCAGATGTGCCAAATCCAAGCATCAAGTCACGTCCCTGTCAGCCAACTCTGGCTCTAATGGGCCAGAAGTCTCTAATGGAGATTTTACTGTGGCTGGAAAATAATAGCTGCAGTTTAAAACCATTTGGATTTAGAGGAGATTAAGGTTTCTGAAGATACCTTTACCAGAGGTCTAAAACCAGTATAAATAATAAGTATGATCAAAACTGCTGAATGCTTTATCATGAGCCTTGGGTCCCAGGAAGGCACATTTTCCTCTTCTGATTTTGAATCCATGTCTAATAAAAGAGCTTTGCTACACTGAACATGGTACAGGACATTCCCCAGGGAATGGAAACCGATCAGACAAGTACCGATGAATCTATGGTATGTAATTGTCTTACCTGATGCTGATTACTGCTTTCAAACTGAGTGCCCATAGACGACAAAATTTTGGTCAAAAGCCTGATTGTTTCAGATGTAGCTAGGTGGACAATGCCCTAGACTTTTAGCAAACACAAGGGAAATGCAATTGTCCAGTGTGAAACTATAATGTCCAGTGTGCAATTCTTGCATTCACCCCACAAAGCCTCCTGCTGTACCAGGGGTGTAGAGCAAGCTGTTGGATCACCTCCCTTTTTAACTCAATGCCAATCTAGAATGAAAATAACTTCAATGCTAGCTGTTGGCAGCAGCTCCAATGATAGTAAGCATACGATCAACTGTTCTCTCACACGCTTTTGGAAAGGGTTGTCCAACTTTCCAAAGTTTTTAATCCCTCCTACACTTAAATGTTAGAGGGAAACTGGAAGTTAAGCACCAAGAATAGCCTTAGAAAATGCAAAACATTGTGAAAAATTATGACAGTGCAGCAGGCACAAGATTTTCCTGCCACAGAGATGACATCTATTAGTACCTGACAGCAAAAGTTTTATAGCCAGTACTTGAAGCACATCAGCAGACAGATCACACCTTTGTGAACTGAAGGCAAAGTCCCAGTCTAGGACTACACATGAACAGTAAGTTCTCATATTTTTCCTTTAATAATGGAACAATAAAAACTCATAATTGCTTCAAATATTTATTTCCATGGCAAAAATAGACTATAATATATTCATTTCACATATATTACATTCAGTAATACAAGCTTTTTTGTCTATGAAACACAATTTATACATTGTTTTACAAACCAATTTCAGTTTTACAAGAATTAAAGCTGGTTTGATTATACATTTTTTACAGTATTGGTGGCAAGACAGCAAAAAATAGACATGTTAACTGCTAGCTTAGTACTAGAAAATAATACTTCATGTTTGCTACTTTTAAACAAAGTCCCATTTAAATCCTTGCACACTGGCTCAAGTGAAAACTGAAGAAAATGGAGCCAGATCCTGTGTTCCTCTGACACTAAGGACTCAATCCTACAAAACTGCTGATAGGATTTCTTAAGGTCTGTTTTCTTTTAATGAATGAAGATATTTCAGCAGTGTGCAGGAGTGTACATACTTGCTGATTCGCCAGGTAAAGCCTCTTAAATTTCCATCCAAGTGCCCCCAGAAAAGCCACAAAGAGGACAGATAAGTTGGGTATTTCAAAGCAATTTAAGCAAGTATCTTTGTAAAGAGCACACACAACTTGTCTGTCAGAATTTTCCAGGATTAGCAAGATTTCACAGGGGTTTTCTCCATCAAATTTCCTACCATTCTAAAAATTAATGGCATTTGTAACGTCTTTTAAGTATATTAAAAGAAAGTCTCCTAATTTTACTTAAATATTTCCAAATGGAAAAAGAGCATTTAATTCCCTTTATAAAAGTTAGGCACCTTCTGAAACTCATAAAATTAATAATTTGGTAGTTTTGATTGCTGCATATCTGAACCAAAAGAACATTACAATATCTACAGCCTTGCTCTTTGACTTGCCACAGGCTGGATCTGTTGTAAACTCGGTTCATTAGATTCTTTACATTTGATTTCAATCTTCGTTCCCTAAGTAGAGCTGAAGAATAGACTTCAACCTAACAAACACACTGGAGGTTATTCCTCACCACTGAAAGCAGCATGATGTGGAAAATATCAAAGAATAGAACCAAAGTCTATTTAGCAAAATCTTTTTTAAATGCTCATTTAAGTTAACAAATCCTTTTTTTTCAGCCAGTTAGACCTTAAAGTAACATGTGATGCCAACAGAGTACACCAAGTTAGCTGGTCCCGAGCAAGATTGTACTCAGAATTCTTTTTCTTCAACTTCTTTTTTTATAGACATGTTTGCAACAGCAGTTAAAAGTTTAAGATTTTTCTCCCTTACATTAGCACAGTATCACATTGTTTTAATGTCACTGTGCTGCGAATGCTTCACTGCAACAGAACGTCTAAGTACATGGTGAATTCCACATTTCAAGAGTCTCATTGTTAGCCCAGCCTTAAATTGGTGCAACTCACACCAACTGTAAACATCTGGCTTCATTCAAAACATAGTCAAACTTTGGAATCATCTCACCTGCATCCATTAGAAATTATTACTGCAAAATTGCAAGTATGCCTATTGCCCCTGCATTTTGTGTATGTAAAACCAGAGACTGTGGTTTGAAAAATCTGACCTTTAGTAAGTAAACAGAAATTGAGCTGACAGATTGCATTCAATACATTTGGAAAGGAAGATATGTAAAAATAACAGCCTCTGAAAAAATATTTGGAGTTTAAAAAATCACATTTTAAAAAGCCAGTAAAAATAACACCTATGACTACATATTCACTTACCCTACCATGCCATGAAAAACATACCATATGACTCAAACCCTACTAGCAGCTCTACTTTGGATACAAAACATTCCAAATCCTCCTCCAAATGCTTTCTGCCACTCCTCAAATCCTCACTCTCTATGTCCAAAATTCTGTTCTTGCACAAGAGAATTTCTTTTGAACTCTCATCTACTTTTCCTCTGAATGCTGTACTTTCCTGTATGCACATTCCTGATGCATTCTTTTGGTTAATTCTTGTAATCTGTATTTAAATTTAAAGCAGACGTGCATATTCGTGCTTCAAGAGCTCAAGCTTTCATTGGCAGTAAGCCCATTTTAATTCCTACAGTATCATGAAGAACTGCAGGAATTTTGCATCTTGCAGGGCTGGACTCTGGCTTTTCACAATTTTGCTCTATCAAAAAAACCCTAAACACTAAAGCACTGAGTTCTTAGCAACTGAAGCACAGATTCTTTTAAATTGAGAATTTAAACTATTGAAATAGAGAAATGGGTTCACTGTTTTTAAGTTCAGGGATTTAGTAATTTAGCTATTGATATTAAAACTGAGGTCTCATTACACAGCTATGATAAACAACGCTGCAGTTTCCAAGTTTGGTCCAGAAGCCATTGAAATATATGAGCCACTCAACTTTAACAGCTGTTCCAACACAAAATATGCAGCAGCAGCAGGAGCAGCAGCCTCAGTCTTACTTATTAAATTTAAAGGAGCCATTTTGGAGAAAATTTCTCTGAGTGTTGCCCACTTCAAAAAGAGATACACAGGATTACAGTAGGAGCCAAACGTAAAATGTCAAGAATCTTTTCCACCTCAGTAAAAATTTATTTTCCTTTTATTTTTAATTACTGTATTTTAGGGTTTTTTCTAAATGTTGGTGATAACATAGAGCAGCTTTTCATCCACAGAGATACAGGAACACTGCCTTGGTCACCTGCTTTGAATTAAATATATTTCTATATATAAACTGTAGCACCCTGCACTTTTATTGTTCACTTGGGTGAAAGGTATTCCAAGGACAGAAATACTAAGGCATAAAACTTTTCCTGAGGGACAGCAGAAAAGGAGGACACTGCTGTGCAGGATGCAGAGGCTAAGCAAAACTCCCCTGTGCACCTCAGAGCTTCTCCCTCTTCAACAGGGCCAGGAGGGACCTGCAGCCTAAAGCTAACCCAGCTGAGTCAGTGACATGTAATGGACAGGCTCTGACTTAGCTTCTTAGAGAACAGGTTTTAGCCCAAGACTACAAAGATTCACTGGCCAAAAAATCTTTCATAGAGTAACCAAGAAAGAAACCAAATATGCAGAAGTCCTTACTACAGTTTGCATGTTCTTCTCCTGTCTCTCCATATAATTTGATCCTAGAAAGCATCTTCTAACCTAGTCAACAAAAAACCACCAAATCTGTCTCTTGACAGTATATAGCACCTTTATTTGTCCCTGAGAGCTCTGACATCCCTAGAGATCAGCATCATCTTTGCCATTTGCTGCAAAAATTTTTCATACAACTTTTCTTACAAAACAAACTCTGTTCAAATCTTGCATAATCATCTGATTTCATCCCCATAAAAACAGATACACATTTGGCAAAATTGGACAGGCTTTTAGAAAAATTTTAAGTTTTTTTACAAATAAATCCACCTCTGACTCACACTGTGACTGGATTTGGACAGTGGATATTTTTAAAACATCCAAAACTTCATGAAGCACCCAGCACAACTACATGTAAAAATGCATCCCTTTTCAAGGCTCAGATCAAAAGTGCTAAAAACTGAATTGTCATTTATAAGTTAACTGAAAGTCTAAACATTTTAAAAAATATTTTTTATAGAAGGTTGTGAAGTTTAATTTCATTTGGTATCTAGAAGAGAAACTTCTCATTTTCAATGCTCACTCAGAGCCATATGCTTACAAACAAAAGCCATCCTACAGTGTTCAGTAGAAAAACTCACATAAAGTCAAGTCTAATAAGGTCAAGTCTATTACTGCAAAAACAGACTGCTGATGGACAGAACTGGAAGCTGAAGGGAAGGAGGTAGCAGTGTTGCACTAAAAAAACCAAAACTGTGACTACCAGATTTGAGCACAACCACCTCTAAAAGTGAACACAACTTCTTTTAGCTAGAAACAGAAAAATAAGCCATAAGACACACATTGCCTCACCCACCTCAGATAATCCCATAAATACTAGATTAAATTGCTTCTCATAACTGCTCCTTTTAATGCCTCACAGCTGACGTTGTGTCTCAGAAACTGCTGCTTGAAGTTCTGGTTGTCCATCATGTCATTAAAACTGCATCTATCAGGTTATGAAGATCACAGTGCAAAGTTTAGAAATGCAGGAGGTACAAGCTACATTTTAGAGCCTGCCCTCCCATTCAAAAAGATTTCTGCAGATAGAAGTAAACTGTGGTAAAAATTAACAATGTTTTTAAAACACAGCATGACACAAATAGCAAAGTATGCTTGCTTCTTTCAATACTTCTGTCAACACGGATATGTCAGATTGGTATGTTTGCAAGGTTTATATATAAAGAATCACTAACTGGTTTCCTCTGGACTTCCAGTTTTATATTTGGCAATTAATAATTCCTAGGAATTTTATATAAGAACAACATTTATTTTCCTTAGTCTGAAGTATTCATTCTAATTTATAGTGAGAGTACAACAAATCAGACTGCTTCTAAGCAGACCTGAAAGCACCAGATCAATATTGTGTACCTAAAAGTAATATATTTTGTATTAAATGACATACTAGTACAATGTATTTTGGACCACGTGTTTAAATTCATGGAAGCAGCTTACTACAGAGGAAATTTAGGCAACCTATTTATAATTCTTAATTCATGTTTTGGGACACAACTATTTTTTTGAAGGGGGTTTAAGAGTTTCCAAATCCTTGTTAGAGCTCAGAAAAATAACAATTCCAGCGCTAATAAACCTGGCTTTTAGTTTCATTTCATTTCACTAAGCAGGTATCAAGGGAAATGTACACTTAACCATGCCTGCAGACTGGTCTACTATAAGTTTTTTTTGAAATTAAACAAGATATCTAAAATCTACAGCTCAATTTGGAATAGGGATTTTCAATTCAGCATCTCAAAACACTTGGAAAGGCAGCGAAAACCAGGCTGTCCTCACTGAAAACCACAGAGGATTATTTAGGGATATTGTCATTTGACCAGCCCCACGGGACAAAATGGAAATTACTGTAGGCTGTACCTGCCCACCTCAGGTCCATGCCACAGCCACTGACTCAGCCACCTACACAGCTGCTAAATTACCCACATCTCCAGTGTTTCCTCCAGGATCTCTTCTTCTGCAAGTTCTCAAATGTTCTTCATTTCAACACTGCACAGCATTAGCAAAATCTGCTCTAGCACTAACAAAATAATCTGGAGGATTCTACAGAAACTTCCAGTGCTTTACTGGCTTTCTTGGCTGGGAACATTAACTTTTTTTTAAGGTCATCTTTGCACTGTGTAAACCAGCAATCATAGCTGCCACACCTCCTCCATTACACTTCATTCAATCATTTCCACTTCACCAACTCTGCACCTTCCTACTCTCATTTTAGTTCTCTCACTTCATCAACTTAAAAAGCTCTTCTTAAAATAACAGGTTAGTAATGGTATATTACCAAATGAAACAATGCATGATTATAGTCTCTATATTTAGCTACATAAATAACAGAGCAAAAAAAAAGTGCTTAAAACATTTTCATCCATTTTGATTTCAGCCAGTAAAATCAAACTGTCCTCTAAATATATGAATAATACTGAATATGTACTTTCTCTCATCCATTTGTTTCCAATAATCTCGTATATATTTAAAATATTTTTCCCCTGCCCGCTGCAGGTAAGCACTCTCTTCTCAAATGAAAGTTATCAACAGTTACCATTATTGTTCACTTGTCTGTTCTATTACATGGTGCTGCAACTACCAACAGCTTCCCTGGGACTTTCTGCATGATTTTTGAAAAGTTGGTTCAAACATTGTTAGTCTTCTCCTCTGAAAATAGTTATGTTTAAAAAGTTTTCTGTTGTGGTGTTTTGTTTTGTCTTTTTTTATTTAAAAAATCCTAAATATAAAAATAACTGTCCTTAAAGCAACAGCTTAAGATACCTAAGAGCTGCTAATTTTGTTAAGTAAACCAGAGGAAACCAAATGTTCATTTTAAAAAATATAGATGTATTGCTCTAAATATAAAATTGAAAGCAGAATCAAACTGCATAAGACCTTGACATTCCCAAGGGGCAGGTTTCTGACCCCATGTGCACCTACAGATTTTAGCTTTTGCAAAGTCAACAATTACGTTTCAAAACATAATGTTAGTAAAATTGTACTATATACCTCCATTCCATAAGATACTTATTTTGCTCAGAGTAACACCACTCTAAAGAATGTGTGCAAGTAAAATCATTCCTTAGTGTGACTGTGGCTGAACATGGGAAGAATTCAGTCCAGTGAAGATCCTGCTGTGCAGGGACTGTTACACTGACTCATGGCAGCCCTAAATGGTAACGCTGTGATTCATCATATGAAGAGAACACCAGTGAGAGCAGGTCTGGACAACTCTTGATTTTCTTTCTGTAAACTCTTGCAGAGTCTCTTAGGAAATCATATGGGTTAGATAAGTCTAGAACTTTTGAGAAACTGAATGAGAACTCCATAGACGAAAGTGTATTGCGAAAGAGTCTGCACCATCATCATTCTCTGCTGCCTCAACATATCCAGCACTCGTGGGATGTCCAGCATCTGGAAGAGAACAAAACATTACAAGTGACTGGCAAGCAAGGAAACTGGCTTGCACTTTCCCAGCAGGAGATTCAGAGCAGTACCTTAGTGATCTAAGGACAGAATCAACTGTTCTGATTTCAGCTCTGACAATTCATTGCCCATGCCTGCAGTAAGGACTGCACTACACCACTGATCATCTAGGAAATATGCATAATAGTAAAGTTACCTATCTCATGAGGTATTGGTCTTCACAAATCTAATGGCTGAAAAAGTCTGTCACAGTGTTAGGAGAGGAATGCGCAATGAAACAATAAGTTTGTTGAGTTTCAGCTGATATATTATATTATATTATTAATGAACATTTTACAGCTGTCCACTTCTGGCTACAAGTTGATGGGACTGATTTTACTCTATTAAACTACCACTTTGTCCTCTACTCCTGATACTGCAAATACACTGCACTTAGGAACAAAATAATAATAAGTACAGAGACTGGCTAGAAAGTATGTTCTTGAATATTTTCCATTCTAATTAAGGCAAGGAGCGGTAAAGTCTGGATGAAATCCTGAAATATGCTCGGTGGCCTAGGGCATACTTGCTCCACTCAATGACTCAAAATCTTAGGGAGTCAAGAATCCAAATGAGCATTCCAGTGCCTGGTGTGAATGTGGGCAGCTCTAGAAGATTATTAACTCCTGTTGAATTCCCAAGAGCCATTTCAAGCAAAGCTGTAAGACCTCTCCAATGGCTCTGATGAACAGTCGTAACATATTTTGGGTAGGTTATTGCTCTCCTATTACCTAACATAATTTAAAGCAGAAGAAAGAAAAAGAGCTCACCTCATTGTGCTCCAAGCAGGCGATCATGATCTCTGCCAGTATGACCACCCCTGTCCGCCCCACGCCCGCGCTGCAGTGCACCAGCAGGGGAGGATTTGAGCTTTTCGGCTCTGCTGTGCTGTTCGTGTGGCGCCGCACCGACTGGATCTCCTCCAAGTACGCTTTAAGTTCAACAGAAGAGTAATTAATTTAGGAGATGGAGCCCCATAAGCTCTGCTATTACACTGTATGACACCAGAAAGTAGTGATTTAACAGTGGACATGCCACAGGAAAACGATATATTATGTAAATCAACAAGTCATGCCCCAACCATAGCCATACAGATCCACAAGGCTCATCTAACTTCTGTAAGGATTTCCTTGCCTTGTTCCCCTATTCCTACTAAGGATGGCTTGTGACCATCTTGCTCCTGCTGCAACATACTCAAATGTGCAGTATGGGGTACAATTATGTTTTATTCTATACGGACTTCTAGTATATTATTTGCTTTAGACAGAAGGAGTCACTTTAATAAAATATCAGGTATATCACTACCAAAAATATCGTTCAATATCTCTCCCTGGTGTAAAGAAACCTTTTACAATGGAATGCTTGGCATACTTGTCAAAAGCTACTTCATGTATAGCAGCCATTTTAGAAGATATTAAAAAAAACACCACAAACCACACCCCAAAATAAAGCTATTAAATACAACTTACATAAAAATCCCTTTAAATCTTCTGGACAGCCATGCTCTGGCCAGTCAGTATACTGCAAATGCCAAACTGTTCTCTCCTGTCCTGTGAGAAGATGTTTAATCTTCAAACCTGTGGTTGCATAGCAGCCCGAGTCGGTACGGAATCGCGTGGTAATCTTAAATCTTCCATATGTCACAGTGTTGTGTCTTGAGCCAAGACGTGGCCAGTATCTGAAGCTTTTTTCTCTCCCACTTTCCTTAAAAGCAGAACACGTGTTTAACAAGAAACCTAAGAACAGTCATACAACTAATGTTCCTAATGTTACTAATGTAGTAACAACTGCATCTCTCCTCTGCTAAGCAGTTCTAGCGTGTTATGGCCTCTTACTGAGAAAACCAACTTTTCAGCAGAAAGTTTGGCAATTCATTTTTCTGACGAAGAAATCAAGGCCCAAAGGGGTCACTAGAAACTTATCTTTGATCTGTCTATTTGTTGGAGCAAATATCTCCTTCCTTTAACAGATTATAAAAAAATAATTGTGGAATTTCTGGGAGAAACCTAACTCAATTTATACTCACTTCCTCCGCTGTCACCATAGCTATGATGGCAATCCCTTGTTCCCAGATCATCTGCCAGAAATCCTGACACGTATTTTGCAAAGGGCCCTGCGTGGCAATGTAATCCCACTCTATGCCACCAACAGAGATCTGTAAAAAGAAAGACATGAGATTAGTAATTGAAAACCCTCTCTCCAGTTCTAACATCAGCCATTTGAAGATGCACAAAATGAAAAGACTGCAACACCACAAAAGTAGGAGCCCATTGTGAGTTATACTGCCCCAATATTTTAGCTTGTCACATTAGATGCAGAAGAAACACAATTGTATAGGTTCATAGGTAAATAAATGTATTTTACATCATAAGCATTGTGCAAAACTGAGAAAAAAAGTTGTATTTCTCTTTTGTGAATTTAAGATACTTTAGCAAATCCAAGTTTAGAGAAGCTTTTATACTCTGGGGCTGTAAACACTATTATAGTACTAGTTGTTATTTCCTGAAAAAATATTATCTTGCTTAAGAAGAGTCAACATTTGTGAATGAAGCAGAGAAATTATGATGCCATCTCGGTATTCAAACAGATTTATTACAAAAAGACAGCAACACAACTACAAATGCTGCCTTGAAAAATCTCAAATCTTTATGGAAAAAGCATGAAGCAAACTGTACTTGCACGTAGAGCAGATAAATGTATTGAAAAATGAATGAACTGCCTTCCACATTCTTGAAGTCGCCTTTCAAATTTTTTTAAACAGAGCTTAGAGAGTTAAGGATGAGGAAAGAGGGCAGCTGAAGGTTTTGAAAAAGCCAATTTCCCCCTGGCTCTGGCGGGTCCTCTAACCATGGAAAAAAACTTAAGCTAGGAGCTAGCTTACTGCCGATTGTGGATACAGTCTGAGAGTGCAGAAAAAGAAGAAACTATGATTGTTACTGCAACTAAAAAATATCAGTCATTGCAGAGGATCCCAGTTTGTTTTAAACCTATTTGCCTCCTTAGTTCTGGGAAGAATGGACATGCCTTCTGTTAGCAGCAATCCCCAGACAGGGACCACAGAATGGAGACAGTAGATCAAATAGAGACAGAAGCAAAATGCAGAAGATCCCTCCAATAATTAACCCTCCATTATTGTAGGTGATTAGGAAAGCAGGTTCCTGCTTTCCCCAAAGAAACTTCTGGAGAAGAAAAGAAAGAGAGAGAGAGATGGAGGGATTGTCACTCACTCATCTTACCAAACCAAAACTGATAGCCAAATGCATTTTTAGTTACCACATGAACTGGAAAATTTTTCTCCCAGAGTATTTCTCTCACCTTGATATGAGATGCATTGATGTAACCCGTGTTGTTTTCTTTGGTTGGGACCAGCTCTACTCTGGTATCATCATAAGGAAGGACGTCCTGGAAGCGGTTTCTCTCAGCATTTTCAGGCAGCCGAGCTATTGAGCACTCGCCATCCATCAGCCTTTTCTTCTGGATGCGCTCGTATTCCGTGAACACCATCCCCTGCTCCAGCCGCTGCTCCAGCATTTTACACTGCAAGGCACAACACACGGAACCATGCAAAGGCACATTCTGAGGGGAGTCTGTTCTAACAGAGAATTCATGAAGGATAAAATGTATGTACTTTCTTCTCCTACATATTTCTTCAATGCCTTCACAGCTATTAATGTTTCCACAAACATACCAGAATAAATTAGAGGCAACCCTAACCAGCAGGAATTTTGTTCAAGTGCAAACTAAGCAGCATGTTATACTTCACTAGGTCACAAAGATTTATGTGGATGCTGCTGGTAAAGGAAAAATTACTTCATAGCTTCTGTAAAGACAGCCCAGCTGGGGAGAAAAAAATTGGCCAACCAGACAGCTATGCCATACTGCATGATGACTTCAAATACCTTTGATCCACCTGCTCAATACAACAGCTAAATGACATAATTTGAAAATTCTCCTTTAACCTTATAGTAATAAAACCCCCCAAAATAATAATAAAAAACCACACAAACTTAGTTGTTTGGATAGCAAAAACCTGAATTTTGCTTACAGTAGGAAAGCTACCTTAGAAACTTGCTGCAGTTAATTTACAAATCCAGAATTTTTTCTAATAGTATAATTCAATCTTTTTTATTTAATAAGCTGCTCTCTCCTCCCCTTTATTCTTTTGAAACCAGGTTGTTTCTAAATCATAAGACACTTCTGGAATTTCTGCATGTCTTTGCCAACAATAATTAGAGGAATAATATGTAAGATTTCAGCCAGAAAATTTCATCTATGTCACATGTCCCCAGATTCTTACAGCAACTGCTCTGTGGTATCAGGTCATAGAAGTGTCTTATATCAAGTAAGTATGCCAAATGCTGCAGAGGAAGGTGTAAACTTCCATCATATGCAATTTGCACACCAATACATCAACTGTACAAACTCCTTTATTATCTTTAGGCTAAATTCACATATTTAAACTGATAATAACATGAAACTGAGCAATGAAACAGGCATTGAATCAACACTAAACTTATCTTTTAAAATACTTGCACTCTGGACTTCCTTTTATGTCATATGTCTACTTTGCATTGCCTCTTCTCAACTCTTTTAGGAACTACTCCCGTTTCATGGAATTTATTCTACCTCTACATGACTGCCTGAAGAGAAAGTGTAGTGACATGACTTTGTCAGAATCTGACTTTGTGGTTTCTTCTTTGCCACAATGCTTTGGGCAGAGCTAGCTGAAATACAAACACAGCTGAATACAGCAAAGGTCAACCCAGAAAGAGATGATGGCTCTAGCTAAGAGGAAATAACCAACACAGGTACTAAACCTGCACCTCAGTAACACAATGTTAATTTTTGTCCCTTAGCATCTTAAGCAATGTATATGTAGTTCAACACAGTTTACTGAGTGATTTGCAATTAATTTTCTTGGCCTGTTCATTTAAAGTGCAGCTGGTGAGAGGTGAGAGTAGGACTATTCCTTCAGGTTCTAATCCCTAGCGTAGATCCCTAGTGACTAGAAACAAAATTGAGGAGACCTGCAGCTGAGGCTGCCCAACCATGCTCAGAATCAGAGTCTACAGATACCACTGGTTGTAGAATGGGCAATAATCACTGTAGAACTTGGTGTACCTAGTTGCTCCATGGTCAGATGTATGATGGCAGCACTGCTCTTTATAGCCCATCACAGCCTGAATATTGACCGTATTTCACTTTCCTGCACTTCTTTAATGCTATATGAGACAGGCTGAAGCAGATTTACTGATTTTTTTTATCCTGACACAAGCTGATGGAGTCTTATATTTCTCAAAGAATGATCCTCAAATTGTAGAACTTGATGCCCTCTCATTGATCTGACATCTTTTACTGAGTTTAAAATTTCAGCAGATCAGACAAGTTCTGTCTATATGTTATGGGTTCTACCTGAAGAAAACAGATAAATACAATCTGCACAAGTTGTATTCTGGGGATGCAATTTAGCTGTGAAACTTAGTCTAAACACCATGTGAATTTTTAATAATTGCAAATAAATCAATATGACACTCAGAATTTTAAGTTTCACAACTTTTCACTCTGGAAAACCCAAAATTAAGAAAGAAAACACTATCAGTAGCACAAAAATATATCAGTAGGTACTAGTTAATTCACTTCCTGTATGTTCAGAGAGTAAACTATAGTTGAATCACTGTCATCTTAAAGAAAAATCTGAGTTACACCTAATATTTCTAGCAACGACTTGTCAATTAGGAATCTTTTTATTTTGTTTCTATTCTCAGCATCTGGGTTGCCTTAATCTGAAGCATTTTACAGTCAATAAAATATACCATCATAATAAAGTCATTTTGAAAAATTGCTAGTGTAAATCAAGCATTAAAAAACTTCCACATACTCGTTCATCATTTGTTGCTCTTGTTGATTCTTCCTTCCCCTCATCTGGCAGAGGCATTCTAGTCAATGCTAGTCCATTTAGGGCAGCTAGCTTCAGTGGCCCCATTTTTTTTGCATCATTTTTATTCTTTTTCATACCCTGCAAAAGAAAAGCTAAAACTTGTAAATATTATTAAATATCAGATGCAGTTATAAAGCAGAAACCAGATGAGTTCAACTAAGCAAAATATATTTCTCTGGCCCCTCCTGTGAACAGCTCTGACCTTTTTCTTTGATAAGCACTGCAGTGAGAGATTAGGGTGGTGGGACTACATTCCTCCAAGGACACAACACAAGTCTGTCTTCATTCCAGACTGGTTAATGAAACTGCATGAGAATGACAAATATTGTTCTCTACAAAGCTCATGACTGAGGGTGTGTGATGGCAGCTTCGGATAATTAACATTCTTGAACAGACCTGGGATCACTTCCCAAACCCAAAATACATAAAAGTTATTCCTTACTAGACTATTCTGTTTGCAGGCACTTCCCTACAATCAGACAATGACCATATAACTTTCAGATATTTGGATAAAGTGTTTTACTGAGTTTGCAACAGACATGACATACAAAACACAAACACAGAACTGCAGACAGATTTGAGTCCTGAACCGGGCCATGAATCTAAATTATGGAATTACCATCCATTATTTCATGAAAAATATCAAAGGGAAATTTCTATGAAAGAATCAATTCAAATAATTCTTTTAAACAGGGTAAGAGGAAACTTCATCATTCCTGCTGTTGCTAAGTTTAATTGTTAATAAAAATACACTGAAAATATGAGCACATATGCTGCTTGAATGATAATCAGTGGTTTCAAAAGTTAAATGGAGGTAAGAAGCAGGAAGACAAAACTAAGAGTGTGAGACTTCATTTAAAAGTGAACTCAAATACAAAAATAAAAAGCTCATTGAAAAGCAACATGTGCAAGCACTGGTAGGGGCCAGCTTTGTAACCAGGATATTCACCTCAGTTATGAATACAGAAAGGTAATTTTCTGTATTATGCAACAACACTCTTAAATGTTTCTGGCTAGGAACTATGTTACAAACATTTTTAATGAAAGAGTTCTAATATTAATTTAATTTAAAGGTTGACAGGAACATGTCCTAATTACATAACTGTCAAAAGGAAAAGCAGGGTATGATCCTAGTAAACACATTACTGTCTGAAAATGTATCTTTTGGAGAACAAATACTAAGTAACTATCTAAATGTGAACACAAGGAGGAAGATATCCCTTTTTTTCCCCTATATCCACATTAAAAAAACAGGAGAAAGAAGATGTAGAAAAACATACATAACTATAAAATGAATTTAAGCTGATGGAGGTTCATTTCATTGTGTTCAGCTCCATGTATAGCACATCTGACAGACAAAAACTTGTGAGAGTAGTAACTATTTCAATACATAGCTTTTCACAGGTTCTTTTTTGCAGTATCTGCTGTTACCACGGCAGTACCAGTTATATAACAGTTCCCTTGCAGTCCAATTTGACTATTTGACACTAACTCAGGTATCAATTGATTTTAAAAGGCAAAATAATAACAAAACTGGTCTTCCTCTATTAGCACCTGAAATCTGCCACAAACTACATAGAATTGAACAAAAGTTTAAAGCAAAGTGGGCTCTAAGGAGTGCCAGTGAAATTGTGCAGTCCACATAGACCTTGATGTTTCTGTGAGGTGGGGAATACAGGAAAGGTAAAACTTGCAGATTTTCACTATTTACGGTGTCCTAAGATTGGAATAGGAGAAAAAGATATGGCAAACAAGACATAGCCTCAATGGGATAAAAACATCTTGAAGAGAAGGCAAAAGGGAAAGGATATGGAAAAGGGAAGGCGTGAAGTAAAGAAGAGAATGCAAGGAAAGAATTTATTCCTTAAGTTGTCAGGTTCCCTCTTGGGTCAGAAGAATCAGGCAAACAAATTTTTTAAAAAGTAAACATTCCAGCTACGTATCATTTTTCAGTGAGAGGAAGATGAGCAAGCTGAATGGAAAGAGTGGCTTCTGCTCTAGATAAGAAGTAGGGCAGAACAGGGATCTAGAACTGATTTTAAATTAGCTCCTTCTAAAGCTTCTAGCCAGGTTAGGTTTTCAGATGGATGGAGACTGTGCAGCTGGATTTGTGTGGGTGGACTAAACAAACAGAACTCAGGCATGGCAGAGAAGGGAATAAAAGATAACAAAGTTAACCAGGGAAACACAGAACTATAAAGGTCAAGCTTTAGGTATCTTTTAATTTATATGTTTTAAAAGCATCTCAGGCTGATTAAAAGAACCCCAAACCTCAAACAAATACAACAATCAACTGGTACAGACAACCCAAAACAAGACAAATAGTATCCACTTACACCTAGAGGGGGAAGGCCTTCCACAATATTCTTCTTCCCAGACAAAAGATCGGACACGGGTCTCTTCTTTACTGAATCTTTCCTTACTCTGTATCTCCCTGATGTTGTAAGATCAGATTCTGACATAGATGGAGTAAGCAGTCCTTCCCCTCTTCTCTGTACCTGGCTTTCTACTAGTAAATGAACAGGGCTCATATCTTTCATTCTCTTTTCTGCCTCTGTGATATGTAATTTAGGTTCAAGAATATGCAAAGGGCCAGCAGATGAAGCAACAGAGCTATAAGGATAGTTTAGTACTGAATCATGAGAATAACCTCCCATAACAGATGAAAGTTGAGTTTGATCTTCAGGGAGAGGAGAAAGACTTGTACTGGCCTTATTCTCTTCTTCAAATTCTTCTTCTTCCTCACTACTGTGAATCAGCATAGTGGCATCTGAAAGGGTTTTCTTGTGATCACAGTTCACGCATTCTTCTTGCTCACCTTCTTTTTGCTTCGTTCTCTCCATCAGAACGTTGGGCTGTGACCCTTCTGAGATAACTCTTGGAAGAGCCACATCTGCTGCAGAAGCTGACATGGTCCTCTCTTTAATTCTTATTCCTTCAAAGCTGGGAGTCAAGCCTGCTATTTCAATACTGTTCCTTTTCTGCAGCTGAGCATGGCGAGCCGATGTTAGAGGTTCACTGACCTCTTGAAGAGAATGTGCCACAGGCAGGCTGTCTTCCTGAAATGTCTGGACAGAATGGTGCACTCGCCTTGTGATAAGATCTGGATTGCTGCTGCTGATGTAGATGTGTCGAGAAAGGTCTGGAGTACTATTTGCAGGCCTTGGGTACGGGTATGGGGGAGGTGGTCGATAGACTTGAGTCTTCATTATATTTGGTGCTGGGTAATCCTGAGACTGGAGCTGCACATTTGTCAACTCAGGCACACTGACTGCCCCAACAACTGGGCGCTTTTCAGCAGGATAGGGATAGGGGGATTGGCTATGGAAGCTGTAGTTCAGGTTAAATGGATAATGGTTAGACTGTGGGGCAGCAAAGTGGGCATGCTCTCGAATTTCAGGCTGACTGTAAACTAAGGCATCAGGCCTGCTGTAAGCATATGAGTTGCTGATATTAAGATTTCTCATTGAATGACTCTGTCTATCTGTGTGCACCATGCCCCTGTTGAGCTGTCTCATCACAGTCTCATAGTCTGGTGTGGGACGATAAGAAGGTGGTATTAGTGCACTGTGTCTGTGTGATGGGACATAATCAGTTCTGAGGACATCACTTCCAGTAATGCTTGGGTTAGAGGACATGGGGGATGGCTGCAAGTAATGCTGTGGATTGTTCAAGGAGTTTGTGCTGTGTGCACTATAGACACTCCCATTGCGGATCCGACCACTGTAGTCGTGAGGGGTTCTATCCAAGCTAGTCTGAGAGTGACAGTAGTATCCATTCTGATTGCTCACAAAGAGGTTATCTGAAAGTAAAGTTTAAGAACAATCTTTATGTCCAGAACATCAAACAAATCCTCAAATACTTATCCTCTATTAAGATGTAGCTAAGGCAATGTTTGAGATTTTCCAAATCTCACTTATTCTTAGCTATGTATTGAAATGGGAAGGAAAAAAACCCAAACCAAAATCCCAGATTTTCTGTTGACGTTGATATTCAAGGTATATACACCAGAATAACTTATATTTATTTCGATCATGCAAATCCCTATGGGAAAACACCGTCTGTTTACAAATTACTTTCTTCTGTTTAGAATAGGTTACCTAAGTTTCAGTCCAAGAAAAACAAAGTCCATATCAACCTTAAACCACACCACTGAAAAAATGAATATCTACACTAGGATTTGCACTAATGTAATCAGTTTGAACAGCAAAGAAACAGGGAAAAAAAAGCAAAACAAAACAAAAAACCACCAAAACCCTAAAAACAGCCCCATAACAAGGAAACAAAAACCCTTGCTCTTCTCTGTACTTCTCCTTCAGGATGTATGTAGATATAGCATCACATGACCTCAAAAAAAAAATCAGATTTTCTCCAGAAATTTTGGAGGCAGTTTAAACTTCCACCATGTCTTGTTTGTACATATTATATATACCTACACTTTAAAGAAAATGGTCTAACAGTTTATATATCCAAGATATATTTAATCATTTTAATTACTACTTCATTGGATGTACAATTTGCCAATCTCCAGAGAAGAACAATTAAGTCATTGCTATAGATGTAGATGATTTAACTGTTTGGGTTCACCAAAATAATTGCCACACTTATGTTAATGAATTTGCTGACAATCAAAAATTGTTTTATGAAAAAAACGTTCAAAAATAGGACACTTGCAGTAGCAACTACCCTGCAATACTTACAACCCTAAACTGCAAAGAATTCAGTTATGTTCTGAATGTAGCTGAATACCTGCATTTCATTCAGACCTGTGTAACTCTGTTTTGATAGAAAATGTGCTTATTCCCTTCCCAATGAGCTGGCTTTTTAGAGTACTATTTATCCAGGAGATTTGAGAGGAAAGTTCCTGTCAAATTTGAGGATACTTTGCAACAGACTAGGTTCAGCCCTTGAGGGCAGCAACTTTGTTAATTAAAGACACAATGTGTAACAATGAAAATAATGAGAGTAAGCAGCCATGACTCTGCTATAAGCTGCTAAGATAAGGAGTCTAATTGCTTGAGAATATTAGTCAGAGTTTGCTCTTTGTTTCAATCAAATATATACCAAGTCCATAACCTGCAAACTTTTTAGCCTTTGAATTCCTCAACACCTTATAGTCCAGCAAACTTAGACAAATGTCTCTCTTCCTGCATTCTGGGTTTAATCTTTTTTTAATTTTATTTTTTAGTTGTGTGAATTGTCTTGAGGCAATCTCTTTGCAGCTATTAAGACCAATATTGACAAGGATCTCACAATGCCATAACATACCAGTTTGATACACAAGCCAAAAAAAGTCAGCTTAAACTCACACAAGACATCTACAATTGCTGTACATGCTATCCTAACTGGATCTGCTCATCTCCCATAGGAGAGGATATGGAGGAGGAACAGTGGAGGAAATTGGGGTTGTTTAGCCTGGAGAAAAAGTGGCTCAGGGAGAACTTTACTGTTCTCTACAACTATGTGAAAGAAGGCTGCAGTGAGGTGTGTTTGTATCCTCCCAGGTAACAAGCGGCAGGACCAAGAGGGAATGGCCTCAAGTTGCACCCGGGAAGGTTTAGATTGGATATTAGGAAATTTCTTCTTGGAAAGGGTGGTGAAGCATTGGAACAGGCTTGTCCAGGGAAGTGGTGGAGTCACCACCCCTGGAGTTATTTAACAGACATGTAGATTTGGCACATGTGGACATGGTTTAGTGATGGATTTGACAGTTGTGTTGATGGCTGGACATGATGATCCTAAAGGTCTTTTCCAACCTAAACAATTTGGTGATTCCATGACTGCATTTCACATTCTATGTGTCTAGAGTAGCAGCAAGCACTTCAATGAGTGTTCCAGTACGAACCTACCTCATGTTCACCTCCTAATTTATTCAGCTATAGCTAAAGTAGCTAAAAATATAAATTATAGTTTTTACCTTCTAAAACTGTGTAGTGTGGCCATGGATTTAGTGAACTTACCTTGGGAAGATGCATATGGCTCACTATAATGACCATTGTAATGCAGCTGAGGTGGTGGAGGCATCATATAAGGCTGAGGCTTGGGCTAAGAAAGCAAACATCTTACTGTTACTTAAAAATTGATTATTCATTTAAAAAATAATTATTGAAGTATTTTTAATACATAATGTATACCATATAGATGCATAATATTATATATAATGTATACATATTATATATAATACTATACATATAGTAATAACAAGCATTATATATTATATTCTAAAAGCATATAATATTACAAATAAACACATACAAAGCCTTAGTCTTAAACCACTTTTTAAATCTGCAATGTAAGTTTCACCTTTGAGGTCATAAAATAAGTAATTTAAAAACCAGGAAAAAAACTTTAAATCACACTCTACTAACCCAAGACTGTATCTTGCCATCTCACATCTAGGACAGTCTCCTAGAGACAGTGTTCAAACTGAAAACAGAAGTGTTGAAGATATTCTTCATTGCAATTGCTTTAATTTCACTATTTAGATATTGCATTGCAGCTCTTCCTACAAGTCAGAAAGAGTTCCTCACATACTAGACTCATCTTTTTCACTGCTCATTTAATTTCACTGAAGAGAACCAATATTTGATTCAAAGTCAACTGAAATCCATAAAAATGCAAACATAAAGCTATTTGCTTTCCTTACCATGGACATCCTGGATGAAGATCGTCTTCTAACAGGATTCACTGTAACAGGCTGAGTTTGTCTACAGAAGAAATTTAATGGTAAGAAATTATTCTTAACAATTAGCAAAACCCATTTCAAACATGAGAAAGCACTCCCAAGTTCAATTAAAAATCACTCTACATTTCCAGGACAAAGGCCTGTGTTAGTCTTGCACAAGACTCTCAAAAGGAAAGAGCTCTGTGCATTAGCCACCATCACAAAGCAAAAATCAAAAGCTCAAGATCAAAATACCTCAGTTAATCTCCTGTTCTACAAGTTGTCTGCTCTACAAGTCAGACATAAAACTGTATGGGGACTGTAACGTTACAGATGTCATAGGAACTGGAAAGCATTACTATACTGCGTTAGCATTTCTAACATTTATGCTAATGGGAATGAATTTTCATAATTTGTTGGACTGGCTCCAGGACATAAAGTTCAGAAGTCTTAAGCTCCTTTCCCCCCCACCTTACACTGCACCTGTGCTCTGCATCTCATAGCAAGACAAGTCAAAACACAGCATGATACAAATGCAGGAACTGCTATTTTTTAGTGAGAAACATGTTTTTAAGCTCACCCTTTGGGAAGTGAAGGACGAGAAAGGATTGGAAAGCGTGGAAGGGAAAGAATGAGGGAAGATTTCTGAGAGGCCTCCTCAGGTGGACAGTCCAAGGAGTCTCTAAAGACAAGGTATGTAGAGATATAGGAAAAAACCCTGAAGTTGATGCAGGCATGCATAAGAGTTTTCAGCAGCAGGACCAGATGATAAGAAATCTTAAGAGCGGAGATAATCAGTAAAATATTTTGAGGACTTAACCTCATGTAAAACCACATTGTGGTGAAACAATTACTGTAAGTAGTCCTAGAGACTGACATTTAATATAGAACTACAGATCTGACCATATTTAGACAGAAATGCACAAGCCCCATGAATGCATTACTTCTACCAATGCTTCATATCACTCTTAAAAGACAGACAAGTTTACAAGCTTTGAGGTATGAGGTTTGCTCTATTTCAAATTTATCTTACTCCTCAAATAAATTAGCATTAAACATGTTAATGAGTCACCTGAGGCACAAAATACTTGATTATCTTTGCACTGACCTCAGCAGATATCAAACATCTGTCTTCCCATGTACGAAGAGGAGTGAAACATGGGAATTATGATTTTCCAGTTATAGGCTATACACTGTGTCTAATTCTCTATTCTTTGACTGAAAAAATTTAACTGAAGGAAAGCCATTCCAGTAAAGTAGCTCAAATTCCAGCCATTGATTTACAAGTTGGAGACCAGCCCATTTAAATTTAATTTGATGAATTGTATTAAATTTACTTTGCACTGGTGCTACTTGAGCTATAGAGATTCCACGGATACCTAAAGAACCACATACCTCTTAGCTGTCAATCCAGCACATTTCAGGAGTGCTTCACATACACTGCCCGCCCTTTTACAGCCTCGAGTGTCCTTTCAGAGCAGTTCATCCAAACACAGGCCAAAACCCTGCTGGTTCCAGTAGCTCACAAGCACTAGCAATATTAGACCCCAAAGCAACTCAAGTCTCTCATAGCACTGTGATCCAGAAGTGAAGGCCAAACATCATTACTTATGGTAAGATTTCAGCACTTCATATGGTCCTCTGTTATAAAGCAGGATGTATTTCAAAAACTGGTGGTAAGTACTTTCTCAAAAAAGATTAAGAAAATGAACCCAAGTCATTAATTACTACCATCTAAAAAGGACAGTAAAGACTTTAGAGAGGAAGGGGGACATTTCACTTCCCAATGGAAGCTGCAAGGGCACCAAGAGTTCTGCTAATGCATTCTACTTACAAGCTGCATTTATTTAGTCTGTAAAATTTGTGTCTAGCCACACACATCCTCCACACATATTTTGCTGTTTCCATATCTTCCTGCCAAAAAAACAAAACCCAACATTTACATTAAGTCAAACATTCATACCCTTCACTTGCTTTCAGACAAGCCACTGAAATTTTTAAGATTAAATTACCATTGACTGATTTAATTTTAATGTAACTTCATTAATGTCACCAGGTTTTCCCTAAAACTCTACTTTGCAGACCCAAATATACACTCTAGACTAGCAATTTTCTTAGACTTATGAAATTTGAAAGTAGAAGCCTTTTGCTCAAGACACTTACCAGCTCTAATACTAACATAATTTATTTTTCAGGTTGCCATAAGATTGTCAACAGCTGCCTTTTGACAAAAGCAACTGGAAGATGCTGAATAAAATTAATTCTGCAAGGAATGCCGTGGCCCATTCCAGCAAAGCTCTAAGGCTATATTTATCTTTAATTGACAGTGATTCAAGTCAAAAAACATGCTAGAAAATTTTACTGTAATGGATGAAAATGTTTATGACCACAAACACTTCAATGTACTCAACACAAAAGGTCCAGTTTTAACGCCTTCCCATAGAAAGCTGGCCAAAGACAGTGTTAATACATTTGACTCACTCATGCAGTTTAAAGCTGCTAAATATATAAATAGTAGATCTTAACTTTGAGTTAAATTATCAATTTTAATTTGTTTTTATTTACTGATGAGTTAATAAAAAAAAAAGTACTCACAGTTTGGAACTGAATTGTCTCTTCTTTGTTTGCCAATTCTAATGCGAAGAAGGATTTATTGTGGGACATGTTGGCAATATCATGCCACCTGCAGACAAAAGGGACAGGATATGACTGGACAAGCTCTGACTTTCAAACCACAAAAAATGCAAGTGCAAAGCAGAACCACCATCAAGAATTTAGACAAATTTACTCATCAGTAAATTATAATGTCCCAATTGCTTGAAAGCAAACAAAACATTCCAGGGGAAAAAAACTTAAACCTACACTAAACAAAGCGTTTAAGGCATTATTATGCACATTTTCTAGAACTCTTGCACATTGACAGATAAAAAAAATTTGGATTGCATAAAATATATTTTTTCATCTTATTTTTAAATGCATATGTAGCTTGAACCACTAGTATTATGTTAGTGTAAATAAAGGTTGTATCATAGATTTATTAAAAGAATATTCTGCAGTACATAAACCCATGGAAAAAAACATGACCCTCATATAGGGCTCTCTCTAAAGGCATTTTTATGGCTCCCATTTGCATTACATAGAGGTGTCTGTTAGCACTTTCCGTAGCTATTGTCTCATGTATATGAGGTAGAGAAACATTAATGTCTCCATTTTAATGTAGAACAAAAATCCCTCAAATCTAAGGCCTTGGTTCATAAGCCTTTGTGGGCACAACTATGAAATTACCTGAACCAATCTCAAGCATAATCCAGTCCTTCTAAATTATACTAATGGGTCATTTGTCTACGCTTTATTGCCACCCAAATAACATGATATTGCTATCCATGCTGGAATTGCCAAAATTCTTACAACAAACAAGCAAAAGAGCAGAAAACTGGATCCTGATATTGGAATAGAAATACTTTCTGATGCTTCCCAATGTGCAACTTTTTCCTATATTTACAGACACTGCATCCACAATTCTTTGAGATTTTATGTGAAATGCATGAACAAAAATTTATTCCTCTCCCTGTGTGTTTGGTAAGTAGAGCTGTTGTTTAATGCTGTAGGAAAGCAGAGAAGGGCACTTTGACAACTCCAGGCAATTAAAAAGAGCTCAGCATCAGCTCTCCTATCACAGCAGAGATAGAAATTTTTCTGAAGGACATTTACAGTAATGAATTTCTAAATTCTGTTAAAACAAAACTACTAACGAAAGAAGCATAGTTGGCTACTTTCCCTAATCCCAGAAATTCACCAATAGTGAAGTTCCAGTAACTCTTGGACCATAGGATTTCAAGACTTTTGTTCACATTCAGTCAGACATTCGATTCTAGGAGATTAAAGTTCACTAAGAATAAACCATTCCTTGTTTTAGCAAAAAATCTCAAAATGTTTTTTAAGAAATTATTCTGAATTCTGCTCAAAGATGCCCAAGCAACCCCTCTCAAAGTCAGTAGGAAGCCATTTCATGTGAAGACTGAATTTTAAGTGTTTAGGTAAGTCAGAGCTCTGTTTATAATTTATAAGAACATTCAATGATAAACTAAAACAATGCATGAATCCAAAATAATAAAACAAATGTTATCTTGTACCTCTCCACATATATTTATGATATATGAAAGGAACTCCCAGACAGTTTCACAAATTTCTATATGAATGGATATGACAGTCTCGGGATTTAAGATGCTCTATGTGCAGAGAATTGCTCCTTTTTGATTCAAGAAATGTTTTGCAATGCAACTGCATACAAAATATTCATGTCTTAGAATTTAAAGAGATTAATTTTGCAGTTAATACATTGAGAAATTCCCACTGGCTTCAGTATTCACTGTAGCATGATGACTATGAGAGTATGTTCAGGTTTATCAAATGCATAAGTACACATCATATCTAAGAGCATTGATGTGAGGAGCACATTTAAAATGTGAAGTTCACTAAGATATTTTATGAAAGAACAATACTAACCTAAATACAACAGGAGGACGACCATTTTTGTGTTTAACAAAGATACCATCAAGACATGCTCCAATGAATATGTCACTTCCTTGGCTGTCCTGTAAGAAGTTGCAAAAAATTATGCAAGTCCAGAAAAAAAGTCTTTGAAAGCAAAGTTACATACGAAACAACTGCTTTTATAATTCTGGAGGAGAAAATTCTCGGTGGTTTGTTGTTCAGGTTTTATTTACTTTTGGCAGGAAGTAACCACTCTAAACAGGGAGAAAAGGGCAATTAGACAAAAATCAAAACCTCATTTACCTTTGCAGGATAGGTCTCTTCACCATAGCCCTCCATTCTTTCTACTTCTTGCATATATAACATTTCTGCATCAGGAGGAGTAAGGCCTCTACAAATAAAACAGCAATCAGCTAATACTGCCAATAAGAAAAAGTCATCTTTGCTTTACTCTGAATGACACTGTCAAAGCTTAAAAAGCATCCCCAGGACATGCAGGCAACCATTAAATCGTGCTATTTCTATCTGTACCAGTGGCTGATACATTTGGCTCAGCCTTTACACTTCGATTCTAATAGCTTCTTTCTCTTTGGCATCTTTAGTGTAAATAGCAACAAAGATCAGTCAAAATTACCATCTCTACTAATGGCAGACAATTATCACATTCTTGATCAAATCCAGCAGTGTCTCCACATTTCCTCATTTTATCAGAAGCACACATGTTCAAGACATGAATGTCCTCTATATTGCTATAGGGGAAATACAAAGTCTGGCATTTTGCATTTCAGAAAAGACAGTTTCATCTTCTAAATGCTGACTATTTTACTGTAATACTTTGAAAATATGAGGACAAGATCTGTAGGTAAAGGTAGAATTCTTTATAATTAGACCAACTGACAGTTTTCTCACAGACTTGCAGGAGTATCATGGAACTTAAAAGCTTGTGTTTACCTACCCACCAACACACCTCAGTTACCTCATAAATAATGTCATAAAAGACTTTATTTCTACATGAAAAATCCTATCATGCTCATTGTTATGTCTCTCAATACTTTTTCAATCATAAATATCTCAATTTCTCCACTTTTTCCTAATGTCATGAAGATTAAGTTTTCTTTGCTGAACCTGAACCAACGTAATCTTGTTACAAGCGCATTTCAAAGATAAATGAAACTGCAATTTTCTAACTGTTGTTTTATAACAATACGGGGTAAATATTCAGTATTACTCACATAGTCACAAACGTTTTTCACTAATGAACTGATAAAGAGAACTTAACTTTCCTTTGTCCTGGACTACTGCACCTTAGCTCCCTTCTACCCAAGATCATAAGCATTCTGGCACAGTTACTGGTCTCTACATTTCTCCTGCTCATAAAACCTCCCAATGTTGTTTATTAAGAAACATCCTTACTGGGGTCAGAACTTCATATAAACAAGAGTCAGAAACACTATATGTTGAAGTCACACTATTTAATTGTGTCTCATACTCTTTTCAAGCTGAATCCTCTAATTTATTTTACTAAATATTCTGTTTTCTGTTTCATTTTCATTCAGCAAAAGCTCTTGTAACTTTAATAGATATACTAGAGAAAAAACTCATTTAAATGAGAAGTGAAATTAGTCCAATTGTATTTCAAGATTCACAACTTTCTGAGCTACAGAAGCTACTGAAGACTGAAATTAAGCACTGAAGCGCTTTAGACTTACCTGTACTTCTGATGTAGCAAGGCAACTTTCTGTGTTGCTTCTTCCAGTATTTTTTCTTCTTGTAGCCAACCCTGAAGGTAAAATAGCATTTGTAGAATGAAATACAAAAAAAATTCTACAAAATCAAATGGTTATAGATTCTTTGCACATGCTAATCAACACTTGACTCTAGTCTTGGAGCTTAGATGCTGCAATATGCACAAATAAACCCTAAAAGCAGAAATACTGTTTTGAACTGGTTTTACTCACTTTCCCATCTGTACCTCAACCTTCTTTTCAGTGTAATATACAATAAAATTGAAAATATCTTACTACATCTTTGTTTTGGTGTAATATAGGGTGTCATATCTCACTCCAATCTCAAAGAAAATCTTTACTAAATTTGACAGCCTAGGGACCAGTAAGACAGACAGATCATGGAGGCTTGCTAAAAATTATTTCCATTTACCAATTTTAAGAAGCATTTAAATTTGTCAAATTAATAATTTAAATGCACCAATTTAAAGAAAGTACTTACCACTGGAAACAAAGCAAATCTTTGTAGAAACTCCTGAGATTCATACTGATCATAGTCTCCAAAATCCGCTAAAAATAAAAAAGATCTTGGATTCAAACACTTTTAACAAAATTATTCAAAGCCCAATTAATTGTAGCAGGATCTCCAATTAGCAAACCTCTATCCTATTGAACTACAATATCAAAGCAAAATAAAACAACTAATCAATAAGGTTTATGAAGAGAAAAGGTTAAAAAAATTCCCATCTTTTTACCTTGTTCAGAAAAATTGGTAACACTCCTTGTGGATTGAGAAGAAGAAATGATGAAACACTTAATATGGGAGTTATTTATATGAAAGGGGACCACCTCTGACACACTATATCTATACAGCTCTTGAGATAAAACAGTGCTTAGAATTAACCTATTGTACTGCTTTTAAATACAGATCATTCTTGAAACAGCAAGCACTGCTTCTGTTCATTCACCAGCTAAAATTACTAACCTACCTGGTATAAGCTACCTCAGTCATTGGAGCACATTAACTTGGAACCTGTGCTTTTTTTGAATTGTTTCTTCACTGTGTTATCAACACATACAATTCATCTCTTATACAGGAATAAAAAAGGAAGGTGAAACCTAAAAGGATGAATGTTTTTCCATCTGGAAAGAGGGTTATATTGAAAGATTTCTATAAACAACTCACTGAGCAGAGAGACATTTACACTGTCCAAATACATGGAAAAAACACAGCAAGGTTTCTTCAGTTGAAGACCATTAAAACCTGGCTTGCATTAAACAGATTCACTGTTATATAAACAAGGCATTAATACATTTTATCCTACTCCACTGGGAGCCATATTTCCAAAAAACATAATCAACATCTTTATTATGATAAAACCAATGTATATAACTAACAAAATAAAAAAAAAAAAATTTGGTTGTATATACTGCCAGTGATTTTAAGTCCTGTTCAATTTTGGCAGTTTTACAATTGCTGTTAGATATACTGAAGTGGTATTCACTGTGAATGATATACAAATAACAATATACAAACATACTAAACACAGCTGTTGCCATTAAAAACTTTTGAGAGATTTAGTATCAGACAAGCACGTTGCAAGGAACACTGAACATGATCAGTGTAGACAGACTCAGGACTGGTATATACTCTATCCCATATGATCCTAGCTAAGAAAAATAAAATTGCCTTTTTCATATAGGTATCATAGAAATGTGTTTTCAGGAGTGACTTGAACACAAGAACTGTTAACAGTCTTGCACACTAACTTGAAATAATCTTATGTGATAGAAAATTTTGGATAAAAAGTGGGAATACAAGTACATTCAAAGTTGCCTATTTATGAAGATATGTCAGAATAAAGAGTTTTCATTAACAGAAACAGAGCAAGGGTCTATTGATATAGGCAGACAACTGAAGCCTTTGCCCCCAAAGGCACTCCAGTGTCTTAATTCAAATCCAGCTCCTGGAACTACATGTTAGATACCCAGGTACAACTCTGAGAACTGCACAGAAGCAAATTCAGGGCCACTGATTGAACTGTTCCTCTCCACAGCCCATATGACGAAGTCCTAAGGAGTAAGCCCCTTTCATAACTTACTGAATTGGCTCTTTTGAGTGACAAATAGAAAACTGGCAATAGAAAATATATCACCCAAGTATCTCATGCAATATTAGCTAGTTGGTACAATTTCTTACTTACCCTGAACTGCCAAACCAGCCAGACGTATTGCTTGTTCCAGTGTGCAAGGAATGTTGCCTTCCAAGATGTCTTTCTTTAATTGTAAGTAATACTGATACCTATGGGGTGGGGGGGGTGGTGGAAAAAGAAAAAGCTAACATGGGCTTCTTAATTTTCAAGAGAGCGTAGAAGACTATGCCTTTCCTACTCCTCTCTGCATTCCCCAGTTTGAGTAGAGGGTAGTCTCCCTCATGATTTGGACACACTGCTTCAAAGCCTTTTAAAACTCCTGCCTCCCTCAGCTTTCACATATCATTCTATAATCAGTGATGTCGAAGAACCTCCACAACTTCTATCTACTTACCAAACCCTCTTTTTCTTTTTTTCCTCTTTCTTCCTTAAAATTGTTGTTATTGTCTCTTCACATTGTTCAGCAAACTGCTGCTGGGTTGCTGCATTCTCTTCCAATAGATCTAACAATGTACATTCCCTCAATCCCAGTAGTGATTTTCATTTCTGCATTACAACTTCTGAGTACATTTTGTTCTCACTTTCAAGGCACCTTCTTTTTTCTTTTAATCTATTCTTTTCCTGCATTATCTCTCATACATGCAACCACTACTACCTGTACTGTTTGTCCACAGCCTGAGCCACTATTTGCCTGTATTTTTCTGTCCCTTTCAGCCACTCAAGGAACTTTCTATCTGGAGCCCAAAACACCTCAAAATTGCCATTACAGCTACAGAGACTTGGCCAAGGAAGGCATTTGTCTTCTGTAAGTCTAGTTTTAAAAAATTCTTCCTCATATTGTATGTTAACTCTAGTGAAGCAAGGTATTAATACTGAGAACATGGAAATATGTGCTATAACTCATTTAGTGATTAGAAAGGTCAGGTAAACTCCACATAATTTTTATTGATGTTAATGGACAGCTCTCTTCCATCACTGTTTACTGCCCTGCAAAATACAGTGATAATTTATAAATTGTGTTTAGATTCTTGGGGATCCTTCTACAAAAATCCAGTATATCATATGACAGTACATAACATCCCTAAACAACACACACAAGAACAGCTGGGACTAAACCCAGGTCTTAAAAAAACAGAAAAGATAAAGCCCAAGGCATTTGGGGAACAAGTCTTCCTAGTCAAAAAGCAGAAGGTGAGCTCTTTTCAATAGAACAACTATTAAAAGTAAACATATAGATAGAGAATCTTAACACTACCTCAAGAAAGCACATCTCTTTTTATCTATAGCATTTCCACTTCCTGGTGTACATTAAACATATAATTTGCTTGAACATGTTCAATTTCATTTATATCAAACAGGCACGAAAAAACTCAGATTTCTGAAACTAACCCAGACCCTTGCTATCAAAGTAAGTACCACCCATCCTCTAGGACACAAGCTGGCACATAAATTCCTGCTTTCTACCAGGTAGCCCACTGCCAAATTTTTGTTAAAGCTCCAGCATAAACACCATATTCTTTAAATAAATGCCAGAGAAGGCTATTCAAGGTTTTTCAGGCAATTTAGCTTTCCAAAGCAATACTATAGTATTTATCTTACTCTAATATATTCTAGTACACCAACACAGAATATGAACCAGAGATCTTTAAGCCACTAAAATTGCCCAGAAACAGCACAAAATTTTAGAGTTTAAAAAAATAACTCTTTCAAAAATTACATATAAAACCAAAAACTAAAGCTGCCAAGCATTGAGCAGTACACAACAACACCAGTGTCTGCACCAAGAGGTCTGCATCTGGTGACCCTGAAAAGCTTTCACATCACAATTAGCAGGAAAGGTGTCTGGCAGGCTATTTTAGGAACAGAGACAGTTTCATGTAACCATAGAATAAATTAAGATGAAAAAGATCTCTGAGTGACCATCAGCTTCAACTCCCCACTCAGACCAGGGCCAACTTAAAGTTTTTAGCTTAAATGGGTTAGTTAATACAAACACATATTTTTGAAATAACAATTCATGTTTGCAATCAGCTATGGGTTTTGTACTCAACTGCCAATTAAAAATAATCATTAAATCAGAACTATACATATTAAGCCATTAGAAGCCAATGTACAGGCTCATTGGAATAACTGGCTAGTATATATGCTCAATTTTACTTTTTCCCCTGCAGTCAGTAACAATTATGTGACGTTCCCCAGTTTCAAAGTAGAAACATACATGTAATACCAGAACTAACATCCATATTTATGGCTCAGTGATACACAAAAAAAATCACAAGCTGAAGTCTAGACTGTAGCTTGCCAATGTACTGTACTAAAAGAACAGAAAGTACTGAAAGCAAACCAAAGAAAGCATAGCTTAAATCTGCAAGTGCTTTGTACAGGATAGATATCCATGAAAGCAATATATGGATCTCCAGAACAACAACAAAAAAAACCCAAAAACCAATCAACCAAACAAATCAAAAAGTCAAACATGAAGACTAAAACAATTAAAAGTCTGACCATGGAGGTATACCTGTTACTTAAAACAGGTTTGAGTAGATTCCTAAGATTACAAAAAACCTAGTTGCTTGCTTAGTTTATCACATATTTTAATTATTCCAAAGATAAATTAGCGTACAGTTTGAACATAAATTTTGCCTAAAATAATTTTCATTTCTATAAAGGTAGGGGAGTGGAAAGCAGACAACTTTTAAATAAACTATACATTTCAGAACGCTGAGAGCAAATTTATAAACGTAGAAGTTTATATTAAGAGGTTTACCTGGTAATCTCCTGCTGAAGCTGAGAAACAGTAGGCACATAGAATACTACTCCAAAATACACAGTTGGCTCCAAGGCATATTTGTCCAGCTGCTTTTTCAGAGGCTTGTCCAGATCTACCCATCTGCGTTGATTCTGCTTATTATAATACCAGAGACTGAAATATGTAATCTGAAAAAGAGGCATTTCAATGATGAAAAAAAGTTAGTGTTGTGATATTAGATATCTGTAAAATACACTGTATGAAAGTCTTGCTACTTAAAAATAAATGTTTTAAAACACTAAGGCTATGGGTTATAGAAAACTTCAGGGAACTGCAGAGACATTTACTATAAAAAGCAGACATTACATTCAGATAATCAACTCAGGTACATAACGTCCCCCACCTAAAACTGTACCAGAACTACTCTTTATTTGGAAACAGTTCATAACTCATAACTCTGTTGTGCCAATTCACAGATGCAAGTAGTAGGCATTCACGTGTGACAGAAAATCTGAGGGAAGTGGGGGAGGCAAATGGAAAATGACATGGGACAGCAGTAGAGTAAAGCATGGCTTCTCTGGGGAGCTGGTAGGCAGGCTCCCATGGGATGCTGAAGGACAAAAGAGCACAGGACAGCTGCTCAGTCAAAGATGAGCTCATTAAACCATATGCATGGCTCACTGCATGAGCAGGAAAATAACCACAGACAGCAGAGCAGGAAGATATCCTGCCTGAGTGGGCAACTCCTGACCCAGCCAAAACACAACATAGTGTGCACTGGAACAGACCACTCAGAGAGGCTGAGGGATCTCACCCTTGGAAGGTCAAAATCCCACTGGGCATCATCTTGAGCAATACAATCTAATTTTTATTAGATCCTCTCCCAGAAGGAGTTTGGATCAGAGTACTTTTTCTCTTGCTCCAAAATACAGTTCTAAATCCATACTGCAGTCACCTACTAAAATTTAAATTTCTCCACTATATTTAAACTGGCTAAGATCTGCTCTCACAGTACTTATTTCATTCAGTTCTGGACCAGTAAACAGATGTGGACTGGATAATATTCATGCCATTATCATAGCAAAACTAGATGTCATAATTAGAAGTGTTTTAACTGAGGGAGAGAGATAAGTGATTGTTATGAATTACCAATTAGGCTGGTAGGTATTTACATGAAAATTCTGCAAGCTCTTGCTACATAAACTTTAATGTATGTAAAAATTGTAGAAATACCTTTAATCCAATATCTTTCCTTCCATATTTTCAGGCATTTTTAAGTTACACAAAATAAAGCTTTTAAGGATGAAGTTTTATAAAGCAGAGGAAATATTTATCATGATTTCTCTAAATAATTTCTGTGAACTAGCCATGGAAAAATTGTCTCCTTAGCTAAAAAAGTATTTACTCTTTTTTTCTCAAAAGCTCTAGCGTTTTGATATTGTGGAGCACAAATTTGAAATTCACTGGGGAGCAACAGCTTAGTAGAAAAAGGCCATTTCAGTATATTCCTGCAAAAACTCGCCCAATATACACATCTGAAAATTCTTATACATACATCTTCTTAGTTTACAGTCTAAACAGGATGAAGAGTCCACTCTCACAGGATTCCAGATTTTCCTTACAGCTCTGACAGGCTGACCACGTGTGCAACAACCACAGCACAGGCACATATAAACCCATCCCAAACAACACGGACAGCAACTGAATCCATATCAGTGCTCCAAATCAGCACAGACCATCAAGTAATTTGAGGCACAAATGTCAAGGTGTAACATTAAATTAATAAAACTATCTATTCCATAAAACCATTTTGACTGGGATATTCGCAAAAGTAGGAAATTAGAGCTAGTTCTAAGGCATAATGTTTCTTTGACATTGCATACTGGCAAAACGTACTTCTTTGCTCTTCTCTGAATTAGCATAAACACAGTTCTAAGTGATTGTTGGTGGGTTTTGGTGTTTGGAGGCTTTATTTCCCCAAGGTTTAAAAAAATCTTTATGTTAAAACTAGTGCTAGCTACCATGTAATTGCAAAATTAGTAAGATAAGATAAAAAAGAAACAGATAAAATCTGCCTATTTAGCTTCCTATTTAACCTTGAGATGCTTTCTATTAACTCTAAAGCAACTCTGACCCTCTGATAAAAAGACAGCCTATAATACAGAAAATCAATTTAATTAGAACTGTTCATAGAAGAAAAATGCATGTTTTTTCTGTATAGAGGAAGATATCTAGAGAAAGTGCAGAATGGAAAAGTTTAAAAATCACAATAGAGAACTAGATTATTCCCAAATAAGAAACAGAGTTCTCTGTATAGCAAACAACCAAATTTTTCTCAGGAGGACACAGTGTGCTCATCACTTCTAAATTCTGAAAGCCAAGATTTAGGAAGTCATAAAAACTTTGAGTTTCAAGAGGACAAAAGAAATATGGCTCTGAATATAAATAATATGAACAACACATTCCTCATTTCCCAGTCCAGGCACACAAAGTTTGTCATAACTACATTTTATTTCTATTCTATTATTCTATTTATTTCTATTCTTCAATCCCCCAATCATTAGGTGACTACTATCACCCTACAAGGATATTGTGAAGACAGTATCTTAAATTCCATAAGATGCTAGGGAAAAAAACCCAAACAGTAGTACCACAGACACTCCGTTACAAAATAAATACCATGTTGTCTGCAACATTACGTGTTAAAAAGGATAAAATGTACTGAATGACTGACTACTCCTTAATCCTTCCTGCAGAGTGAGTAAGGAAAGGAGTGCATGTAAAAAGGTGTATTTCTCTTCCATCACAACTGCTAACACCATGCATGCAGTCACAGGAGCCAGAGTCAGACTGCGATGCTGACATTCTGCTCTGACCCAGCCCACTTCTCTGACAGGACAATCACATCAGCCTCAGGCTGAGCACCATCTAAAATGTGGAACCACAACATTCTGGGCAAGGGCAATGGCCATGGCAGACACTGAAAGCAAAGGGTAAGAGCTACAGCTGAAAAACTTCGATAGATGATGTCACACAAACACCTTTGGAAACCAAATAAAAATACATCCCAGAAAAGTACAGCTAATTGTTGAATAAACTAACTTGCATCCTTGGTGTACTTAAGTACCTCATAGAAGCACAGATGTATAACAAAGGTGAGGAGAAAGAGACCACAAACATTGCCACTGTTTTGAACTCCCTGATGTAAAATTCTCCTGGTTCTGCACCCTGAATTTAAACTGAATGTACAGACTATTTTGAAGGCATGATGATCACTTGAGTAGGTCTATTTCTTTGAAACACTGACCACTTTTTCTTGCCTACACACAGAACTGAGCAGTTACTGGCATAACGGACTAAGAAAAATGTTTTCACATTTTAAAATATCCTCTGGAATCCAGCATATCATTAAACAAGCCATGCAAAATACTACAGACCAAACCTGGTCTTCTGACTTCTATGCAAACCTTTCACTTCACTTCAAGGGCAGAATTTGATCCTATGAGTTTTCAGAGGAGCTTATGCACCCTGGAATATTCGCACTGATTAAAATAGAACCCACTTTTATTCATTGCTAAAACATTTTATTATTAGCAGCTCAGGACAACATCCAGTGCTAAAAAGAATGGCATGACATAATTCTTAAAATATGTTAAGCTGTTAAGATTAACACTACTTTGTGGTTCGTTTATTTTAGTGACTTATTCATGACCCAACCCCTCTGAAGAAAATCAAACAGAAATATAAAGAACATATAATTTCTGCAGAGTTAATTTCTATTTGCTTTCTGACACTAGATGCAGAAAATGTTTTTGCATAAAATTCCAAGAGCTATCAAAAACACAAAAGTACCAAAAGCCCCACACAGTATTTACAGCTCATAAGTTGGTGGGAGTGACTTCATCATTGAAATCACTCAGACTTCCTAAGCTAAGCAGAGGAGTTTCAGCTAAGCAGAGGTATGAGTGCCACAATACCACATTACTGCAGGTGACTATATTAGATCTTTTGTACTGTGAAAGTCAGAGAAGTGGTGCTGAGCAGCCTTAAAAGAGACAAGTAAAATTTTACTGTGGACTTCAATTGCCTAAGAGCAGGACACAGATAGAGAAGACAGAGCCAGAGTCTTTTTGGAAGTAATCACTGCAAGTATGAGAAGCACTGGGGACAAACTGCAATGTGGGAAATTCCAATTAGATCAGTAAAAAAATTTCACAACAAGACTAGCCAAACACTGGAACAGATAGCCCAAAGAGGTGTCAAATCTCCATCCTTGGAGGCACCTGGGTGGTAAACTCCCCCAGGCAGCCCCTGAACCACCTGATCCTCCTGAGCAGAGGGTAGGACCACGCAACCCTTGGAGGTCCCCTGAGGCACAGCAGTGTTCAAACTTTACTTCAACCTCACATATTTAATTATATATTTTCCAGTTAATTTCCATATTTTGCACTATAAATCTTACAAAATATGTCATAGATTACAAATAGTCTGGAAAGGAGAATTGTTTTCAAACGGTTCATACAGTATCTTCTAATAAATGCACTTGGCTATCTGCTTCAAGGGCACCTGAGAAATCGCTATCCTAAGATCTGAGGCAAAAAATCAGAAAAGAGAAAACAATAGCAGAAGAATGCAGTCAAAATATATTTTCAGGCTTTTCCTCTTTTACGCTGGTACATACAAATAAAACAGACCCTATAACTTCCCTGATCAGAATGCTGAAAACACCTTCTCATTATTGAAGGATAAGAACTACAGTCAAACTCCTAAAATCCCAGTTAGCCCAAGGGCTCCACCACGTCTAGCTTTGTTATATGCTTGGATACAGAACAGCTCCTGCTATCAGGATAGCACAGCTTAAATAAACCACGTGCAGGAGAAATGGGGCAATAATCTTATACTAAGCACAACTAGCAGATATCAAATGAAAGCTTTTCCCTACGCTCAGTGTTAAAACTACAGAAGGAGACAACAGGCCTTGAAAATTCTCCAGAAACTCCATTCTTATCACAGCAGACAACCTCCTCCACAAAACTTTCCAATCTCTAGCTGAGAAAGGATTTGGAGCAGCCTGGACTGGCCAGAGTACAATATCCAAGACTTCCTGGAAGTGGTGGAGAAAAAAGCCTCTATGCCACCAAGTAGAAATTTGCACTTCTCTGTATACTACCATGACCAATTCTTCATGCAGAAATAGGAGGATCACCGACAAAAATCCCTCCCTTTTCCCCCATATTGAAGCCATTTACCATAGGATACTTTTGTCTATACTGTTTTTGTTGTTCTAGCACTGACAAGCTCTTCAACTGTAGCTGCAGGAGGGAATATTTAGCAGAGTAGCTATACGAACAAAGACAATTTATTCTTAAATCTTAGTTCTTTCATAATGGAAACAATTTTTCCAACACTTACACACACAATTTCCTCCTAACTACTCTAATATGGATTTCACAAACACTATTTAAACGAAGTAATTGCCAACTATAGTTTAAAGCAAAACAGAAGGGATAAGAAATAAATAAGCAAATCAATATATATATATAATATATCTATAATCTGATGTATTGAAACACTGTAACGCTGTACAAATCTCAGTACTCTGTGTTTCACACCCTTCAAATATCTTGAATAAACAATCTACTAACGGGCAAGGAAGATTATACTCATCAGGACATTTGACAAAGGTAAGATGACTAATTTACAAGCTAAAGAGCCATACCTTCATAGTGCAAAGAAAACATTATATCAAAGATATATTTTAACCTCTAGCAGAGATAGGTCAGTTATCAACATGATCCAGAAATGTAGAAATATACTTATTTTGAAAAAAATCATGTTACTTTTTCCCACCACTGTTCAAGACTCTGAGAAGGATGAACTCACGTAAATGCTTTTGATTTCCACCTTACACATCACTGACATTAGAAGAAGCGTCATGTTCCCATTCATCAGGGGCTTAAGCTCTGATTGGTTTACTAAGGGGAAAAGCCAAATTTCAAAGCAGTCTAAAAATACTAAACAATAAGCTAATGCCTTTGCTTCAGAAGTAAAGAAAACCTCTTCTGTCAAAATTGGTATAAAACTGTACAGCAATTCACTGACACGATGGTAAACAAAATGCAATTAAGTGATATATTCAAATTCTGACTTAAATTTATAAAAATGGTAAAGAAATCAGGGGCAAGGCTTCCTAATTGCCACTACTGTTTTCATGGAAAAACCTTAATTTTGCGCTGCTCAGTATAATAAGACTGAGTGCAAACCCTTTACCTGAATATATATCTTCTTTTCTTCAGGGAAAGGAAGAACTACAATAATTGAACTGAGGCAGTTACTGATTCTTGCCTGACTGTTCTGTCCTTCAATTTGTCTTGGTTCCTAAATTACAATTATCACACTCTTATCACTAATATTTGTTTTAGATGGATTCAAATTTGCTTTTCAATAAAGCAGCATCTTTTAAGCTAATCAGATTACACATGGAAGATCTGTATTCTTATATACATTCCTCCATGTCAAATTCTCCTTTCCTAATTATAAGGAAAATTTGGTTCAGAGAGGCAACCACAGCAGTTCAACTACATGAACTGCTTCTCTTATTTCTGCAAGCATCAGCTAAAATGCTGTCAGACTTTGAAACAAGACATAAACACAATTATGTTAATGATCCCTCTGTCATGACGTAGCCCAGCTCTTATTTGTCTGTCAATATGGTTACTGATACTTATAGACATAAGAATATTTATGGTTGCACTTGGTCTGATTTTAAAAACACTGTTTTCATATGCAAAACACATTTAAGAAACCACCACAATGAATTAAAGGTATTTTTTTGTCTTTTCTCCAAAAGAGAACTGATTTTTTAGAATTCAGAGCAAAGTTTTACAGCATAGTTCAAGCATTTCCAAAGCACTGTTTCAGAACTTTGAAGTTATTCAGGATCCAGAAAACTTTAGTTCCCTTTCCTCTGCATGCCCAAAACAAACACAGGAACTTCAACAGCACATACACTCCACAGAAGTTTCCTTCCATTGGTTCTCATACTTTTACTCTACCACAGATCTGCAGTTAAGTCAGACTCTGCTTGTACACAGCAGCAGAATTTGCCCCTTCTCTCTGGTTTAGAAGTACTATTAGAAAACAACAACAACAAATCAACAAGAGAAAGACACCAGTTACATCTTCTGCCAAACCTAGCTAGCTAATATACCTAGCTATATTTCAATGCTATATTTTCAACTGTTTCATTTGCACACTCATGCCCTAGATGCAAGATTAGCACTGTTGTATGTACTTTTTAAGGTAGTTAACCAGCAGAGCTCTCGGCAGGTTTTCAAAACTTGTGATTCCAGAATGGGTTTTTTGCAAGTTTTTTTGCATAAATCGTGTTTGGTTATAGTTATCTCACAGGCTAAAAGACAGACAGTGCTACAAAGGGTAAATAACTTATGTTCACTGTTCCCTTTGGCTTCTTTCCCCCGTTCCTCAGTTTAAAAGATCTGGATTACACACTCATTCCTGATGAGTCACATTCTAGGAATACCAGAAAATACTCAGTTTAGTGAATTAATTTCACTTTTCTATAAAGTTTATCATTCAGCAAAAAAAAGAGAAAAAATTGTCAACATATGTAAATCTTCCTAAATGTTAACTATGTGTCCATACTAGTATACAACTTGGAAATTGAGAAGTACTAATATGAAAATCAAAATAAATACAATGTTTAGCCATGCAATGCATAATTTGAAGATTACTCATTTATATAAAGATTTGTTGAAACCAGTATCTTAAAATATGACACACCATTAAAAAGAGTACACTTCACTGTCCAAATTCAGTAATTCCAGACTACACCAGAGAGAAAGAGGTATTTACAAATGTTACCACTGAATGTGTAAAAAAAGGCAGAGATTCTCCCAATGCCTCATGTGATAAACTGTTTTGAAGATGCTTGGGAACTGCTTGTCCTAGCTGCTTAGGCCATATACAGTAATCTGAAACTGATAGCTTGGATTTAAGAATGGTCCCGAGTCTCAGTATTCAAATAAACAGTCATACTTTCATGTTTAACACTTGGAATTCAACTTCATGCTTTAAGGCTGCTCAGTGCACTAAAAATATGCAAGAAATACTTTGTATTTTACTGTATCAAAGTCTAAAGTTGTTTTTGCAGATTGAAGAAAAGTGCTGAACACATTTTTCTTTCTGAAAACTTGCTACTAAGCAAGCCATCAGGAATGATCCAGTATCTGCTTGGCAAATCAGACTATTTAAAGGCAGAACAACTTTTCTTGAATGCAAGCTCTGGAAAGTAATTTATATCCCTATTTTCCATTCCCTTTTATTGCAACACATTTTCCTGCCAAAATAATCCATGCAAGAATGCATGACTGAAGGAATCTGCTCAGAGTTCAATAGTGTACTGTCAACTCCCTTATTCTGATATATGACTCCTAATTGAGGGAATTGCATCTATTGCTCTCTTTTTTTGTTTGTTTGGGGTTTTTTTTGTTTTTTGGTTTGGTTGTTTTTTGGGGGGTTTTTTGTTTGTTTGTTTTTGTTTTGGGGTTTTTTTTGTTTGGGTTTTTTTGTTTGTTTTTGTTTTGTTTTTATAAAGATTTTTAGGAGTGGTTCCAAAGAGAGATAATGAAGAATGGCTGAAAAAAATCCTGCATCTCCAACACTCTGTGAGTAGTTCAATAGAAGCTAGCAGTCACCATTCAGGAAGACAAGGCCTTTGCATTTTGCAAACAGTAAAAATTCTATACTTTCTGTGACTTAGAAGTTACATCTGGAAGTGGACAGATGAAATTGACAAACTCCATTCACACACCAATTGAATTCTAAATATATGAAATCTGATGTGTTCTAAGTAAACACTAGGGTACAAGAGTAACTAGACTCTCCTTTTGCTAGAAGGAGAAAGATTTGAAAAAGAAGGCATACCCTTACAAAAAATTGCATTTTCAAAATAACTAAAAAATTACTTGGAGACTTTACAATTGAAAATAACCACAATAAACAAACTCTTATGGATTAATGGCTTCACATCGATTTCCTTTTTTATTATTCTTTAAACAGAAAAAATAAAAAGCATTTCTGAAAACAAATGACTATGTATATCATTTCCCACTGAGGAATCCTACAGTAATGAATGCTATAATAAATGTAATACATGTTTGTAGGATTGAGTTCTAAATATATTTGCTCAATATTTGAGCAAAGTTACCAATGCTTGACAATAAAAAGATAATATTTTAAAATATCATAGTTATAAATGCAAATATTTATTATTATTTGCACAATTACTCATATTTTGGTTACCTAAGTCCAGGGTTTTCATCCTGTATTTGAAACCCATAATCAAAAGCTCATTCTGTGGCAGACTAAATAACAGAACAACAGCACGTTTTTCAGAACAATGTTAGCAACACTAAACTTGTATCACTAGTTTTCTCTCTCCTGCCCCCCAGAAGTGCACATGCTGCCACAGTTCAATGACTCCAGAATCAAATAAACTAAATCAGACTCTAGGGGGAAATGTCAGTTTACTCAGGATTGAATGCATTCAAATAATGCATTCAAACCACCTGTGCTCAACAACTTTATAAAATAATGACATTGGTTCCTATGTTGGTCAGCTATGTAGATTTCCATTAGCATTTCAAAGCTTAGCATTTCAGAAGGAATTCACTCAACACAGGAAATGTAGGAATAATCACTAAATGTGTGGAGGAGAAAATTTCAGTTTCAAAAGAATCCTTCAAAATACCAAGTAAGGAGATTTTGGGGGAAAAGGTCAGGTTGAACAGATACTTATATATTCAACTAGCACAAACCAAGTCTCATCATAAGGCCAGCACTCAATCAATCTGACTATATATGAGCTCCAAGACAGTGTCTGCAAATATAGGTGGCATTTAAACAAGCAAGAAAATGGTTGGTCACTGGTACACTTATCACATTTTGTGCTTTAGGATTTCACAGCACTAATCCATCAGAAAAAAAAATACATGCACACAAATAACACACTGTCTTATGACTCAAGTCTTGCTGTAGTTTTTAACCATGTTGCTTAGGTAGAAATTATTTTCTTCCTTTGTGTTTTTTTTTTAAGCAGAATTTTCAGCACTGTCACATTTAAAAAAACATTGCTTTGTTCATCATTCTAAGCTTTTACTCACCAACACTTCTCCCATTTCCTCCCCTTGGAGATTCCCTAAACTCTGTAACAACTTTTGCAACTGTTTCGGAGCAATCCAAGTCCCCATAAAAACCAGAAGGTGAAATAACAATGGGAACACGGGATAGCTGCTCCCGTAGCTGATTACCCTACATGGCAAGGATTTACCACATAGGTCAACTAGCGCCAAAAACTAAAGTTATGCCTTCGCTTGACAACTCACCTCCCGCAATTCAAGCCTCTGAGCCACTGCTTCCAGACTTTCCTGGCCCGTGCTTTCCACTGACAGTGTGAACTCCACAAATTCATTGTTGAGCAGCTGGATACGAGCCACCAAGCAACTCTTGCTGGACACTGTGTAACGTCGAGTTCGTTTCAATTTTAACCCAAAAGGTAGAGGCATCTTCTTTTTCCCCCAGTGATGGTTAGTGATAAAGAGCTACTACCACTGAGACCTTGAGAAGTGATGAGAAATCACCTCCTCTCAAAAGGTAAGGAGCTGTAAAGTCTCCAGAGATCAACCACCAGCAGCAGCAGCAGTATCCATTAAAGCCAAGCAAGTTTTCCACCAAGAGACAAGGAGAAGAGACATCCACTGGAGTCCTAGGAACAAAAGAGAAAGAGAAGAAGTACAAGAATCAGAAATACTTTGACTGAAAGAGGAATGGTAACATGGGAAAAATAACATGTATATTTTTTCTAAATTAAATAATCAGTCTACCTTTCCAAAATGCAGGCTGTTAGGTATTCAAATAATGAAATAAGTACCAGAGTTTCTGGTTTTTCCACAGACGATACTGGGTTTTGGCAAGTTGATCTTTTTTTTTTTTTTAAATCACAAGTGAATAATTAGTCTTAATCAGGTGTGACTGCAATGTCTTAAAATAAGTATTTATAAATTGAATCAGTATTTAAACTAAATATATCTCTTAAATCTGAGTTGCCTAAGGTATTTGTAATACTAAACAAAGACATTTTCTTTAAGAGCAAATCCAGCAACCTGGCTTTTCAGAGCATTGTGCAGCCTCAGTCACTATCTGCTGTTGGATTAAACACAAAACCAAGCCCCATATATGATAAAGGGGGGGGGGGGGGGGGAAAGAAAGGCAAGGGAGGTATTAAAAATCACACCTTAGCCATTTCCTACCAGACAATTAAAGTGCAATTCCTCTCATCTTCCATGGATTACAGCCCATCCTACCATTATTCCTTATGCTAAACTGCTGTATGATGCTTCAGGTTATGCTTTACCTCACCGAGAGAGTATGTGAATTCTGAGAACTATTTATTTTCTATTTTTTCCTTGAAAAACATACTCATACCCAGATTACAGGTAGCCACTCATCTCCCCACCTTCTGCAAACACCTTCACGCCTCCTCTCCTGTCAACTCCATTCCACGCTTTGCCTTCCTCCTTTTCCAAGCGCTTTCGTAGCGCACGCACCCTGCTCTGTGAAATTTGTCACAGCGTCACGGAAAGGTCTGGGCTGGAGGGCGCCTTAGAGATGCCCGCGTTGCACGCCGCTGCCCTGGGCAAGGGAAGCCATTCCCTCGGTGAGGCTGCTCTGCCCTGCCCTGGGCTGGGCTGGGCTGTGCGGGGCGGCGGCGGCAGCGACCCCGGAGCCGGCCCGGGCCAGGCAGAGCCGCCCGGCCAGCGCCGCTGCCGCTCGCCCCCGCTGCGGCGGGCAGGAGCTCTGCCCCGGCGGTGCCGCCCCGACCGAACGGGAAAGAAAACAAACGCCTACGTTTCTTCTTCAACTTTATTTTTTCCAGGCTGCCATGTATTAGTAGCACATATTAAAAGGCACAATTTGATTTCTGAGGACTCTCAGGATGACCAGACGGGAGGAACGTGAGGATATGCATTTCTTTGGAATGGAGGAACCGGAAGAAGTAGTCTTCCTAGCACACCTGCTTTTAAACTCAAAGTATAGCTGTAAACAAACCGATACCACATTCTCCTTGGACGTGGATACACCCACCTAGAAACTTATCCAACATAAGCACAAACTCTTTGGGCTAAAAATCCCAGACTCCCTACTCCCCAGCCAGCAGCACGGCAAAGGAACGAAGGTGGAAACACATTAAAGGCCTGCCATGGGGAGAAAGAGGAGGCAGCATGGCATTTTTTCTCAATGACATCTTTGCAACCCTACTCCAAAGAATGACCAGAAGCATATTTCATGACCTCGTTTGTGATAATCTTGAAGCAGTTCTATCATTCGACACAATCCCTATCCTCAACAGATACCACCTGAAAATCTTAGCTGAATGGAGAAACAATCCTCACCCAAACACCAACAAATTTATTTTTGAGTGTAGCTGTAGAATAAGTAACAACAGATAACAACAGATTTCCCTGAAAATTTAGGGATACAGAGGGAATCCTCACTTTATTATTCCCTCTGCACTTTGATCCTCCAAATCCAGCCCTGCTTGAACAGCATGCAAGGAATGCTCTACAGACAGAAGCTTTTAGTCTGCTGTCCACTGCCAGCAGAATCTTGCACTGGGTTTATTCCTGACAGAGTAACTTTTAGCTGGCTGACCTTAGCTCACATCCCCGAAGTCCATTTTCCAATACATTCTTTGCACAATTAGGTGTCTTGTTTGGTGCTACAGCAATGAGAGAAACCAATTTACTCCTCTCTGAAAACTACAGTCAGAAACGCAGAAGTGTTTCAACCTCAGGTTTTATGAAGTACCAATGAGTATGAAAGACTTTCAATCTTTTACGCCCATATCAAGGATTATTCTAATAGCATGGAAAAAACAAAACAAAACCGAAAATCACTAACCAGAGGCTAACCTGAGAGGTGAAATTTCCAAACCATCTAATGCTGACATGAGGCAGTCTCAGACTTTCGCTTATTTCACTATGCAAACAGGTAGCTATGCAAACATAGGAAGGAAGTTTAGAGCAGAATTTACAGAATGTGCCAGCCAGGAACATTCTCCAGGTTATGATCTGTTGTTTACATTAAATGCTTCACTGAGCATTTACCCTAAATTATTTCATTTTTGTACGCCTGACATAATCTTCATGACTTCTAAAACTCATTTATACAAAGAAAAACTACAGTAATTAACTTCCAGCCACATCACAAAAGACCAACTAAAAAAAGATTCCTAACATATAATACATATTGTAGAATTAAGGCAAGTTTGCTGAATAACACCAAGGTATCATTCAGCATCTTCTACTGCTAGCCGTGTGTACTTCTTGCAAACATAGCTGCGCTGGTTTTATTCAGCTTGTGAGTATTCTGCGGTCCTAGGTGCTCTCAAATTTGCCTGCTGAATTACTTTAAATTCAGACCTACCTGCATTGTTTTAAGCTACTTTAGCCAAAACTCACGGCTACATACTGCCAGGAGTTACAAATCCATCTGATGACCTTTACAATAACAAGCCTTTATTTACCAAGCCTGGAATTTTCTTGCAACAGCTAAAAACGTCTTTAGTGGCCAAACTTTGTACCTTTATATTTGAACAGAAACCTGTCGTTTCAAAAATACTATATCAGAATTTCAGCAACATGGCCATGACTAATGTGTGATTACTGAGCACTGTTGTATCTTTCTCCTTTACTTTCACCTCCCACTCCCCCCTCAATTATTAGCATTTTACTTTACAAATATTTTTAAACAGCCTGCATAAATGAAAATAATCAAAATAAAACTGCAATATATCGTGGTGAAAAAGGGTTCCTATTACTTTTCATTCTCGAAATACACATATTTTTATTTTAGAGCTATTTGGGCAGCCAAAAAAGTAATCAAAATACTCCACCCTCTCCTTGTATTACCAATTAATCTTTGACATGACTCTTGGACTGAGAGCAGTAGTAAGGGCATATCTCAAACTTCGCCCACCTCCAGAAGCACAGTCCCACAACCATTTCACCCATTTGCTTTTCAAAAAGTAACTGTTGAAACTCTTCAGTTTTACGGCACACAGCAGAGACGATCAGCCGCTATGTTTTTGCTGTGCCCGCTGTTTTCCCCTTACCTTGCACAGCGATCCGAAGACACCGGGTCTCCTTTCACATACGTGTAGCCGAAAACAGCCCCCAGCGCTCCAAGGCTTCTTGTGCCGGAGCCATCTCATCTGTATTCCTCGGGAGCTGACTTACTGTGCTCCTCTTGTCCCAAACAGCTGCTAGCTCGGCTAACCCACCTTCTTCTCAGATCACTCATAGTGAAAACATTCCTCACTTCCTGTCTCGAAAAACTTGCTCTGGATATCATTCCACTGGGTAAAGAGCTGGGGGGTGGAAGAAAATACTACAACAAAATAAACCTGTGCCAGCCAGCTCTTCAGGCGGCCTCTTTCATGTGACGCTGTGCCGCATGAGCGCAAATTGCGTTCTCAGGAATATTTTCAAATCGGCCGTCCCTGTGTGCCTCTGTGTGTGTGCATTTAATTTCTTTTCCTGGAGGCGTTCCCCTCGCTCTATCCATGCGGAAGGATACGCTGAAAGAATTAAAGCGAAGGCCCGTATGCTTGTAGCCCATTACCTCAGAGAGTTGGAATGCCTGGCAGGGAGAATGTCAGCAATGAACAGCTGCTTCTCTGGCTACAGGGGCACTACAGAAATAGGGGTTACAACAAATAGCAGGCAATCCTTGCTTTTTTTAATCATATGATCATTTATTCTAAGCCTTTCCAATTAAGGCAAATACCTTACCAAAATTCTGTTGGTCTTGTTTTCATGCAGCTTGAAAATATTTTCAAGGTTTAACCCCTACTTGCTTTACCAAATGACCTATGCACATACATTTACGTCCTTGCAAAGTTTCAGCTGTTGGTGAGATACACAGCAAAAAAATGCAGACTAAAGGCTGAGCTTTCAGCCTGTCTGGACTTTAAAACTCCCAAAGGTGTCAGTAGAAATTATACCCTCAATAACAACTGCCTTAGCAACTTTTAAATGCATATAAATTCAGGAATATTTACAGTGTTTAACTAATGGAAATACCTTAAGAGGGGCTGTGCTCCAGTCTCACAAGTATATGAAGACCTCCGTGTGTTTGTGTGCACGTGAAATCAACAATTGTTGCGTGCAATTTGGAATATTGTCTCTCCACATTGAGTGAACCAGGCAAAAGTATATACAAACTTGGAACCAGTCAGGGATGAGGAAAAAGGTAAAGTGAGTATGTGAACGCTGTAATAACTGTAAAACCTAGAAAGTGTTTTGGTAATGGGAAGTGCACAAACATGCTACTGTCTGAGCAGGTCTAACCTGCAGGTCAACTATGCAAATAGCAAGTTGCTCACGAGGACATGGATCTCAGCTGAAATATGTAGGTAATTTTGTACTATAATGAATTCTTCCGAGTTATTTCTCCTAGACACGATCATCTTCCCTGAGATCAGAGGAGTATCTCTTTTTTTTCCCCCTCCATATCTCAGCCAAAATTATAATGAGCAGTCCATAAGCAATATATAAAACATTAGTTGGGGGAATCTTATGTTGAGTAAAATAAACTAACCTTGAACTAGCCTAAATGGAGACCCTTTCCCAAAGGTGTCTGCTAGAGGACAGAACTGCAGATACTTGCTGGAGGAAACTGATTAATACAATGCATGAAAAATCCAAGCCATGAAAATTCAGGGTTACAGAGGCAACCCCTCCTATTTCTAAACAATTCATACTGGAAACAAAGTCTGAATTCTCTTATCTGTCACATTTCCTATTCTAATTCTTCATCACACCCTTTTCCTGCCTGATTCCCGGACTAGAACTTGCATTTATTAGACTTTCCTTGCTTTCCATAGTTAGCTCTTGCTGAATTTTCCTTCTTTTCATTTACATTAAAGACAAAACCTCATCTTAAAAGAGACAGCTAGGACATTGTCAATATGCTCCTCTTCAGCTTACAACTTCTTTTGAAGCTCATCACATTTGTATTTACAAATAATATTTTTTCTTCTGCTTTTCCTGATTATAACTCCAGTTTGTGTCCAAACTTTGTGGTTTTCTGCACTTTCTCCAAATTGCTCTGCTTGAACTATCAACTCTAATAAAAGAGACAAAGAGACAAAGGCAGCCATGAATATGTGACAGACTCTGGTAAAGACACATCTATAAGATGCAGAGTGATTACCTGAGAACACAATACTGAGTTTCTGCTTCCCCCTTTAAGCCCTGGTCAACATTCAAGCCATTCATGGTTTTTTACCTCATCTTTGCTGTACTCTTTTTATTCTGTTGTTGAAGTTTATGTGAGGAAATGAAGAATATCCCAGAGCTGAATTTTGCACCCCTTGTTCTATAGATACAGAGGAAAGTTTCTGCTCACTGGCAGAATATGGCCTGCCCATAGTGGAACAGAGATAAACACATTTTTTTTCTCAGAAACAGGGAGACATCCTCTCTTCTGAGACAGGTTTTTGGAGGGTTGGTTTGTTTGTTTTTTTTCATCTTGGTCGAAATATGTGACTGCAGCTTCAGTGTGCCAGCTGATAGGTAGAAGTTGATGCAAATATTCACCTTATCTCAATTCCGGAGGAATTCTGCAGCATCTGGTCTTTGTATTGACTTAAGGTAAAACAGAAGGTTGGAAGCAAGCCAAACAGGAAGCAGAATCAGGCAGCCCCCAGACAGAAAAGTGGTATGCAAGTATATATTCCTCAGCCTAGTGGAGAGTTACCCATTTGTGATAAAAACATAGGCAGGATAACCTGAAAACTGTTAGTTAAAGGAGCTTTCCCACAATGCTGAAACAGTGAAGAAGTCACGTGGAAAAATATCTTAATTTACACCATGTAAAACAGTAACTTCGTGAACTGAAAACTCAGAATACCTCTAATTATAAATTTGGAAGCTATTCTCTAAACAAATTCACTTTATTTATCATGTTTTGGCTCTGAAGCCTCCCTGTTTTTTCATAATTATTTTTCTTATTTGTGAGAAAGCAAGAGATGGCTGGGTCTTTATGCATCATTATATATTTTCATGATAGTAGAGAGGAGTGCTAGAAAAATGACCATACTATATGTCTGTTACATGCTTGAAGCCTGCAATTTCATGTGTGCAAGATTCATTTTCACTTACAAGGTGCTGTAAAGTGTTGAGCATGTTCTACTAAGTAACTACTTAAGGTTATAGAATTCTCCTATTAGAAGAAAAAAGGCAGTTTTCCTACACGGAATCTTGTGCTTAACTTGAAGCAATGATCTCCTGCTGTTATTCACACAGGAAACTTTTCTCAAACCCAGTGTCTCTTTCTAAAGTAAATCCTTTACTTGTTAACGAAACTTAATTCTTGTTTCTGTACTACAATAATTATTTTTCTTTTTCCAATAATACAGCATAGTACAACATAATTGAAATCTTAAGAAAGCAAAATGTGTCTCTTAAAGGTTATAATGGAATGGTGTAATTAAACTAATTTGTTATTGGTTCCCTCTCACTGTAACACCAATCTATTATAAGTGGAGTCAGGCAAACAGCTCAGATCATTAGCAATAATTAGTCTAAGCTATTTCTGTATGATGTTTGATTTATATTAGGAACAGTGATGCAGAAAGGGATTAATACAGCTGTTAACTACAATGCCTGGAGTTTATTTTAATCAGTGGCATTACTTGAAAAAGACCCTTTATCTGTAGTCTGGGTTTTCTATAATATTACTACTCCTTAAATCAGCTGACATGAATCTGGGGCATTGAGGCAAAAGATAAATTCTTTGCCTCAAAAATTGCTTCTTTTTGATTACTATTATGCTTACCTTGTAGGCTTTTCTCCACATCATTCTTCCTCCTTCTGCAACTAATCCCTTGTAGCAGTAAAACTTACAAGCAGAGATGTAAGATGCTTGTACTGGGTGTGTGTGTGTGGCTGCTTTTGGTAGTGGAGGGACTAAGGGGTGACTTCTGAGAGAAGCTTCTGGAAGCAGCTCCATGTCTGATAGAGAAAATGCCAGCCAGCTCCAGGATGAACCCTCCACTGGCCAAGGCCAAGCCCAGCAGTGGAACTGGTAGCACCTCTGGGATGACATTTCTAAGAAGGGTAGAAAAGATATTGCGCACAAGCAAATTTCAGCCAGAGAGGAATGAAAATATGTGATAGGAACAGCTCTGCAGGAGCCAAGGTCAGTGCAGAAGGAGGGGCAGGAGCTGCTCCAGGCACCGAAGCTGAGATTCCTGTGCAGCCTGCAGTGGAAACTGTGGGGAGCCAGCTGTGCCCCTGCAACCTATGGAGGTCAACAGGGGGGCAGAGATCCACCTGCAGCCTGTGGAAGACCCCACACTGGAGCACATGGATGCCTGGAAGCGGTGAATGTGTGGGAAGCCCATGCTGGAGCTGGCTCCTGGCAGGACCCGTGGCCTTGTGAAGAGATGAGCCCGCACTGGAGCAGGTCTGCCCTCGGGATTAGTGACCCTATGGGGGACCCAGGGCTGAGCAGCCTTTCCTGAAGGACTGACTGTACCCCATGGAAGGGACCCATGGCGGGGCAGTCTGAGAGGAGCTGCAGCCCATGGCGAGGATTCACCTTGCAGCAGTGAGTACACAGTCTTTGTGGTAGACTGTTTCTACTGGGAGCAGGAGAGAAGGAGACAGTGTCAGAGAAAACAGATGATGAACTAATCCTAGCCCCGGATTCCCCTTCCACAGTGTTGGGAGGGGAGAGAGACAGGGAATCAGGAGTAAAATTAAACCCAGGAAGAAGGAAGGGATGCAAGGAAGGTGTTTTCAGATTTGGGTTTACTTCTCATTATCCTACTCTGCTTGTTAATCAATTAAACTGATTTCCCCAAGTTTTTTTTGTCCATGACAGTAATCAGTGAGTGAGATCTCCTGTCCTTGTTCTCAACACACGAGCCTTTTGGTTTTATTTTCTCTCTCCTGCCCTGCTAAGAAAAGGAGGTGACAAAGAGGCTGTGGTGGGCACCAGGAAACGTATATAGCTGTAGTGTGGCATGCATTGAAAGTTACTTGAATACTTTGTGTAGGCATACCATAATTTATTTGTTTCTTAACAGATAACTGAGTATTCATTTGTGTAGTTCTCGAGAAGGAGTATTAACATTGAAATAACCTCGTAGCTGTGGTTCTGGAATTCGCAGTGAGGCTCGTTCCCCTGACGCCCGGGCAGTGAGGAGCAGGCCCTGCGGCCCGCACCCCGCAGCCACGGACCCGCCGCTGCCGCCGCCTTCGCCCCCGGGTCCCGCACGGAGCGGGCGGGGGCTGTGCCCGCCGCCCGGCAGGGGGCGCTGCGGGCGGAGGCCGCGCGCTGTGCCCGAGGGCGCTCGGTACCCGCGCGGGCGGCGGTGGGAGCCGGAGCCGGGCCCGAGGCCGCGGGGGACGGGACGGGCCGGGGACGGCTCGGCGCGGCCATGGAGATCGGCACCGAGATCAGCCGCAAGATCCGGGTGAGACAGAAGCAGCCGGGTCGCTCCCTCCGCTTGCGGCAGGAGGCCAGGCCCGCTTGCGGGGCAGGCCCAGCCGGCGGCTGAGGCACCGGGTGCCGGCCGGCCCCTCCGTCACGGCTGCCGGCGGCGAGGTCCTTCGGCCTCGGGACTCCCCGGGGAGGGCGGGAGCAGGAGAGTCGTTTTTGTGGGAAGCGGAGTCGGGGAACCGTGTCCCCTGACGGGCAGCTGCCGGGTGCCGCCTCTGTCCCGCGGCTGCGGCTCTCGCCTTGCGGAGCCCGCCCTGCCCCGGGACTGCCCGAGGGTCCCGCAGCTTGGCCGGGTGTGAACCCTGGTACCGGCAGGGCCTGTCAGTGACTCCCACTCGGCAATCACAGTCTGGAAGTCCCGACACGTTTCCGTTTCCCTGCTGAGCCGGGAATGACCTTTTATCGAATCATCTTAGATTCGTTTTCGTTGCACTTTATGAGACCGGATGGTCTCTGCTTAAAAAAGGACAGCTGGGACTGGGAGGTTGAATGGTAGCGCCAGGAACTGGTCTGTCGGAAATACGGTACAGAGAGTGAGATTCCGTTACTCTGCTGTCAGCCCCTCGCTGTTAGAACGTTCCTATCCTGAGCAGCAGAAATAGGAAAAGTTTAATATATTAAACCACCGTGTTCAAACAGTAAATGAGAGAAACTTTGCTAAGTCTCCGACCTCTTTGCAGTTAGAAATACTTTGTTGATCCATCCCTTAAATAATATTTCATTATTTTTTAGGGTGCTATAAAAGGGAAGTTACAGGAGCTGGGGGCTTATGTTGGTAAGTTTTGCCATGTGTTCAGCAATCTTCTCTAGATCATTTCTGTTATGTAGGAAAAAATAGCTTAGCTGATGGAACTTACTATTACCTCTGTTACTGCATACAGAAGCTTAAAGCATGAGAAGAATTACCTGAAGTGCTGGACTAGTAAGAAAGAAAGAGATGTACTTAACAAAATATTGTGGTCTAAGCATAAGAGGAAGCAGTACGTGGACATCAGTATGTGAAGAACTAAAAGAAAATAACTAAGAAGTCAGTCTAATAGTCTTCCCCTTTAGAAATAGTGGCAAGAGATTTGAACGAAAAACAAACGATGTGAATATCTAAGGAAATTTTTTTAAGGCATTAGGAGAAACATTACAGAAAGCAAGAGCCTTGGAAATACAGCAGCAATTAGCTGTGACCACTCTTGAGATGGAATCAGTCTTTCTTAGGCATATTTTTAACAGGTCTTGAATTCAGGGTGAGGCATCTGTCAAAATTAGGACAGAGGACAAAGATGATTAAGTGGATTAGGAAATTAAAAGTCCATATCAGAAACATTATGTGGGACAAACCTTTAAAATACAAGAGCTTGACTGCTAAGGAGAAGGCTAAGAGCTGTGATGAGCTAATGATGATGAAATGCATGTATCTGGATCTTAAAAGCAGAGGGATTTTATTTTGGTTTGTGACAGGAGGGGTGAGCAGTGGGAACTTCTGTGGTGTTGTGGGTGTATTTGTTTTTTCTGAATCCGGGAAGAAATGTATATTGCACTTCAGAGCAGCTGTTTTCTGCAGCAGTAAAAGTCGGTAATTTAACACAGCATTCTGTTGGAAATAAAATACCGCAGTCCTGAAACTGTATTGTTGTTGTCTGAGATGCTTCTTGGATTTCAGGTGAAGAAAAGGAATTGAGAGCATAATTTAGAGATCTTGTGAGTCGCAGGGCCAGGTTCAAAGTTTGTAGCTTGAGCCCAAATTCATCTTCTTTCCTATTTCATAGGAGGCACTGTATTTATGGACAAATGTATTGGCTCCATAGAAGGGCTGATATTCTGAACTCAGCTGGTGCCTAGGAACCGTGTTTAGAACTTTTTAATTGTAAAATCATCTTTTTCACCATCTCAAACGTTGTCTTTTTAAGTAACTAATTTTTTGTTGTTTGGTTGGTTGGGTTTTTAACCATCATTCCAGGTTTCAGTTTCTCAGTCCTCGATTCTTTGCTTTCTCCTGTATTTCTGAAATAAAAGTCTTTTTTTGTCTCTATTACTAAGCTGCTGTTAGAATACTAGCCATCTTTGATTCCAGCTATGACTGATTATTCTTTTTTGTTTTCCTTCTGTCTCTTATATTCACAGGACAGGTTTCCTGTATTCCCAGGATCAGCAGACAATGTCTGCAGTTTCTTCTCAGTCAGCTTCTGAACTTCTTTAAATCACTTTGTATTGCTAAATCCATCTTGCCTTGGCCTCTTTTTTCTTTTTAAACCACTGTTTCTAAATTTCTGTGATTTTTTCAAGTTTCTTATCTGGACTAGAGTATTTTGGACAACTTTTCAAGTAATGTTTTTCAAAAACTCAATTTCTTCTTTCAGGTATCTAGTAAAAAGTTGGTTCTCCCTCATTCAAGGCTCTGCACAAGAACCATGCTTTTGTTTCTCTCTGTAACTGCTAGTTCTTTTCTCTTGAAAAGTCTTCTACAACAAGATATGTTGAAACTTAGTTGTTGCATAGAGCTTACAAAGGAAATATACATATATTTGAAGCAAGATTAAGTCAGTTAATTATTCATCAGCGAGGAAATTTTTCAAAAGGCTGTAGTTCCACATGTAGTTTAAGTTCAGATAAGCCAACACAGCTACTGAGAAAGTTTCTTTCCTTCTTCTATCTTACTATTACGGGTATTTGTGCTATGTTTTCATCTGTACTTAAAATATCTTCTTTACTTTGTCATGTGTTGAACCACCTGAAGAGCTTACCATGTTTAAAAGTAGCTTGGCCAATAAATAAAATTAATTCTAAGTTCCTAGGTCTGAACATCAGTCCATCTTGTGCAGCTTGTAGTTTGCAGTGAAAAAAACCTCAAGCACAAAGCAACAACAACAGAAACTGAAACAAACAAAAAGCCACCAAAAAGAAGTGAGAGTTTAAGATAGGAATGGGTTATATTGGGACAACTGAATAGTGGTAGTGCAGGTACAATGTGTGAATGTTGTTTTTGTAGTCTAGGATAGAGATAAATTATTTTTAGTGTAGAAGAAAGGTAATTCCTTTCATTTGGATTTTGATTTCTATTTTTCATTTTTTAGGTCTTTTAGTGTTGTGTACTGTCTTAGCTTGATTAAATAAGCACAGCTGTATCAATGCCTTGATTCAAATTCAATTTGGACAGTATTTACCAGTTGTTTTCACTTACAATTGTTATGTTCATGTCATGCCATGGAGTGGAATTGTAGAGCATGAGATGTTTGATTAAACTAAATTGAAGTCTATGCTCAAGAAGCACAACTAATACCTTTAAGCCACAATTGTGCTAGTCAGTTCTTCAGCAGAGGCTAGAGCTAGCCAAAGTGAAATGGCAAACACCAAACTCCCCAAACCCTTAATGTGGTAATGTTGGGCTCTAAGCACCTTCCTTTTGCATTCTGATGAGTGGGAGTACCTTGTGTGCAAGGGAATGGGTTTCTCACTGTCTCTGAAATTGCATGCATTACAGGATAGAAATTCAGTCTTGAGGTTGATGGGATTTGTTTTATTTTTGTAGGTAGAAAATCGGGAAGTTAATACTAAATTGATTTGTTTAATGCACATATCAGAAATAGATATTTATTTCTTTAGTTTTTGCAACTAAAGGAAATTTGACAAGGATAAGGTGCTGTATTTGGCAATATTTGAGGTGATGGAGATTGTAGATGTTTGCTAGTATTCAAGAAAAAGGATATAGGCAGCCGAGTGGCTTTCTTTTATCTTGTCCTTCTTTCTGTTCTGTTTACTCACTTTTTAAACACAGCTTCAGCTTATGCTCTTGTGAAATTGATGATCTTTTATTCCTTGCTTGTAGATGAGACTTGTATTGAACCTCAGAGGAAATGGAAGTTTTGTTAATTTCTTACCTAATCCTCTGCCTGCACAGTCTTTATAGTAAGACAAAAAAAAATGGGTTACATGTTTAAAGATGTTTGCTATGTCTTCCATGTTTTATTATACTTTAAAACAATGTATTTCTCTTTCTATTAGATGAAGAGCTCCCTGATTATATTATGGTTATGGTGGCCAATAAGAAGAGTCAGGAGCAAATGACAGAAGACCTTTCCCTTTTCCTCGGAAACAATACTGTCAGGTTTACTGTCTGGTATGTTTGCAAGCTGCATGTCACACTTCTTATCAGTAGGGTGGGACTGCTTTCCATAAGTGACACCTGACATTTAAAAAAGTTATTTATCTTCCCATTATGTTACTTGCATTAATATAAACTTCTACTTTGCATGTCTAATAAGTAAATTAGTTTTAGTCTGCCAGCAGTTAGGCTTTTGAGATGACAGATGGCAAAGGACTGGAAGATGTATTTGTTTATAAGCCAGTCAAATTTATAAATTAAGTGCTCAGGTAAGCGAGGGTTGTATGTTGGCTTAAAAAAATTCCTGCAAAATCCTCTGTGAGGATGAGAGCACTGTTCACTGCTGTTAGCTGTAAAGGACCAATCTGTTTGCTTTTATGCTAACAATGCTTCAGATTACTGTGCATGGGCATTAGTGTATCAGGGCAGATGAGCAGTGGATCTAATTCTGTCTTTGACAAGGCTTAGCACCAAATGCTTACGTATTCCCACCTCTCAGGCTATTTATTTATTACCACCACCCAACTCTAAAAATCAAAGTAGAACCTCAGAATTACTGAACAGGGCAAGTTAGCAACACTTCAGCTCTACTGTCAGCTCCTGACAATGTAGATTCATTTATTTCATGCTGCATGACATGACAAATTTAGCCATTATATTTCTCATGCATTTTCTAATACTAAATTTGCTTTACAGTAGAAATCTGTAAGTAAATCCACATTTCAGACATTTGACTCTAGAGATTTTGTTGCATTCAGAGTTGTGTATTTTTTCAAGTTAATCTTCTTTCTGAATCTCCTACCTAGTAGAGCTTTAAGGAACATTATTTTGTTTTGTATAGATGAGAAAAATACTAAATTTTTTTTTCTTTTTCAGTTTACTTTCCTTGACATTTTCATACTGACAGTTTACATTCACTTCCAATATTTCTTCTATGTAATTAGTTCCTAGGAGCTTTCCTGTTATTGAATAGCAGAGAGAAACATTTTAGAAGTTGGCTACGTTATGAAATCATAAACATTGACAAAAAGTAAAAAATAGTTCCAGCTATTACAGTTCACTGTATTAGCTATTTAAACTGATGGATTTCCAGATGATAGTGTAACTCGTCTATATGATATAGTTTGATTTTACTTACGCAGGTTTCATTTTTCTCCTCACATTTGTCAAAAATATAATAAAGGAGCATGGACACACAATTAAGCATGGACCTCTTTTTTGAAAACTGCAGAGGCATTTCTTTGCTGCCTTTGTGGCCTAGCCTGGGTTTCAGGGTATCAGGAGATCATGCAGTTGTCTTTCTCATAGTACCTTTAGACAACTCAGTGAAGTTTACAAGGGGATGAGGATGTAGCTCCTGTACTATGGTTTTGACTGAATCCTGATATACAGTAAGAAATAGTGTAGCAGAAAACACCTTTGTGACTTTGTAAATGAAACTAAAACTTCATTGAAAAGATTATGTAGAGAAAGCAAATTTCAGCAAAGAAATCACAATCATTTATATATTTATATTTAAAATGGTATATTGACTATATGCAGATGTTATACCACCAGCTGGTTTTGACACCTACTTTAAATTTTAAACATAGTGACTGTTGTAACCCTAAGTCAGTATTCTCATTTTATATACATATAAATACAAACTCAATGTTAGAGTGCTTTGTCAGGTACCAAAGTAGTAGGTATTGGTTAAAAGAAGGATGGAAAAGAAGACAAGATGAAACCAATGAATAAGCTGTAAGGGGACTGGTGTTAAAGTGTTACCTAGCATTGTAGCTGGGAGCTTTACATGCTTTGACTTCTTCTACAGACAACCCAGAATGTTTACGTTCCTAAGTGTTGGTTAAATACAGTATTCAGCAAGATCTGCCTTCCTTGGTTTGTCTCTGTAGCTGGTAATTTTGGCCTTCTGGCAAAAGTTTCACAGCAATTGTGACAGGCCTGGGAATCCTTCTGGTTGGCCACCACTTCTTACTCTGAACCAAGTGTCATATTAATTATCCTGAGGTCAGTGTGGAAACTGATCTGCATCACCAGAGCTCAGCTGACAAGTGTTCTAGTGAAAGCTCACAAGGAGGACGAATATAAGCCTTCATGATACCCACATGCAGTCTTTTCAATATGTTCTTGTTCATTAGCTCCTTTCTAATATTCAGCCTGAATTATGGACTTGCCCATTATCAGGTTTAAATTCCAAGTAAGATATGAATTTAAGTGTTGGGTTTTTTTTCTTTTTTCTCACTGTGATATGTGTTTATTTTTAAGCAGTCTTATTGTATTAAAGCACTGTAATTTTCTGTGTTACTTCAGTTTAGTGCCTTTTTCACAGGCAAAGGGCAAATTTGGTATTTCTCTGAAATATTTTTGCTCACTAGCACAGCTCAGAGAGTATTGTTGGTATATACAAAGCTTGCTGGAAGAATCCTGAGAATCTTAAATGCCATGAGTTATATACTGTTTGAGTTTCTGTCTTAGGTTTTTTGAATCAATCTTTTTAATACTTAACTCCATTGATTGTAGTGAAAGGTGGTTAGTATTGGCTTTGATTGTAAACCAACTGAATAGCAAAAGTAGATGATGTGATGAATACTCTACCTGCATGTGCAAGACACGATACTTTAAGCCTCCCTTTTGAGGTTAAACATACTCTGGTTGATTGGAAAGAGAAGTCTTAGGGGTAGAAAGGCAGTGTGTTTCTGAAAAATGATAAGTCTGAAGTTAAAGTTTTTTATTTCTCCTTTTTCTCTTTTGCTTCCTTCCCCATCCACTGTCTATTTCAGGCTCCATGGCGTTTTGGATAAGCTGCGATCTGTGACTACTGGTAAGTAAGAATATTAATTTTGAGTCAAGGTAGGCTTATTTTTTCTGTGTAGTGTTATATATCTAATGAGTTGCTAAAATATCTTGGCTGTTTTGTTACTTTTTTGTTTATGTGGTCTTTTGGATCTAGACTGTTAATAAAAGTCCTTTATATTTTGAGATAAATAATTTATTTTTGAGTCCAGTGTCTGTGTGTTTTCTCTGTGTATTTTCTCTGTGTATGTTTTTCTGATGTATTCAGATGAAACAACTTTCAGTTTGTTGTATTTTCAGGCGTGTGCAATATCTTGTCTGCAGTTTCGTAGCTACGCTTATTATAAAATCTGTATTGCTGTGCTTTAATGTAAAAGTGAAAGGTACCTGTCTCCACAGAACCAACCAGTGTAAAATCTTCAGAATCTAATATCTTTGAGAGCAACCTGCCTTCCAGCAAAAACAGTTCCTCTGTGAGTGATGAGAGGAGGCGTGAGGATATCTTGCCACCTCTTGCAGTGTCAAGCACTCGAACTGAAAGAAATGACTCCAGGGTTTCAACCAGCTCACAGGAGCAGAGGAGCACTGCTTCTAGGTAAGGCTGCTGGCTACTTCCTAACACACCTTCAGACATCAGCTGTTGTGTGAGTGTAATAGCCATTCTAAAGAGTGCAGACACTTGGAAAGATAATTTTGAAGAATAAAGCATTGCTACAATTTGTTGTATAAAAAACATTAAATCAGAACTCGGTTCTTTAAGCAACATCAGAGCTTTGATTAATTAACCAAACTGAAAATATCAATCTGTGTGTTAAACTTGCATAAACAATAACACCTTAATGATTCTTCCCTCCTGGCTTTGATTAAAAGAAAATTCTTATTTTCCAGGACTTGATTTGCAAATAACAGTTGACAATTTCTTTTTTTATCAGGCAGTCTTGTGAAGATGGTTCTGCATCCCGCTTAACATCCACTGTCAAGCCTTTGAGGGAGTTGTCACCTTCTGAAGCTGTAATTGACATTAAACCTGAACCAGATGATCTAATTGATGAAGACCTAAACTTTGTGCAGGAGAATCCTTTGTCACGGAAGAAACCTATTGTGACTGTAACTTACGGTTCCTCTCGTCCCTCAGCCGAGATCTACCGGCCACCAGCTGTCAGGAGTGCAGATGGCATTGCACACGTGCCCAGATTGTCACAACAGGGCAGCTTGCAGGGGAGCCGGCAGTTAGACACACAAGGCTGCAGGTCTTTGGAAACAGGCCAGCTGTGCAATCCAGAAGCATTTGGCAGCTTAGCAGAAGGTCACAGACCCACCTCCAAACTCAGTACTGATAAAGTGGGAAGTGAGGTTGGTACAACCTAAACTGTTGTAAAAGTTTATTATTGTTTAGAACCTAATTTGCTATGCACACTTCAGTAAAATCATGACCTCAGAGAAATCAAGAGACTTCTGTCACTGGTACCAGTAGGATTCAGATTTCATCCTTTGAGTCCACTGGTAGAAACAGATTGCATAATCTGACACCATTATCTGAGAGCTTGCTGCATCTCAGAGTTAATTACCATGCACATCTTCACGTCATACTGACTTAGACTAACAGGTTAGCACATTATTGAGCTGCATATGATGAATCAGAAATTATAATTCTGATCTTAAGATCATTGAATCAGCATGAACTTCCCTAAGTGCTATGTATACTCCCAGCTTTACACAGACATGTAAACCAGAATTTTTGGCATGCTGTTTATTAGCCCAGATACACTGATGATGATGATGATGATAATTATTCTATTTAGAGCCATGTCAGTTAAGAATTTTTTGGGATGAATGTTGGACAAAGACAAGCTAAAAGATGATTGCTGTCCTAAGTACTTTGGAGGCCAAGCTAAGCCAGGCAGGGTGGTAGTCCTAACTGATAGACTATCTGTATGAATGAATTAAGAGCCTTTTTTGAGAGGAATGAAGATAGTTATGGCTGCTAATGCTGAAGTGAAGCAAGTATTTTATATACCTTGTGTTGCAAGTGCATGTATGTTTATTACTGCTCATAAAGTTCTCTGTCTTTGCCACTACTTCATTCTGTATAAAAGATAATGAATTTTATTTGGAAATCTAGAATGCTGTACAAAGGTACATGCTGGTGTCATCAGTTTTTGAGAATGGAGAAGTGCAAATGAGAATATAGTGATTTATTTAATGTTGTACATAAATCAGTGATGAATGTCAGGAATGTCTCTCCTTGGAAATATTCAAAAAAGGTCTTGAGATACTTTTCTGGACATTATTCTTGAAACAGTAATTGAAGAAGAGACAGCAGGGACCTTGCACTGTCTAAACTGGACCATGCTGACTGTGTGTAATAATTAGCATCCTTTGGAATATGTCATTTCCTTACTAGAAATTAATCCTTACACTTACTGAAATTAAAGTTGATACAGAAGAAGAAAGTAGTTTATACATTTTTCTCTCTCAGACTTTCAACATATTCATCTTGAAGAATACTATAAATTTAGGTGTTGGATAATTTTCCTGTACTTGAGAGTTTTTTCTTCTTCTTTTTTTTTTTTTTTCTTTAATGCTGTTTACAGTTGCATTTCCAATGAGATGTTCCAGTGTAAATGTGTCTGATTTTCCTGTTACCCAGTGCAGTCACTTGTACAACTGGAATGGAAGTTCTCCATCTCCTGGCTCCAGGTGGAATTGCAGTGCTTTCTTTGGTGGCTTATTGATATATGGTTTATGCTAAATGAGCTGCTTTGCCTGCTCTGTTGTAGGAGGAAAGCTCCAGGAAGAGGCGGATGCCTGTTGTAAGCTCAGTAGTCAAAGTAAAAAAGTTCTGTAATGATGGAGAAGATGAAGAGGAAGAGGAAGACTACGGATTGCGAACAGGAAGCATCTCCAGCAGTGTGTCTGTACCTGCAAAGCCAGAAAGAAGGTACTGAAGATGTCAGTGATTCTGAGTTTTCAAGAATTAATGTAATGAACAAAAACTTTGGAAGTGGGGAAAATGAGTTTGCACTTTCAAAAACTGAAAGACAAAATCTAGTAAACCATTTTAATATTTTTTGTACTATCTCGCAACTCTGTGGATGAGATGCCTTTTGCCTTTGATTATGTAATCTATTTTCATTCTTGCATGTAAGATGCAGTGGAGTGTGAATTTTTACATTATTTGGGTAAAGTTTACTGGCAAAAGAACGTTAATGTTGACATGTTTCAAACGAGATATTTATTGTGGTAAAATAATTTTTCAGTAATTTGATTTATTTTCAGGAATTGTTTTCAAACTAGTTATCATCTGTTCTTTCAGGTGATTTTAACTTTTCAAACAGTCTTCAGAGGTTTTCCTTTTTTTCTGCTCCCTAATTCTAAGTATCAGGCATTAGTCAAAATGCATGTTTTTTGTATCTGATTTTTAACAACAGAGGAAGAACATTTGAACTAGAGAAAGATGGTTCTACTGACCTACAGTGCTAGCTTGTATTAGATTTATTTTAAGCTAATACACTGTGTTAAATTTATCTTCAGCACCACAGTACATTTATCTCATTTAAACTTCCTTATTGTTGATGTTAAAGACAAGCAGAAAGCCTCTTTTTTACAAATAAAATGTTTTTGATAGAGTCAGTCTAATTATGCAGCTGGATCATATTTCTTAGGATGGCTGCATAATTACTGGTGCTAGCACAAACATAGCAAGAGATAAGTGGTGGGCAGAGGTGGGAAGAAATTAATGGCAGAGAGTGCCTTTCCCATGTAGCATGGTTTTACATCAGCTTAAATTGAGAGGTGAAATCACACACCTGGACTTCCATTTTTTAGAGCATTTTGTGGATCTCCACCCACTGAGAGACTAGATTAACTGAAAACTGTTTTGGATAAAATAATTGTAGGTGGTGAATTCTGTTAATATTACTTCTGTGTTAATGTGTTGAAACAACTGTCTTTAACGTGGATAGGGTTACTGGGCAACCCATGTACAATTAATTTTTTTTTTTTTTTTATTTCCTTTAGACCTTCATTGCCGCCTTCAAAACAGGCCAATAAGAATTTAATACTGAAAGCAATCTCTGAAGCACAGGAATCAGTTACAAAAACGACCAATTATTCCACTGGTAATTAGCATTGATTTTGCTTGTGCTAGTCTGTAATGTTCCCAAACTTTGTTGTACACTGTTGTATAAATCTAAGATAAAGAGAGCACTTAGAGAAAAAACAGAATGCTAAATAGCAAGTTGGTTATACATGAGGGATTTACCATGTCCTGTTTCATTACTTTGATGTTCAGTGATGAATTATGAAAATGTAAACAAGAGATGTGGTATTTAAAACATACTAATCAAGACAGTAAGTCTGTGAAGTGTATACATACTAAATGGAAGTGCCAGAATATTCTGAAGTCAATAGTTACCAAGGGGAAATTCATCAGAATAAGCCAGGTGGTTTGAGCTATTTACTTGATCTCTTTTCCCTTTCTTTACTCTCTTTCTTCTTTCTGAGAGGGGAGGAGGAAAAAGCCAAACAGCAAAAAAATGAAAATGCACTGGATATAGGTAATAGAAGTTCAAAATAATGAGGAACAAAGTGATTAATGTGCATTGGGGTATGTTGCTAAGTATCAAGATGTGTATGATGATGTATATTGTCCTTTAACAGCAAGGCTGCAATTTCAATTCAGTGATTTTAGTTGCTGTTGACACAGCAGTTGAGCAGTTGTCCATGTGTAGGCATTCAGTTCTCCTAGCTAGGAGAGACTTCCAGCTGTTGTCTTGTGCTTTCATTTCAGTGGGTGTTGGTAAATCCACATGTTGTCAGCAGGACACATTGCACCTTGCCAAGAAAGGAGTGTTCACTAAACTGCTTAAACCATGACTTTTATACCATCCGAAGTCTCTTGTAGGTTATCTCTCAAATTTTGCAAACTGTAAGAAACAGTACTTTGAGGTGATGCAGGAAGCTCTTCCCTGTGTACAAAGCAGTATGGCAGGAAGTGAGACATAGTCTCATAAGTCTAAATTAATTAGAACTATGATCTTTTTAGTAGTGGTGATCTTGTAGTTTGACTTACCAACATGATACTATTACAGTGGAGAAACCAGAAGGCACCACTTTGTTGTTTAATACAGAGGTGATTTCTGAATTTCATCTGAAGTATCATGCAGATTCTTCCACTTCAGAAGTAATATTTAACACTTTTTTGAAGTATTTTGAATGGAATATGAAAGCAAGTGAATTTAAAACACTCAGGTAAAACTAAACAGTAAATTCATAAATAATGAATCCAGTACTTGAGTGGTACCTTTTAGTTGTTTGTGTCAGAAGTTAAATGGTGATCTGATACTCAGCCAAGGGAGGAATTTAGCTTCTCACAGTCAGGTCTGACAGTCTTAGCAGAAGCCAAGTAAAGAAGTCAACCTGTTGTTCTGCTACCCCCAAATTACAAGCCTTAGCTATCTGTACTGAGATTTAGAGCTATCTGAAAGGAGGTTGTAGTTTGGTCAGGGTTGATCTCTTTCCAAGTAACGAGTGGTAGGACCAGGGGAAATGGCCTCAGTTGGTGATTGTGGAGGTTAAGATTGGATATTAGGAAAAAGTTCTTCATGGAGAGGGTAGTCAGGCATTGGAACAGGCTGTCCAGAGAAGTGTTGGGGTCACCATCCCAGAAGGTATTTAAAAAAGGTGTAGATGTGGCACTTAGAGACATGGCTTAGTGGTACACTTGGCAGTGGTGGGCTAGGTTTACAATTGGACTTGCTGATCTTAAGAGTCTTTTCCAACCTAAGTGATTCTATGGTTCTGCTGCCATTAAGTTTTGTATTCTATTTGCAAGCACTTCAGCAAAGGATAGCTAGCATCATATGAAGAGACACATTGATGATCCATGATTATTTCTATGAAAGATGGAATGAAAAGTGATTTCAAAACGATCAGAAAGTACCACATTAATTATATGTAGAAGTGGATGAATGAGTACTTTGCTGTTGTCACTCTAACCCTTCTCACGCTGTTTTGTCTTACAAGTAGATGTTCTGAGGTGGTGCTCTATGCACATGCACAAATGTGCTTGCACACTAAGAATTTTACAGGTAGCTTAAGGATGCTTTTTGTGGAGACAGTTGCTTGGGTTTTTTTTTCTTTAAATGTGTGTGTAGGAATTTGTGAGAGTTATTTTAGCACAATATATCTAAAAACAGTACTATTGTGTGATTGGGTAGTATGTAAATGATTTGCCATTGTTTCTCTATTTAAAGTTCCACAGAAACAGACTGTTCCAGTTGCACCAAGAACTCGAATTAGCCCAGAAGAATCACAGTTAGAAGTAATTCATGTGCAAAGCAGACTGCCTGTTCTGAGTTCTCAGCTTCAAGTAGAAGAGTCAAAGGAGCAGACAGTTGAAGAAATTCAAGGTCATCTGATAATATTCTTGAAGAATTTATACTAGAGGATGTCATTTTACAGGCTGAGCAGAGAAAAGGAAAGGAGCACTTAATTTTTAAGTCTGCATCAAAAGTTGCATGCAGAACTGCCCTGAAGACCATGCAACTTTCTAAAGCATGGTTGTCAGATAGATACATGTAGCCAAACACACACACAGACAACCTCAGAAGAATTAACCAGTAAGCAAAGAATGTTACAGTACTGTGGCATGTTACTGAGGAGCAGTTTTGCGTAAGCACTTACATTTGGATAGCTTTTCTTTTCCCCATCCTTTGCATATTTTCCTTAGTATCTTGTAGGAGTAATTCTGTCACAAAGCTTAAGTGATAGTGAAGATACTCTAGAGTATTTAGAACACTTTCCCAGCGTATGAAATACCAAAAGATTCTTTCCAACACATGGTTTCCACACAAATATTTCTAGTTTAAATATAAGAATACAGTCTTTGTTCTTACAGGACAGCTGATGCCAGGCTAACTGTGTCAGCTTTGGATTTTACTTCTGTTTTGAATCTTCTAAAGGGCATAATATTTAAAGGCAATTAAAGTGCCTTTTCAGCATGGTTTTCTTATAGAGGATGGGGGATTTTCTTTGTTAGTCACAAGGAACCATAGAAGTAAGGCAGTGGAAAAATATTTCTATAGCAAGTAGTGAGTTTATACTTGCTCAGTGTGTAGATATTTAGATAATGAATAAAATTTGGTTTTGAGTATGATTTTTGTTACATCATCCCATGGCCATTGTTAAGGAGTGGTAAATATTCATTATTTTAAAAATATTTTTGCAGTTGCTTATTCCTCATATAGATGTTTTTGGAATCTTCCTGCCATCCTAAAGTAGCTTAAATTGTATCTGTAAAGTATGTGAGTAAAAGCTTTATCAGCCTTTGAATTAATGCACAGAAAATAATTACGCTAAATATTTTCACTCTTTTGCCATTGAAATGGAAGTGACAGCTTGCTTAGGAAATCTAAAAGAAAAGAAAGCAAAAATAATTTTTTTAAACCATATCTCACATGTAGAGCAGTGCTGCTCTGATTTGCTTCAGCACTTTTAAGAAGACTGCAAAGTAGTCCTTTGTTAGTTGCTTTCCTCTGTGTGTGTTCTCTGAATGGCCAGCTCCTCTACAAATGAGGAGGAAGAACTGGCCTTCATCAGTTGCTGTGCCCACAGACCTCATTTGTATTGAGCAGCGATTGTGGGAACAAATAGTCTCTTACTGTACCTAGATTTTGCCATGTTACTGAAACAATGAGAAAAGGGCTCATAATAATGAGAATGGCTTTTATTGTTGTTAAAAGTGTGAATGTTTTTGTTGTTGGTTATCTTTTTATCAAAAGAATTAGCGTGTGCCTCAGTTCTCTAGTCTGCAGGTTCATGTTGACATGCTGTAAAATATGCTTATTGCTGTTTTTTTAGGAATTGAACAAAAGGAGCTCTCTTGTCGGCTTCAGATTGATCCTATGATTGAAGATACCTTGCAAGTGACTCAGGGTTAAGTCTTGTGATCTTTTTATTTTCAAATCTAGTACTACTGGCCAGTGAATGTTAAGATACTCCTTTTCAATTAATTAAACTGATTTCTGCAATTTCCTAGTTTCTACATCTCTAAGGAAAGAACGCATTACATTAGTAGCTGTTCAGAGGATGAGAGATTTTGGGGACATCCTCTCCAATGCTGTTTCAGCATAGCCATTCCACTTAGAAAATTTCCTGATCTGACCTAATATGACTTGCGGCTTCTGTTGATCCACCTCCGTGGAATTAACAGGGAAGAAAAAATGTTTTCTGGAAACTACTAGGAAGAAATTAAAACAAAGTAAGGTTAGCTTACCGACCATGTAAATTGATACTAGAAATACGATATAAGTTAAGAGTACAACTACCACCTTATGTTACTCTTTTTTATGTAATTTTTCTCCCAATGCAGATTACTGTGACCCAGAATCTGTGGTCCACTCAGACACTCGGTCGTTTATCCTGAAGAAGCCCAAGTTACCCGAGGACATGGTGCCACAGAACCAGCAATTGGGAAAGAAGGGCGCAGAGGCAGTGCGAGTTCACTCAGGACGTCTAATACAGACACGGTAAAAAGCTACTTCATTTAAGGGTTACTGGTCGAATTGCTTGTTTGTGGTTTAGATGGAGCCATTTGGTCAGACTTGCGCTTTGTCAGGAGGTGGGAAATCACGCAAAATGGACTGACTTTGAATAGCAGAAGAAAAAAAAACAGAAGCAAAAAGCTTCCCAGAAATCCTTCTAAATGGAAAATAATCCTAGGATCAGCTGCAGCTTGAGCATGTCTTTGATTTGCAGAAAAGAAGAAGGAAAAGTACTGCTTTTTTGTTCCGATTTCTGAAACCTTAGTCAAGTAATCATTTTGTTTAAATTGCTTTTGGTTTTATACCTGCATCACCCTTGAATTACATTTCTTAAGAAATATCTTTTAACACAGTATTGAGTGTGGTGAATCCTGAGCAATGATTTAAGGCTCCTACTGGAGAGTTTGACCAGGAGAAGCTTAAAGTTCATGTCAGCTTCCAGCAAAGTTCCAGGTAGCAAATAGTCCTGTCTGTTAAGAGTTAAAATCACTGTGAACAGCATGATGAACTTCATCATGTGGGCTGCTGTGCTTGAGAAACTGCTGGTGTTTCCTTTCTGTGAGTGGCTTTCAGTCGCCTGTGTTCATTGAAAACAAAACTAACACTGAGCAAACAAACCCAGAAGGATAATCTGGCAAGATCACAGTTGAAAGCTGTGATGTGCCACAGGAGAGAGGTAAATTTTTGCATGTGAATAGGTCACTTTCTGACTGCTTCAGTCTGAATGTTCTGCACGTGATGTTTCTAATATTCTGGTTTCTGTCCTCTTTAAAGGCATTCTACAAGTGTAGTCGTTTTTAGCCTCATTTCATAGAGAAGTAAAGTTTGTCCCATTGCTTTTTGTCAAAGATGAGAACTCCACAGTTCTCCAAATACTTAGAATCGCCTGTCTTTCAGGAAATCCCTCAGGTGAAATGGATGGGATGGTGAAAGGCTTGAGAAAATATATGAGTCCCCTGTTTTAATGTGCCCTTTTATCCCTGCTGACTACTGTCAGATATGGGACACTAGGCTAGACTGACCTTTTGGTTAGGCTAAGTGTCAAAATTCTTAGTATTTCAATTATCTCATCTAGTTCTAAAAACTTTCACACCACTGTTTCATAATGTATTTTTCAGTAATTTTGAGGAGACACATGTTTTGTGTATTAAAAGGCTTGTAATTCCAAGAATGGTATTTGCTCTCTCTTTCTGCCTCAAGATTGCAAATTCCACAAGATTGACTGTAAATGAGCTTTTGGATCTGTCTGTTGAGCAGAATGCAACAAACTGAACTGTACCTAAGAGCTGTAGTTCTTATTAGTGCCTCAGGGAGACTAGAAGGCAAACTGTTAACTGGAGTGCATTACCAGTAATTACTAAAAGAAGGTCTGTTACTGCTTGACCCTCCATTGATAAGCTTGTACTGCTTTCACTCACTGGCACAGCTCACATTCATTCAAACCTCTTGAGTCAGGAATTGTAAATTTACTACATTTCTTTGTTTGATAGAGACCAGCTTGCACAGCCAGAGAAACCTGCTAGTCCCAAGTTCATTGTGACGCTGGATGGTGTGCCCAGTCCACCAGGATACCTTTCTGATCAGGAGGAGGAAGATATGTGTGTAATGGAAGGATTAAAGCCAATTAACCAACACATGTGTGCTGGCAAAGGATTAAAAGGTCTTCAAGCCCAGCAGATGCAAATTGTAACCAGGCAGCTGGAGAACTGTGATGGTAATTATACTGACCAACAGGATCTGACCTTGATGTGCTGCTTTGATCATAGCTACACCTCCTGGATATATCATTATTAATAAACCAAACTGATGGTGTTTCTTCTTCAAATTAGAGCATTCTTTAGGCAAATGAAATGTGGGAGTTCAGTGGGACCATGCCTTTAGAAGCCTTTGTCTTGGTGTACTAAAACAATATGGCACATGGTTGTTCTCCACACATCTCAGTATTGATAAAATTTGTTTGTTTGTTTTGTTTGTTTGTTTTGGGGGGCGGGGAGGTTTGTTGTTGTTGTTTTGATTTTTTGGGTTTTTTGCAAATGTTGTTGGTCTTCATTTCCAGAAATCTGCCCTTCTGGTTAACCTGTTATGATTTCTCCCTGTGGTGATGGATAGGAGATGTTACAGTTAACATATTGACATACGTTGTACTCTTAAAAATATGACAGATGGTATTAATGTTTCTGTTGAGGGCTGTGACACCAAAGGAGCCTGTTAAGTGTAAGGTGTTGGTAGAGTCCAGTGACTAGCACTTGAAAGTAGAACTTAACAGTGTGAGATTTTACATGAAGGTTTCTATATTCTCTATTTCTTTTGACTAACATGGGAAATTGCTTGCTGAACTACATGTTTGAATTGTTTAGAATACTGGCATGGTGATGAAAAACACAGAGGCTACTGTTTTGTCATAGGCCTGTTGAATACTTGCCTGAGGGCTGTGCTTGCATTCATGTTTTTTGCTTAGCTTTCTTAAGAAAATCAAAATTTTTATTTTCTCTAGTAGCAGTGTATCCAAATTTCTGAACTAAATAAAGAATACTATTTGTTGCTGTGCTGAGAAACCTTAAATTTCATGGATCCAGCTGTAAAAATGTATAATGCATTTATGAGAGCACCATAGCAGAAGATCTTTTAAGTCCACATCCTTTCAGTCCCCTGGCTGCAGAAGTACTGCACATATAAGGCAGTCTTAAAGATTAAGGGAATGTTGGGTATCCATGCACTTTGCTAGCACAGAGAAACAGTCATTAGAGTACTTCCTTGCAATTCCATGCTTTTCCATGTGTAGCCTCATACTCCTCACCAAAGCTGTTTGGTACAGGAGAGTGTTGCCAGTACAGTCCTAGTTAAGGACTCTGTTAAGGATTCCAGGGAAGTAGCAGGGATGAGACTGAAGCTCACATGCAATCAGATCCATGTGGAAGTAATCTGTATGAGCCAGTGGGGTCCTACAACAGGATGGCATCATTTGGCTTTGGTGTGTTGCAAGGAGAAGGCATAAATGAGACTAAGGACAAAATTAAGTTAGAGCAATTTGTGTCATTAGTAGGCTAGGAGGAGGAAGTCTAGGCAGTGCTGGAAAACTTTGAAAAGCCAAAGGTTTAGGCAGATTTGGGAAAATAAGACAACAGCAGCATATGTACAATTGTCTGAATTTGGAGAGTAAGGTTCTACATGCAGCATTAAACAGGAGAAAGTCCCATGCTCCCGTAAGAGTAGTGAAGGTATGGAATGTTTCAGCTTAGAATTTCTTAAAATACTTTTTGAAGTAGAGTCTGAGTTCAGGTAACTGAAGTGTCTGAACAAATTACATAAAAGGGGTTCTTTTTCAGTATATACCCCCAAATAAGAAATCTGATGAGCGTACAAATTGATTTTTAACTTTCATATCTTGAAATAATTTTCTAGAGCAAAAAATATCTTGGAGAAGGGAAACAGGGCTATAATTAACTCATGGCTCAGCAGAACAGTCATAACTCAGGTTCAGTTGGAGTCATTGTCTTGTCTGTTCAAGTCTTTAAATGAATTTGGATTTGCAAAGAAGACTGATTTATTTTGCTTGTAAAGAGTGAAAATTTGATCTTTTATCACCAAAAGGCAGCTGTGAGTCCAGGATTATGACTTTGCGCTTTATGGTTCAGGAAATTTTCTTCAGAAAATATGATTGTACCTAAGCTTTTACTGTTGTGACTTTTTTGATTAAGAGAATAGAAGTACAGTGAATTTTGATTATGCTAGATTGCTTACACTGAATTGGGGTTGTTTTTTGTCTTCTTTCTTACTATCCAGTGGAAATGGAAGACCTAAGTATGCTACAAAAGCAGGAGAAGGTGCTGGAGCGCTGCAAGTACTGGCCTGCTTGTAAAAATGGAGATGAATGTGTGTACCATCACCCCACACTACCTTGCAAGTGAGTAGTACAGAGCTGATCCACTTGACATGCTATTTTGATTTTTATTCCAGTGCTGCAAACTTCTGCTCTGTGTCAGTAAGTATTACAAGGCAGCACAAACCTGTCAGGGCAGGATCAGAGCTAGATTATCACACTGTAATTCCTTCTGTTTTCCACCCCTCTCCCAAGTGTCAGAACACAGGGGTGGCAGCTTGCAGAAGAAAGCTTTAGTTTAGAGTGCAGGCTGGTGTTCCTGAGTTGCTTAAAGATGCAGGAATTAGCATCCTAAAAGAATAGGCCCTCTTCTGCCAGCTGTCACAGTGCTTTTGAAGGTTAGGTTATTGTTATGTAGTAATGCAGTGATTGTGAGTTTTAAAATTGAAAGGTAAGGCGAACTCTTGAGCGTGCCCTGTGCCTTTGACTTCTCTTCCATAAGCAGGAACAGTCCAGAAAACGTGTCTGTTTTGAGGTAACTCTTACTAGATTGGGTAACTTCAGTTACTTGGACATTTGAATTATCTTAAAAAATCTGGTGTAACTAAATTCAAAATAAAACTCTTCAGAGAAAACCTTGTTACTTAGGGAACACTGCACCCCTCTCCGGGGAAGGTCTGATTTCACGTTGCCTTTGCCACTCTGTGCCACACACTAAGAGTGACATGTCCTGGCTTGCACCAAGGAGATTGAGACCAAACTGCCCTGAGAGTGAGGTGGTTCAGTTGTTCAGTGCATGGAGGGAGGGTCTGCGGGAAGGAAAGCTGTGAGTGCAGGTGTGTGGGTGAACAGCTAATGCACTACACTGTGTGCCCCTCTTGGAAAAGGAATCAAGACATGCCCCAGCCCTGCTGCACCTCTGGATTTCTGTGATATTCTGGCTTTTGTGTGCAACAGATACTTGGGGATTTTACTCCTTTTGACTCTATTTCTTTTCCCTCAGAGTTTTCCCTAACTGCAGATTTGCAGATAAATGCCTGTTCATCCATCCAAACTGTAAATACGATGCGAAGTGCACTAAGCCAGACTGTCCTTACACTCATGCCAGTCGACGAACCCCCCATCCATCTCCTAAACCAGGTAAGCACATCTTGTTTTCTGAGATTAAAGGAAAGTGCTGAAGGGACAACTGTATTTTTGGAAACAGAAACTGACAGTGATGAAAATTTTTTTTTTGCTTGAGTTGATCTGATTTTCTTACAACTCTTAATGCAAGATGAAGAATAATAATCCAGTGTTACTGCAGAAACTGTTACCAGAAAAATCCCTCAATGCTCTTGTGCAAGAGTCCATATGAAGGCTGTGCAAGGCCAAAGTGGTGACTTGCACAAGTTGTCCATTTCTTTGAAGGGATTAGCCAGCACTGCAGTTTTGCTCAGATTTTTTTCTTAAATTGGACACATGTTGTACCAAGGGATTGTGATACGTGCTGAAAACAGAGGCTTCTGCCTTTGAACATTTTTTTTTAGTGCCAGTGCAGGACTGAAGTTGGTGTAATGATGAGATGACTTTCAGGGTAAGGTTACTCGGTGAAGGCAGTAGCTGTGTTTGATATGGGTGGGTGTTGCTGAGCCTTTGAACCATGCCGAGGTGCAGGGCCTTTACTGCATGATCTTTTGGAAGTAATTTAGCCCCTAGTCAAAGTTCAATGCTGTTTTGTTACCTTGCTAGAAACCAAATACAATGTGCTTGTCTCCCGTATCATTTCCAGCAGCTCCACTGTATTCTTGGAAAGTGCAGTGCCTGCACTTCTCAGTCCCATCAGTTGAAACTCTTAACATGCTTGCTGCTGTCTAAATTTAACATTTGAGATTCTCTGCCTACCAGAATCCCAGTGTAATTTGTTGGAAGTTTTGCCTTTATCATGGTACTTCTGTCCTGAAAGGGCAAAGAACCAAGTTAAATGATTACCTGATAGCCTTGTTCTACTCCAGGATCCACTAACTGCATTGGGAAATGCTGTCTGTATTTCTTGCTGAACTTTCGTGTATTATAAAATGGAATTTCTAGCAGGATTGATACATTTAAAGTTGTGTGGAGCTCTCTTAAAAAGGCAATTTATTCTTATCCAGACTCATTTCCTGTTGTTTTTGTTTCTACTATTAGCACCCCTGCCCACACTGTCCATATCCTCCAGTAGTCCGTTGTGTAAGTTTTTTCCAGCTTGTAAGAAAATGGAGTGTCCATTTTACCACCCAAAAGTAAGACATATCTTCTGTTTTCCTTCCTTTCTAAAAAGAGACTTGAAACATGCTTTGGGACGGGAAATGTTACTTGAATTTAACACTTTTTGCTTTTACTGTTCACATCTTAACGTTGCCTTATCAGCTGAATACACAAAACTAGTGACTTAAGGAATTTGGAAAATTATACTTTTTAATTAATCTTTCTACCAAATGCTGCTGGGACACTTCAAACAGGACGTATGTCTTATCCAGCCAGGAAGCTGAGGGCAGAGAGGAGCCTTTTGGGAAGGAATATGTCTCAAGACTCTTGACTCTTCCTTCAGATATGATGCAACATTCGAAAACTTTAAAGATTTCCTAGTTACCCTAAAATGTATTCATGTAATCTGTATACTACAGGAGTCTATTACTTGAGTACTTCTATAGAATTGTGTCCCTGCATCTAATGCTAGAAAGTTTAGTGCATTTTCAAGCCCTAATGCTGAAATACCTGTGCTCAGATATTATGAGCCAGATACTCTGGCTTTTCTCTCCTCAGGTAATGCTGTGTCATGCTCCCAACTTGTATACAAAGATCAATTCAAACTAAACTCTGTAAACTCCTGCAAGCAAGGGAATTTCCCCCAGTCAGTGCAGTGGCAGTTTTGGAGCATGAAATTCCTAGTTGGTACTTTTTAAAAAGGATTTTTTGTCACTGGGTTGAGCTGGTTGCACTGGTGGAGGGGAGTGTTGGCTCAATTGTGGGTAAGAAGTGTCACATAGCAATACAAGGTCACAGTGCAGCTCAGCATGTTCAGGAGTTCAGGCAGCCAGCACTGAGCAGCCTCTTCTGAAATACTTTTGGCTTTAGCATTGTAGGTTTAATACACAGTGTACAAGACCAGACTGCACTTTCTACCATCCCACTGTTGCTGTACCTCCACGCCACGCCTTGAAATGGACTCGAACTCAAATTAGGTGAGAAACACTCTAAACCTAACCAAGAAAAATATGTTGTGACCAACCAAGAAATATGTTGTGACATTACTAATGTAGTTTTATTTGCAGAAGTAATTTGTGTGTGGGGAAACAACGAAGATGTATGAAGAAAGATACCCCTTATGGGCAGCTTTCTTTTAGACAGCTCTGTGCTGTTGTTTGGTAGTAGTTGTATAAACATTAACTAATGTGATGCAGCCTTGATAAACAAGTGCCCTGCAGCTGGCATAGGGCAGAGTCACTGGAATCCTGATCTGGACAGGTAGTGTTTTCTGAGTTGCAATTGAATAAATCTGAAAATCCTCTTACCATTATTTTGACTTGTGTCTAAGCTGTCTTTTCCACACTAGATTCAGCTGTTTCTTTGAGTGTTTCTGGCAGAGCAGCTCCTTCTTGTCATTTACCCATGATTTCATAACCCAGTAGCAAACTTCCCAAAGCTGCAGCTATGGGCCTGTCTTGAGGCTCACGTGATTTAATGATCTTTTCACTCCAGCTACTCCCCTCTGCAAAGGTTTTAACCATTACAGGGGTAGGGCACAGAGCAGTTCTCAAATCATCTTTACAGAGGGCTAGAATTGTTCCTTATGGAATTTTTTTTTTTTTCCTCCTCAGTGAATGAATATGATATAACCTGGGACTGAGCTTTGCCTCCTCTGGACAGTAGAGGACAGCAAGATTAACTACCAGGACACAGGATGCTAGGAAAGACTCATACATTTTGGACTTTAAATATACATTGTTTTCATAAAACGAGGTTGATTGCATACTTGAAATGTCTCTAATTTTCCAAGTTTGTAAGTTTGGGCAATTTTACATTTTTTTTACACTGTAAGAAAAAACATGTGTGTAAGAAAAGTTTTACTTTAAATTCCATTAAAAACCTTCAAAGCACATGTTGTGTCCTGTTTGAGTAACGTTCCTTGTGTAAGATTTGGTGCATTGAAGAAGTATGGCAGCCAAAGTGCTTTGAAAGCTTATTCCTGTGTTGGGATCATACTGGAAGTCCTCTCTGTCCAGCAAGTGTTTGGTACAGTGCACATGGCTGCACTGCTGTCCCAGCATCCAGGGACTGAGCTTTCTGCCCCAGCACAGGCACAAAGCAAAAGCTTTGTGTTGTTCCAGTGCAGTGGTTGTCACAGTCCTTCTGCTCTCTAAAACGGGGAAAAGACAAGGGAAACAAACTGCTTCAGAAGCCAAAACAATTGAAGAATTACTGATACTGTTCTCCACTTAGCCTATGAACTGCCACTTCACTTGAAAATAGATACTCTGGGATGTTTCCATTTATACTAAGAAGAAAGTAAGTACTGCTGAATTTCCTTCTAAGGAATTATTTTTTTCCTACTGGGCACTGGGTGATTTTCTCCTTCAAGAAGGTTCCTGTGAATTATATGGCAAAAAAAAATCCACACACATGCCCATAAATTTGGTAAAGTGATATTAAAATGATTAAAAGTGTTGAACAGTAACATAAATGCACTTTTTTATTAAATCTTCTTTATATTTTGGGGAACTACATTTTCACAAAAATATACAAAAGAATTTCTTTTTACAAATATTTACATTCAATATCAGAAAACAATAATAGCTACATATTTTAAACTTAAATTTGACAAATATAGTCTTGAATTCCAAAACTTAACACTCCAGGAAAAGTATTTTTATTTTTTTTTTTAAATAAAGTACTCAAAGTTCATATTCAAATTTAAAAAAATCCTAATTAATGCAAAAATCTGACATTTAATTTTTTTATATATATATATATATATTTTAAATAAACATACAACATTGTTACAGGAATTAGATGTTCATGGTGGAAACCAAAATGGAGTACATTTAAACCCATAATCCTTATTACAGTAATATATGACCATACCTTTGGACTAGTTTAAAATACCTTTTTTTTCTTTTTTTTTTCTTGTTAAAGCAAGAGGGATTATCTGACACACTCCATAATGAAACAACAAATCTGAACAGACAACTGGATTTTAAGCTTAAAGAACTACAGTAAAATATTTTTGTAAGGTGACCTGACAGGGGACTGGAGAGGAGTGGAGAGGATGTGCTCTGGTGTTGCACAGAGCACTGCTGGAATGAGTTTCCAGATGAAAGACTGCAAAGAACATTATCTTTCTACAGAATTTCCCAATGCCTTCATTAGCTGTCCCTTGCAGAAATAGCTGCCACCATGAAGCTATTTTCCATGTGAGATGAGGAGACAAGAATTTGTAAGGGCAGCAGAAGACCAGGACCATCTCGATTGCTGCATTTCCACTGCTGTGCTGGGCTGTCACTGCACAGTGTTCAGCATGAGAAAAGCTTTTCCTCTGCTAAAAACAGTGAGCAAACCAAGCTACAAAGCTAAAAGTGCATTTTTTTTAAAAAAAGGAAATTGTTCTAATGCATTTGCTTAGTTTGTTACATTTTCAAGTTATCATTTTAGGCTTGAGCGTATTCTAATATGAAATTTTGCATTAAAAATGCCTTGACTTGCTTCATAAATCAGTAATGCAGCTTTTCCATTACTTTATGCTGTATACCCATAACTGAACTAAAAAGCAGAAATGAAGCTAATTACCAGATACTGCTTAAAAAAAAAAATCAAGCTATTTTGCACCTGAAACCACAACACCAGGGTACATAGTAGCAATAAAAGGAAAAACAGACCAGAAATGTATAAAGTACTACCCAACAGCACCAACATTTCACAAAAGTACAGGAAACCATTTTTATTTCATGCAATGTGTGTCTGTGATCATGCCTGGAGTTCCTTTAGAAAGGATATTTACTGGATTCCAAAAGAATAGAGTGTAGCACATGTCCTGGGTGCAACTGGTGGTTGAAAAAATTATGGTGTTATGGCAGTACCACTTCCAGCTCCATTGCATGGAAGATTCCCCCCCTTATCCATATCAAGAATTTGCAACTAGGTTAATAGAAAATTAATTTTCAGCAACAGAATGCTTGGGATTGGCTTTGCATTACAAATGACCATAGTAACAGCAAAGCTGTGATTAAAGTTGGCCCTCTCAGCCACTACATTGCAAAAATAAACTTACTTGGTGGCTGGGAGGGGGGAGCTGGGAGCTGGTACAGGGGCTTCTGTGGGAAGAAGGAAGAGTAGTAAGAGCCAAAGCTAATGAAAGAATAATGGAGGATATTACATGAGCATGTCTTTTTGTTTTCCCCAAAGGCTTAAAATCCTGCAGAAGACTGAAACTAAAATACCCCTCTACTTCAGCCCTTTTTCAGAACCCACCAATGCAATGCTTGTTGCAATAATTTACGTTTTGTTCTTATGGTCTTGTCTTCTGCCTCCAGTGAGAGCAGCTGAAGGCATTGCCGCCTTTATGAGCTCTGCAGCACCACACACAATGGGACAGTGCAATTGTCCCTTCATCTTAGAAAACTGGTAAAGCACAACTGGCCTTAATCCTCTGGTTTGAAACACCCATTATGTGGGGGCCACACAGCAGTTTTGTGGATATAACCTGCTTTCTTTTACAAACAGTGCAAGTCACATGGATCTTCACATCACTGGAACAGACATGACAATACTTCGGGGGATATAATTAAAAAACAAAAACTAGTTGAGGTTTGTTTTAGTTTCTTTCTGTTTTTCAATAAGCTCTCACATGACATCTGTGCCCAAACTAAGTGAGATACCTGCTGCTAAGGGCAAAATCACTTTGTAGGGTCTTGAAGGTGTCCCACAAACAGCAGAAGAAACTAAGGAAACACCCATTTTGCATGATGGAAGAGAAATCCAAACCTACCAAGCAATAGGAACATCCTCCCTCTCACGTCTCAAAATCAACTGCCCTCTAGCAGCTGGAGAAGGATCAGTCCAGTTACTCATGCACAAATTTTGTATTTCTTACAAAGAGTTGCTACAAGTAAAAGTCCAGTTGTCTAACCAGCAATAATGAGTTTGGATTGTTTTTTACGTAAAGTTTACCATAATCATTCCCTGGTTTAGTAATGGTTTACTATGGGATAAAATCAAGTACTTTATACTGATTTGTTTCTACTTAGATGTAGTTGTTGGATCTAATCCATTCACCTGACTTCCTTTATATTTGAAGTCCCATGGCATGGAACCGCTGAAGGAAAATCTGGCTCAAGTAGGATCTGAACTGCCCTCTGCAGATTCCTCTCACTGTCACACCTCGAGTTAAATTTAATAGAGCCCACAGCTTTCATGACTGTCATCTTAAATGTTGTGAATGCCTGGGAACAGAATCAACAACTGCTTAATAGGAAAGAAATGAGAGGCAGTAATTGCAACAGCTTGGTTAGGAGTTTTCTGAAGTATAATATTTCTTTGGCTTCATATTTTTTGTTTGAAGAACATTTTCAGAAGAGCCCTATTAAAACAATCCATGTTTGGTCATGTGGAAAGATAAGTAGCCTTTTAAAATACATTAACTCTTTTGCCTGAGCTCTCAGTACTACAGAGCTCTTCTATCTTTATAGCACTTCCTTTGTTCCACTGCATCCGCTGCAGCTGCGAGTAACATCCACTGCTGTTTGCTGCTGCACCTCAGCTCTAAACAGCTGTCCCTCAGGTATGGGAGTGGAGACAGCAGTGAGTGGGAGTGGCTGCATCTTCCCAAAAACAGAGCAGCCAAAGTTACCTACAGCCTTTCCTTGCACACTCAGCTGCTCTCCAGTCCTTACACTTGCTAAGCAGCCATTGAATGCTTCCCACTTGAAACAAGTTGTTTGCCACTCCTTTGCCTATTTTTGAGTGATCCTTTCTCTGCTTTCCTTTCTTCTGCCTTTTCTCCATGTTTGTTTACTGGTTTTCTGTTACTGCTTCCTCCATGCTTTGTTCCATAATTCCAAAAAGAAGAGGAAATTATAAGCATTATGGAAATTAGAAGAATTGCCTACTCTCATCATGCTAAGACATTACACCTCTTGTTGTTTTGTTTTAAACCGAGGGGTAGAGAAGAGAACACGTTACATGCTTTTTTTCCTCTTCCTTTCCAAAGAAGTAGTGAATGGGTTGGACTGCTGATCTCACAGCTAACAAAAACACAAATCAAGGTATCAAGGTTTTGACTGGTTTGCTAATAGTAAACTGAGAAAAGGATGGTGAGTGTTTACCTGTTCTAGCATCAAATAGACTGAGAATACCACCTAGCACTTCTTAGATGCAAATGATTTTGGCAAGGAAACCTATTGTGGCTATTATGCATATTAGACACCTAAACCTATTCTATTTTTATTTCTAAAATGAGATATGCAGAGTTCAAGTCTGAAGTCAGAGTTAAGTGAAGAGCAGAGGCCGGGGCCAACAAAACAAATGGGCTTGGTGTAATCACCTAACAATGAGTGGTATGAAGAATGACAGCAGGCTTTGGCAAGCACATGGATCTATCCACATGAGCAGAAATCAAATGCTGCTAAAAATTTTAGGAAAACAGAGCAAGGAAGCATAAAAAACCAATCAGAAAAAAAAAAGCACACAAATGCAATGCAACTAGGGGTCTTTACATCACTGATGTGGCAATTCATTGTGTAATTTGCAGTATTATTTCCCCTTCTGTGGAGTCTAGAGGATGCTCCACTTTGTCCAAAACACTGACAAGATGAAATCTGTCTATAGCTTATGTTAACAGAATTTTTTAAAAAACACTTTCAGGATTAAGGCTGATCACATCTCTGACACTGATAATGAAATAGGGAACATGTCACCATGCCTAATTAAATGCTGTATTTGAAGCCAAGACCCTTTGCTTGTGATACTCTGACACCTTGCCCAGCATATCCAGCCCGGGCTCTGGGTGGGATCCCGAGGCAGGGGAGGTGCTGCAGGGCTGGGGCTTGGGATAGCTCGTGGGTGCTGGGGCTCTTGGCAAACTGGCAGCTCAAACAGCAGGGCTGAGGTGGTTCAGGCAGCAGCTGAGAGAACGGGATCATGGTTTTCAACTAAGCCACTCCTGAATGCTATCAAAGTCCTGCTCTTGGTACTGAAGTCCTTTATTTTGGTCTTGTTTTAGACTGAGGAGATGTCTCACATGCAGTGGACCTGCTTTCTGATGGCACAATTCCAGGTTAGCATTAAGCTGACTGGTAGAAAGTTCAGTTATGCTGAAATGAATCTTGCTAACATTGAAACCCTGATACAGAGCAAAGTCAGAAGTTACTCTGAATGTGTACTTTTCCTCAGCTGTCACCAAGTGATAAAATAACCTTAATTTTCTGAAATCCTATCCTTTAGTTTGACAGCATTTCTTGCTTTCCCTATCAAAATAAGAAAGTCATATATGCTGACTGCCTTCTTGAGATTAAAAAAAAAATTATTTCAAGTCTAAATGATTCTACATATTTGGCTAATTTTCTCTCTCTGACCTAATTCCAACTGTGTTCCTCAGTTCCTTCACTATGGCAACTTTCAGTTCTAAATGTGTATATTTTTTATATTTCCTTGCTCCTAGGAGCTGGATTTTCCTTATTCTCTTTTTTCTAAGTATGCTTATTAGTTTTCACGGGCATATTATTTTATTAAGTGAAATGTTATTTTATTTTTACTCCGTTACGTAGTTAATTTCTTGTATTGCCGAAAGTATTGCTGACTAAAGATCCCAAAGATATATGTTTGCTGCTGACCTAAAAGAAGCTACAGTAAAAAAACATCCACTATAAGTGATTAAATTATACAAAGAAATTTTGCCTCCCCTTCCCTGGTGCTGTGTAACCCCAGAAGAGGTTTTCTCCAGCTTCAGGCAAAGCTCTCCGGCTCTCAGTTCTCTCTGATGCTTCCAGATGAAAGGCTCTCACTAGTCCCTCCACATTCCAGCTACATCCCTAACCTATCCTACAGGGCTCTGTCTTCCTTTAACTTCTCCATGGAGCATCCAGCCTCGAGCTCCCACTGCCTGTCAGAACAGGCACCTGTTCTCATGCACACATGCTTCAGGCATGGGCGGCAACAATTAGCAAGTGACTACAGTAGCATTTAATGTAAACAGCAAATGAGGCACGGTAGCAAGCACCATCACAGACAAAAAGACCAAAACCACCATAAAGCGGCCAGCTTGGACCATGCTGACAGCCAGCTCTTCACTTCAGCAGAGAATCACAGCCACATTTTGCTCCAAACTGCAACTGAGGCTCTGCTCACTCTTCTCCTCAACATTTGTAATCATTCCCAGCTGGCTGCCCCCATTTTACCTGGCAAACCAGAGCAGTTTCACCAGGGAAAACACTGGCTGCCAATATGGGCTGCAAGAGGAGGAACAATGCTGGCAGTTTAGTTTTCAAAGAGCTCCTCAGCTCCCAGCTCCCATCCCAGCCCTTTACAGTAGCAGTAGGTTTGGAAGAGAGGGAAGAAGCAGGGAGAGCTGGAGGCTGCAGCCTCAGCCCGGTCCCTCCCGCCCCTTTTTGCTCATCCTTCAGTTCTGGTGTGGCCTTTGGGATCCCTCAGGGGAAAAGCACCAATGGACGATTATCAGTGGAGAGGCACAGCATTAATGAAGGGGGTAGGGGGAGGGAGGAAAAGAGAAGAGGATCAGTGACAGGGATTCGAGGAACAAACCCTCTTGATTCACACACCACCTTCACTGGGTGAAGGCCTACAGAAGAGATCACAGAGCCTGGGATTATGTGGAAAAAACTCAGAGACAGAAAAATATGGACTTTGATCTGGCAGTCTGAGTAGGACAGACTATGAGTGAACTCTTAGCAGTCATCCATCTTGATCCAATGAAAGGCAACTTTAAAATAGAGGCAGGACAAATCTTACTTCAAGCCCAAAAGTCCTGCACAGATGTGTTTAATAAGGGATAGAATCACAGCCATAAAAGAGCACACTGCAAACCATTTCTCTGGTAAAGAGAAGATTTAAACACCAGAGACTAATTTTCATGTACAACAGACAGGAAACAAGGTTATGAGATACATCAGGTCTAATCACAACTCTCATATGCAATTTCCCTAAACTCAAAAACATTACTAGTAAGAATGTACACCCTGTACACTCATGACCAAATCCTCAGATTTTGCTCCTGTAGAATAGCAGCTGCATGACTGGCAAGACTTTGTTAAGAACCATCATGTTGAGAAACCTGATAACTGTTTAGTTTATCAACTTCTTTAAAATAAATATTTGTTATAGTTTGATATAGAAAATATATTACCTAAGACAGTGGGGTAACTAGTTCTCTATAGCACAAGGAGAGCACAAAAGTTTGGCTCTGTAACTTTTCTCCTCTTTTTCTTCTGCCTGCAAGCCCTCCCATTCCCTCTGTAACCAACACACACACAAGATGATCACAAGAAGAGATGAGGTTTATTTCTTTTTCATCTGGCATAAGAAAATGCAAGAGATGAAAAATACCAAAGCCTCCTGACTGACCTAAACAAGTGTCACTGTCAAAGCAATGTTGGCTTACACAGAAAGAGCTTTCTGTTCACAGCAGAATGCCTCAATGAGAGCAGTGCTGATTATCGGTGATTTTCGATCCCTGCTATATTGCATGAGAATTAACTGTCTGTAATGGTTCTCTATGACACGATTTAGACAAACAGCTGACGAAATCTTCCTCACTTTTACCCAAAACACAACTTTGTTCAGGATTTTATTATCACTGAAATGTTTTTCCAACTTAGAATCTCAGTTATGGTGCAGGATAGAATAAATGCTCGAGGTGACAGCAGGTCCATTCAAAGAAGCAGATGATTGGACAATTTTTACAATCAGAAGAGAAATCTGAATAGAGACATCTCCCAGCTAGTCCTAACTCTATTAAAAATTTCAAATGTATAAAATATAATGCTCGGAAAGTTCTCTCTGAATCTCCCCTATGATGCTGAGAAAATAAAATCAATTCATATTGCTCTGAAATTCTATTTTTGCCACTGCTGACATCCCAAACTTTATCAACAAGACTACAAAATCCTCACCCTGGTCCTCATGTCCAGCAGACAGGCTCACAGCCCAGTCAAGTAACACAGCAATAATTTCTCTTCCACTGAGAATACTTTTATTCACAAGGCAAAAATTGGAGTTAGACTTTTAGGTAGTGGGCAAGGCACTCGCAAAGTGAGCAAATCTATTTTTGCTCATAGAACTAATTTAATGTTTAAGTGCAACAAAAACACTAAATTAGCCATGAAGATCATGCATATCCAACGGCTTTCACCAGACATGACTGTGACCCAGGCCTCTAAATACAGAAATATTTCATTCATAAGTAATCAACTCTATTATTTTCTGCTTCATCAGATATGATGTTTCCTTTTGACCAGCCATAGAAATATAATTTCCATTATAATAATTAAACATTTATTAAAATACTATATATTTAAGAGTTAATATATGGTCTCTCTCAGTAATAAAATATGGAATACTCTTTTTATCTATGCTATTTAGACCTCAAAACTTAAAGGAAAAACACTCATGCTAAAAACAGATCAATGTACAGCACTAAGTCAGAAATAGCATCTCTTGATTAAAACCCCAAGAACTTGCTGTGAAACTGTACATTGATTAACAATTCACTTTTTCCTTTCATCCACATATTTTGTTTTCAACATCTGGCAGTGAGTGGAATACAAACCCAGATTATCTGACACTGAAGCAAACCTAGCAGCCTCAGTGTGTTTGTGACAGTCCATCCTTCTGGCAGGTCCTGTGTTTCAGAGACAGATTGCTCTGTGTCTTGGGTCATTTCTTACGCATGCAGGGCACAGCAGAATGTCACATTGCAATCCTGGGTATGATCATGCCTGGTACTTCATGCAGTTTCCTCTTTGCAGGTCTCCATGTCTCTCTCAATGAGGCATATGCACACACTTCCAAACAAATAAGCTGTGTTTTCAAAAATATATTAAAGATGAGATATAGAAGACTACAGTGTTAAAAGAAATGGCTAGCACAGCCAAAAGAAATTCCCATTAAAAGTATGATGTTCTGAATATTCATGTGAGCATTTTCACTTATTAAATATTAGCTGTTCAGATAAACATTTGGGATATTTATTTGGTCACAAATGTATTTTTCTCTATGTACGAACAGGAAAGCAAGCGCACAGAGAAAAGGCTGAAGGCTGAACCTGAGCTCTACATTGCTATGGACTGTGCATGTCCAGTGGTGTGCAGAGTCTGACAGTGATGGCCAGGACACCTACCTGCAGTCGTCCCCTCCAGCACTGACCACGTATCTGTCTCCACTCGTGAATCGAATATTGGTTAAGTGGGCAGAGTGACCTAAAAATCGTTTGTGTTTTGCCTGAAAAAAACCCCAAACAACAGAATGAGAGAGTCTAAATATTCTTTATCCTCCTAAATCAAAAAAGGCATGCATGTTTTTAATCTACCTTTTTCATATTTATAACACTCAAAAGTTATATAGGTTATCAAATGTGAAAGATCTCCTGAAGAACTACTATTGAGCTGCAATGCAGATTAAATTGTCAGCCAATAAGAGAGCACTTGCAAATTGGAAAGAATGCTCAAGCTAAAGCAACAATATTAAATGCATCTCGTCACATGACTAACTTCCAAGTTTTGTGCAAAACTCCTCACACTGTAAAAAACTTTTTTAATTGCAATTGTGTGAGCAGTTTACCCTGTGCAGTCTCAAATCTTGAAAATTAACCGTGAAAATTTTAAAAACATTATAAATTAAAGGTAAAAACCAGTGAAACAATGTAATTGTGTTAGTGAAAAATCTGTAAACTCTTCATCTATGAAGATACACAGATAGGATTAAAATCACCAGCTATCTTCCTCATCTGTCAAATGGACCAGAGATGTAGAAATTACTAAGGGGCTTTGAGATTTCCATTAGGCAGGTATGCTAAAGCAGACTGGCAGACATACAGCAACACCTACAAGAGGTTATGGCATAAAATGGTAGGGAAACTCTGATGTGGAGCATGCATATGAGACTATAGAGCTGAGGAGGTATTAAAAAGCTTCAAATTTAGATAAGAAAATATTTCCATCATATGTCTTCTAGAGAAACAAGACAAGATCCTAATATCAACAGTACTTCTTGTAATCATGCAAAAACAAGTTCTTACAAATTTTTCAGGACATGGAAAGTCAAAGAGTTTGACCATGCCAAAATCATCGCCTGTTACGAGATTGATCCCCGAGTGAGAGACACAAGCACAGTTCACATCAGCTTTTTCAGCATGCCTGGACCAGATTCCAATTACTTCATCCCCCAGAACACTAAAACAGAAGACCAAGAAATTCTTTTGAAAATCACTGCAAAAAGAAGAGTCAGCAAGTAGAAAGCAGATATCATATTCTTACTGGTTCTTTAAAAATGCAATGTTTACAATTTATTTTTATTTTACATGCACATCTTATATAGTTTTTATTCTGTAATTAATGTTTGAGTCATTCCATAATTGTCCCTGAAACTGATTCAGTGACATAATTCCCAAAATAATGTGGCCCACAGCAATATGAGAGAACCAGAGGTGAAATCAACAGTACTACTATTGTCCAGTGAGGCATTTGCAAAAAAAAAAAAAAACAAAAAAAAACAAACACCAAACAAAAAACCCACAAACAAAAAACCCGAACAAACAAAACAACAAACCCCGCCCCCCCCCAAAAATAAAGGACAATTAGAAATATAATGCTATAGAATAAGCCTTAGATGAGTAAGCTTCAGCTTTTAGAAAACAAAAACTTTACTTTTCTATTCTCTATTGCATGTAACTATGTTCTGTTGATTCTGTAGTGTTTTCATATCAATCTAAAGTTTCTCTGAGTACAAGGAAGATTCTTCATTATAATCAGAGAGAGAAAAATTGTCCCACCCTGCTCTGAAAACATAATTATTTTAAGAGCCCAGAAAACTTGCTTTGTAAAGCCTTGTAAAAAGGCTTTTACTCAGCCTGGCTTACCAGGTATGTGCATACTTCCAGGAATGCACAGAAACAAGAAATTTGTCATTTGTTAATTGAATGATTTGGGAAGTTTTCTGTGATTCTTTCCCCCCAATTCAGGGCACAGTACACTACATGCAAAAAGGCATGATTTACATCAGACATACTGAATTGGATCAGGAAGTACCAGTTTCTTGGTTGTCTCTAAAAGGTGACAAAAATTGATAACCCAAACAAAAAACAGAAATTTGTCAAAATGAGCCTTGCAGAGCCCTCAAAAGCTTATAGTCCTAGTTGTGTATTGCAGCAAATAGTCAGGATTCTTGTTGTTTAAAGTGGTTCAAATGTGGAAAATTTTCAAGTATTTATTCTCAATTTTTTGTCTGAGAGTGATAATTAGAAGACAATAATTAAAAGCAGGCAACAGAGACAGAAAAAAGGCACAGAAAGTCAGATTTTCATAGAATAGAAAACAATTCTTTAACTGCAAAATAAATATGGTATTATATGTCATGTAATATCTTGAAAGAAATATAATAACTTCAAGGTATTTAAAAGTACTTTTGTATACTTTCTAATATGCAAATGTTAATGGCAACTTATACAGATACCATTTGTGTGGTACTTGAAGTAAACTTGAATTACCCTGGTCATGTATTGTTGATCTGTTTTAATTGGCCCTGTACTCTCATCACTATTTTGAAAAAATAGTGCACTATTCCAGATAATTTGCAGAGTGCAATGAAACAGTGAGGCTGCTAGAGCTGTATCAAAGGACCTAGGGATACCCAGTGACTACAAGGACATGTGAGAGATGGGTTTTTATCAGATTCCTCACAGCCCCTGTGTACTGAGGGAATCTGCTCTGTACTGCCTTTGGCTGTGCTGCATTGAGGGCAGCTGGATTAAATATGCTTTTAAATAAGAGGTGCTTCTCCTGGAAGTTCAGGTGTTTTAACAGGTGTAAGTGTGTGAATCATTTACCTTGTCCAAGTGGCCCACGTTATTCTGTCAATCACAGCCTGGTCCACAAGCTGCTTTCCTGAAGGCACTTCATACACCTGCCTTTTGTAAGACCCCGTAGAGACCTTTGAGGTGACCACAGAGAATTTACAATACATTAACTTGCTTCAAAAGATGAAAGTGCATTACCAGAGGGTTTTGAAAAGCATTTTTGTCACAGTTACTTTTTACTCCATAAAGTAACTTAGCTATTAAGAAAACTTAGTCAAGGACTAGAAAATTCCCAAAAATCTATGTAAGCATAAAGCAATAGTGAGAAAGCATAAGAAATCTTAACATTTAAGTATCTCATTAGTAAAAAATAACTGAACAACTCACATTCTGCACATATATGTTAGTGTGTGAGTATATAAAAATAAGGCAAAATAAATTCCTATCTTTAAAACTGACACAAAGGTGTTCCTCTTGGGCTGCAAATATTGATTTTATAATGAGAGCAGCTTATTTCTCATCTCAGATGCAAATAAAATATAGAAAGCATATTATATTTACTTTAGTTTTATTTAAGAAATGTCTTAAGCCCTCCTATAGTTGGAAGTTGCAACACCATGATTTTGGTGCTGTTCCACAAAGTCTAGCACTAAAAAGACATGTTAGTCATCATGCTGCTCAGAGAGATGAAGAAGTCATTGGTCCCCGGCCCTGCAGAATGACAGACTGTACTCCTTCCTCTTTTAAGACAGCCCATCAGCATCAGAGTTAAAAAGGCATGGAGACACATCACAGGAGGTTTGAAATCTGTCTCTCGTTTCTTTGCTTATTTTCTGTATTTGATCTCCAGGAAAACTATTCAAAACAAAGGCATCCACTTACCACTACAACAAAGTCTAATGAGAGCAACATAATCCAACATTTAGTTACAAAACTTAGAAGTTGTCAAAGGATAATACTTGCAGAGTATCTGTCCATGAGTATGTTTTCCATTCAGTACCTTGACCAATTAATGACTGATACCTGGAGATAAGAGCTATCAGCAGAGAAGTCCATCTGGATCACAAAACTTGGGATATCTTTGCAATAGCTGATTCGATTTAGTGTAGGACCCAAAGTCAGATCATAAAAATCCACTGCATTCTCACTGGAACCAACTGCTAGGTAACGAGAATCTGGGCTAAACCTGAACAGATAAAAGGGCTTCATTAACACAAGCTGGCACTTACAACAAATTATAATATATGAGAAGTACAGAAATTTGCATTTCAAGTATCTGCTATCAGAACTGGAAAGAGGCAGATTATTCAGTTTGCTAAGCAAAATAACTTTTGAAATTAATTTTTCAGGGAATGAATATCCAGCAGAAGGTGGCAATAGTTTTGGTAAAAATTACACATAAGAGTACATATAAGTGAACTGAGAATATCTCTTGAATAACTCTGTTCATTATCTGATTTCATGACTATCTCACGGTCTAACAACTTGTGACATCCCCCTGATGACACTCTGACTCCCTGATGCTATACTTAAAAGGTTAAAAACAGGAAAACTGAAGTGCTGTAACTGAAGAAAAGCCAGAACTTCTAGATGAAATGTACTGAAGAAAAAGATGTAAATCAAGCCTTTTGTTTGCCCAATGTATCTTTGCACACTGGTTTCTTTCTTCTAGTTTTCCTTTCTAGTCTTGAAACTCAGTAGCTTCCTGAGTGAACAAATCCCTCACGGCCACTTCTGTGTTACTGGAGAAGTTTATTTCTATTCTCTCTGAAACATGCCTTGGGACACTTTTCCAACTCCAGCAATCTCCTAACTCCTAGCAGAGCTCTCCTGCAAGGTCTCTCTTTGCTTATATTTCTCTCTCATCACACTTTGCTCTCCAAAACTTTCCTTAGCTGATTACAACCAATTTATCTCACAGAAAAAAACAGCCTGTTCCTCCACTCAGGAAACAGAAGCAAAATTTGCTTCTATTTCCTTTCTAACAAACACAACAAACAGCAAACTGGCAGACTGGGATTTCCATTCTCTCTCACAATCCAGTCTCCAGCTCTTAAGTTTCTGATCCATTTTACCTCCTGTGAGTCCCCTCCCTCGAGCCTGCCGTGCTCACCACACACTCGGTGTCACTGCGAACCTGCTGAGGGCACTCGATCCCCCTGTCCCTGCTGCCACCACCATCCCCCTGTCCCTGCTGCCACCACATCCCCCTGTCCCTGCCACCACGATGTCAAACAGCACCACTCCCCACACCTGCCCCTGGGGACACCACTCGTCACTGCTGTCCACACCACCAGCTGTTCTGACTGATGTTATCTCTTATCTCCATATACCTCCTCTTTCTTTTTTATTCCTAGTATCAGCATAATCACACAAGCTCCACAATTCATTCATTGATTCCAGATCTCTCAAATACCATTGCAGTGTTCCTCAGAACACAAAATTGTATTTTAAAAAAACAAAATATTAGAGATTTCCAGTATACTACAATAGACCACAAATTACATTTTCTGACCTGATATCTTGAATTGCTGATCTTCTGTCCCTTTTTTTCCCCCAAATTTTTAAAGAGGTCACAAGCAGGATAATAAATTCTCCATTTTTCATGCCAATAGCTACCATATCACCTTCTGGGCTGTAACAAACAGTACGAGCTGCATGTCCTAAGCTGACTTTGTTCAGCATCTTCTGTGAAGAAATAAAAACCCAGAATAGTAGCTGTTACTATTTGTCCATATTTTTAAAGCATCTTATGCTAATAGTTTGTTAACATGCTAACAGAGTCAGATTGATTATTTTCAGAATACAATAAAAACAAGTTTCAAGTATGCAACACCATCACGAGTCTATTTCTCTCTTCCTAAACAGGTATTCTCTAACACCTACCTTTTCAGCAATATCCCAGAGCCTTACTGTGCCATCTTCTGCAGCAGAGAGGAAAAAATCTCTGGATGGATGCGTTGCTAGGCCCCAGATGGGTCCATCCATATGACCATTGATTAGAATGTTACATGCAGCATTTTTCTCTCCAACTTCAATTATTTCAGCATTTCTTGTCCCAACGAGAATTTTCCCCTTGAACAACAGTGAAAGAATTCTCTGATAAAACATATTAACTTCTCATGATGAATAGTAATTAAAATATCATCTAGAGCTATAGCTCTCTCAAGAAAGTTTGCTTAAGTTATTAAAGAATCAAAGAAAATTTATTTTTTAAACTCCTCTGATTTATTAAAGTACAAAGCTCTGTAGATACCATGATGCTGGTTGAATTACTGCTTGTCATTTGATATCTGATATCTGAAGTGTGAAGAGAAAATAGGAAAGAAATCCTTAATTAGTCTTTAATAAAAATACATATGGAATATTATCCTAAGAGAGAATGAGATCTCACAAAGTAGATGTTTTTCTGCCACAATATCAGCAGACACCTTCTAGCTCAGCCTTTAATTTCAAATACTAGCTATAAGAGAAAGCAGAACTAATTTATGTGATCTTTAGAGACCAACCCAGATTATTAGCTTCATTTTCCAGGCAGCAGCTTTGTTTACCTTGCCTCTACAAACAGAGCGAACACAGTCTGTCATTTGTCCTGTCTCTAGTCTGAAGGCACGACATCGTTTCAGCTCCTGGTCCCACAGCTTAACTGCTCCTCCTTCCTTTGAACTAGGAAAACATCAGGAAGAACCATGAGTGTAACAGCTGGCACAAAAAGGACAATTAATAGAGGAAAGAACTACATTATTTAATGTGCTGTACTGCAAATAAGGCATTTTATTATGTTTTGAACAGTTAAAGATTCAATTTGATTGAACAGTTGATGCTGACATGCTGAGCCTCACAGTCCAGCAAGACAAACTGATTCCAAGTCCTCACTGTTCTACTTTACAGAGCAAGTTGAAAGATGGGTGCTGCTAAGCTTAGTCTGAATGAGCAGCTCTGAGGGAATTTGTCTAATGAAAAGAACAGTTAAGCATGCAAGCCACCATCTTAATAATCAGGCAGAAATTTTCAAATTATAGTTGAGAGAAACAGAAAAGGTATGTATTTTACTTCTGTGAAATCAATGACAGAAGATTTTCACTTTTGTAAAAATGCCATTATTTTCAATGCTGTAAAATAAATTACACAGATACAGCAGAAAAAACACACGACTAGTAGGTATTAATTATGAAAACACTACGTACTTCCCTCCCACTTGCAAAAAAAACCCTGGTTGGTATTTCAGTACAGAACACATTGAAATAAAAAGAAGTTTCTAAAAAGAAGGTAATGTTTATTGAAACAGTGATAAATCTGGCATTTCCAGTGGAGCTGGGACATGTCTTATCTGTCTCCAAACTCCTCTAACAGAAACAAAAACACAGTGTTCCACAATATCGAGCTGCTTGTGTTACAGCTTTGATTACTGAATAATCTTACAACAGAACTTCAGAATGTTTAATCACAATTACTGATTTGTACTATTATTATTACTAGAAGAACTATAATGAATTATAAATTGATACTCCTTGCAGTAGTATGTTCTTTGCTTCCCACTAGCACTATTTTGACATATGATTGATCATTATACTCAGGAGGAAGATTTTACAAAACAGGCTGCTGAACTTCAACTAAGGTAGAAAAAAGCATGCAGTCTTCCTAAATGAAAATTTGCTTTGCATACTGTCAGTACTTCATTTTGCCACAGGAGAGGAATTCTGGGTTCTTATTGTTATTCATTACTATTTGTTTCAGGTCAAATACTAATTATTAAGAGCCTCTGAAGCTAAGTGGTAGAGACAACATCCTCCAAATAAAATCACAACAACATTTATAAATAGTAGAAGGAAATATTTCAAGCACAGAAGGAAGTAAGTTTTCAGTTGGGTCTGAAAAGATAAGTGGCCTGTGTCCTGAAAAATGGGGCACTATCATGTCATGAGATGGACTGTATTACAGCTGAAGCATTTTATTATCACTAGGAAGGCACCAAAAGAATTAAAATGCTTGAGGAGATATTGTGCTTGCAACCCCAGAAACAAAGTACCTTTCTGTGCCTTAGATTTGAGAGAAGACAGCTTGCCTCTGCCATCATAACTAAGCAGATATCTCTTTTGAAAGAAACTGTGGATCATACTGCTATAAAATTTCTCATTCATGTATTCAATCACAACTGTGCAAATTACGTGGGTTAACAACCTCAGTACATCTTCAGTGAAAGAAGTAACTCGCAAGGACTAGGTAACTTTTTAATGCTTAAAGCTAAATAGGTGTTGGAGCTAGAAAATCTATAAGGCCTCTTCCAATCCTAACCATTCTGTGATTCAAAATTTCAGACTAAATGCTTTGTCTTATAATAACAAATGGGAAATATAGCTAGTTGAAGCTCATATGGGGTTACCTGCACTTTAGAGATGGTGGCTGCTCTTTTTCTTAACACCTATCAGGGATCTGAAAGGGACTACTCCTTCTACCTTTAATGTCTCAACTAGTGTTGATGGGATGAACCAACTCATTTTTAAAGAGTACATGTGCATGCAGAAAAAAAGGAAAAAAGAAGACTCACGGCCTTTCTTTGCCTCCTGTAACAATCAAACCATCCCTTAGTGTGGTATACATTGTGAAAACAGGTCCATTGTGAGCCTTGGCCACAATTCGTATCAACACATGATCCTTCCAAACACAAACATCTCCACTGATAGTACCTGTAAATGTCAAGTTATTCTGAAAAGGGGAAAAATATACTCATCATCTGATTCTGAGTAAAGCAGGGAGAAAAACATTCAGAAATAAACACCATTTGCATTTAGAGGCTAAATTGCTTTATTTGCTGCTGCAGAAGAGGAAACTGGAAGAGGCAATAAGCATGTCTAGGAACACAACAATGAGCTACTATATTCCTTCTTGAAGTGTGAAAGATGCTTTCTTGTAGCTTGAAAAAAACCACTGCATTCCTTTTTGCAAGAAAAAATGCAATGACTTAAGCTTCAGTCATATGGTTATTTATGCTTTCAGCCTATCAGGCGTGCAACATGTGGCAAAAAAAGTAGAATACCACAGTAAGTACTGATATTCTACACAAGCAGGCAATTTGCACCTCCTTGTTATATATATTATGTTTAGAGCAATTTCTTTGGTTAGGTGAAGAGACTCACATGATTACAGTAGTTCAGGAAGAAAACAGTTTGACTTAGAATTAAAATCTGCCTGTTCTTCTGTTTCCTGCTCTTGAAAGGTAATAAATTTAATTACCTCTGAAATTAAAGGGCTATTTATTAGGATTCCAACAGGAACTGGATATTGAGCAAAATGGTTTAGTAACTTAGATGAATCCTCAAATTCAGTATCATGTGTAGTATTATCATCTTTCAAGAGTATCACTACATATGCGGCACAAACACTTCCCTTGACTGAAGTGGGTTGATAATCTAAATCCTCTTTTTTTTTTAAAGTGCGTGTATGTAGCTCTAATAAAGTAAAAGAGGACTGGAAAAGAAGTTGAGAGCAGATCCTCAGATCATCCTCACAGCATAACTGTTGGGCTGTTTCCAAATTCTGTTTAGGGAGAGCTGAACCAGCTTCTTCTGAGACAAAATCAAGAAGAGCACTCCTAGAACTGCTCCCTACAGAAGTATGGAGAACACATCAGGTTTGGCTTTATTCAGGTTGCACAGCTTTTCACAAAATTCTTGAAAGCTCTACATCCTCAAACCTCATACCAAACTTCAGGCCATGCAGCACACAGCCTGATTCTCTCTAAGAACCTGTCTTTGTAAGAAAGTTTACAGAGGTTTCCCAAACTGCTGACTAATGCCTGGGCTGGGCATCAGTAACCGTTATTATTTGGAAAATATCTTGGTTTTTTGTAAGACCTTCATCTAAATCAGGCAGACACCACTGTGTAAGAGATAGTGTAGCAAAAAAGGAAACCACAGCCCAGTTAGAGTTTCAAAAATCAAAATCAGTGTAAATTCAGTCTGGACTAAACAGGCAGATGGTCAAACAGGACAGAAATGCAGGAAATCAAAGCAAAGGACCACTCCACAAAAGGTAGCTGTGGCTTTCTGCCCAGCTGAAGAGATGAGTACTGCTCATGCAGAGCAACTCCAGACCCAGCAGGGCTGTGGAACTTAGCAGGATGGCCTGCACATGTCCAAAAACCCCCAAAGCAGAAGAAACTCCTACTGCAGTTGTCTAACAGTGTCTAACATAAACAAATGCCCCAGGACAAGACTGCTCTCTGATTACCCATGGGCAGTAGCATATACAGATTACAAAACAATCCCCTCCAGGTGGGCATAAAATCAGCTTAATTTCTATTGTTTGATTCCTGCACTCCAGACTCAGTTTTGTTTTACCTGGATTAAATAACAAGCAGTGTGTTATCAGTCCAAAGCATCTATGTTTATTTCTCCAGAAAACATACAGACCCACAGTCTTGTCCTTTCTACTCTAAAGAAAGCTGGTACAATTCTAACTAGCAGGTAGGTATTAGGAATGCTAAATTGAATTTAATAAAACAACTGATACACTCATTAGCAGGTAAAAAAAGTCTCACCGAACTGAATAAAGGCAGAAGGGTAAAAAAAGTTTGTTTTTATGCACATTCAGGTGGTTTGTTGAAGTACGTACCGCTCCAAAAGCTACAGAAAGCATCGTCTGCATGCGGGCATCTTCTATGGAGCTCAGCAGCCCTTTTTTACTGAGGAGAGCTCTTCCAGCCAGCGTCCAGAATCTCACATGTTTTACTCCCACAGAAACAAACTGTGTATCTGAATCTGGCCTGAATTCTGCTACAAATATACGCTGGTTATGACCAGCTCGGCTGGCAATTTTGGCACCTGGCAGAAAGAAAATGGACATTTTGAATTTGATGAGAAAAATACACATTTCTGGTTAAAAAGTGTTACAATAATTTTGACCCATATGAAGATTCCTCAGTTGGGATCATTAGCTGCCCTTCTGAATGTCTATGAATCCTCAAGATGAACACAGACATGTTCTGACCACACATCCTTCACCCTACCTAAGATTGTAGAAATACACATCTGGCATTGCATCCATCCTCACAGGATCTATCAGACAAGCTGTGAAAGATCACTTTTTATTAACTTAATAGCTGATCTTCAAAATTCTGAGAGTTACTAGCTGATCAACAGCAATCCCCAAAGAGAGAGGAAGCAAATCTCTAAAACTAAAGAATCAGGTCCATAATCTGGGAATGGCTTTGCCAGGCAGAAAGGAGACAAGGAAAGGAGCACAAATCTTTTTAGCCTAAATGAGGAATGCAGATCAAAGCTGATCTGAAAACATGTAGCATAGCTTAAGGCAACAATTATATAAGATGCATAGAGGAATTGTCTTGGCAACTCATTTCTGCAATTTGCAACTTTTGGGAAAAATTTTAGGAGTATGACAACCTAGTCAGTAATCAGACTTTAGAGAAGAATAAAATAATAATGATAATAATGATGACAATTAAAAAAAAAAAACTTAAATTATTTTTGCTGGAAATCAGTGAACTATCTTGATCTTAACACAATAGTTTCAATGGAGATATATTCAGCAGTGACTAGAATGGGTAAACACATCTATTTTACATCTTGTTGTGCAGAGCAGAGTGCACAGCATTTATTGTAATAATTTTTGATCGGCCGATGCTTTAATGCTACAATTCCTCTTGACTCAAGCCAACATATCTCTAAAAATGTGAACACCTTCTACAAAACCAGTGTCTCTCCTACCTTCCTGCCATTTCCAAATGGTAATGGTATGTTCGGGGTCCAGCCCTACGGACAGCAGCAGTTTGCCAGTGGCACTGAAACTGACTGAGCAGACGCCCTTGGAGTGGTAGCACCGCAGTACTGACAGTGTCTGCTTGTTCATTGCATCCCACACGTGAATAGAAGGAGCTGTAGCTGCACAAATATAAAAACATGCCATTAGTATTCATTTTGAAGATGTGTAATAATTTGCTTATTGAAGCAGTTAGTACCTTTTAATAAGACAAAATTGTTGTGATCAGATGGGGGAAAAAAGGAAAGTAAAGAAAGGAAATTTTGGCCACCCTTTGGAAATCAATTAACGACAAACAGGATCATTAGGTAGGATGAACAAGCTGGCCTCATTACCACTGTTGCTTAACTTGTTATGTGACTTGTGAAGCACAACAGAAGCTCTAAAAGCAAGCTGTTTACTCCTGTTTTTCTCTTAGTAAAACGTAGAGCAGCCTTCTAACTTAAAAACCTTCATAAATAAAGCCACTCATCAAGAATGTAATTTCTACATGATAGCTACAAAGAAATCAGTTTACAATGCAGGGCTAAAATCTCCTTTCTACAAAATGTCCACCTGTCTGAAATGCTTGCCCTCTAAGGAGAGCATCAGCCAAATTGTCAGCTTGCTTACTGATGTAGAAGAACTACAGTATTGAGTCTGCATTGTTTAGATGCAAGCTCTCTGAAGTATAAACTGTCTTTCCATGCTATTAATGTCTGTGAATACTGTGGTGACAGCTGTTTTTTTCCCCAAACGCAATGACTTCTCAAAAGGGCTTGCAATCTGAATATAGTTTACAATCTCTGAGCAGCATCTAAGGCATTTCCAGGACAGCAATATTCTCAAACTTCATCACTTCTGATCTCTAACAAGTTTGACTGCATAGTCTGTAGGTTACTGGATCTTGTCATCGACCCAGACTCACATAAACTAAATTCTCTTCTGGATTCATGCTTTGTGTTTCTAATCAGCTCAATCTAGGCCCTCAAGGAAATGAATGTGATGGGAAACAGTAGGCACAGGGACTTAGGCAAAATTTCAGCCACATGAAACAGTTTTTGAGCACAATTCCACAGCTGTTCCAAAACGGTCTTTGGAACTTCCTCATTTCTTTTATTTCCCATTGTAATTTCCTCTCATGGCAGCAACATGCTATTATCACCAGCTTTTAAGAGGTACCACAGTGCAGTATGGACATGCCATTAAAACAGAAAGGGCAGGAGTTGACAGCAACTAGCACTTCCCAAAAATTGTCATCAAAGTCCTTGCTGTTCTTATGGGAAGCTGAGGAAAGGGAAAGCTTTATTATGGCTCTGAATTGTTTTTCAGTCTTCAACACTCTCCTTGGCAAAACTCTGTATTAGCCTTGAATTGTGCACCTGCCCTATAACCTCGGCCAAAAGTTTTCTTTTGGGTGGCAGAAACTCGCACTTAGTTTTCCTGAATAAAAACTGGTAAAATCTTTCAGAGCAAGATCTGCAAGACAGAGAACAAGGACTCGAGTCCTTCTGTGTGATGGAGTCCTTCTGAAAGTCTCTGTCCTGACACTGAATCCCACCTGTGTACTCAACACTTTCACAAGAGATGGGTTCTAAGGCATCATCTCCTGGGAGCAGTTAGATAAAGCTACCATGGGCTGGCAGAAAAGAAAAAATCTTGAGTAAGGTGGACCAAATCTACACCCAGTCATTAGGAAACTTTATTTGCCATTCCAGCCTAGTACAAACATTACTGCTTCAAGTACCCCCTGCATCACTGTAGACAACTGAAAATTTGAACTAGAAAAGCAAAAGTTGTCAATAAGAAGAATGCCAAATAGCCATCAATAAATTTTAAGTAAAACTATTCAACTTTCTAATGAAAGCAGGCAGCAGCTTGGATTCCAGACTAATGGTTCCAGAAAGAAGAAAAAAGAGTGCTCACTTCAGTGACAACAGAATTTAGTAATATACACAAGCTTAAACTGAAATTGCAGTAGGAAGAAGGCATATGAGACATGGAAAGTATCCAGGCAGGACTAAAGATGTTCTTTCATATAAATATCCATATCATCATTGCTTTTTTAAATACAGGTTAAAAGTGGGGGGAAAGGTACCTATATTCTTCCTCCCATCCTTACAGCAAGCACCATTTGCCATATTTAAGAGAAGTCAACACACATTAAAGATGTCAATGTACATTTGTTCTTACAGAACAAGCTTTAGATCCACATGAAGATTATTATACTTTCTAGTACACATGACCACACATTTATGCATCTCTGAAGATTCTTCACAAGACAATTATGGCTGCTCAACAATGAACTCATTCACACATGATGATGATGATGAGTTTTTACAATTACAGTTGAAAAAAAAATAATAAAAAATATCTCTGTCAAGACTGTCAAAATGTCAAAGACCCAAAATGATAGAGGAAAAATTAAACTGACATCATAAAAAGAATTTTGGATCAGTGGTAATAACCGCATGACAATTGTACATAAATGTGAAAGGTGATTAGTTTTTTCACTCAGTCACCTAGGCCTCCTCAATAGAATTTACTTTAGAAATGCATATTTAAAATTACCCACAATTGAAGGTCTAAACCAAATGTTGTCAGCCCCAACACATCTACAAAACTGGCAAGCACACACAGGAATGCTACAGTAGCAGTATGTGTTAGAACTCACTAATCACTAAGCAATAAGAAGGGAATATGCTTCAACAAGAGCAGTTTTTAAGTGTTTCCTAACATTTTTAATTTTTCTATATTTACAGTATGCTGAGCTGTTTTGACTTATATTCAGTGCTGACAGTAATAGACTGATACATGGGATTCAATAAACTAAAAATGAATTCACATCACTTACGGCTCTATAAAGCTGCAGATGGCTACTAGACTAACTACACCTGAAGATGTTAAAATTTTGTTTCCCTTACCTGACATATCTGCTGAGTCTCCTGTAATGGAAAAGCAGCAGAAAAATAATTAGATCAGAAATAAGATAAGTGCTAAAGAAAATATATGCCACATCCCATGTAATTTTTTAACACACACCTTGATATCATCTTCTCACATTGCAGCAGCACCAACACTGCTGTTCAAGATGAGTAATTACTGATAAAAGGAGGTCACATCAGAAATAGATCACAGAATGAATATATTGAATGAACGAACATATTTTGATTTCCATTTTGAGCTACAACACAAAAATTTAGTTTTGGTGTATGTTGGGTCTCTCTCAGCCAAAGTAAATGAAAAACATATTTTTTCATGCCATTGATAATTTAACAAATTAAGTGGGAAAAAAAGAAGTTGCATTTGAGTACCTGATGATTCAATAAATCTTTTGAAGATTTAAATCATGACAGTGACACTATTTGTGCCAACCATATCAGTAGGGAAAGTAGCCGTGGTTAAGTATATTCTTTATAGAGTATATACACTCCTTAACATCACTTCAAAATCAAAAAAATAAGTGCTGTTTTAAGATATTTCACTGCCAGCTTATTTTTAATTCTCTTTTTAAAAGTATATGTAAGTTTTAAGTGTCATCTGTCCCCGATTTGTATGCCTTAATTCACATTACAAAACACTTAAAATTGTTCTACTGCTGGTTGATGTAGAATTGATAATAGAATTCATAGTTTTAAATTATGAAAATAAAAATAGGGTTAAGTCTTGTGTTTTGTCTTGGGTAATATGAACACTGTAGAAGAAAAATCTTCAAATTCCTCCTGACATAAAGGCAAACAGGGCCAGATTAAGAATTATGATGAATAAGCAAATTCTCAAAGACAATACAAGGTTTGTTATTCCTGCAAATGTTCTTTGCAATCAAACCATAGACAAAAATCTACTCATTTTTTATTTCCATTAAAAAATTGTTTAAAATTATCTGAGGCAAGAAACTCACCAAGAAAGGAAGCTATTTTAGCTAAGCAGTTAGTATTATCAGTGAGTCAATTTTAATGAGACATGCACCTAAAAATCCAAAAACACAGGAAAGCAGGTAATGAAGTCCACAGAACTGATTGGACTTACATGAAACCTCTAAACAAAGCTAAAGAAAAAGAAAAGCTATTTTGGCTGAAATCAAATAAGGGGTTTTTTTGTACTCTGTGCACTGAAGAAAATAATGTGGGTTTGAATCTGCTGAGAACCAACAGAAGATATGAAAACTACATTGTTTTGAAAAACAGATTGTAGGGCTACAAAAATCACTATTCTACAAAATCTAGAAACAGCAATTTCTACCAGCTGTGCTAATGCAAAATGGGAAATTATTTTCTTTTCTTTTTGTTTTTAAACTTGGTTAGTTCATAGATCTTAATGTCACTATGAAATATATCTACGTTTTCCCTCTAAATCTTAATTTATCTATAGGGAACACCATTAGGGTTTTGGTTCTGCCTGGAATATTACCACTATACCATATCCAACCACCAAGTAGGTATTAAAAATGTACCTGATGAACTAAAACCTACATAAGATTGACATGTGTTTCAAGAAATGAAGGTTAGCTCTATTCAGCTTCTTTGGAAGGGCTATGACTCTTTGGAAGGTCTAACACAAGCTGATAGTTCAATAGAACCAGATTAATTTAATGGGGCTTAAGATTTCTGAGAAAATAGTTTTGATAACACTCCAAACAGAAGATAAGTTTAATCTTTCATGCCTCAATATTTTATCAACTTTATTCAATTACACTCAAAGAAACATATAAAGAGGACAGGTAACTGAGTAACACTCATACAAACGGAGATAGCATAATCAAATATTTTTGTGATTTATCATGAATTTATAAGGCCCTGATTGCATGCTGTTATGTTAATCCTTTTCACAAAAATACAAACATACCTACTTGGCCAGTTGCCACTATGTTGGTAAACTTGGGGTGCTGATTCACAGTGAGGCACAAAATATCATCATTATGTTCCTGGTAAAATGACTGAGAGCCTAAAAATAAGAAAAAAACCAAACCCTAATTCAACTTTAATTAAAACATTTATACATACATAGACATGCCTAATGTTTGAAAATTTATAATATTTGTTAGAAAAAAGCATTATGGTCATGTTGCATTTGGAAGTTTAAAACCAGAAAACAGAAACTCCTAACTTTTTATCTTGACTTCAACACACAGCACTCAGTAACTCCAAACTATTCCCTCAAGTTGCTTAAATACCTCAGAGAAAAATGGCATTGTGTACTTTTTCAAAGGTCTAAGTTATCTAAGTTATCTAAGTTATCTAAACTCACTGGGTTATTGGGAAGGAATTTAAGTGATATAGATGACTGAAAAGTAAATCAAATAAAAATATTAACTTATTCTTAGGAAAAAAAATTAAATTACTATTACTCCATTGTTCAGCTATTGTAGTTTCTATGATAATTTCAACATGCAAATTTCAGAAAGCTAATACCAAAAAACCAAATCTCTACTTCCTTTAAAGCTCAGTCACCAGGAACATTTCAGTACACTTGCTTGCTTTTGCAGCTATTATGAATATACAGATTGAAATTTTAACAACAAATAATATTTTCCCACATACTTTTACAATATTTAAAGCATATAAATTACTTTATAAACTATAACTCCATATGTGCAAAGAAACATTTTTCCCTCCAATGGGTTTTCTCCTACCTGTTGCCACATTATACAAGATCCCAACAGATGCAGTGTGATAAATTACATCAGCACCATCATTCAAATAGTGCACATTGTTTCTGCAGTCCTTGCCTCGATACCCAAACACCAGCTCCAAAATTAGGTCCTAAAAAAGACAGTCACAACAATTGACATTCAAAATTTTAAGCATTTAAGAACATCACAATCTTCTGTAGGATTTTATTTTTTAATTACTTTTATGTAGTAATTCCTTTTATGTAGTAAAGGAGTTTAACAACATCTCAAGCCGACAGAAACCGAGCTCATGCTTCCCTGTCAATTTGCACATCTGCTCATTCTTGTCACACACATCTGTGTATATACACACACCCTTTCACACCTCTCAGGGGGACGCTGCAGAATGCACATAGAATACATACAAACATATATATACACTGAAAGAGTATACATGCACATAAATAAATAAAGTGCAGTGAAGAATAAAGTTTTTTTAACACAGAAATCACTAAGAAACGAATGACAAACATTTGCCCACAATTAAATTTCAGCCAGCAATTAGAAACCTAAATTACAACCTAAAATTTCTAGAGCACTGGTGCCAAAAGTTGTTTATTATGCTACACCAAATATTTTGCAGAATCAATAACTGGGTTGGTAAAGAACTGCATTTTCCAAAGTTAGATGAAATTTTTACTTCAGATTAATAAAAAAATTGGTATATTTATTTGCAATTCCCATGTAATGAAAAAAATGGTGCCAAAGCTAAACTCATCATCAATAGAATTTTAAAAATTATTTTTAAAACTCTTATCAGTGATGAATTTAAAATGAAGCTTTAAAATAAATTCTAAGAAGATTAGAATAAAAAAAAGTTTCATTTTATTAGCAACAATACCCTTTAACAATCCAGTTATCTAAACAAGACATCCTGCTTTCAACAGCCAATTCTGAAGTTTCATGATTACTAAGAACTGAGTCATACTCCATTTCATTTGCAAGAAAAAAGAAATACAGTCTTTTTTTTTATTTACAAGAAAAAGTTCTCTCCCACTTTTTCTGCTATTTACCCACTATCCTCTATTTCCACCTTTGACATATTTAGAATAAAACAATCATTTAATGTATTCACGGGTGTATCAGTTTCTGACAAAACAAAATCCAAAGAGAAGAAGAGAAGAGCAACATTTTTCTTACCTCTATAGGTCTCTTTTTTTTGCCCACATTATTTGTCTGAAGTTTCTCCGGCTGTGGCAATGCCCTACTAACAGGTGGTCTGAAATAAAGAACTGTGAATAAGAGAAGGCTGTCCGTCACCCATTCCATACTAACAGTACCTTCCAACCTGCTACTGCAGAGGGAAATCTTACAGCCCTCTCCTACTCCACTTAAATGGATTTAAAAGAAATACCTCTGTCAAAAGAGAAAGACAAAACCTAAAAATTCTTCATTTAACATGCTAGGTTCTCTAATTCTTCAACAACCCATGAGGTTAATGCAAAAGCTTGTTTTAAAATGACTGAGAACTTTTAAAATATTCTCATCTTTTTCAAGCTATGTTTTCAAGATATTTTCATCTTCTCTGCAGCAATTTTACTGAAGAGAGGCTTACCTGATTAATCTAATAATGCCTGTCCTCACATGCCTCCAGCAGACCCCTAACTTTCCCTATTTTTGTAATAATTTGTAAAAAAATCCAGATGCACCTGCCCATTCGATCTTACATCAACTGAAATGAGATATTGATCAAAGCTTACATGGAAGTAAACCAAAACCATTCAAATGCAGGAATAACAGCCATAACTTATGTTCCACTGTTCTGAATAGCTCAGATTTACTTAAGAAATCTCAATTAGATATGTTTAACAAATACCCATAGCATCTTTCACATTACATTCAACTGTACCTTTACAAAAAAACATACAAACAAAGAAGCTTTATTTATTAAATATATGCAGTTATTCCTAGTAATTTGCAGGAGCATTGATTATTGAATCCATAGATACAGCATTTGTGGCTGTGATAACAACCATTTAAGCTTGATCTTTAGGAACAATTAATTTTTAAATAAATTCTATGTTTAAATTCAGTAATATCCAGATTATTTAATCCAGTAGGCAGTGTAATACACTAATATCAAACATGAAGCAACAGTTCTCTTTCATATTCCTTTTTAGTATGAGGTACTTCTAATTTCATCTCTGCTCTTGAGTGATGACTGATTCAAAATAATGACTACCTTTTCTCAGTAAGAATATGATTTGTTTGTACACTGTGTATTTTGAAGGACAGGTGAAAAGCATTTCTTCAGTTATTCAAATAAAATACCATTTTCTTAGATTTATTTCTTCATTTTCCCTGCCCAATTTTAGTACAAAACAGCTCACTGCAGAATGCTGTGAAAGACTTTATATTTTTAAGTTCTCATTTGTCATGGACAATTCTGCAACAGTCTCATTAGTATTCCTCTAGAAATTACCAAAACACAGCATAAAGAGCCCTCCTTCCACTTGTCAGCCTCGTATTTGACACAGAGCACTCAAACCTCATCTCTTTCCTCCTCTCCTACCCTGGCCCTAATTCACTTGTGTCCCTGAAACAAGAAGGGAAAAATTAGCTGGAGGGGGAAAAGAGGAGAAAAATAAAATTTAGCAGAAGTAAATATCTGAAGTTTGGTGAAAGCTGTAAAAACTGAAAGGCCATGGTTCTGACAGAGGTTTACGTTACTGAAACTGAATTATTTCTCTGCTGCTTGGTTCTAGAATGTGGCATTTTTATAACATTTGCTGCCTGTTAATCCCTTGTGATAGAATGGGAGAAGAGGTGAAACAATCTCACAGTTTACAACAGCTTGAGAGGACCTTAAAGGTTCTACAGATACAAATACAGGTTGATATCATCCTTAAGTAATCATGAGAGGGCATTTACATTTGTACATTACCACACAACAGAATAAAGTGAATGTATTTTGGTCAGGAAAACTTGACAATTTTTACTCAGCTGCATTATCTCACAGGTCACCTGAATAATTTATCAAAGTATCTGTCCAGGAAAGACCAATTCTATATTGATCCAGAGCAGGGGAACACACATTACCAGCACGTATGTATTCTCTTCCCAATTAAGTTTCAAGATAACAACTTGAGCATTTAAAAACAGGAATGCTGAAGGATATGAGAATACATTTTCCAAGTCCTTTTTTAAACGTGAGAAAGCTGAAAATATTTTTAATTTGCTATGTAATATGCAGCAAAGTGATTAATGGCATATACAACACACAGTGGTCATATACCTGTATTTATAACTCGGTGCATGCTCAAAAACTGTGTGGAAAAGATGGGAAGGGGAGCATGAATAACATGTTGGGGTGAATTCACATATGGATAGGGTCAGTTTTAGCATGGGGAAGGAGAATTCCAGCCATCTATCATAAGGGAAATAAATACTTCAATATTGGCGCTTTATTTTCAAAATGAAAATAGATTTGGTATATGTATTTTAATATTTCTTTTTTATGAAACCATAAAAATCGAGTACAAGCATTTTGAAGTCATTTCTGAAACAAAAAACCACCTGATTCACAGTTTTAGACATAGCTTAAATTTTACTACCCATTTTTGTATGATGTATTTCATTCCATATTTTCCTCATTGTTACTGAGTATCTGAAGTTACTAACAGAACAAGGAATTATTTTCTGTTATATAGCATATGTAAATTACCACCAATTCTTTGAGTTCTGTGGTAACTTATAACAGTATGATTTACAATATTTATTTCTGTTTTTAAAATACAAGTATTATTTTGAGCATGATTTCACAGAGCAAATTACAGTAGTTGGTACAAAAGAAAACGTCCCTTCCTGTGTGGGGCACCAAAGCTGCACTTCATATTTAGGAGGACTTGTAGAGAATGTAGCAATTGATTTTGCACTTCAGCCTGAAATGCCTTGCACTGCCCTCCCCAAAAAGTGTTGGCAAGCATGAAGTATAGAATGAATTTTAAAAGTAAAGAGGACTTATTTCCATTTACTCTGGGCAAGTGCTTCAAGGTCATTTGTAAAACTTCACAGAGCTCTGGTTCCCATTAGAAGATAATGAAGGCTGATAGCTTCTAAATACTGCTTCTTGAAAAAATTATTTATAATTATTTTCATGTGTCCTATGAGCAGTAAGTACCAGTTTATACTCACTAATGCAGATACAGAGACTCTAATGCTTAAATAATTTAGTAACATAAACACCTTGACACGTCAGGTGATATTGTCAAATCATCATATGTGAAACAGCTGTCCACTAGGGGGCTGGAAAGAGTGCTAATCTTTATATTTTAATAAATACTACTGAAAAATACTACTTGTGAAACACAGGAAAGTATAACAGTTCATGGAGTTGGAGTTCATACTGGTAGGTAAAACAGTATCTAGCTTAATGTATGAAACAGAACTAAAATTAATATATATATATAAATTTTAGATTTTTCATACAGCAGTATTCTGAAGGGTGATAGGTGCATGGTATGGCACCCAACATGACAGATGGCTTTTTAAGGAAAATGGGAGGTGGCAGTAAAAGATGGACTAGATAGGAAAATAAAAGCATTACCTGGAACCTCTTTTCAGCAGCAGATGGGAAAGAGAAAAGGATTACTTATACAAGTTTGGCTAATAACTACATTTATGATTGGAAAGAATGAAATCTGAAATTTCAGGGTTTTCAGTCACACGGTTAATGCCCTGCACTAATGTACATTCCAATGGGCAAAAAGGTTGGCTTCAAAAAGCCCTGTTTTCTAAAACTGCAGTGTGGGTGGGGGGGTTTAAGTTAATGGTAAATTTAAACTTTCCTGTAATCGAATTTATTCTGCAAATACGGTAAACAGAGAGACAAAGCTGCTAGTGCAAAGTCCCTTGCCATAGTTTTTCATTTTGACTCCTGTCTTCTCCCCTCTCCCAAATCACACAAGTTGACAAACTGAAAGGAGAAGATAGAGATCATTTCTTACAAAAAGAGCTCTGGAATTTGTATTATTCACATTCAAATTACAAGTCACTAGACTGGCAAACATAAAAATATAATTGTATTCTGTTCATTTATCCAAAACATATATGGAAGATGTCTGTAGAAAATCTCAGAATTTCTCCTTCACTGGCAATTAGAAGGAGAGAGCTGTGACCTTTGGATTAAAAATGTTTCATTTCAATAGTTTCCTTCCTCTCTCACTCCCTTGAAGCACAATTTAGATTCATTTACTGTCTGTATTGGATACAAAAAAATCTTCACTTTTCAATCTGTAAGGAACTGGTTTGTAAGTACTAGTATTTTAGTTTTCTTCCCATTTTGAATACACAAGAATCTAAAATGGATTATCCAATTTTTATTCTGTCTATATGTCCCTATAAATACACAAAAAAATTCCTTAATTAAAAAAAAAAAAAAGAGGCCGTTTTGCCACAACACCTGGTTTTGAATTATATCTGGGAGTATATTCAGAACACCAAAAGAATTTTCAAAATATATAAACTGTTGGGATCTTTTCAAGCAAGAGATCTCAGCACACGGACTAAGTCATGGTTTCATCTGCTTGCAAGACGTTAAAACTCATGGTGAAAAATTTTAACTGAAATGCCTGGTTGTTTAGTTTTGAGATCTCTCTCATTCTTCTGTAAGGTGCATTAATCACAGCCCTGCCCCTTTCACAGCCACAAATAGCCAGCTTCAGGGAGCATAAGAACAGAGTAAGAATGGAGCATTATTCTCCAGAGGCACCTCCCAGCCTTCAGTGCTGTGCACTTCAGGGAGCAGCTGAGTCAGAAGTGTTTTCAAAATCAACCATGATGGATTTTTTTTCTGAATTATTTACCTAGCACAAAATCATACTAGGAAAGAACTCTTAGTAAAGGATAAAAATGGTTTTCAAATGCATTTTGTGCCGCTGAGTATCCATAATGCTATTATATAACCAAGTTAGACACACAGTACACATCTTTCCACATAAAAATATTATCTATAAACATTATTATTCAGAAATGATAAATAATTCAAATTACAGACCTAAGTGCTGTCTCACAGCAGCGCTATTTTGTGATTCCAATAGGAGTTAAAATAAGTATTCCAATTTCAGTGATATAACATGGTAATTTCACTGCTAGAGAATACTATATCATTAGTAGAGCTGGCATTTAACACTGCAAGCAAACCCTAGACCAACCGAATCTGAATGAAATCTTGAGTCCTAGTCACAGAGGCAGCTCAGTCTACAAGTCTGAAGGGTGGCCTAAGCCTAAGGATTTGTTGTGCTGCAAATTTAACAGCACTTTTTGCATCTGTATATATTCTAACTAGAGCAGGTGCAGAAGTTCATAACCTAATGCAGGCACACCCTGGGGACTGCCATGTGAGCACACTGTGCACCCAGCAGCTCAGATCCTCACGCAGTTCAGGTGTCCTGGCAAGGCACTGATGTCCCCTTCACCTCTGAACCTTCATTAGCTGCAGCGTGACACTGCTCACAGAGCCACCTCAGGCACCTGTGCAGTGTGCTCACTGCATGCTGCTCCACACTGCACCTCTGCAACAGCACTGGGACACCGTGTGACACACACTGGGACACCGTGTGTTATACACTGATATATATACCGTGTGTTATACACTGGGACACCGTGTGACACACACTGCCACAAACTCTTAGGCAAGCTCTCTGACTCAGACAGTGAAGCCAAGCTGTTCCTTAGCCACTCCAAACGATTGAGGAAAGGAGGATAAAGTTTGATCATCTCCTCCCAAATACTCTAGCGTTCACTCATGTTTACTCAAAGTGGGAAATGCACTTATGTTTTGTCTTTCCACCCATTAACAAGCTGCTATTTAGTAGTAAAGAGGTAAATCCCTCACTTCTGTTGCAAATTGTAACTACTTTCCCAAGCATCTTAAGTTATTAAAATGCATTTAGTCCTGGACTTCATGTACATGAACTTACCTTACTACCCCCTGCCTTCATAGGAAGCAAAGACAAAGAGTAATAAAAATAAAATAAAAATTAGTATGCATGACAGTAGACTAAAACATTTCTAAAACACTCACCAATCTTACACAATATTAACATCAGAACAGAAGTTAAAATAAATACAATAGCCATAGTCTGGTTTTATTCTTCACCAAACAAATTTCTTTGAAGTTTTAAGACCCCCAAACTTTTCAACAATGCAGGTAATGGAATTCTTTCGTGATCTTTTTTGCATTCTGAATCACAATTTAATTACCTTACCACAGAATTAATTCTCTTAGTAATTTGTCTGAAACTGAAAAACACAATTCACTCAGTTTCCAGAAACAATTATTGAACGAAACACAAGAGCTTTAGAATTTCATTAAAAAGAAAAAAAAAACTTTAATCAAAGCTTTCATACCATGCACATTATTTCTTTTTGATTTCCACATCAATACATCTAATTAAAAAAGAGAAAGACTATTTCTCATAAATGCAAGACAGGGAACCACAGCTTTATACACAGGCATCCCACTCTCTCCTACAGCAACACAACTTAGAAACAAAAGATGATATGAAACTCCCACAAGTCACACTGCATTTCTGAATAAGGGCATCACAGACCTGTCCAGCTTCGCTGTGCAAACAGGTGTGAGCATTGCCACAGAACTCCTCACATTCCTGCAGAACTTTCTCCTCTCCACTTTCACCATATCCTTACACCCTGTTATACCCTGCTGTTTGCCTCACTTCCCTCTCTTTAGTATCAGCCTTCCCCAACCGCCCTATTAGGAATCCCTCCTTCCTTTTTCCTCACATATACTGTCCACTTCTATTTTGTGAACAACAAAAAACTTTCAAGGTCCCGTGCTCAGCTGCAGATTCTACAACACATAATGTTCTAGAGGTCATAAGTTGTTTTTCTTATTTTGCATCTACTTTATCTTCTGGGTTTATTGCAGTCTGCTCCCCATCCCATTCTCTTCCAAAGCATACAATAGTACTCTAAGATATTAAACTAACACTGCAAAGCAACCAACTTCATTTTCCAAGATGCATTACCAAAATCTGCAGGACCACTGTGGACAGAATTTTTCAAAGAAAGATAGAAGTTATGTGGAGACCGAAGCAATGCAAGGAGCAATTAGAGCTGAATTCATCGGAGCAGTTTGTTGGCAGAACCAGAAAACAGAGAGCTGTCCTTCACTAAAACAATCATACAGGCTCGGGCCATCACTAACCACCAGTCAGTATTTAAGTTTAAAAAAAACCTGTAGCATTAAACACCAGCAAATAGCTCAATCATCTCAAGGAACTCCCCAAACATAAAAATATGTGTACATAGTTTGTAGACTTTTGTGCTCTCTGAAAACAAATACAGCCTAGTCTTTTGGGTCACCTTTCTTCTTTTCTTCAAAAAAGTATTTAGATTATTTTTATACATATCCTTTTAAGTTAAGAATTAGATATTCCAATATAATTTTGTTCTGCTATTACCTTTTCAAGTTGACTTCTTAGCTAGAAGTGTAATTTAGTAATTACCTTTCATCTAAGGTTGGCTCCTTTTGTTGCAGATGAGGCTTAATTCCAAACATTGGTCTAATGTTTGTTGATAAGGCTTTGATGGTGTAATTAATTTCATTTTCCCTTGTCACATCACTGTCATAACCTAACAAAACCAGAGGGAAGAGTATCAAACCAAAATAAGGTACAAGAAACATTTAATCTTAATTTGTATAGATTTCAACAATATATTAGATTACAAAAACAGTTATAGCATGGATTATTAGTAACATAAATACACAACAGAATGAAAGTAGCTGGGAATCATAAACATTGTTAATAAAAGGCATTCAAAGAAAAAGGATTCCCTACAGCATCTTTGTGGAAAAAAACTATTAAAGAGTCAAGGGACTTTAAAGCTTCCCCATTCTCCTAAGTTAGTTGGCCTTAACTACAGTAAGGCACAGCAAGATGATGTTTACTAGAGTAAAATAAACATGTTGGAAAAGCTAAATTGTGACAAGGTTGTTACTTACTCTCCATTATTTTGTTTTTTTAAAAGATAGAAACTATTAATGCCAGCAATGTGATGACGAATAGTTCTTAACTTTAACTGAACTTAATAGAACCTGACCAAGAGAAACTTTTGTGGATAACGATGTCAATGTCTTTTATTGTAAATCTTCACAGACCTCACTCTCTTTTAGAGCACTTTTGAACATACAGCTTAAGAAGGTTCTGTGTAAAGCAGCAGAGCCTACAGAAGATTATAGGGCTAAGATGTTCTACCAGGAAGATTATAGGGCTAAGATGTTCTACCAGGTCTCAAGCAGAGGCTGAGCAGAAACTCTGAAGATTTCTGAAGAATTTTTGACTAAGACAAGTCCTCCTATAGGCAATTAAATTACTTTGTGGATGCATTCTTCAGTACTTTCAAGAAGAAAGAGTGATTAAAAATTCTTTTCCAATGAAAGTTTAATATATTTATAATATTTAATGTATTTCTTTGGTCATTTAGCATGTTTTAGTGACAGCTGAAGGTAATTTATTACATGGAACTATTTAATGAGTAGCAGTGAGGTTTAAAAATACACTGAGGAATTTACAAGGAGGAAAAACTGCACTTGGGAGAAAAGTCTGGAGGCTCATAAACTCCTGGAATTATAACGTGAAAAAGAAAAACATAAGTATGGAAAAACTAGCAGAAGTTAATGCTAAAAAATAGAATGAACACTGATATCGTGGCCTTGAAATAGATATATAAATATCAATCTCTTCAGTGTCCTATGCTTCCACGTTATAGAAGCAAATGCTGTAACAAGGTAGCTATGATCTCACATGATACAGATTTCAATATAATTTCTTTAGAATTAGTGACCCAAGTTAAACTGTGATTATTCTATTTTAAATATAGATTTTGTGTAGCTGCATAATTTATACTTAATATTTTTCATTTAGAAGAGATCAAGAGTCTCTTTATGTATTCTGACACAAAGCAGTAACTGAAACACTTCATTATCATTTTCTTCTCTGATAAACAGCAGTTTATCAGTCCTTTCCCCAAAACCAAATTTTATTTAACATTTTCGAAGAGTATTTGCTACTTAAGATAGAAACAATCCATAAATTATTTCTAAATTTTCAGTTTTCCATTAATAAAGTCTTCTTGCAATAGCATAATCCAGCTAGTTGTGCAAATTATTACTGACCTCCATCTTCTTCGGAATCCAGGTCAGACTCTTCACTGTCACACTGCCTGCTATCCCGATGTCCTTCCATCTCATAAGTCCACAGCATTAAGGAGGTGTCTGCTCCCCCAACAGTGACCAGCAAACTGTCATCATAGGTCCAGCGGACATTTGTCACATGGGTACTGTGAGCAACATACCGCTTAAATTTTCCAAACTTTCCCTAAGAAGGGGAAAAAGAAGGCAAAGATCAAATTTACCCAGTCTGCTAGACAAAACTGAAATAAGCTGACACTGCACAATGATATCATTTTAACTTCTTTACAGTTCATGCTTCAGCTGTTTTGTATTTCATAGGATTGTAATATGTGATTTGCCAAGTGCCCCTCCTAGAGCAACTTTGTGAAATGTTAACCTTATCTTCATATCCAGCATGAAAGAGCTGTTTATAAACAGATTCCAGCAATAAACACTGGATCACTTCTCCTAAGTGAGACAATAATGTGAGTAGGAATAAAATTCACATAGAATATTTTGAGTCAGTACTTGTGCACTGTTACCATCCTTAGCAGGGCAACATTTCAAAATTGAAGACACATTTACCACCAAAAATACAGAAAAACTAGAGGTACTTGAAGAGCAGTAGAAGTACAATGTGCTTCTGGAATGGCTTTTCTATGATGCGTGATTAAATAATATTAAAGGTCTCCACCTTAGAAAAAAAAAAATTGGACAGAATGAAGGTCCTTAAAATCACAAAAGAAATCTAGGTATGAAAGACATGTTAATTGTCTTCCAAAGCATTCGCAAACTTAAAGATTTTCCTATTCATTTGCCACAGTCAGCAGCAGGACACTGCATGACATTGCTCTACAGTCTGACCTGGAAAGATCATTCTTACTCATTACAAGTTTAATGCACTGCAAACTGCAATGAAATACTGAATGCTTTCTTTGATCAAAATGAGAAAAATATAAAAACATTATTTTCTTCTGAGTGATGAATTTTCAAAATTTTGAAAAGGCAGATTTATTAGCAAATATTTTCCATAAACAGCTGAAAATTACTTACTTTAGCAGGGTATCGAAACAGCTTCACAAATCCAAAATCATCTCCTGTGGCTAATACTTTACTATCACTAGTGAGGCATGAAGCAGTTACATCTGTGACTTCACCAATTATTGGCCAGATCCCTTCACAGCAAGAGCCCAAAACACTCGTCCATGATGCCCAGCCAATCTTTTCTACCTACAAAAACAACCCATTTGAGACAGAGCATACTTCTTAGGCGTTTTTCTTCCATATTCAGTTTTGAGAAAAAGTCCTTGCACCAAAAGAGACATCACATCTAAAATAGTATATTAATATATAAATCACTTATTTTTACCATTCAGAATTTCATCTGAGACCTGCAATTTCACCTCTATGAACTTTTCATTTCAAAACCTAAAGAAACATTTTGAAATTTTTTACCTTAGCTGCCCTTTCAGGCTAAAGAAAATAAATTATACTTTCCAATACTGCCTTTCAATACCATGGAAAATATCATTTGGAAATTATCCATTTTTGCTCTCTGCCCTATAACAATGTCCTAGATCTGAGAAAACAAAACAGCATTATAGCTACAATATACTACTCTTGCCTATATGTATTATGTAAACTATATTACATTGTTATATAAAGACAAACATGAGGTTTTCCACAGCAAGGTTAGGGTTAAGTAATCTGCAATAGGTTTTCGAAGGTGTTAGGTACCAGAAAAGACACACAGAAGTCTAGTGAGATTTTCATGACTAAATCAGCCAGATGTGTTTCTTAACAGAAAAATGTGAAATCCCCTACATATTCTATTATTTTAAAAGTTTAAAATTACAGTTTTATACGTCATTTCCTCTTATCTAGTATGGATGGCTGTATCATAACTCTAATTTGCAAACAAGTTAAGAAGGCAGTACAGTTCCTCACCTCCAAACTTGGAATAGTCTGTTTTTTCCCCCGAGGGGCTTCAAAAAACAACTGCTCTTTAGCACCAGTGTTGACTTGCAAAAGTTTTCCTACAAACATATGACACACATATTGCATGTTAACATAGAAGATTCCATTTCACAGAAGGAAAAAAGAAAGGTTAGTTTTAATTTTTTATTGCTAACAGCATTGCATCAATTATTTGTTTCTCCTGGAAAAAACTGCATACATAAATAATGGCTCGGTCAGTATGATCTTCTAAAGAGACCTAAGTCCTTTGACCCCTTAAATTGACAACCCTTTGTCCTCTCTTTGAAAACGGCACTAATCACTTTTCTCTCCTTATTATGGCTGTCCCATCAGATGGTAGACAAAATGTACTGGGTGTAATTCAAAGCTTGTTTAATATAACTGGCTATTGATGCATGTGCTCTTGGGATGGAGAAGCACATATGCTGCCTGGCCACTAGCTGATCCCAAGCTGGTGACTTCTTTACACCTTTATACTACTTCATTTCTGAGTATCATCAGAAACATCACCAATGGTTCTCTCCTCTTCCTTTTCAGAATTCTCAAAGGAAGATAACTTAAAACACTCTCTCAAAATAAATCAGACTATTTCAAAAGTGATTATGTAGAGGAATAAGAACATGAACAAATAGATTGCACAATTGCACAACCTTGTTTTCTAATTAAACAGGACTAAATTTAGTATTATAATTAATCACATTAATACCCTGGAACACAGGAAATCCAGTCTTTCTGCTATGTGTGACAACAAGGATACTTATTCCTAAACTACAGATACAACCACATTGTACAGTATATTGTTAAAGGAGTAGAAACATAGAATTATAGAATATAAGACCAGGCTGCTCAGAGCCCCATCCAGCCTGGCCTCGACCACCTTCAGGGATGGGGCATCCACAACCTCCCTGAGCAGCCATTGCCAGTGCCTCACCACACTTATAGCAAATAATTTATTCCTAATATCTAATCTATGCATACCCTCCTTCATCTTAAGGCTCTTCCTCCTTGTTCTGCCACTAACTGCCCTTGTGAACTCAAATGATAAAGATTTTTTAAAAATCCAAACAAACCAATCTATAGAGACAAACCATCTTACTTCAAATTGCACAACTTCTAAATATGTGGCGGTAAAAATCACAGGTTTAATATTTATTCAGATGCTGTGAGAGCATATCTGTAAGCTGAAGAACCAAATCTGCCAGTGATACCACAAATCCATACTATACATGTACTTTATTAGTCTGTAATGTAATCAATCTTCCAGCATATTTTCACAATGAATGCTGCTTACCTCTGATGTCCCAGTCCATGTGTGTGATATAGCTGGAGGCTCCCTTGCAGATTCCTACTCTTTTACTGCTCATTACATTGTAAATATCTACAAAGTTGTCACAGGATGCCACAGCTAAGTACTTTCCAGCCCCTAAAACACATCAGTACAAACACAAAACATTTTCAAAAAATTTTAGAGCTCTGCATATTAAACACAAGTAAATTCTGGAATTTAGCTGTGTGCAACTTCAAATTCTTTGGCATCAGCTTGCTAATTTACATATTTTCCTCGACAAACTGATTTTCATATCACATAATCAGCATGAAACATACAACTATGATATCACTACATTTTCAAACAATAAAAAACCATTTACTTAAATTTTAAGTATTTATGGCATTCAGAGAATGGTAAGGCTTAGGGAAACAGAAAGTAATGCTGTATGAGAATTAGTAGCAGTAATTGGCATCAAATTTTTCCAGCAAATGAGTATTTTAACTGAAGTAGGCTATGTGTTTTGAGTTCCTAAAATATTAGCTATAATGTTGGGAAAAAACGTAGCCTCACTGAGAGTGTTAAGAGGGAAAGAATAAGAAAAAAAAAACGTTTCCAGAAGTTTCCAACACATCAGTTTCAAGTATTCTTATTAGCTAACAGTAACTTCATCGATGTGCCAAAATTATGCAGTTCATAAAGTGGAACCCTAGGGATCTGCTGGATATTCATTATTTAAAACTGACTGTTTTATTCAGGAGGTTACTATAAGCAAACCTATTCCAATAATGTCATCCTTAAACAAGCAACACAGGACTTCACACCATGGTCTTTCAAAATGTTAGTATTAGTTTTGCTGACCTATTTTTTACATCCAAAAGTACTACAAATCTTTACTACTTTTATCACTTAAGTGTTATAAGTCTTACTTTAACAACCTTAATATTAAAATTTTCATTAAAAAAAAAAATCACTTACCAGGAGAAAATCTGATTTCTGAAATAACATCTTTCCTGTGCTGGAAAGAGACCAAATCCTCCAGGGTATCTGCATTAACTATCAAAAAACTTCCATCATTGAGACCAACAGCTAATGCTTTTCCATCAGGAGAAAAGCAGCAACATCTGCCTCCTATGAGAAATTAAGGAATTGCATTTAGACACATTTACAGCGCATTATCCTTCTTTCAGATCTATTTCTCCATTATTAAAGGAAAGCTATTCTTATGCTATAAAGCTTCCAAGGAAGTTTCCAGATACTGCCAAAATAATTTCCAAGCTGCAATAGCATACGAACAGGTACACAGGCCCAGAATGTAAGAATTTGCATATTAATTGACATCTGTTCTACATTAGTAATACAGATTAATCACTATTGTCTGTGTATTTTTAACTTGATCTCCTTCTTTGTATCTGGTGCTGCCTGTTTGTTACCATTTGCTCTGATAAGGAGAACACAGCTGCAAAAGACCCTCTGGATTCACAGAATTCAGTCATTTGCTATCACAAACAGTAAGACACAATAAACATGCCAGGTGTTGTTTGAAAAACAGTCTAATTACCAGTTTAAATTTCTGTATGGTCAACCTATATACATTTATTTTCATTCTAGAATTTTCTGTTAACATAAATATTTTATCCTACTATTTCTTCCTCTTATTAACTTGTATACAGCATCCTTTAGTTAGATGGCTTCACTACAAGGCTTTGCATTCATTATCCTGTAGCTCCTTTCTCCATTCTCAACTTTTAGTTTAATTGCATTCAGCTAAACACAGATGAGAAATGCACACCAAAAATATCCTGACTTTTGTCTTGTAATTTACATGAATACTGCAATAAGTATTGGGAAAAATACCTCACTATCACATGTAATTGTCACCCTGCATTCAACAACATCCTCAGCCTTATGCTCCTTAAGTTACTCCTGGCCTACACATACATTTTTCTTAGAGTCACTGGATCTTGACTTTTATCATTAACAAATATTATTTCAATTCCATTACTCAGTCTGCAGAAGAATCTATCTTTTTCTGTACAGTACACAGGAACTTTTAAGATTGCCAAAGCATCTCAAAATGTGTCTCATTAGCAAATGGTCAACAGACTTTTTTGCCAAAAGTACTCTTTAAAATATTAAGAAATATCAGCTTTAAGACTTGCACAGAGTTCACCAACTAGAAACTTTTTGTTTCATCCCTGCTTGTGTGAGCTTGTAACTCTTCTACATTTACTTTGTCAATATAAATCATCTTCAATTAAGCTTCTCATTATGTTTGAATCAAACTGCACTGCTGAATGCCAAACAGACAAAGCCGACTGTTATTCCTTTATCTAGCAAAGCATACAGAGCATTAGAAGCTTGTCAGGGCCAAGTCTCATCTAATCCTAAAAAAAATTACCTTCTATGATGCCACTAAAAACAGATTTTCCATCTGTCAAAATAGAATTTAATTATATCCTAAACAACCAGTAAAAATTCTATGACTTCTCTTTTCTTAACCTTCCAGATCCTTCAAACATTCACAAAGAAGAAAATGCCAACATTTCTTCTAAGATTTCTTCCAAAAATTTCTAGATCCAAAGTCTCAAAAAAGCCTTGCAGCAGCAATATAGCATTTATGCAATTGACTCAACTTTTATTGTTAATTCATTGACTTAAATAAGTTACAATTGCAAATAATCTTCAGAACAGTACTATACATAATTTTTTGTACAGATTCATTAGCTTAAGGGCTACATAACTGCTGAACATAGCATAAGTAAAATAATTTGAGAAGAGAAAGGAATTTATTCTGCTTTCAGGTCCTGCTTTCAAAAGATTCATAACGCTTGTAAATGTCAGTTGCATCAGTAAATATTTTTTCATACTAAGCATCTTACCCTTTTTCAATTTGCGAACAGCTAACATACAATGGCTAGGAGATAAATCCCATATTCTTAAGGTTTTGTCATCACTTACAGTGGCACAAATAGGTAAATGAGGATGAGTAGCTAGACCCCAAACTTCCCCCTCCATGTGACCCTGAAAAAACACAATGATTTAGATTTCTTTTTATTTTAAATTGAAATATGAAATAATACATTTAAGACAGTAAAAAAAAAAAAAAAAAAAAAAAGAAAAAAAAGAGAGAACATGCATGATTTAGAGGATAATAAATATCTGAATAAAAACACAGAACACCTGAAAAAAATTCACTTTGGAGGTTTTGGTGGACAACCAACTGGACATGAGTTAGCAATGTGCACTTGCAACCCAAAAAGCAAACTGTATCCTGGGCTGCATCAAAAGAAATGTGACCAGCAGGTCAAAGGAGGGGATTCTGCTCCTCTATTGCACTCTGGTCAGACTTCAGTACTGTGTCTGTCTCTGGAGTCCTCAGCACAGGAGAACATGGACCTGTTGGAATGGGTCCAGAAGAGGGCCACAGAAAGGATCAAAGGGCTGGAGCACCTCTCCCAGAAGTCAGGCTGAGAGAGGAGGGGTGCTCAGCCTAGAGAAGAGAAGGCTTCAGGGAGGTATTGTTGCAGCCTCTCAGTACTTAAAGGGGCCTATGAGAAATATGGGGACACTTTTTAGGAAGGCTTGTAGTGACAGGAAAAGGGGTAATGGGCTAAAGGTAAAAGAGGATAGATTCAGACTAGATAGAAGAATGACATTTCTTATGACGAGGGCGGTAAAGCACTGGGGGAGCTTGCCCAGAGATGTTGCAGATGCCCCATCCCCAGAAACATCCATGGCCAGACTGCATGGGGCTCTGAACAATCTGATCTCTTTGAAGATGTTCTTGCTTACTGCAGGGGGTTTGGACAAGATGACCTTTAAAGGTCCCTTCCAAATCAAACTATTCTATGAACCAGGTTTTTGTTTTACCTTAGGTTCTAATATTTTCTTTTAACAAATACAGTTCTTTATCTATTGCACTGGCCACTCTGAAAGGAGAGAATCCGGAGTTTTTTATTTAACTATGAAAGAAAATACTATGTTGATGCAATGTAAAAATCTGTTTAGTAGTCAAGCTTTAAAAAATGCACTTGTTTGGTATGGCAAAATGTTTTATATAATTACAAGTAAAATCTCAAAACAAACAGCAAGGAGAATACTCTTAAAAATAAGAGTAATTAGAACTGAAGAGAAGTTAATAAGGCATTTGGAGGAGGACCTACTGTTTAACACACTTTTCTTATTTTTTCAAAACACATCTATGATCTTGGTTTGTTTGGAAGGATTAACTCATTGAACAAACTAGTAATGAAATTCTATCTTGCTTATTAAGGAGTCATAATGGTCTAGTCTAACTAAAAGTGACAGTAACTCGTTAACTTCATTAGTAGTTAAAGTGCTTCTTATTGCACAAGTCTTACTTGAAAAATAAAATCATATTTGTGGTATGACAAATTTGACTGATATTTAACACATACCTGAACCAGCAGAGTTATTGGTCCACTTTTATCCACCTCCAATATTTCACCATTCTTTGTGCCCACTAGAATATGACCATGTCCTAACGATATGGCACGTATTGAAGGATTATCTTCTAAAAGGAGACCTAGAACATTAAAATGTTAGAAGATGGGATTCTCAAGTTTGCCTTAAAGAGGATTTTTCACACTTATGTATATTACATTCCCACTAGAGAAAAATCTACTCAGTAATAAACAGTGAAAATATTCCAGCATGAAACATGTCTGGGTTCATTTGGGAGGATTTAGCAATATATCAAGAAGCCTAATCAGCCTGACTCTATGCATGTGAAGTATCAACAATAGCAATATATTGCTACCAATTATGGTACCTCAAATTCTAGCTTTTTGTAAACAAGCTATGAGAATGAGACTCTCTGGAGTACAATGTTTTCATTAATGAGTATTTACATTCATCATGTTTGAAAATCAAATCATGTACTTTAGAGCACAGCAAACATAATTTTAAGGGAATGGAAGAGAAAAAGCTATTCAGAATGAAAATAAAGGCAACTGTAAATTAACATTAAGATCAAGTGGTAGAAACAGGAAATATAGGAATTAAAATATTCTTTAATTATTTCAAAAGACATATCCATATACAGAAAATTAACTACTAATACCTTACAAAACTAACCACAATTCTGAATTCCTTCCTTTCTCCGAAACAAAAAAGATCAGGCAAGAGACTTCATGATCAAAACATAATGGGCTTTTTGTTGGCCACTTTAATAAAAACAAAACAAAACAAGAAAACACCTAGATGATAAAAAATTTACATCCAGATCAATTAATTTAGGCTAATAGTAAGCTAAATATTATGACCTGCACTCACCAAATGTGCAACCAGACCCTACAACACATGACTCTAATCCCAATAGAAAAATTACTTATTTAGAATCAATAAAGCTTAAAAAAAATTTTTAGTATTCATTATGTCAAATGTGGATTTCCTCTTACTTGAGAAAGCAATTTCACAAAGATTTCTAAAGGAAGTACCTTAAAAATAGAACAAAACATAGGATAAAGTCTGTGTTACCTTTGGATCCAGGAGCCAGGGCAGCCCTTTTGATGGCATAGGTTTTGAGACAACGTTCAAAGGTATCATCCCAGAGAGCTACTACCCCATCCTTTCCTCCAGTGACAAATCCCTCGGGGAAAAGAAATAAAAAACACTAGTTATAATTGATTTTTATCTTTCCTTAATTTTTCAGTGATTTCTGCCAATACTGAAAATGGACCATATACAACACTGTAATGCACAGAGCTACAGATGTTAGAGATGAAAAGAACAGGAGCCACAAAATGAATGATTTCTCCTCCTGATGAAGGCAGCACAGTTCTGTACATTGCATGTACATGGCCTGGATTAAGAAGTTCTAACCTGTATGCTTCTACCATTCTAGAAAAATAAGATAATATACTGCAATGTTTTTCCTTGATATTTAGCCTTCATATTCCTTTGGCATCTCTTCTCATTACACAAAACCTGACTTAGTACTGCACAAATTTGATTAGTAATTATATTTTTCAAATATATGCACATTTCTGCCATGCTATCTTTAAAAATTATATATAGATATTTTAAAAAGCAACAGGTATGGTTGATACTGAAATCATTAGTTCTTTCCCTCAGTTCTTGCAGTATGAATAACACATCTGTTGTCCAATGCTACTTTTCTGAAACACAAATATTGGGAGGTGGAGTGTCTTGGTCTAACCTAGGAAAACCCCAACATATACATAACTTTAAAGACACAAACGGGAACACTCATCCATATTTAAGCACATGCTTAAAGGCTTCCCTGGGGTAAAAAGAAACTCAGAATCTGGAGAAAGTACTTAATGATCTACAGATTGAATTCATCTATGGGTAGACAGTAATTACAGCACAAAATAGTGCAAGTATGGTCTTCCTTTAACAAGCTTGCATATTCCACTGAATTTACTGATGCTTAAATCAGTTCCTGTTATTTCTTCAGTAAGAGGTTATGAAAATTACTGAATGTCACTGACCACAAGGGTTTGAGAAAAAGCATGCTACATAACAAGAATAAGAGACTGCATAAACACTATTTTGCATTAATGCATAAAACACTATTTTGAATCTGGAGCACATAAGGCTTTTCTGTAATGAAAATAAGGACATGGATTCCTGAATCTGGGAAAGGTTTAGTTTTATCATAGACTTTTTTTGTCCAGACATAAAAAAAGCAATGAGCAGTTTATTTACTTTTTCCAATGCGTGCATGCTGAACACAGGACCATCATGTGCTTTGACAGTTTTTATGAGAAACACATCTCTCCAAATACACACATCCCCCGTGGAGGTTCCAGAGAACGCCATTTCTTCTGTCCAGCCATACACTGCACACATCATTGTGTCAGTTCTTCCCAATGCACCTATGCAGCCCTTTCTCCCAATTAGTCCTCCTCCTGGTTCAGACCAAAAACAAGTCATTAGACATCTGCTTGGAACTATAGTACAAGAACTATATAACCATACCCAGAGCAATAAGTCCTTCTCTTTTAGTCCTCCCATGCTCTCCAAAAAAATGAGTTTGAGATCTCACAAAATAAATTTTATTATTTGTCAACTTTCACTACAATAAAAACCAAAACCAACCAAAAAAAAAAAAAAAAAAAAACAAAAAAACCCAAACCAAAACCCACCAAACAAAAAAACCCCAAAACTCTAAAGACCCCACCTTACTTATAACTTATTACTTGAATCTGGATTTGAATAAGTACATATACTCACATAGACATATACAGACAAAATGTGTAAACTTGCATCTAAATATGCATTTGTAAAATTGCATCTAAACAAAAGAATTAATATCTACCACACACAGTTCATAGAAACTATGAAAAAAAGAAAAAAGTTTAGATCTTCCTATCCCACTTTTTTCATGATGTTCAGTGAGAGGATTTCTAACTTTATTTTAGAGGTTTCCTTATAGAAGCCTATGGATAATAGAAACGTTACAGATATATATAAATTTTATAATTCTTTCATATCTAAAATCATTTGGCAGTTATAGCACACAGTAACTTCTTGCTGGATAGACAGATTTATATCATCACAATGATATAAAACAAAGCAGGGAAACTTCATGTGGTATAACACAGAATTCTCTCAGGATCTGACACCTCATATTGCTCTTGCACTGAGACACCAGATCTTGGAACGCCCTGCCCTTAGCAGGCACTGATGACAAGCTAGTCCAGAGCATGTTCTTCATGTCACTTCTCCAGCAAGAGCACCTGCTCTACTGCACATTTCAGAAAGCTGGCATTTGTTCAGGTGCACTGATACTCAACTCCTCACACAAACACTGGGTGTGTTTCCTGGGGAGGTCACTGCCTCACCAGTGTGCCAGTGACATTTCACACAGATGGGCTGCAGCATTAGAGAAATCTGATTCCTCTGGCTGAGCAGTGCCACAGAGCAAAGCACCGTTTTAAACAATTTCCTTTCTTCAAAATCACCATGTCCAAGCTTTTATCATAGCTAGGATATCTTTCTAAAGAATTTCCAGTAGCTCTTTTAGTAAATATTCTGAGACACTTTGTTCTTTCTACAGATAGCAAGCTCAATTGTGAAAATTAATAATTTACACAGACTTCAACACCTTGCTCTCAGGCAATCTTGATTAATTTCTGTTGGAGCTAGAACTGAGAAAAACAGTGTAATTTTTTTCATCACAGAGTTTCCTCTATATAATTAATCTTTATCAGGACTCATGTGAGCTAATGTGCATAAATTCTGCATGAACAATTAGAACATTCTTAGCAGATAAGTTAGTCACTGCACATATGTCTTTACCTATGAGGTGTGAAACAATGATGTTCACACAAGTATCAGGGAATGGCTTTTTCACTGTTCAAAATTTCTCATGCAGAAATAACCCTGGTTATTAATTCTCAAGATCAACAACTGGATGTGTCCTCTTCAAGTACTTTGTCTGAATTTTGTATGTGAATTTTTTTATAACCTTATTTATATTTGTGCCTTTTAACAGCATATGTGCTGTAAAGGTTTTTCTTCCAAAAACTGGTCTATGATTTTAGAGAAGCACGGTAAAATTTTCAGACATGTCATATTATTACTAGATATAAAAACAGACAGTAGAAAATGCAGGGTCTTTTCTACTCACGTTAGCTCCATGGCAGATGATCTTAAAAAATTTCCACTACTGCCATAATGCCAATTAACATTATTACTGCTAGGGCAACACTAACTAAGAGATATAGAGAGAAAATATTTGCCTTTCATGCACGAAACATACAGTAAATGATCAATAGTTACACTGCCAGTAACTGAAAATGCTCTAATTCTGAAAAGTGCTCTTACCTGCTCTCCGCCAGAATTTCATGTGTTTAATTCCAACTGTAATCAATTTATCAGGCATGTAAGGATTAATCTTAACAACAAAAATCTTATCTTTGCTTCCCCTGAAATGCAAAGCAAAATAATTTAAATGAAAGTATAACTCTTAATATTTTAAACAGGTTTGGGAGGGGGTTTTTTTGTTTGTTTTATTTTTATGTATACCTGCTCTATCTTGCTAACATTTACTTTCAAATCATTACTAATAGTTTATTATGAGCGACTAGAAAGTTAAAGAAGCAACATACTGAGTCTTGTTCTATTTTCATTAGCCTTCAGTTTCCAAGGTGAGTAATTATATTACTTCAAAGAGGCACTAGGAAGTATTTTCTTTGCAAAAGAAAATATATTTGCATTTAGTTTGAGTATATGACATTTAGATCTTTGCCAGCTCATAATGACACATAAAGGAGTAGTCACAAATCTTATTTTAAATTCACTTATTTTGAAAACAAAGTGCCATTGTCATTCATCATTTAGCTGGTGTTTCTGTTTTTCTTAGAAAAAATTTTATGCTGCTGTTACATCTTTAATGGAAATTAGCTGGTTCTAAAAGTATTAAAACCTCTTGTGTTTTAGATTTCTTACTATGTTTCTATAAAGCTAATGCTTTGCTTCAGTCCTAGAGTTTGAAAAACAGCTTTTGATTATGTTTGCTATCTATGCAAAGCTATGCTTTCAGGTTGTTTTTCTTTGTTTAAATTGCAGAAGAGCCCCCAGTCCCTAATTTTTCCTCCTTTTTCAAAAGTAGAAATAATCTTTTATTTTCTGTCCTTTCAGACCACTAGATGAACTACTGGCTGAAAGCATGAAAAAGTTTTTTTCCAAACTCAGAGTCATCTTCAAAGTACACGTGCTGCTCTCAAAAATTCTAATCAATTCCTTTGTATGGGTGGGAGAAACAAACAAAAAAAAATTAGGTGAATGGCAGACAAATGTCTTCAGAAAAGCCAAGCTAACAGGACTTTTGCCAAGTATCTGTTCATTGTCTACATCATCTATTCAGAATTTTCATTCTTCAGTGGATAAGAAAGTTAACATGTGTTTAAAAATAAAATGAGAGTAAATGAAATTAAAAAGCAATAATTACTTATGATGAAAGGGTTGAAAGGGAAGCTGACACTTTTTTAATTGTACTGCAGAGAGTAATAAATCTTTTTTAAATTTACCTAGAACAATGTCTAGAGTATAAGCACTGAATCCAGACAGAATGGGACAAAACTCTCTCACACTACTGCTCTAAAATTAGATTAGTCTGGTCAGGACTGAGAAAGGAAAAGGAAAGAACCCTGAAGAAAAAAGAAGTCTGCAAAACAACTGCAAATGAATATCCCAAGAAAGGTGTGACCTCTAATGAAAAAGATCTGAACATATCATATATCACCATCTTTAAGAAAGTAAACAGAAGTGCAAAGAGCTTGAAAGAAAATATTCCAGAACACAGCAATGTCTTCTCTGCCATCTTCTTCACCAGTTGAACAGTAACTGTAATAGTTCTTGTTGATTATCAGACCTTCATTTACTTCTTTCCACAGAAAGGTTTTAACATGACATAAATGTCAATGCCTGCATCACTCACAAAATAGAAACTGCTAATTTATTAGAGAATTCTCATTCTTTAATGAATATATTTTCCTTACTGTCATTTGATAGTAAATCTAGGCACATATTTTAAAACATAGTTAAATTCCTACCTTACTGCTGAAAGCTTTTCTCCTTTCTTCCAATCCCAGAGTACAATAGTGTGATTGTCATCTATTCCAACAGAAGCCAATCGTTTCCCATCCGCTAGAATAATATATTTATCATTAAGAGAGTAGATAGATAACTATGTTGCAAAAATAAGAAACCATATTAAAAATATTATAACTTCACAAATAAGAAGAATGTACAAACAAGTAAATAAGCATATGATGTTTTTAGAGGCATGTTTTTTCATCTATTTGCTTTTAAACTTGGATGAAGTGTGGGACTTTAAATTATCCTATCTCAAATTTGAACTTTGATGCCCTCTGTTCATATTAAACCCCTTGTTAAGTTAGCTGCTGACATAGTTGCATAAAAACATTCACCACAGGTTGTTCTTGTGAAAATGTTAACTCTGAAAATCTCTGTCCATTCCTGAACAGGAAAGCACTGAAGCCATACCATGAAATTTGTGAAATGCCCTTAAACTTAGTAGTACTATGAAGTCTTGGAAAAGTTTTGACACATGTTCCACATTAACCTTCAATAAACAAGATGTTTGTGCTCACTCAAGATCAATGACTTTCTGACATGTATCCATTTTTGGAATTGCTATATATCCATGCCAGAATTTGAGAAATGAGATTCATATCTTGAAGAAGGAGAACAAAAGTAAGAAGCATGAAAGACCACAAACCATACATCTTTGTGATCACACATCCTCGCTGTGAGTTCAGAGATCTTATCCAGTAAATCCAAACAATTAAAGAATGAATAGAAGTTAGTGGAGCAGACGAAATTTAATATTGGTACGGGAATTTAATGGAGGGCGTGTAAAAATCTCAAGGGATGTAACTGTTAGTCTTACGTTATTTTAAGATGGAGAGAGAGCCTGTGTTTCTGACCAGAACAACTCCCTGACTGGACTTCGTGAATGTCTCAGTGTGCTGCCCACATGGCTTTCAGGATTTAATTTTAAAAACATTGCATGCCTGATCAATTTGCTCCAAAAAGCTTCTTACAGTTGTCAAGCAGACACAACACTCCAGATCTGTGCACCTGCCTCGTACAACCAAAAGAAATTCTGAAGTGCTCAGCTCAGCTGTTAAACAGGACAGTAGCTGCTCTCGGAATTCCTATGTGCAAGACTCCAAAGGAGATCTTCCTAATGAATGTTCATTTTAAGACAGTGTCTCTCATTTGACATTGAACACTGGAGACTATTTTTAATACCAAATTTTCAGTGTAAAGGAACCCCCAGTTTCTCAATTATCTTGTATTTTCACAAAGGAAAAGTTTAAATAAATAAATAAATACTTATTACCTGAAAAATCAACAGCACAAACACCATACTGGTGATAGCCCTTTAATACTGAGAGTGGCTTTATTGTTTCTGTATCCCAAATGTGTATTGAGGAATCTCGACCAACCTGAAAGTATACATATTCATAACCATTTTTTTTCCGTTTCTCAGTTATTTTACACAATTACTTAAAAAGTATTAAGAATTCCGTCAAAAAGTTTTTGAAAAAAAATACAGTGATAGAATTTTCCTAGTATTACTGCTGCCTGGCTAGCAGAACATTATTCCTATTGCTGCTTCCCAAATACCACTTCCCAGCTGACTTAGGCACATTAATCACAATTAACTGAAGTCCTCCTGGTGGGGGGGAGAAGCCCTTAATTGATTGCACTGTAGCATATTTATTCCATCACTTTTTCATCAATCATTCCCTGTCTAAAAATAAAAAGGTTATTTTTATTGCTAGCATGTCAGCTTCTCTATGTTTCAGAAATCAAGGTGACTTCTGCTGCTTTCTGGTGTCATTACAAGGCAGATTCTAATACACTGATACCTGTGGAGTAATTTCCACTAGAATACACTAATGTAGGTAACAAACCTGGTTAAAAATGGAATATAGCTTGCTCTTTTCACCTATGTACAAAAGCACTATTAGTCAGCACTTAAAAGATTATTTGCTCTTCCAAGGATTTTGCACCTCAGTGCACAAATTAAAAGGTTGCAAAACCAGAAGAAAGCTCTTGCATTTAAGGCTCAGAAAAACTAGGATCTATTTCTGGTTTTGTCACAAACTTAACATGAAATATTTGTAAAGCTTTTCAGAACATCCACTATCAGGAAGATCTGAACCAGGTTGGCATGAGGAATTTGATTACTGCATTACCTGGTTTCTTTATAGTATACAACAGTATATAATGTGTATGTATAAAACAGTATATAATGGAGTATATCTTTCTGCTGATAGCCTAAGTTATTGTAAATTCAGGGACATTTTTATTCATAGCCTTTACTACTCCAAAATTAAATCAACTACTCAATTCTTACATTTAGGGTTAATTTTTTAACTGGCCTACAGAGTTATGTTAATCTCAACATTTTTATAGAAATCAAGAGCAATAAATAATGAAAAGTAATAAATAATAACAGAAATAAACAAAAGTTTATTTCTATTAAAAAATTCAGTTCATATTTTCCAATTTATTATACAATAACAAGAGCAGCAATAATAAAAATTATAAGCATAAATAAAAAACTCTGAAACATCAGCTCAAACCTTCAAGTCCTAGTGTATAAGTATTTACCAGAACACTTATTTGTCTGAAAACACGAGTGAAAATAATTTACCTAAAATAACTGTCTGGCAAAAGATAAAATTAACTATTACAAGTATTATAAAATAAACTCAACTTTGTATGCACAAACAGTACATAGTTTGTGTACAGGTGATAATGAAAAACAAAATGCATTAAAATGAAATGCTAGACAGTAACAAGTGCTCATTTCATACTACAAAACAGTAAATTAATGCAATGTTAATATATCTAACTTCACAAAAAAAGATATTAAAAAAATATATTTTATCTGCACATTTCTTCCACCTATTATCAAGAAGCTGCAACAATTTTGAATAAAAAATATTCTATTCATAGCTTTAAGTGAGGTTCAGAAAAACTATGGACTATAGACTCTTAAAACATAAATAACTTATAATATAAATAACTGTAAAAGACCATTTCTGTGTCAGCTTTTTACCATGATTCCATCTGCAGCAGAAATGCAGCCCTGAATAAATTCACCTGAATAAATGTGGGCTGGACGCTCTTCCCCCAAAGACCCCCAAGGCCTTTCTAAATTCAGTATAACAACTTCAGAAGGTTACTGTAGATGACCGTGCCTCCCACCTGGCCTGTAGCCACATAATCCTTTAGGGGATGGATGGCAAGGCAGAGAATGTCATCGTCGTGGCCCAGATAGAAGCGCTGCGTGTTCTGCTGCCGGTTGTACACGACGCCCACGGCCGCCACGTGGTAAACAATCTCCCCCGTCTGCGTGTAAAACAGATTGCTTCGACAGTCGTAACCTCTGTAACTAATTAAACAAAAAAGGCCTGCTCACCAAACTCATCACCACATGTACTGAAACGGATGAAATTATGCTGCATTCATTTTGTGCATGTAAAACATTACTTACCAATTACTGTTTGGGTGGTTTAAAATTATGAATATACTTTCCCGTTCTTAAAGAAACGCCAATTTCTTAATCTAATTCACTGTTCAGACATCAGTAGCACAAGCACTAGTGTAAAAGTGGCACTTAATTGTTACTTTCCACAGCTAGTTTAGAAGAGAAAGTAATAGCTAGTAATTTTTTCAGACCACATGGAGAAGTTGGGCATGCAACATGTAGTTAAGTGAAGGAGAAAATGTCCAAAGTATTAGTTATGGTTATTTCCTACTGCTCAAAAATCAGGCAGCAAAACATCATAGCTTCTGGAAACTTGACAACAGAAAACAAATGCACAATTTTTTTCTAGAAGAGTTTCTTTTTTTGAAGGAAAACCTGTCTGTTTTCTTAGTGATACAAGAACTGGCATGAGTAGCCTAATTCCCAAGTGAGGTGTGTATGCACTATCTCAGTACACCAATTTCTTCTGAGGACTGACTAAGATCATGGAGTTATGTACATCTTTCCTTACGTACACAGTGCAACCATATGCACTGGGGAAGCAATGAATCTGTAAGGCAGCTGACCAACTTTAGTTTAATGCATATTCCAAAAACCATGGATCCATGTTTGTAAACACTAGATCTATGCATTACTGGAAAACAACAGAGCACATACTTGAAGCAGATTTGATACAATGTATTTCTTTTGGCTCACCTACATTACACACAATGGTATTTATGTCATTGGCTGTGATTAGAGAAAAATTACTAAGATCACCACACAAAGTTTTTAAACAGACCAGCAGATAATCCAGGGCCACTGTTCCCCAGAAGAAGAATATTGAATTTCACGAACTTGCATCTCAAACTTTTGGAAGATCATGAAACTCCTCCCTGCCCAGTTCTCTAACCTGTCCAGGTCTCTCCAGATGGCAGCACAGCCATTGGGTCTGCCAGCCTCTCCCCCCAGCTTTGTACTGTCTGACACGCTGTGAAGTCCAAAGCTGGGTCTAATTAGATCACAAAAATAGAGTCGTGAACTTCTTAAACCAGAAAAAATTGTGACAGCACAGAAACAAAGCCTTTAAATAACGCTCCCTTCAACTCACTGTTTAGATTGGTATTCACATGCAGATTCTTAACTCCAGATTTGATCCTAGTCCAGCAACTTTTCAGTGTCTCCTGAGTTATTGTCCCTTCAAGGTATCTAGCAGAATCTCTCTTCACATTTGATCTGAGGCTCAGCTATGTCTGCTCCCTGCTCTTCTCGAAGTGACCAACAATTTAGACTCACAACACAAGTGCAGGCTCTCCAGTGCTGCTTTGCTCTCCCTCCACTTTCATCCTTCACTAACAACCTTCCCCTGGTGTGCAGATGTTTTGGAGATGATTTCTGCCTAACCCAAAGTGCTGTCTGCTTGCAGCCTTCTTAGATGTAAGGAACAGAATATACAATGACCTACAGTAACTATGAAGAAAGAAAACAAAAATAACCTATCACCGTATGTAACATCACCATTTTAAGTACATGACAACACTCATTTGGGAGCAGGGATTTTAAAGGCAGTCACAGCACCAAAGAAGATGCCTGAACTTATTGTTGCTCAGACATCATTTTCCTGTGCTTCGCTCTGCACTGTGCTCTGCTAAACACACTCTTTGCAAGCACAGAGTAATTTAAAAAAAAAAAAAGGCCAAATATTGACCCTAAAGGAGAATATTACAAAAAACCCCAGAACAAACAAACAAAAAAACCAAACCAAAACCCAACATCTATGAAAATATGCATGCTGAAAGAAACTGAGCAATTTCTTGCAAGCTTAGCAGTCACCTATAAAAGTGAAAGGTATGAAGACAGCAAAAGGGTTTTAGGTCCTCCTACATACAACCCAGAAACTCAGAATTTTCCCAGCACATCATAACAATTGCCTAAGTTAAACCTAGTGAATCTGAGTAAATTAATGCTATGTATCTCAGCACTACTCAAAATATCCAAAATGTATCTAGGATGCAGTAAAATAGTTCTTATTACTCATAACTTCTTGTGATAAAAGTTAATTATTGTTAATTTCCTCTAGTTATTACAAAAATTAGTACAATCAGTTGTTTACAATTAAAATGCAACATATTTTGCCAATATATCAAGCAGTGCCAACAAAGACTCTTTGCCACCAAATTAAACACATTTGGCCTTTCCCATGTGCCAGTTTACTAACTGCTTGACAATATGGGTATTTTTCACCAGAGGGAAAGTAATGGGCCTAGGTTAAAGAGCAATGAAAAGAAGCATACTTCAATGTAGAAGATCATTCCCTAAGAATATTCTACACAGCTCCAAAATACTTATATCTCCATATTATTAAACCAATTTAGAACTGAGATTATTAGCTAATCTCTGAAAAAGCATTAAGAGAAATTAATTATTCACATGTGGAAAACAAACCAAAACAATTTACAAAGCATCTTGATTAGCAAATATAAATTAAATAATAATGAAAGCAAGTTCTGTATTATAGTTACTGGATAATATAAAACAAGGCACAATAAGAAATAAAACTGCACTCTGCCATAGTTAATTATCCAGGATTGATTCAGGTTAATATGACAGCAACTATTATGAAGAAGCTGTAGCTTCCTCAGTGCTACATATGGAAAGATAATTGCCATTACCAAAGTCATGAATAGCAGGCGCTGCATTCAATTTGAGATTAAGACATGTAAACATAGGTGTTCACACATTTGTCAGATACATTAACGCCTACATTTTAATCAACAGTGTTTTATTCAATACACTCAGTTGAGCCTGCAGGGCTGCTCAGCTGGCCAGCCATCAGCATTTCATTTTAGCTGAGCCAAATCACTCCTTATGCTCCACTGACTGGATCTCCAATGACTTTGATGGAAGTTTAGATATACACATAAAATCATCTCCTTTTGAGCACATCACTGAATTCTGTCACCTGAAGCTGAACCCTACCCACATTTGCAGGTTACACACCTATATCCCACTAACAGGCAACTTCACAAGTACTGTCCTCTCTGGGAAAAGTCAATGTCCATAGCTTGTCTAATCCTGTAAGAGTTTCAAAATTTGCATGTTAGTCTTCAAGGTGTATGTGGGAAGTTCCCACATGCAGCCCAACCCTCTCCCAAAAATCTCTTCAAGAACCAAATGTCAAACTAACATGACTGAGAACAGAGTCTTTAGTAGAGACTAAAGATAGAGACCTATTTTATAAAAAAATATTCTGCATATCAGTAGTTTTCTCAAGAGGACCCATTCATAGGCTATTCCCTTCAGATATTATTTGTAGGTACTTGTAGGAATCCATGCAAGGTGTTATAAGGCTCTCCTTACAGAGCATTCCCAAATCATCATGAAACTGTTAGCAGGTATCATCTTACACTAAGGTTAGTTCAGTGAATATCCTGAAACTAGATTGAGCTTAAATACTTTGCATATTGAAAAATCATTCTATGATTCTATAAATATTCAAAAATATATTAAAAAAAAATTCTTGTGAAATCAACAGCATAGCTCTGAGAGAATACATGGCAAGAGTATTGTATGTGCATCCTTATGTCCTGTCAGCAAAAAGAAAGCATTATAAGCATAAAGTCCAAGAAAAAGGTTCTGAATAGTTCATGTTTCTGAACCACCACCCTGCCAAAGACATGGCAGAATTAAAATACAGGAAAAATCAAAAAGAGGCCAGATTTGTACACCAATTTAAAAACGTGTTTATGATCATGACTGCACCTGATCTCTTAGAGAAAGAAGACACTTATAGAAGTTCTTTCCTCATTCATATTTGTCAGAAGATGGTTCACATACTCTGAATTTTATTCCCTTCCAAAACAGGAAGTAACCAGAGGTTTAAGAGATTTCTTACAGGTTAGCAGGAGATTTTTAGAAATTTGTCTTTCAAGGCAGTTGACAAATTCAAAACACAAGACTAACAAGCTCAAAAACAAAAGAAAAGAAAAAGAGCTTCCGACTCGCCTAATTAAAAAAAGCACCACTTCTTACATTTTCAAGGAACATCCAAGACATTTCCATTGCAGCTAAAGAAAGATGAAGAAAAGCAGACTTCCTGAATCAGAGAATATGCCTATTACTCACTTGGATGTGGGTCACTTTAAAGTTAACAGCCTGGACATTGAGAAAAATCTGTTGTTCAGCATGGATTCTTCATTAGTTTTCTTGATGCCCATTGGGTAACCAGACAGAACTCAACAGGATATTCTACTTCTGGTCATTCCTGGATATTCTGGTCAAGCTTCACTTCTGTTGTGAAGGAAATAACAATAATACCAAAGATCCAGGGCCCTTGCTTGTGCTACATCTTCTTTAGGATCATTTGGTTTTATTCTCAGACCAAATTTTAAAGACTACATACAGCAGCTACCCACCTTAAGGCATTTTTTATATAGATATAAAAATCTTCAGCTGAGAATTCTAGAGCACCAAAAGGAGAAATAAAAAACCCCAACTCTGTACCAAGCTTCCCAGTTGTCATTATTTCCAAAGCTACTACTCAGACTACATGTCTTCTGCAGACAAAATTGCTGATTTGAATATTGACAACTCTTAGCCAATTATTTTATTAAGCATTCCATGTGGAGCCCTACTAGAATTAATTAAGTGCCATTATAAAGACAGATAGTATGAGTACCTTCTCCCTGAAAAGATGCTGTATTTCTGCAAAGAGGTATCTTTTGAAAGGAAAATGACCTGCAACGTCTTACTTGAATAAAGGCTTTGGTTTTGTTTTATATCAAGAGAATTTATATTTCTGATCATTATTCTAGTGTAGTAATATCTAGTACCAGTTTGCTTTAATACACCACATCTTTTTTTCTGACAAAAATTCTTCACTTATGAAGAATTATGGGAAACTACTAATACTAATACTAATGATGAAATCGTAAGATTTCAAGGATGCATCCAAAACTCATTCTTCTACTCAAATTACCACCAAAAAGAGAATAAACTCATTGTTAACAAATTTTCAAGACCTATTAAGAATTACTTTTAATTCCTAAACTAAGAGAGGAACATGTAAGTTGCTTCAGATTAGGTACAAATAGTTTTTGGGTTTTTTTAAATTAACAAATCACTGCCAGAAACACCACTTTGTCCAGAACCTAATCATCTGCAATTAAAAAAGTTTCTGTTCTAGCTGTCAAAATCATGCATCAAAGAGAACTATTGCTTTCCAGATACTGAAAAATATGGGTGAGATTACTGAATACTTTATTTAGTCACCTGTATTCAAGCAATAAGTACCAGCTAAAGCTTGAGTGTAAATTCACATCAGAATTCATGTGTAGAATTAGTATTCTGGCGTCAAAGCTTTCTATTTATTTAGTGCAAATTTATTTCTACAGATATGAATAAAAACAGCAAATCATAAAGCAACAGACATAAAAGTCTTTAATTAGATTATTAAATCATAAACACCAGGCTACAAAATCAGTCTGCTTGCATATTTTAATGAATCTTAGTTTGCATACCCGTGAACAAAATGTAGTCTTATACTGTTCCCTGGAGCTCGCTCACGCCTCTTAGAAGCTGCACTTTTTCTTTTTTCTTTGCATTGCTCTTTAAGTTGAGGTAGATCTTCTTTGTAAACCTTTAAGAAAAAGCATACTTAAAAATTAAAAGGCTCACCAGAAAACTATGTTTCTGAGAATTCAGCTGCTGTTATCACTCATGAAAAAGTTATTCTGACTCCAATACCTGTAGCTGGTGACTGTTTAGTGCAACTTGGTTTAAATTGCATTCTAGGACTACATGTAGTATTTTTTCTCTCTGTTAATATTAATTAATATCTTACTTGTAAGTATTAATTACTATATTTTAATAACCTTGATCTTTTGAATGCATCAGGTAACAAAATTTCTAAAGGTTTTGGTCAGTTCCTGTGCAATCTCCCATGCTTTGAGATTTCAACAATCTTCATAAATGGCCAACTTAAACCTTCCAACTGCCATTAAAACTAAAATCTTTACCTGTCGACGATAGGTGATCTGTGTCTCTTGTTCAATTTCAGAGTCCAGCTCTGGAACATCAGACTGATCTGAATCTGATTCATCACTATTAGAATCAACCAGACTCTCTGTCACGAAAAAAACAGAAATAAAAAATTAAGCAACCTAAATCACAAGCCAGAAAGTTTCAACTACCTACTTAAAGTTTTTTATTTGATAATCTTAACTACAACATAAACTGCTAATAATTGAAAGGAACAATTCTGCAGCTACATAAGAAATAAGCCATAAATATGATCATTTTGGGGTTTGGAGTGAGTTAGTTTTTATTAGCTAAAATTATTTCATCAGCTTTAATGTTAGGAGGACAGGAAAAAAGAAGAAAATGAAATAATAAGTATAAATCAGAAACTAAGACTTGAACAAAATTAACAAAGGGTCCAAAGAGAAACTTATGTTAAAGCGAGCCACTGATGCAAGTAGAAATTCTTCAAGTAGGTTAGGAGGGAGGGAAAAAATCACAGATGGGAAGAAGGAGGCAAAATTTTTTGTGACTGCAGAGAAAAAGGGCAGTCATGTAAAGTTTGACATGTAGGAAGAGCCTATTATTGTTTCCTTCTGCATTTGTCACTGACAGGTTCAGCATTGCATCTGTATTTATTTACCTGTTTGCTGGATCCACACTGATACATATTCATCTGATCTGAGCAATTAAATGGTGAAACAGCCTGCTTTATTGTAACTCTATTCTCATTTCCCCAAAGGAGCCTCTAAATTCCTTTAGGAATTTCCAAGGGAGGCACTCATTTAACTGTTTTGATTTTAGGAAGCTCATGAGAATAATTGTTTAATTAGTCACTAGTGAAAACATGATCTTCATTTTTTCCCAAATATTAAACATCTATATTCTGCTTAAAAAGAAAAAATCAGTTATAATACTTAAATTATCATCTAAATGCTTCAAAATTTTAAACAAATTAGTATAAAACTGTATTTTTCCAGTGACACCTGAGCATCCAGTTGTCAATTTAGTAAAGGGTGATATATACAGAATTCAGAAATTTGTATCTACAATTTGAACTTTAAAAATTTTCCTTACAAAGGAAGCACAGCAGTGAAGGGTTTTTCATAGCCTTGCTAGCCTAAACACACAGGTGGGATAGTTTGACCACTGGCCAAATGCCAGTGCACAGATTTTTTTCATCTTCACCAAAGGTCAATTAATGCCAAACCAGGACTATAGGGTTCTGTCAAGTATTAGACAGCTCCATCAAAGTTTAAATAACACCAGCTGTTGCAATTGTGCAGACTGACAATTTTGACTATTTATTTCAATACTGGCACCAGAGAATTTTACCTCTCTTTTAGCTCCCTGCCTTCCAACCCTTTTACTGGTGTTTTTTAAAGTCAGTTCCTTACCTTGGGGTGCTATATGAAGAGTGTCCTTCAGCTTGCGATCGGGGACAAACTTCCACTGAAAGACAGAATGATCAGCTCCCCCAATGGAAACCACCCACTGGTGGTCGTGGGACCATCTGACGTTTGTCACGTGAGCAGAATGGCCAAGATACTTCTTAAACTTTGCTCCTAGAACAAGAATAAAAATCTCTCTCGATATTTGTGAGATAACTGTTCCAGACGCACCTCAGAAAATCAAATTAAGGAACCCATAGAAAAAGTAGTGTTTAATAAAGATATTCTAATTATGACTGGTATTTTAATCAATAGCAACAACTTTTTGTAGTTTTCACAGATTTTAATGCCTGTATAAGATACATTTTAAGTTTATGTTCCAAAACATAATAATCAAGTTAAACACAAGAACAGAAGACATATGATAGTGCTGTAAGAGGTCTACCAGAGATTTTTAAAATTTCACTGTATTAATTTTACTTTACTTTTTACAAACTAAGATTTTGACAATTATTACTTCTACTTTGAAAAAATACAGATATTTAAATCATGTATATTTAGGTGTGTTAAAACACCCCATATCCATGCTTGTAGCACAGGTTCCCAATGTACAATCTCAGTGCTGAGCACTTCCAGCAATTCATCTCCCCCCACGTTTAGCAGTAGAACTGTTAGTAGTAGTCCAGCTACATTCAGCTAACATTTTCATGGCTACATAACTACAACACAATCATTGGATGAGATACAAAAATGATGTTCCTAACAGCACTCCATTAGAAGTAATCTTTATATACCAGAAAAGCTTCTTATTTTTCAGAGCTGTTTGAAGAACATCATTCTACAAACCTTTCATGTTTAATGCTGGCTACAACTGCATGGATAGGTCTTAGCATATTTCTTCAAGCTTTATATACTTAAAGAAATGTTTAGGATGTTGTTTTTAAAGACTTATATTCCCCCATTTTTTAAGCTCTCTTGAAAAAAGTGGTATTAAAAACCATTTCATTTTCCAGTTTTCTAATACATTTTTCTTGAATAGTCACAATTTTAAAACATGCATATAATTGAATTTAAAAGGCACTACCTTTTCTTAGACATGGGTATCGAAAGAGCTTTACTATTCCATAATCATCAGCTGTAACCATAACTTGGCCGATAAAATTTGCATCCACAGAATTTATATCATTTATATCTGAATATTTGGGCCAGATTCCATTAACTTCAAGGCCAGAAACACAAGTCCATGATGCCCACTGAATGCCTTTCAATTCCTCCTTGTTTGTTACTTCTTTTCCACCTAAGCAAAAAATAAAGAGCCGTTTTTCAATATTCACTTATGCAATTTTAAAGAATGTAACATTTTAAAAATTCTCTAAAAATCGAATCCAAGTGCAACAGAATTAAAAACTGACTTCTGAAACTGTCCTGATCTAGTATTCCCTATTATGACCAACAGTATCAGTGAGAAGACTTCTCAAGACTATTTAACAGAGGATTATAGGTTTGATACTTTGTAGTATTTATTATTTCTTGGTATCTGCATGAGGCTGTGTTATTTTTTATATGTTTATCAAAAATACATGTAGTCATTCAAAGATAAAGTTCATTAAAAAATTCTGTTGCTGAATGATTGTAGAAACTTGGACTACTTAAAGCAAGAACTGAAGAATTCATATATAGCCACTGCAAATTACTAAAGCCACCAATTTTGTGCTTAGATCTTTTTAACATTATTTCACACCAGCTCTGTCTGCAATGAGATTGATCCAATCCCACAAAGTAAGAGCTGAGGAACTGAGTCAGACCAGAGGCCCATTAAATCAGTGCTGTGCCTTCTGGAAAGGCCAGAAGCCAAGGGCTGCAGCAATGCAAGGACAGTGCAGGCAAAGGTGAAAGCTGTGAGTCAGACTGAACACACACCTGCAGAAGGTGAGCAGGACAACAATTCCCTTCTCAGCCGTTCCATCACTAATCCATGTAAACAATGATTGACAACACTGCTTACACCCATAACTAAGTCCTGCAGGTCTTGTGCCAGGCAACTGTAAGTTCCTTAATTCAATTTCAATTTCAAGTGTTACACAATTTGATCATTATTTTGAAATATTTGGGAGATTCCCCTAACTCCACTGACTTTGATAAACCTTTTTTCATAAACAAGGTTACACAATCCCACATTCTAACATATGAAGAAACTCCAGGTTGAAAGCTGTCTATATAACTTAAAATTGTTTCTCCTGTGTCTATTTGTTACTGTCTAATTAAATTCTCACTATCATTTCTTACATATCTTCTGTTGCATTCAGTGCACAGAATCAAAGTTGTGCATAGAATGAATTAGATGCTTCATCAGAGAGTCATAAAAAGCTCCAAGGATCTGTGAATAAGGTACAGTGCAAAGCATAAATCTTGCATTAAGAATAAAGGGACAATATAAAAAGTGGTGATAATACACAATTACTACAAATATAAATACTACAAAGATGAGTGGGAAGAATACAGAATATTATATAAAGAGTGTATGCAATAGACAGAAGTCAAGCCTTGTGATAAATACTTCCATTGGTGTATTCTAACACAGACTACTAAAATTTCAAGCTTTTAGATAGTAATATGTGCATATGTCCTCTACAGAGGGAACTACCCAGATAGAAATTATTTCAAGACTATGGGACACTTCAGTCAAGTTTTCAGGAAAATTGTCTTGAAAACACTTGCAATAATGGGGTTGTCACAAAATAAGTTCCTCACTGTAAAAGCTCTTTTAAGTTGAATTCCTCAGTCTGCTGCATAGTTCTAGAAAACCAAATTCCTCTTCTGAATTGCAACATACTGATTATTCCACGCATTTTAAAAACCATTCAGTACAATCAAATGATAGTTCATTTAATATCCAAGCTCCATAAGAACAAACCTATTAAACTATTGTAAAATTAAATTTAAATGCTGCATTTTAATTCTTCTTTAAAAAGTGGGAAAAAAATTATTTTTGAGAAAAAAACAAATTATAAGGCAGCATCTTTAGTATAAAAAGATGCATTGGAAAGAAGAGTAAACATTTAAGGATAACTTAAGATAACTTTGCTGCTGTACTTATTCAAATTCAAATGCTCTTATGAACTTACAAAAAACTTACAAAATGCTTTAAACCAGGATTTATGTTTGGCTTTTTTTTACAAAACTGCTATTCTGTTATAGTAACAACATGAAGACAAGTCAGAATCTTACCTGGCATTCTGTAAAAAAGTCTCTTTCCATTGCCATCATTGGTCTGTAAGTATTTACTGTCTGAAGACCAGTCCATATGTGTGATGAAGCTTAAGGATCCAATACATTCCCCAACCTTCTTGTATCTCTGAACAACTCCATATATATCCACAGAGCTGTCATTGGAACCAACAGCTAGGAAATTCCCATCTGGAGAATATTTGAGTTCATGAATAGCTTCTTTCCTGTCTTTGATATGAACAACCTCAGTCATATCTCTGTAGTATGAAAGAAAGCATGTCATAAGTAGAGAAGAGCCTCACCACACTTAGTAGCTCCCATCTAAAAAGCACAAACAAGATTGTGAAATTAATATATTGAACTTAACTATCCCATGTGCAAACGTAACACTGCTGGTTTTAGAGTTGGTTAGTGCTTCATGGAGAAAAAAAAGATGGAAAGAGTGACACAAGAATGCACTTCACTGGGATGAGGGACAGTGAACAAAAGGAACTGTTCAAACTGGGCCCACAAGAAAATTTCATCAGGTAGATTATGAGATCTTTATTCACCCAAGGAAGGAAACTTCACTGACATGAGATGTGAATCTCATTTTCCCTTTAGAACTGTGGGATCACAGCAGCACAAGACAGGTTTTGTATGCATGATGTGCTGACAGCAGAATTCCAACACATGAAAACAATTCAGGAAGTAATGAAAAATTATTTCTTAGTAATACAAGGGTAATTCATAGATCTAAAACCTAAAATAAAACATTTCCTAGAACACTGCCACTCTCTGTAAATACACCAATATACTTTTCCAAATGGGTTGTTACAGAACAACATGAACACATGTAGCACACATTTAAAAAATCTGAGAACCCTCTGCAATTTAAAACAAAAATGTAAGTAACAACATGCATGGCCACAAGAGTATCCAAATATGAATAACACATCTCTTTTTAAGCTTTGTAACATACCTGACTCGAAGCACAGTGAAAGAGCCATCCTTCATTCCAAGGGCAAGGTGGATTCCGTCAGTACTAACCGCAGCACAGCGGATCGGCTCCTCCATGTTGCACCGGGCAATCAGAGCGTGGTCTATTAAACTCCAGATTCTAAAACAAAGTCATTATTTCAAATGTCAAGAGGGTGTGCAGCTTTGTCATAGATAACATGAAGCCCTCAATTTCTGCACGATGCTGAACATGGAAGTATCCCTATTTTAAAATTATTTTCCGCAACGAAAATTTAAGACAAAAGTGTGAATTTTGCATACAGAAAGAAATATTCTTATATTTTAAAGGGCCAGAATATCTCAAACGAGAAAATGTGGGGACAGAGTAATTTTGATTTTCTAAATATAAAAAATTATAGCATATGACAATACATACTTTTAGGCCACTCCTGCAAAAATTCCACTATTTTTCTAACCATTTCACCCAAAAACATAAAATAACAATTAAAGACTGATCAGTATAAACAACTTTTCCTAATAAAGAGTCATTATTGATAACTCCTTATAACTAATAATATTAAAATATGCAAATTTTTATAACAAGGTAGATTATATCTGTTATTTACAATCATATCTGGAATTTGAGAGAAATATTTCAATATTAATAACTGAATTATTGATTTGCTTAACTGTGTTACACTTAAGATATTTAAGAAAAATGCCAATACATTTAACTTACAAGAAAGAAAAGATGGTTTTAACCAAATATAGACGAACATGTAAGAGGGAGTAATCTGGTGGGCTTTCTCAGCATTTATATTGTGCTTACAATGCATAGAACAGGTTTGATGAAATTCATACGTTAAAAGTTAATTTGCAGCATTTGGAAAATAAATATGGTAAGAGTAAAATGTGAAAGTTTTTATCACAGTTTTTTTCATCTCAAGCTGTGCATGCTTAACATAACTCCTGAAAAGGAAATACTTAAAGGATATTTGTCTCTGAGTGCTAAATGTTAGCCTAAATGAAATGTTTTCAAATTTCATATATGGAGGGTTTTGGGAAATATATAATTCCACTGTATTTTATTACTGGAGAGCACCAATTTCCTGCATAACTTCACTGTAGAAGTACATCAATGCCACATTTTACCTACTTTTAAATGTCCACATTTCAATTAGGTTCCCTACAAAATGAGTTGATTGTATAAAACTGTGTGCAGTTTAACGAAGAAACAAGATTTAACCTGACTGATCGATCATCACTTCCAGTCATGGCCAGGGGTTTGGTAGGATGGACAGCCAAAGCCCACAGCTCTCCTTCACAGTGCCCCTGCATTATCAGGAAAGGCTTATTACGCTCATGCACCACAATTTCAAAAATTTCACTATCTTGTGTCCCAACGAGTATATGGTCTCCTCTCCAGCAAACACTTCTTACAGAGAGACCTGTAGAAGAGATTGTTACTGAGAGATACATCCTCAGAACTTGTAAAACAAAGGCAAAGTAGCAAAAGACAAGGCATAAAAGCAAGAAAATGTTAAGAAGTATCTATATCCCTTCTCTTATTTCTGAATTTACTTCTTTTACTCTTTCTATCTATTTCAGAGATAGTGGCATACTTGCACTTGGAACATAAACTATTTCATGACTACTTGGAGGATATATAGAGTATACCAAGAGGCAAGACAGTGGAGTAGTAGAAAATGCAATTAAGAAAATTACCAAGAAGACAGATCATAAAGGCAATCCTCAGAAGTATATAAGAAAAAAAGAGTGTAGGGAAAAGAATCAGGAAACTCCTTTTTATTCAAGATAACATATTTTTAAAATCTGCTTGCTCTGTCATGGGCTTTTGACAAGGCAAAAGTTTATGGTAAGGGTCTGTTACATCAGAAGTAAAGGAGACAAACTGGAGTGGAGAACAAGTCTGAAAGAATGAAACAGGGAATTAAACAGCTTTCAGTTACATGCATCAGAACTGGGAAGCAGCAGCTGAGTAAATTTAGATTTAAAACAGAGCCACTCTACTTCAGGGTATATTTAAAATTAAATATATTGCATCTTGTTGCAATACTTCACAATCTTGGTGGGAAGGCCATGTCAATTACACCACACAAAGACTTCACTTGTATTCATTCATGTATTGACCGAGTATCTCATTGCTATCAGACATTCTAGCACATTTTCTAATTCTTGGCAAGATATTAGAAAATAAAAAACGTGACTGGGGGTGAAGAAAACCAAATGGTAACAAAAGAAATACTGTGACATTAGTGCTTCAGTACAAGTTTGTATTCTTATCCCAAATCATCACAGCAACAATATGTGAAACACTCTATGTAAAATTTTAGCATGATGTGAACTGTAACTGAAGTCATAGTTATAATTAAGCAGTGTTCTAAGTTCCACAAAACTGTAGATAACATCCCAATCGTTTTAATGAAAATTTGGATAACTAGCAAATAAAATTGTTGTACTCCATTGTTTTACACCGAAGATCTCACTGCCTCAAGCTCTCTTAAAGCATTACTGTTTCTTGTTAAGAACTGCTGCTGTGGTCTAGAAACAATGCACATAAAAAATTAAATCCGTGTCTACATCCTCATCATATGTACTGTTTGTGAAAGTAACTGTGACCTTCATACTAGTGGGCATGATCTATTCTATTTTCAGCAAATAGCTCATAGTAACATACATAAATCAACATTTTGAGTTTTAAAGTCTTTTCATGTTCAAAACACTGATAGATTTCCTATCTTACTGGTATATTGAAAGTGACAAACTTCTCTTTACCTTTATATCCCTGGTCTGTTTCCCTGAGATCAATCACAGTAATTGGTTTAAAATTTAAGTCCCACAAGCGGACACAACCATCCCTGCCACCAGTGGCAAACCCCTCTTCACATGCATTCATGCTGAAAATTCCTGCCTAAAGAGAGAGCAAAGTTATTTTTAACAACAAACACATTAGAGAAAACCAGTATGCAAGTAAGACAAGCTTCAAATACGAGCAAGTCAGAAGTGGAAACAAATTCAAAACAAGCAGAATTAACAAGTGATAAACAGTAAGTCAATTGCTGCAAGAATGCCTTGCTTCTGATGATCATCATCACAGTGATGCTGCTTCTTATCCCTAGAAAGAGTTTAGTTTCATATCCTCTTGCCCTAGGACCTGCTCCAACTCTAATAAATGTCAGCATGAAGATTTCCCATAATCTCTGTTAGGCTTGCTTTAGGGCCTTTGTTGCTAGTACTCAGCTGCTATAAAACAACAGAAAAAACATCGGGGATTTTTTTTATTTTTTAAACCAAGGAAGATTGATTTAAAATTCAAGTTTAGAAATAAAACTTAAGAAAAATAATGATCATGCTACACCATTGAAAAATTAATATAAATTCTTATTTTAAAGGCAAATATCAGGAAACAATAACTAACCCATTTTTTTCAACTCATTTGATACATGTTTTCTTCAGGATAACAAAGAGGCAAGGATGATATCTATAGTATTAAAATAAAGATATGATAGCCACATACCCACTGTATTCAATTTAACATGATACATATATAAATGGCATATACACTATTGGGTGTTTTTCATTACCTACACAACTCATTAGCCTTATGTTCAGAAATAACATATTTCACACTAAATTTATTTGAGTATAATAATATTTCAGTAAGCAAAGCCACTGAAAGGGCAACTATAGCTGATAAGCCTACGAGAAGGTAAAAAACTGCTCTATATTTAAAGTATGTAATATTCATCTATGACAAAAGGAAACGAGAGCATTAGAAACAATGAAAGAGAAAATCTGTCCCTAACTTCTGTCCAAAAGAAAGTAGAACAGCCAATAATATACATGTATCTTCTATAACATTGGTCTGAAATTTCAGTTTTGTAAAGAAGTAAAGGTAAGGTTCCAAGAGTTCTTTAGCTAGGGTCTAGATTTTATAGTAATGAAGCACATTAACTGCAAAGATGAAAGCAATTTGCAAAGGAGAAACTGGCTTTGGGGGGAAAAAATGCTATACACTCACAGAATAAATTGGGATACAATGGGATTTGTGAGAATTCTGAGGTACTCTTGGCTATTATCTCCTACCAATACGCTTTTTCTTCTTAAATTACAACTAAGAAAAATATCATAATGGACTACTCATAATGAAATATGGATTGTGTTTGCTTCTCTAACATCAGGTAACCAGGATATAATTTTTCATGTCAAGAAAAAAGAAACCTCTCAGCTTTCAAAAGAAAAGAAGCCTACTAGAATGTCAAATGACAATCAAAACTGAAAGACTAGGTGACAGAACTCAATTTTTTTGGCATGTCATGTCCATTCTCAAGAAAGAGACTTTTATGACAAGACACAAGTTCAGAAACAGTACATGTCTAAACAGAAATGTAGTGGAATTTTTAAGTCATAAGCAGACTAGAAGGCTAAATCTCATTATCTCTAACATCTTGGAAATCCTCTGTTTCTTTAGTAGCCTAAAGGTTTTTGAAAATACAGCACAAACTGTATTTGTTTTTCTCCATGTGTATCTGTCTGTTTTACTGCATTAACCTTTAAAATTGTGAGAAATCTTATGAGGAGCAGCTGAGGAAGCTGGGGTTGTTTAGCCTGGAGAAAAGGAGGCTCAGGGATGACCTTATCACCCTCTACAACTGCCTGAAAGGAGGCTGTAGCCAGGGAGGGCTCGGTCTCTTCTGCCAGGTAACAAGTGACAGGATGAGAGGAAATGGGCTCAAGTTACACCAGAGAAGATTTAAATAGGACACTAGTAAAATGTTTTTTACCAAAAAGGTTGCCAGGTATTGGAACAGGCTGCCCAGGGAAGTCTTGGAGGGATAATCCCTAAAAGTGCTCAAAAACAGGTGGATGTGGCACTTGTGGGTAAGGTTTATTGGTGAACACAGCAGTGCTGATCAACAGTTGCACTCTAATCTTGGAGGCTTTTTTCAACCTTAGTGATTTTATGATTCTAGGTGCCATGGAATAAATAAAAGTCTAGGAAATTTCAGCTCATTTTGTGGCATATGCTGAATTCTGTCCAAGTTTAAGTCTTTTAAAGCTCTTTTTGGAATGCAACCTTGATAATAGAATTATTTTCTTTTCTCTAATTAACTCTTTCCAAAATCCATTATTTAATTAGTCAGTATTAAAAAATAATCAGACATTTGGCGATGTGGGAGCTGGTGGAATGCTCTGAAGATAAGATCAAGTGGATCCAGCATTAATCTGTTTTCCATTCCACAGAATATCCTTATCCTGAAAAGGACATACTGGTTGTCAAGGAGATTTGGCAGATGTGCTTGCTCAATCTCTTGAAATGCAATAGGACACTCATTTCAGTCTTTGTGCCACTGGAATAAGAGAATGAGGTGAAAACTATGAAAATGTCTCTCATTAATGGGGACTGTGGAAAAAGCTGAGCTTTGCTACATTTCAAATAATTGTTAGGCTCACTCTTAAAGGGGAAAAGACAGATTCTTTAGTGGGATAGCTTGGCCAGTAAATCCTCCACTAAATCCTTCATTTTAAAAACTGACAAGATTGTAAATGCAAATCAACTTTGGAGTCTTCATGCTTCTTTAATTCTTCAGCCTGAAATTGTCATTAACATAATTTGATTCTTGATGGTTAAAAGCCCTCTAGCAGCAATGAGAGGCAAACAATTGCACTGACTTTGTTAGATCAAACTGAATGTGACCCACAGACTCTGCTTCTGAATGGAAATAAAAGGTGTAAATCAAAGACTTCCATCTTAAAATTTATGAAGCTTGGCATACAGACTGCATTCTTCTTTTACAAATTCTTCATTGTGCTTCCTAACGAACACGGAAATTCTGGAAATAATATCTCAAATTGATCAACATTTTCTCAGAATGCTGAGTATTTCCTGTTTTTCCAACATAACCAGCTGGTATCACATCTGTGTTCCCTCAAATTTGAAAAGAAATAGATGAATGAGAGCAAATAAAAAAATAAATGCCCAGATCTGCCAGAAATTACAGTTGAAAGGTGGAAAACTACAAAAAGAATTTAACAAAGATGATCCCTCCTGCATGACTTAGCCACTACTTGAATCCAAGAAGCTTCTAACACTGAAGCAGTTTATGGTTTTCTACTGCTGCTGGACCTATCTTGCCCCCAGTGGACAAAAGTCAAGTGTCAGTTTATCTAAATGCAGCTGTTTGTATAAAATCCACCACTCTAACTCTGACTATGCAATTCCTAAAACACATAATGACTGCAGCTAGCCACAACTAGGACCAAGCTTGGAAGATCATATGGAAACTTCAGAAGTAGTTGATTACTGCTGAGCAACATGGAGAACAGAGACACTGTACCAACACAAAAACAACTCCAGGGCCTCCTTCTTACCCCCAGACACACAGAAATGTAAAGCATGTAAAGCAACACAATGTTGGGCACGTGCTCTCGGACATTGTCTCTCCCAATACAGACTGCACAGTAAGGAAATGGATTGAAAACATTCAGGTGTCAGTGAGTTTACACTGGAGAGACACTAATGTGAAATGTGATGTTCCTGTCTATCAAATCATTCAGAAAACAGTTTAAAAATGTGCACGCTATATAAAAATTTAAAGTAGTTGTCTATACACCTCTCATTGGCTAAAAGAAGTGGACAGTTACCTTTGAAACCAATGACTAGTCTAAGCACCAGGAGAAAATACTGCATGACTTAATGTGTTGGTACATGATACCAGCTTAAAACCATTCATTTAAGTTCATTATATTGTTTCCATCTATATTTAATTAGTATCCAGCCAACTGACATAAGCGTGCAATAGTTTTAACAGAGTGCCTGTTATTTAACCTCGAGCTTGTTATTTAACCTCAGTTTCTGACATCAATCCACACAACTTTAATGTGTACCTCTGAAAGACTATCTCAAAATTAATTATTCATCTGCTGAGAAAGCATCTTATGCACATTTACTATGCAAGGCAAAAGCATAGCACACAAGAATCTTTAAAACATAGTGTTTTAACTAAGCATACAATTTTAATATCTAAGTAATATCTTGTATATATCTTAATAGTCATGGACTACCTTGAATTTAGAACATGTAAGGTGATAAGTGGAAGATTCTATAATGTCTTTTTTTGCACTGGTACCAAATGACACATCTATTAAAAATTATTTTCTTTATTAGTCAAGGTATTTATTAACTTTCCAGAGCCAGATCCATCAACTACAAATAACCTCATGGAGTATTACCATTACCAGTGAATTTACACTTGCTTTCATGTTGTTTTCTTTCTCCCCTTTAAAACTTTCATTATTAGGATTATTATTTAGGAAGAAAATCTAGAATTGGAGTTTCCCATTGTTATCCATTGTTCTCTGCACATGAACTCTGTGCCTTCACTCCTAAACCCTGCTCATTTCCACCTTTTCCTACTTTTCACTCCTACTTCTATTTTAAGTCAACTCATTAATCCTCTTCCAACTAATTCTTGAGTCACCTCAACTTACATGATTTCAACTTTTTGTTTCTACTCAAACTCAGATAGAAATCTGCAGGAAACTCTCCTCTGTCTTAGTGTTGCTCTGACAGAAAACAGATAATCTGTCGGAATTAAGAATTCTTATTTTGCTTGTTGAAGTTGCTATCTGTTTCCTTGGTTGCTCATACTGGGAGACCATGATTTATTTTTCACATTGAATTATTCTTAAAATGAAAAATGTCATTTCAGCTAGGGCAACCACAACAAAGACAAACAACCTTTGAAAAGAACAGGTTTTCTACATTAATGCAGACAATGCCTTAATAATAACTTAATAAATCTGAGGCTGGACTATTTCTCCACATCACTAATGTGCTTTAGAAACTGTTTTCCAGCACCTCAGATATCTGCTGTTTATGCTGCAAGAAAATAATGGTATTTATGCAAATAATGAGATGTCTTCCTTCAATAAGATTACAGTCTATGTCACACTTGTTGAAGAGTAATGATGATGAACAGCTATGCAGGGATGACAATTCCAACACTAGCATACTAAAGAGAAATTTGTATCAATTCCCTATTACATGCACACTGCCCCTTCAACAATATACATACACCATAAATCTTGTTATTTACACTCGCATTTTCTTCAGACAAGAAGGACACAATTTATGATTTATAAAATTAAGTACATTAATTAATTAAATTAAGTAGCCATAAAATATCGTGATAATATTTTAGTATGGCTGAAGGGATACTGTCATTCCAAGTTTCCATAGGTTGGGCCTAGAGTATTCTGTCAATATTATCCTTTAAGGTAATTTTTAATTGAAAAAAAAGGTTTCATTTTGTTGGTAAGAAGTTTCCATATTTTACCAGGGCTTTTTTCCTTGAAATTGGTGAGATTTGTAGTGACTAATCTCTTGTAAAAATTTATTTCAAAGGCATTAACTAGTATCCCTACTTAATTTTCAGTACTGCACAGTACAATTCCATTGAGCCTAGATGACAGAGCCAAAAATAGAAGGCTAGATGAGACTTGCTCCAAGGTCACCTGAGCTCTGGCCATTGATGTTACTGAAGATAAGGATGTCACTGCACTTCAAATTTGATCTTATGAACAACTAAGAACTGACACAGCACATAAGGGAATGGAGCAATAAGTTCTCATCATCTTATGTTTATCAGTTGTGTCATTTCATACTTAAACAGCTGAAAAGCACTGCATTATTCTGAGAAATAAACTGTTGCAAGTCTAAATAGTCCAAGTAACAAGTATGTTAATATGCAGGACAGCTGTCTCCTACAGCACCAACAGGATGGGAGAATATTTTGGCATCAGTTTTTGACAGGAGACTAAGTGCATTCTTTCTTCTGGGAATTGAGGTCTGCATATGCAATGTCCAATCATCTCCGGAAAACACAGAAAAAAAAAGAACACTATTGAACACTTATTATGAAGACTGGAACCAGATCTGAAGTTACAGAGCAAGAATCAGGGATAACGCCACACCATAAATATCCCCTCCTTATACTTCCTGATTTATAACTTGGGCCTTCTTGAATACATTTTATATTTCTACAGATGCATACAGGACAATATGTTTGTGTGTGTTTATCTGTAATTTATATATATATATATACATACACTTCCATGCATATAAAGAAATCTCAAATGCAAAATATAGTCTGGGATACGTTTCACACACAGATGTTCTTCATAACTTTATCCTTGTTCATAACCAGAGACTGTCATTATGCAACTGTCTGAATAAGTACTCCAATCACTTTTGATTTAATTATTAGTTCATTCAACAAGCTGCAATCATCCTGAATGTGCATTTCTAAATCTTTGGTAAACCAAGAGTCTCCTTATTATAACGGACTGCAACCTCTCCCACACACATAACATTCATCACTTCATCCCCTCCATTCCACCTGATTAAATCAAAGAGTGACTCAAACTCCAGTCACAAACGTCAGGCCAACCAGTCCAACAGGCCAGTTAAAACAAACACAATTCTTACAAGCAAGAATCTTTAACTGGTACTTATTTTTATGTAGAGTTTTGAAGCTGCAATATCAGAACTCATATGCTTGTTTTTTCACACCATGTTGAATTGCTAATATGGGAACTTCAAATACTATCAAGAAGGTACAATGCTTTTCAAAACAAAAATTAACATTCAAACAGCAAATCATATAGCTTCATAAAGTGACCTTAGCAGTTTCATGCTTCATAGGTTAAACCAACAGAAACTGGTTGGCTTTGTTTTTAAGTGATACGTGGACAATTAGAAGTCAAATCCTGCATATTACCAAGTGAGAAGTAATGAGGATTTTAACAGTTTAGTATGCATAAATCAGATTGCAAACCAAAAAGTAGCTTTTTTGCTGCCTACTTTAATCACAAACCCATATGCTTCGAAATAACATGGAAAATGTAATTAAAATTTACATAGCAAAATTATAATAACTTTATATTTACATTAAACATTTCAATTAAAAGAAGATATTAGCAAGTACTTTGGAAGGTTTTTATAAAACTTTCACTGAGATGTCTTCACTTTTCAAAACAGTATACTGTTCTAGAAAAATATTAAAATGAGACACCCTGAGTATCATTGAAACCATGTAGGAACACAGACAACGTGACCTTGCATTGCTCTGTCTGGCTTTCCAGAAATCTATTTAACATTTAATAAGAATTTAGAGAGATGCACTTACAGCATGTGCTCCCTGTATTGTCCGTACAAGGTTGATTCCTTTCCACACATAAATGTCTCCATTCAGTGCACCAGAATACGTCACTTCATCCCTTGCACAGGCGAGGCACAGGATAGTCTGGAGATCACCAGTCTTGCCAAAGACACCACGTTTTGGTGTCAATGAATTGCCACACAAGCTCCAGAACTGTAGCACAAAGTGATTTAGAAAGATGGCTATTTTGCTTATCCCTTATAATTGAATATGTACATCTGAAAGAGAAGTACCTTGCCTGCAAAAGACATCACTGTTCACCCCCGTTTCCATGCCTTAGTTCTCCAGTTTAACAATGTTTTATGTTATGAACCAACTTTATCTTTCCAAAAAATCATTGTAACAGAGTAGTTGGGAAGGAATTTTGAGATATCAGCATTAAATTCAACTAAAATTCTTTCAAATCATAACTCTTGAGTCAGTTGTATTTTCAGTTATTTCTGAAAAGCATTTCATCATAAAATTATCTTTCTTTGATGTAAAATTTCCATGCTGAAAATGCTACATTTGTATTTATGTTGCATTATATATTTAAAGATTCTACCTAAGCATGTAGATCTCTGATAAGTCTCTATTTGCTCAGTTTGAAGGCAGTTGGTTTTATTGTACATACATTTCTCATCAGAACCATGGATCACACAAAGTAGCCATCTGAGGCAGAGATTTTTAAGAAATTTCTAATAAACCATATATATGCAATTGCAGCAATCATGCAAGCATGAATTCCCTCCTAGATCACCCAACATGTACCAATGAATCCTGAACTAAAGACATGCAAAGTCTCTTGTCAGGGCACAGTACTTGCCAGCCAGGTCTCCAGAAAAACACTGCAGTTTCTGAGACCTCTGCAAAAAAGAAGCAGTTGCATATTCCTTTCAAACCCTCCTGTCCAAACATGTAAAGTGCAGAAGTAATCCAATGCAAAACATGAAAGCATCACTGCTGACAGGTTACTCTTACATTGTCTCAGAACAGAGAGTTTCCTGCATATGTGTTTATGGAACTGTATTTCACAGCAAGGCACTTTGTTACCAATAATCAATTCACAATTCTGAGCAGACTTCAATTAATATGGGATAATGTAAGAAGTTACCATGAATATATTTTTGTACCTGCAATACTGTAATTCAGAAATGACCAGAAATTACCATTACTGATTAGAATAACTACTACTGATTAGACAAATTCCAGTATCTTAACTAGTTGTGCTGGTTTGGGTTGGGAGAGTTAATTTTCTTCACAATGGCTGGTATGGGGCTGTGTTTTGGATTTGGCTGAAAACAATGTTGATGATACAGAGATGGATTTGTTATTGCTAAGCACAGCTTGTACAGCCAGGGGCTCTCCTCCTTACCTACTGCCATGCTGCTGAGGAAGCTGGGGGTGCATGGGAAGGTGGGAGGAAACACAGCCAGGACAGGTGACCCAAAGTGCCCAAAGGGATATTCCAGACCATGTGGCATCATGCTCAGTATACAGAGTGAGGGGAAGAAGGAAGGGAGGGGAGAAACATTTGAGGTGGTGGAGTTTGTCTTCCCAAGTCACCATTACGTGTGGAGATGCCTGAACACCTGCCTGTCCCTGGGAAGCAGTGAATTCATTCCTTGGTGGGCTTTGCTTGCACGTGCAGGTTTTGCTTGCTCTATTAAACTGTCTTTACCTCAACCCATGAGTTTTCCAGCTTTTACCCTTCCAATTGTCTCCCCAATCCTGCTAATGGTGGAGTGAGCGACCTAGCTCCAATGTGGAAGCGAGTGATGTATCTAAGAAAAGTAATTCCTCAATATCAGTTCACTTGGAATTATCTAAATAACTTGATTAAGTATTATTACAATTTTGCATAAAATATCATTTGAGAAAAAATACAACAGTACTAAAAACATAAAAATAATTCTTGATATCTGAAAGAAGAAGAAGGTGTGGTTTAAGAAAAATACATATCAACAAAAATCTCTTGCCTGATCCAAATGCCTAAATATCTCTAGAGTTCTGATTTTCCATAATGTTTTCCCAGAGGAAACAGCAATTATTTTTAAAAGTATGTTGCTATTTAGAAAGGCTTTGTAGAGTCTTAAAAGTTCCTCAAACTTTTGTTTATCTAAATAGATATGTTTTGAAATCATAAAGCCGTCTTAAATATACTAAATCATGGCTTGCAAATATGAACTTACTATTGGCATAAAGGTCCTCTTAGAGAAGTAGGAAAAAAAAGATCGTTATTAAGCAAGTTCATGGAGTTCTGTAACTGACAGGCCATACACTATGCCAAATCAGACTTATGCAATCTAGCCAACAGATTTAAGACTTTTTTTTCCGTAGGTCATTGATACATTACTCTCAAAGTTCATTGTATAAAAAGCAACAAATTTTCCCCACCATGGGAACCTACACACAACAATTCAGAACTTTCAAGCTGCCATCTACTGCTGTTATGTGGTAACACAGAAAATCGTGCATGGGAGAAGACAGTGACTTGACTGACGTGAAACACAGTTACTAGTCATTAATAATCCGTCTGACAAAGTTAAATCTGAAAAAGAAGTTGTTTCTGCACAGCATTTGCTGCATGGATCAAACAGAGCATGCTTGTAAAAGACATGAACTTTCCAAATTATGAATCCTGTCAACAGGTACAGACACAATGCTCCAAATGAAAGGGTATGAATAAAAGCAGGGAAAAGAATTTACAGGGAAAGGAAAATGCTTCTTCTCTTCCTTTCTCTTCCACTGTCTTCCCATACTCTGTCTAAATGGTAAGAAATGGCTTTTCAATTAATTTCACCTCTGTAGTGCAGCAATGCACTCACTGTTCGAGATTCAGAAACTTCAGTACCTGGAGTCATCTTAAACGTGTGCATCCTGTCTTGCACTACTTTGGATTTCAGACAGAGTGTTTTAGAGAACCTGATTTCAAATTATATTACAGTCATTACATACAATGCTACTGACAACTGCTTCATTCCTACTATACTACTTCTGCCAAGGCATGAAGTCTTTTGAGCAGAGAGGGTCGGGTTTTCACTTTACAGATCTTTTAGCACATCTAGTGTAGTCAGGTGTGATTCATGATTGCAGTTCTGAGAACTAATATTGCTCTTACACAAGACCTTCCATGTTATCACTCCATATTCCTTTTAGATTCTATTTTTATATATTTTATGGAGCATATATTACTGCAGCCTAAATATTTTATAAATGAAAATTTTAAATTCATTTATATATCATTACCTTGATGTGTTTTACACCACAGCTGACGAGCTTGTTTGGCTGGTATAAATCCCAAGAAATATCAAATATCTGCATTAAAAAAACCAAGATGTCAGCAGAGATGGCCTTTTTAGCATGGGAAAGTTAAAACAGTACAAACTTTTAGCAAATTAACAGGGAGTCTGAAATGTTTTAAATGGATCTATTGGAAAGACTTTTTTATCCCCTCATTCCATACTGAAATTTCAATATATACCCAATATAGTTCTGGCTTTTTTTCCCCTAGAGTAATTAAAACACATGATAAAACAACGTTAAGGTTCATTTACAGACTAGAAAAATTTAAGCAATTATTTGCATTTTGATTTCCTGTATGGGGATTAGGGTCTAAGAAGTGCATTAATTCTGCACTTCCCCTACACGTTTTCAGTCTGAACAAACCATACACAAATAAATATTGAGTTACACATTTTATTCTAGAAATAAATGCACACGTCTTAAATATCTTCACATCTTTATGAATATCAATCTTTAAGCAAATTCAATCTCTAAAACAAAATGGGTTTTGTTCAGAAATAGGTCTAGTACGTACATACAGACATAGTTTAACAAACTAAAATTACATTGATGCTCAGACTATTTAGTTATACTTACTCTGTCTGTATGACCAGGAGCCATTGATAACAACTTTCCTTTTCTCCAGTCCCATACACAAACTGTGTTTTTGGAATCCAAACCAACCGAGACCAAACGCTAAAAGTGTCCAAATTAAAGAAATAAAAGTAACTCAATATATTAATGAAAGCTTAAGTCATTATTTTGAATGAGTTACAAAAAATGTGTAACATGTGAGATAGAAGCAATAGCTCCATTTTGATATAGAAGAAAACATAAGCTATGTCTTACACCAAAGCTTACATAGATGCATCTTTTCAGGTACAATATCATGACCATAAAGATCTTATTAGATAGATATTAGATATACTATTATCTTATTAGATACATTTCTGATTTATAACGTTTAATATATATATATATATAGCACACGTGGTAAGCTGCAGTCAGGAGAGATTTGCAAAAAAGGAATAATCACTGAAGTTAATGGAACTGTATGTGTTTATCTTTAATTACATGTAATTTACAGAATTAGGATTCATTTTTCAAGTTCAAGAGATAAAAAGAAAATATTTTTCTTCAATCTTAAGAAAATAAACATAAAACATAATTTCATGAAGTCTTTATTATTCAGAAAGACCTTGAAACCATTTACACTGTAAAACTAGGATGGACAAAAACATTATTCGAAAAAAATAACAAAAATAAAATTTTGAGATCTTCCTGTGCTTTGCAGCCTGTGTTGTCTTGAGTGTGAAGACACCTCGCACAGATTTCTTGACACAAATGATTGACTAAATTAGCCACTTGTATTGTATCTGTTAACCAGTCAAAATGCTATTTTTCCTATAGAAATTCTCAACAGAGAGACTAATAGGATAGAATTAAAAAAAAAAAAAAAGCTGAGTGATTTGGTTTAATTTTTAAAGAAAAATCAGTATTTTTGTTCAGTTTTTGCATTAATTGTGCCATCTCGATGTTGATAAATGAAAGTTTTTCAAATCTTTTGGGCAAAGCTTTTTTCACTGCTCAGCAGTTAATACTTACATACATTAAAGACAAATTTAGCTTCAATTTCTACATAGATTATCCAGTGAGTTTTTAAAAGCAAAAACAAACTCCAAATTTGAATCATCTTTTTTCCCAAAGACAGAAACCTATACCAAATAACATAATTCCTTTGCTGTCTGAAAAACTCCATGATTAAGATAAGAAAAGTAAGTTAAATACGATTTCTATCCATGCTTCCTATTTATTAATACTACAAAATCTAACCTTTCTATTCCATCTTTGAAAAGTTAGGGTATTTCAATCCTAATCTGATGTATCTTGACGTTAAATTATGAAGGCCATTCAAGTGAGGGAGCGGCACAAGTTTACACGACAAGAACAATATAGATAAAAGATATCACTGTGAAGTAGAAATGATGTTCTAGAAAGAAGCTGACTCTAGCAGCTGACTTCCTAAACAATGAGAGGTCATTTCCATGAAATAGACCTTTCCTACAACAAATACAACATGTTTTAACAGAAACAAGTTAGAGATAGGCTTTCCTCTGTGTATTCAACACAGCTCCATTTGATATTCTCTTAAGGACAGCAACTGGTCTCTACAATACATCCTCACTCGAGAAAACAGCAGTAACTAACAGACACTGACCTTTTTAGGAAGCAAGAGGAACTTAGAATGTAGCTAAATCTGAGTATCACATTGCAAGGCTGAGTGGGAGGGAGAGAAGTGTTTCATAGACCAGGAAAGCACATCTCCAGAAAGGATTTTCTCAGTTAATACCTTTTCAGCTTCTACTTAACATGCAAATACAACCATTACATTTTCCATTTCTAATAAGAAAGCCTCTTTACTCAGAGGAGCAAGTGTCTGGTAAAAACAATCTCCATTATAGGTAGCAGCTCTGAGAACCAATTTACTACTCAGAGAATGTTCAAAAGCAACAAAATAATAATCCAATGAAACCTTTTTCTTGACTCTTAGATACAGGATACATGAGTCTGAACAAACAATCAAAATGTGGAGAGCCATCAGTGAATGCAAAATGCGTGACAGAGAAGGGGGACACTGCCTGCAGGAGTCCAAAACGAGTAACAGTGGGGCTGCCATCACTCTGGGCACAAGACATGTCCCTGCACAGGGGGGTCCTCTGGCTCCAGACATTTGCCTAACTCTGAACTGTGGCCCACTGACCACAAGTTCTACCACCTCATCTCCATTCAAAAAGCTTTTGAAGTCACCATTTTCTCGCCAAATGTAAATATTTGGCATTCATTAATAATGTAATTTTATTTTCCTTAACTTGAGAATAAGCAGATAAAACCTGAGACAATACATTTGCGTTTTCTAAGAAAACGTATGCGACAAGATTTCTAATAAATAAACAACTTATTCAAGTGTTTGAAAATAGAATATCAATTACATACCTGACCATCTAAATCAAAGGCCAAGCAAGCTATACCATGTGTGTGAACATCTTTCAGAACAGATACAGTTTGCACAGTGTAGGAATCCCACACGCAGATGTATGGCTCCTTCCCAACTTGACCTGTTGCCACCAGCACACGCTCGGGGTGCAAAGCAAGGCTGCCAAAAAAAAAGACATAAAATATTTCTGCATGAAACTTTTGTATTTGCCTAGTTAGTTGTATTAATTTTTTCCTTAAAAATTCTTTTCCAATATTTTCCCATTGATACCAGATAACAAAGTCATTCTGTATCAAAGATACCAGAGTAGCTGTGACATTCTAAATATATTTCTTTAATTTAGCCTTCAAAAGCCTTCTACATTTAAATTAATTGCAAAATAGTCAATAATCGTCTGTTCCAAAAGTGTCTACTAAATTTGGTCAGATTTTCATGCACTGAGAGAAATACCTTTTTTCCTTTCTTTCTATTTCTTAAAACTTAAATACAATGGAAAACAGAAGTCAGAGTTTAACTATCTACACATAAACCTTCAACAGAGAGAGATGCACATCTCCAGATGTTCTTTATTACACATAGTATTTCATGTCCTTTTTATAAGAGCTGTCTCTGCTGACTGGACAGCAACCCAAAGCACAGCTAGAGGCAATGACTAACTTAAGATGACTAAACTTAAGAGTGATTAAGATTATCTTAAATGTCTTAATTTTAATATAGAACAAATGGGAATAGCTGGTTTTGAATAATAATTTACTCTCCACATTTTTAGTATTGTAGAAAATTTTCTTATAGCTTGTATTTCAGTCTTTCAGAGTGCACTTGAGGATCATCAGAACTGTTTTGCCAAATCTGGGACCACGCTAGAAAACATTTTAGTCAGCAAGATATTTCCTCGTTTTGTTTATGCCAGCAAGCTGTAAGGGAGAACACGAGGTCTGAGGATTCAGATTTCATAATACAGAAAAATAAGAATATATTATAACAGAAACCCAAACAAATTTCTTGATCACATTCCACACATACAGCAGATGTAGGTACAGAATGATGTAGAAATACCACAGTCAAGAAGATAATTTCCAAAGCTGGCTGTTTAATTTAGCTAAAAAATTTCCTAGCCTGATGAATTCCAGGCTAATGAATGATCTTGAGAGGCTGGTGGACAGAACCACTAACAACAAACAGTAAGTATATTTATCTTCTCAAAATTATTTGGAAAGCAGAAAGGTTGAGCACTTTGTAAAGATAAAATGATAACCTGAACAAAGATTTCAATAAAATTCAAAGGTTGGAGACAAGGGAAGTCTATAAAAATGAACAAAAACAGCAAGGTTAAAGCTAACCAGGAAATCACCAGAAAAAAATCTAATTCAAAAGATTTATACATTTTCTATATACAGAAAGAGCAAGAGAAAACCACGTTAGAAGATGCTTAATATTTTATGAAGTTACACTACAGTACCCAATACACTTCTACATATTTTCTGTTTTAAAAGTAGTTCATTTGGTTGATACTGCTTGACGAATTCCACATGCAAAACTGAGCAGAACTTCTGACTTCAAAGTTGAAAAGGTAAAAAGCCCTGAACCCATCCATTTTGCTATGGGAATTTCTGTTCTTGGCTACTCCATTATCTTCAGCACCAGGATAAAATAACCAATATTTTCCCACTTTGCTTCACAACACTTCCAGAGTTGCTCTTCTAGTTCTTCCCTTCTTGTTTATTTGACAGAGAAACTTCACAATTAAAAAAAACTTTGCAGAAAGGAGCTGGCAGCAAAACTTACCACATTTCAATTCAGTTCTGCCACCTAATCCTGACTAACACCTGCCCATTTCCCAGAGCACACAAAGGCAGATGGTGTACTCACAGGAAAAAGGAAAAGCATCTGGAGGGAGAGAAAATGCTGCATCCAAAATGATGTATTTTTTGGAACAGCACCACAGAGAGGGAGCCATTAGACCAAATGGACAATGAAAAAATTTGAAAAAGGAAGTGAAAAGAACAAGCAAGAAAAAAAAAGAGACAGAAACTAAGAGAAAAATAGAAAAAACACAGCAGTCTCATGTCTGACTCACCACCTCTTCAGTCCTGTCCTGATCTGTGCTACAAGTGCATAGTGCATTTTTAGACAAGCAAAAACCACACCACAAGTACAACAAAACACTCAGACACCACCATGGACACACATACATGCAAAAGCACCCCCACACCACACCTTACAAAACAATTTATAGCAACCAAATTTAGCTCTGTGTGTTTCTAAGTAAAGCCTAGAGTCTTTAGAGAAACACAAAGCACCAGAGATGAAAGGGACAACAAGGAAAGGGACAAGAAAAACACTACCAAGGGAAAGGAGAACCTTGTCCTTAGCCCAAGCATACCAACTAATTTCATTCAAAGAATATTAGGTGAATACAGTTTCCTCTATTTCTAATTAATAAATGGCAAATAACTAATAGCAGTATCACAGTATTAGTTCTTTCTACATCACAATACAAAATATTGGCTTAAACAACTGTGCTCAAATTCTGCCTTGATATGGGATAATAATGAAGCACACATTAAGATCCAAAGCCTGTATTTTAATCACAACAGACACTGTAGAATTACCAATGTCCTTCCCCTATCACTTCAGTCTCTATAGTAAACAGTCATTGAAAGAAGAAAATAAATGTACAATAAATATTTTAAGACAGCAAGCTTTTTTTAAAAAATGCAAATATAGTGAATTTAAGGGAACCTATTTAGCAAAGCTGTTAGCAGTGGCTGAAGAAACACCTACCTGAAAATACCTTTCCTCATCTTTTCTTAGAGACCAAGGAGTGAAGGACAACTTAAAGTACTACCTGTAAGTATTCCATCTCACAGGCTATTAGAGCAGATGAAAAAGAGAAGCATGGAAAAAGTCAAGGGACTACTATTTCTGTTACCAACACTAAACAACGTAACTACTACACATATTTACATGATTTTGACATAAAACATGAATTTTAAGACGTTTTTCCTTAATAATCAATTCTTGGCTATTATTAATCCCATGGGACACCATGCAGAATTATGGATCTGAAATTTTGGGTCCTCATGAAAAACCAAGGATTAGATTCCAATTTTACAGAATATGGTGTCTCTTTTCAGTTCTTTCATTGGACTATGAGTGATCAAGCCATTCCTATAAGCATAGCAATGAATAAAAAATACATCATCTTGATCTAACCTCTGGAGTAGAAGCATTGATACAACTCACACACTTGAGAATATTCATTGTTAGAACAGCCCTGAGCAGAACACTTTAAATAGCTTCCTAGAGCAGAAAGAGTTTAACTAGAATGGGTGCCCAGAAACAAATAACAATAAACACTTTCCATACACGGACTACACAAACACGTGGGTGTGATGCAGCTAACAGGATCCAACAACGAGTTCAAGCTCTCTCTGGATACTCAGGGTATGATCTCCAACACACCTCTACTGAGGTGTTAAAATCATGTAACTATTGGGATGGTATCTGCAATAGCTGCTTGCCATTCATCCATTCAGATCCTGAGATCAGACAGAAAAGTATGAGTGTGACTCAGCTCTAAAGGCATCTTTCTAATCTGTTACTGTGGGAATGGTGGGCTTAGGTACAGTCCCCTACAAATATTTTCTTGCTTTCTTTTTTCCTCGTAGGGAGAAGGAAGAGATTGCTTAGTGGCATAAGAAGCTGTGCACTCAGAAGAAAAGGACACATGCTCCCTTTAGTGCACTCAGAAGGAGAGAACTCATCTTCCCCTGACTATTCTGGTAATGAGAGCTGGTATGACCCATCCAGGTTAGACTGCTGGAACTGTGCTTGCATCTAGCCCACACTGCTAGACTGTAAACTGGTGCTTGATTTCTTTCCTGGTCCTTGAAGGATGACTAAGCTGATGAATGAGATACTGCTGCTTGTCCTAAAAAGGAAACAGATATTCCTAATGAGACAAGTTCTTCAGGCCTTCTTGTTTGCCTCTGGCCTTTCTGACCTGGGCTTTTTGACAACAGATGTTAGATCTAATACAGTGTCTCTGAAGAAGTACATATGTAAGAACATGCCCAAAAGGCAAACATGACCATGAAAAAAAAGCAGGTATTAAGCTAAAAAACTGCTAAGTCAAATTAATTTTTAAGCTGATTCTAGAACTTGGTACTTCTCAGAAGAGTTCAGAAATAGAAAATTCAAAAATCTTGCCTGTCACTGTTGAAACAAACCAAATAGCTGGACTTGTGGTGAACTGATATTTCCACTGATGTGTCTGAATGACAGGTCTTTTCCTAGCCAGACACTGAAATTGGGCTGAAATGCAGTAGTAGAGCTTTAACAGCATACTGAAAAGGGATCTGTTTCCCACTTAGTAGGTTCAAGCTCCTCTTTTTAACACATACAGAAAAGGCTCTTTCACCTTTTAGAGCAATATGTAAGCATTTCCCAACATTTTAACCAGATCCATGCACTGTATAAGACCAATGTTAGATTATTATATTAAATACTAATGGCAACCAATGGAAAAAACCCTGTCCATGTTGTGTCTATGTGGAGTGAAACTAGACATGGACAAGACCCTCCAATTTGTGTGAGGTTTGCAGTGGCAGGGGATCCTGAAGGAGAATAGTCAATAATAAACTGCTTGATAATAAAAGAAATTAAGATTTTTTTTCATCTTTACTTGGTTTACGCTGAGCATTAGCAGGCATTGATTAATACAGACAAGCTGCAGACAAGGATACAGTATTAAAGATGATGTTTCCTTAGCAACAATATTGGATGAAAATCCAAGAATATATTCATGTGACTACTCCTGAGCTTCATAAAACTAGGGCACCAGTAAAAATGCACAAAAGAATACTGCAGTAAAATAACAGCATCTCAGACATTTATTAATTAAGAGTTAATTTCAATTGTGAAATGGCTTCTATGCTTAAATAAAGCAAAATATTTTCAGGGTATGTTTACAGACATTTTCCATACAGTTGAGAATATTTTCTTATTTGCTGTCATTTATCCATATTTTCCAGAAAGAATAATAGGGGAAGCTACAAACCATTTCTGTCATACTATCTAAGATCTTAAAGCAGAAAGAGCTGTAATCAGCAAACATCTCTCATCGAAGTTTAAACAGATCAAGTCAGAGCACACTTATTTTCTATATACAAAAAAAAGCAGTATTCATCATGGAGCATCACTACCAGCCTTCCATACAGTTATTGCCCCAGAGCCAATAATGTCAAATATAGCTTTCTGAAGCTTCCTTAAATTGCACAAGCATCTCTTCAAAGTAAGAAAGTCTGAAGTGGAGACAGGGATGGTGAACTCAAACGGCACATTGGTTATTCCCAGCTGGAGTTTATCTCATTACCATCCCATATTTTCGCCTCTTGGATCTGAATGTTTTTAGATTAAAAAGAAAAATTTATAAATAACCCAGAAAATCCTGAAGATTGCTTTGGGCTTCTATTTGTTCCTGAACTACAAGGAAGGGGGAAAAAAAAAGAAACCAGATGTATTTCAAAGAGAAGGCAAGAGTTAGGGAGTGAGTAAAACAACACTGAAGCAAAGCTCTCAACTCAGCAAATGTGAGAATTGAGTAAAATATTCTGGGAACTCTATGCCCCTATATGAAGATGTCCATTTTTGTCTTGCATTGCCATATCCTCCACAGCTGAAGAAGGGATTGGCTTCAGCTTTCTAGTAAATTATCACTCTAGAAAACTGATTAAAGATATTCCCCTTCTTTGCAAATATGAATGATTTTGTCAGTGCCAATAGGAGAACTCATAGTTTGACTGAGTGAGGTTGCTGGATTTTTACAAATTCTATATGATCTTGACAATTTAATCAACAGGCTTTCACAATACGAGGAAAAAATTCTTTTCTAGTAAGCCCCTTGAAAAAGAATACAGAAAAATTACTTACATATTCCTACTAAAAAAAATCTTCTCATGTGAAAGTTAGAAATATCATATACTCCAGAATCATTTGGAGATAAATTTCCTAAGATAATGTCCTGTTATTCTTTAATAGCTATTCATATTAAAGAACAATAATGGTAGTACAATAATGGGACATACTAGAGCCTGAAGGTAACTAAGAATTCCACCTAAAAAATATCCAACTTCCTTCCTTCCTCACAAGACAATGCACAGACCTAAGACCAATTATTTAAACCATTATTACATATGAAGTGTCAAACATGACTCCCCTAGAACTAGCAGCAAGGAAACAAAATAAAACAAACAAGCAAACAAAAAAATTTAAAAAAAGAGAGAGAAGTAAAAAGGAAAGGGGAAATCAGAAGTGCAATATGTGCAGAGAGAAGACAGTGCAATCAGCTGTCTGCAGGAGGTGGCAGTGCAGCTGTTCAGCTCCTTTGGGTCACTAGATTGGATGACCCAAAAGAGATCCCTTAACAAATCAGGAAGTACTAGTAAATGATTTAGTTAGGATTTGTCAGCCACAAAGTTAGTAACCAGTCCTTCACTCCTGAACACAAGTGGTGAAAAGCATACAAACCTACAAAATAATCACAGATTAAAAAACCAATGCAGTTTAAAATTAAAGTAGAAACATTGATTTCCTATTCTAGCCAGTTGATAAGAAAATACCTTAGAAAATATTATCACACCATAGCCATGGGGAAACTGAGACAATCACGTCTATAAAATATGAACAGAATTAATTTCAAATAAATTTTCTAATGAAATACAGTCTAGAAGGTGAAACTAAATGGCAAAAGTTCTCATTTAAAATTACTGATTTTTCAGCGCACAAAGACTCATTCCATTGCTGAGTTAGGAATCTACAGAATAAATTATTTAAGGTCAAAGAAGCGTTAACTCCGAATTTTTTAGCCAAGACTATTTCAAAAGTTTCTTTTCAAAGAAAGGTTATTTTGGATGCTTCTGACCATACAAGTTAACTAAATAAACTTGCTTGACATGCAAAATTTTCCTGTTTCTAAATATTTCACTATTACTAAAACTCTTTGAAAAACCCTTTACCCAGTCATTATGATTTGCTTCTTCTCTACTACTCTCTGTTGTTCTAGGTTTAGAACAGTTTTTAACCACTAAATTAATCTTCCATCTATTATTTTTTAAACTTATACTAGAATTTCTAGTATCACACAGGAAAAAAAAAGTCACAGAATGTACAATTTTCTTTCATATTTCTGCAATTCAGTCTTTTCTCCTATGGGACGCATTAATGAAAATCTGAGTGTTCAAGAACATATCATCTGAATATTTGAGTGGAGTCACAGAACAACTAGTGACAATTTTTGAAAAGTTCTTCTTTTATACAGAAAGGTTATGCTGATAAAATTAGCAGTTGGCTTAATGTAGGAATGGTGGGAAGAAGGCAGTGGCAGAGCTGCTATTGAAAAAAGCTGAGATAAGCACAAGATTCATTCTGTGCTTCAATTGACTGTACTTCAGTACCAACCAAAGAAGGTTTAGAGCAGAAGAGAACACTATCTTGCCAGCCCTGGACACTGCAGATAATCTAGATTTCTTCAGGAGTTCTTAAGTATATACGGCCTACAGGTGTTCTGCAGGTGTTCCACAGAGGTGTTATCCTACAGAAAAAACTCAAGGATATCTCTAACACTGGTCACAAATTGACCATCCCAGCATCTAACTTGGCACCCAGAAAAGTGAAAGGAATCAGGATACCACTTAAAATTGGGACAACATCTGAACTCTTGTTTAGGAAAAAACTACAAAAATGCTATAGAGGCCACAGAAGTATTTACACAAAAGATCATCTCCTAAAACAAACAAAATCCCCACATGTACCAGAACCATAAATAAAACAGGAAAGAAGCATAGGAAAACTAGAGAATATTAAAGGGACTCAGAAGTCTACATGTAGTTGGTAGGCAATGGAAGATGTTGCACATGTGGGCTCACAAACTTAATTACTGAAAACCAATAAAAAGGAGAAGATGGATAAAGAGAATTTATGTGTAACACTTTCAAGAAAACAAAAATCATCTGCTTAATCAAGAATACTGATCCTGTTGACTAATCCCAAAAACAAATGTAACATAATGTAATACTCATTCTCATAAGCATATGTTGTAACCTGCAAAAGACAAAATCATTATTATTTATAAATTATTACTGAATAATGTTTCAAAGGCAATTCATTTTTGTGGTATTAATTTATATGGCAGAAGAAACAGCAATTGAAAAAGCAGTAAGTAAAAGAGGAACCTGTAACTAAAAAACACAAATATCATCTAATGTTCAACCTTGATCTAAAGAAAACCTCAAACCAAACATTTACCAGGTCTTCAAGTATTCCTTTTATTTCCCCAAGTACTCCAGAAGGCTATTTCACTTAAAATGTCACACTCGCCACAATAAATCTCCAGGCAATTTCCAAATGCTGTCAGATGCCTTGTCTTGATCTAAGATAAAGCATCATTCACCTTGCTTGCTCTTGTAGAGGGATTATAAGCAGGGAACAGGGATTAGCATAGTTCTAAAAGTCAGGAGAAGGTTTATACTCTTGTCAGCTCACCAAAACACAGAATTAATCCACTCATTCTGCATGCAAGCTGTCTTGATAAAATGGAGACATCTAACCACCATGACTAAAGTGCATTATTTTTTGAAGTGATTTTTACCTTTAAATACATTTTGGGTTTTTTCTCCCAATGGCATGTATATATAATATTTGCATGCACCTGTATCACAGTCTGACATTTACAGGAGCTTTGTTCTTGAAATAAGTTACCCTATGGTTCAGAAAATTGAAGGGTCACTGTTATTTTTAAAATATCCAACTAGATGTAGTCACAAGAAATGTACCACATAAATAGAAAGACTCAAAGCAGTAAAATACTCTTTTAGAACATTGTTATAAAAATATGTCATATCTACAAATTTCATTCTCAGTTGGGGTAAAGTAAAAAATGCATTAAGTAATCAAGAGTGAAATGTATGAGCATTGTGAAAACACAATGATTTTAATGTAAATATGAGCAATTTCTAAACATTCTAAACAGCTTGGACACATTTTGTTTATTATTAGGTCTCATCATTTGCTTCCATTTTGTTTATTTTCTTTCACTTGAATTTTTACCTGAACCAAGCATTTTATTTCACGTAATTTTATGACAAACATCTTATCAATATACCTCATATGAAGCCAAAGGAAGTTTAAGGTGTAATACTTTCTGTAGTCAAGACAGTGTAAAAGGCAAATTAAAGATTTCCCTAAATGTAATTTGCCACCAATCTGGCTAAACCATCAGTGGAATCATTGCTTCTCTAAAGCTGATAATTTTGTTCTCACTGACATTACTCTCTCCAGTTACACCACTCACTCTCTGGACATATTTCTCTTGATTCTTGAATTCAAATCCGAAAAAAGGAGCCTCTAAAAATATTTATCAAAGATGACCCCATGAATATTTGAGCAATTAGAAGCTGGACGTTGCTGTTAGACTAGAAGGTTTAGTTTTGGGATGGGTTTTTGGGGGCTTTTTTTGGACTTTTTGGGGGTTTTTGCTAAACTGATGTGTGCTTTTAAAGCAAAAGAATCAAACTGACCTTTATATACAATTATGAGTGTTGATCCATCCTGTCTGCAGCCCAAAGCAATAGGTACTATAAAGGAATTCCTCTGAAAAAGCTTGGAACATCAAGCAGTGAAATGAAATCAGAAACATATGAAAAGTGGTTGGAAGCATTGTTCACTATATTTTTTGAAGTAATATCTGAATACCCAGGGCTTTCATGGAAGAATAAGCATCAGGCACCACCTTACAGAACTTATTCAAAAGAAAAGGCGTCCAGCAGAAAGCCTCTCAACATTAATGAGGATTCTCAGTTAAAGGAAAGTCTTCTGCAGCTAGGCTGAGGACAGCTACTCTGAAGAAAAGATATAGTACTTCTCTGGAGATTTAATAATGCAGGTATCCTCTAGCAGCTAGGTAAAACAACAAGGAAAACTGCTTTTCTAACAGAAGTGGTCTCACAAAGACATCTTGCTTTAAATGCAGAGTAGTAGTGGTGTTATCAATGGTGCACACACTGGAATTCTTCGTAGTTTCTATCTTTTGCAATATAAAACTGATAGGCGTCATAAACCTGGCTTAAAAATTCAATCATAGCTTTTGCTACCAAGAGTTAAGGCAATCTTGGCTGATTCTGACCTTTTTTGTGCAAATCAAGCACTGCATTTTCAAAGTCTATTACTATGGTAATAGCTACAACAGCAATGCAAATAATGATACTGGGTATTTATTGTAGAAATGAAAGTCTTTTGTAGCCAGTTGAGTAATCAGAGCAATCCGTGCCCTAATGAAGGTGATTTGTATGTATCTATATCATTCTGTAAGGTGCTTCACTGTTACACCAGGGGAAATTCACACTACACCAGATGACACACCAGAATCTCGTTGGGTAAAAAAATCGTCACTACATGAATTTTGAAGAGAACATTCAACACCATCTAGGTTAAACATTCAACCAAATTATTAAGATGGTTATGGGAGCTTTCACACTCTGCTACCTAAGTTCAAGGAAAATTACAGCTTCATTTTCCATTTCACGGTATTTCAAGTGCCCAGTAGCTTTGATTACCATGTGAATGTAGCAAAACCAATAGTTTATTTCAAGTCAAATAAATACATTGCAAATAAACCAATTTCCTTGATCATAATAGAACAGCATTATAAATTAAGTGTATCTTAACAAATCTAAACTTTAATGTCAGTGTGACTAATCTTTATCAGCACAGATTAGACACCTTTGCCACTTTTATGAATAATAAATTATTTTTCCTTTAAAGTCATGGATACTAAGCAAAAGTGCTGTCCTAAATCACAAATACCACTCTGTAAGTTGTATAATAATGTTTTGAAAAACTAGGTAAACTACATCTTGAAGTAAAAAAAACCCCTTGAGATATTATAAAAGGTACGACTAAATTCTACGGATATTTTAGCTTAATGTCAGTGCCAGCTTACACGTCAAAAACCATGAAATGTAGATGACATAAAACTAGAAATATCTTTCTGTAATTATTTCAGGTTCTGTTTCAAGCACACATGTTTTTTAAAAAGCCTACAATGCTTGTTTTATTAATTACAGTAAAATCTAAACTGGTATTTTGATATGTCACACAGAACAAGTACACTACGGTATCCAATCTAAATAATTAGGGGGGGATAAAAAATATCAACAGTTCCATTTTATTGAGACATGCTAAGTTACTGCCTCTCACTACCATAATAACACAGCAAACACAGTATGTTAACCCCATAATGCTGTTAAAAAATCAACCAGGAACATAATCTACTTTCCTCCCTGTAGCAAGAGAATGACTAACATATTGAACCATTGAAAATACAAGTAAACAGAAATATAACTTATTTGACTGTAGTTTGGAAAAAATGAAAGATTAGGGCAGAGCTTAAAATTTCTGCAGAAATACTTCAAAATTTCTAGGAATCAAACATTATTAAGCTTTTGGTTACATTTCTTGTTCTTCTAAGACATTGTCCTACAGCCTCATGTTGTTGCAATAGTTCTGAGAAAAAGAACCATCTACAAACTCAAGACAAGCATTTTCTACAGCACCAAGACATTTTCCCATTTAAGTATTGACCTGACCTGACCTTGCCTGTGAGCACTGACAGAATCAGATCAGAAGGTGATGTGACTGCTGGCTATGAAAAGCACAATGCATGAAGGCAAGCTCCTAAGCCCTTAGCTCCTTGCAGTGTTGATCTTACTCTAATCAACTTCTAGTATATTTTAAATGTTCAGTTCTGGTTGGATATTTTTGGTATTTCAATTCCAGTAGTTTTAATTCAGAAAAATAAAGTTTTCAGTGGTATGGAGATGTATTAAACAACAGGCTCATTTTAGTTTCACTTCAAACTGAATCCAGGAAAGTTTTAATTCTGTATTCCTAAAATATTTTCATTTTATCAAACCGAATCCAATCTAAAAGATGATGTACAAAACTCTAGGTAAAAAAAAATAAAAATAATGAAGATTCAACACTAAATCCCTCAAAAAATCTTTCAGATAGTATAATATGTTCCAGGTACAGAACTACCAAGAAAACTGGGTTTTCCTGAGGGAGAAGACACATCATTGTCTTTCATCTCTTCCCCCTGATATGTGTAAAATATGAATCCAAATCTTCCCTTCAGACTTTTACACATTTGGTAATTTGAGACCATTTAGCATGAAAAGCTGAAAAGAGCCTAACTGGGACTTCACCCTTGTGAACCATAGCATAAAATGGTCAGCAGGGTAATTATTTCCCCTTGTCCTAGCAATTGCTTCTGCTGTAAGAAATGCCATTTTGACTAATAGACAAAAGATACTGAAGCCAGAGGCTTATAGGAGGACTGCTTAGTTTAATTATGACATAATTTAGGCTTTAAGTCATTACTTCTTTCATGGAAGGAAATAAACTGAGTATGCTCAAAAAGATCATCTGGAGATGATAAAGTTAATTGATTTATCTTTAGTATAAAGTATAAACAAAAAAACCCCATGACACCATATATGCCCAAAGAATAAGCTAAGGAGAAGATGTGGTTTTTCAGCTGGAAATACAAACTTTCTAGGGAAAAAAGAGAAATTAATTCCTCAAAATATATTCAGAAAACAAAAATGCCTTAATGGCTTACTAACAAAGTACAATAGCTTGGTTGATTTAACCTGCTCAAGTGATTTGGGTGCCTGTATTTGACCTCTCAGAATGGTATATCACATGTCTACATTGCTTTCAGTCTTTGAAGCAAGAACGTGGTTTCCTCATCAAGTGCGAATGGAGAATGACCCCCTGGTGCCATGTTTGAGCAGGAACTGACCAGCACACACCCTAAAGTCTGCTCTTTGTTACAGAAAATACTACTAAAGGCATTTAGTTTCACAGTAAACATTCTATTGCATACCAAAACTCCATGACCTACAGTTAACGACTAATTTTCTTCAAGAAAAAATAATTTTAAAAATCATTTCCTTAACTGGATTTACATTAAATTCTTTTTATTTGAATTTGCATGTGGAAAGAAAGTAATAATCAAGTTTGTAGTCAAAACACTGAAGCTTTCTAACTCAACCACCAACTCTGGACACTCCTACTGTTCAGCAGGGGCCTACAGGTTTTCTTTCTGGCTGGAAAGTCACTTGACTTGTCACTGAGCACCACTGAAAAGAGCTTGGATCCATCTTCTTTACACTTTCACTTCAGCTGTTCATACACATTGATCAAATGTACTGAGAGCCATCTCCTCTCTGGGCTAAATGGTCCCAGCTCTCTCAGCCTTTCCTCAGGAGAGATGCCAAGATCCTTAATCACCTTTTGGCCCTTCAGTGGCCTCTCTTCAGTAGCTCCTCATGTCTCTTGTCCTGAGGAGCCCAGAACTGCACACAGAACTCCAGGGGCAGCCTCAGCCAAGGGGAAATACTCCTACCAAGGTCCTTTATGGGAATTAAGAACAATGACTGCATTCCTGACACCATACCTGATAACCCAGACTGGATGCACTTTGTATGTTTCCTAAGTATTAGATTATCTACATTTTCAGGTGTTTCTATACATATTCCATTTCATTTTTGAAGCATAACTATAAAATGGATTTTACCCCTGTTTTCCTCCAGTTATTAGAGGCTACAAAGGGGGATGATTTGCCTTCTTTGATGACTATAATTATTGAAATAATTTGAGAGATTACCTTTCTGCAAATGAATAAACAGAGCTCTTTTCTAGAACGAAAGATCTGGACTGTATAGATTTCAACTGCATACAAAGAATTCCTCATCAGAATATGCTGAAGCTTTTTTTGGTCGGTCACATTCATAATGCAAAAGACACAAGACATTGCACATGATAATTAGAAATTTTTCCTTATGTGGCAACCATGGTATTCATTCAGTTACGTTCCCTGAAATCCAAAATACACAACTAATCATTACATTCCTAGTGTAAATTCTGCTGCCAAACCAATTAATAGAATTTCACCTGACAAAATTTTGTAGCTGTACTTAGCATCCACTGCTTAACATTTGTGCTTGACTGTCATCTGGAGTTAGGTCAGAAACATATGCCATTTATTCCAGACAAGGACAAGACAATAAACCTGACAGCAGATACCCCAACTTTGAATTGCTTCAGCTGTTTGTTGAGGGTTTTTGAGAACTCTTAAGATGTCAAACTGCTGGGGGAACACAAAATATGGAAACAAAATAACTTCCCTCTAAGTTCTTGTGAAACCTGTTTGGCTCTTTTTCTGAGAAGGTATTCTCTTTTGTTCTTTTTTTTTTCGGTAATTACTAGAATCTAATGAAAAGGGATCAAAGAGAGGCAGAATGATACAATGAGGTGGTAGAAATGCACAGCATCTTTACTAAAAATGTCTAAAAGCAGGTCATCCAAAGTCATAACCATGCATAGTTAATGAAAAGAGAGGGTGAGGAAAGTGTCTGTTGCCATTCAAAACTAGGATGTGACTAATCGCCACACTGCTAAAATTTCTGCTTGCAAACTACAGCTGACAGCCACACAGAGGAAGGCTGGATCTGCCTCCCAGAGAGAATTATCTAGGAGCAGTCTTAGAAAGCAGCTGACAAAAGTCCAACAATTTTTTAGATCTTGATGGTTAGACTAACACTCAGAGTACAACAATAAATGGATAAATCAAAGTTGGCAGACAGCACTAACACCAGAGAGTAGAGATGATTTTAGTAGTTTTGCTTAGTAGAACCTAAGAAATGTTGACACTAAAATGAAATAGTTTATTTTGCCTTGGAATACAGGAACAAAATCATAGTATTTCAGGCAGGACAATCTCTTGTAGATTAAGTTGAAATTTGAAATATAAAAAGATGACAGTCTTAAATAAAGTGCCTGGAAAGATCACAGTTTATTGGCCAGAGGTTTGGCTGCGTATTTTTATTCCTTGGGAAACAGAGTTTGGGTAATTCCCACAGAGTTCACAGCAAAGAGAAAAATTGTCCTAAGGAAAGCCATGATTTAGACAAGCAAATTTTGTTGGTAACTGCCAAACCCTGTCTCCATGAGAATAGACACAAATGCTTTGCCATTCTTTCTACCTGTCTCGAATATACCTCTGCACCCTCTAGACATGCAATTTACCTCTCTACAGTCTTGGATGCAGAGGGGCCCAAAGGAGGAAAAGAACCACATTTTAACCAAACTGAGAGTAGAACCATTTATTTCTCCTCTGTCTTTGTAGTACAGTATTGGTTAGCTTCTGGTACTAGAACTCCTAATAGTAAAGAATTTCAATGTTTTCTGAATAATTTTTTAAGTTATGTTTGCCCTAAAAGTACAACACTGCATGAGTCCTAGGGCAGATGATGCATTACTTCTTTCCCCCAACTTAGTGCAAGACAAGGGAAAATATACAGACTTCAGACAAGAAGGGAAATTAAATTATTAGACACAGCCTATAGTTGCAGAGCCATAAATGCCATTATCAGCAGAGATTCAAGAGTTCCTACCAGCTACTACCTTAAGCAATAAAACCTAAATGTACCACAAACATCTTAATCAAGTAGTCACAGCGATAAAGTTCTAGGAAGAATATACAAAAGCACTATTATTTGCCAGCTAGCTCCCATAATGGATATTAAATGTAGGACAGAGTTAACAACTCTTCCTCATTTGTCTCCTTCTGACAGAGAAACATAATTTTTCCTTCTGTGACTGGCACAGTTGTGTGATTATTTTGTGTCAGCATAAAGATACAAAAGGAGAATTACAAATAAGTGCTAAAGTCTGAAATCAAGAACAGACATCATGGAAAGTAGAATATGAACTTTTTCTGAGGCTACTAAAGCTCTCAAAAAGATGCACTGGTTTAACTTTATGTTTTGATTTTATTTTTCAATAGCATCACCAATGTCAGATGAAAAGTTAATTCCCAGTAAAATTACAGTAATTTGAAGCTCACAAAAAAAAGATGGTCACAGGGCTAGCATGGAGGAAAAGGATGGAAAAGGACCAAAAAATGCATCAAAAGGAAAAATTATTCTACAAGTCACCTTGGAACCTCCTTGGAGGACATCAGCATAGAGAACTGCCCTAGTGAAATCAAAGGCTTTTGCCAGTAGATAGTCATTTAAAAAGGTGGAAAAGTTCACTTTCCAATTTTCTCATATTAAAAAAAATAAAATAGAAAAATATGCTTTAGCTAGCCCAGACAAGTAAGGAGCCTCAACATGAGCATGAGTGTTACAGTATGAGTTAATACTCTGAGGGGGCATCTTCTGAAATCTTGATACAGATCAGATTTAAATACAATCCCCCTAAGGTCTCTCTGACATGGGAAGATCAGCCAACATTAAATAACCTATCATCCTCGAAACCAATAAAATTATCAAGAGAACAAAGTGAAGATCTAACTTGAACACACCAAAGTACTGTTTCTTCCTCAGCTACCAGAAAGCAAACCATTCTACAGATCACAAGCTAGTTTGGTGATGCATGAAATCCTAGAGAACACACACTTGAAACCAGTAGCTTTGTAGGAATAACTTGCATTTTCATTCAGTATTGGTATCTCCTACACATACACAGTCAAGGTTGGACAGGGAAACTTATCTTCCACAAACACAGGAGACATCCAAGTTATGCTGCCAGCAACAGATCAAAGCAAGTCACCTGAGATTTCATGTACAAGATTTTTCTCCTTATTTACTCCTGAAAATGTAAGAAACTCAGTTATCTGCACTCCCAAAAGATGCACATTTCCAAGCATTCCTGCATTTGACACTTTCTACAAGTGCTCATATACATCTGAACAATAAAAATATGCAAATGCGTAAGAAATGGGAGACAAGTAAGATTGAAAACATTTAACTGTATCCCCCAGAATAGTGAGTTGATTTCTGGAAAGAAATTCTCAGAAGAGATAAAAAACAAACATAAAAAGCAAAACCTCACCAGCAAGCAAGTCCTTTTAAAAATTACAACTGAGATTGTTCAAATAAAAACCAAAACAAACAAAACAAAACAAAACGAACAAAACAATCAAAACCAAAACCATACTAATAAAAGATGTTTGAAATGATCCTAATTTTCCTCTTCTAGTGCAAAAGTGTTTTCAATAGAACTGAGGGACAAAACACTGAAAGAAAGCTCTCTTACTGCACAGTTAACTGAGGCTGAGGATTTTGGGGTGTGGACACCACAATTAAGATTAGACATTCATACTGAAAACTAATTACATTAAAACACCTAATCATATTTTGAAAAATCTTGTAGCAGGTTTACAGGGTTTCATTTAACAAAAGCAGGTAAAACTTCAAAGCAGAACAAAAATTAATTGCTATTGTCAGAAATTTCCAGTCGAAAATGTCCTATGACTGTCCATTACTTCAATACTGTTTTCTACTACTGAAGAAAAGGTCTCTGACTTAAGAGCTGCAGTTCCTCTCTCCTGATTGACGTTTACAATTACAATGTCATCCAAAGAACGCTAACAATATAAAAGTTCTCATAATGAAGAGTACTAATAATATCACCATGTAGTGAGCAGTATTTATGCTTAGTCCTTGTAGCTATGGAGCTAGGCTCATCAAAGTTTGATTCTTTAAATACATAAGATTTGCAGACTCCAGAACTGCTTTCACAAATTAGATCCCATACTTGTAAAAAGACACTTAATCCTCCCATTGCTTTCACTAAAAAAAATCTCAAATATCTCAGCATTCAGACAGTACTTGCTGAGACTATTAGAGCACAAAATATATTAATTTTTTTGCAATACAAGAGTGGAGTTTATCATCAGAGAGAAGATTTAGTAGCACTGATTACTATATTACATAATCCAATTTTTGCACCTACTTTTTGGGTTTTGGGTTTTGTTTTGGTGTTCTAATATTTGACCTTCCCATGACTCCTTTAAATATTAAGAACTAACATGTTTAGATACCCAAGTTAAGTTAGGAAAAGTGTGAGATAGCATTTAAATGGTAGCACACTGCATTTTAGAAAAAGTAGCAAGTAAGACTTATTAATGCAAGTCTAATCATACTATTAGAAATAGGCTTTTTAAAAAGGCTTTTAAATCAAGCCTTCTTCTTTAAGCATACTAATATTTCTATATAGCTTTTGCATTTAAGAAGCATGCAAAATTCTAACTGGATAAACCTGTAATGCTTTATCACTCTTAGAATTACCGTCTCACATCAATATAATTCAGAGCAGGGGAGACTCTGCTATGCTGGGCCATGGTACCATTCAAATCAAAGTACATACACAAACCAGACATACTCTTTCTCTCCAATCAGCTGACTTACAGCAGATGTTTGTCTGGTTTTAGGTTTTTGTGGTTTTTTTATTTAGTACAAGTCTAATCAATTCTGTCACATTTTAGCCAAATGTAGCACACTCTACCAAAACTGAGAGAGACTGAGCAAGAAACTGTTACCACACGCAAACAAAATTTTGCCCAGTTGTAGCTTAAACCACGTAATTCTTATGCTACAAGAAGCGCTTCTGAAACAAACAGTGTCATTCGGAAGCACTCATGAATACATGGTATTAAATGTGTAATATTACACTGCCGCGACCTTAGAACGAGCAGGGAGCCACCGCTTCCTCAGCACAATAGCAAGTTGCAGATCTGGATTTCCGGCAGCACCTGACATCGTAGGTGGCTAGCAGCTCTTAACAAAACAGTATCCCAAGGACTAAAGTGAGAATGTTAAAACATTAAGCGATGCAACCAACAGTGACTCAAACTCCTAGTACAGCACTCTACCATAGTATATTGACTAGGTTTTCTTCGCGTATTTAGCACCAAGGAGAAATATACTACAGAAGTTCTTAGGAACATTCTCAGCCATACTTCAGAACGATTTAAATTTCTTCAAGAAGATTTAAACAAAGGAAAAAAGTGACCATTATGACCAAGTTTTCTAGTGTGTCTAAAAGCTTAAATGAAAGACGTAACATCTACTCTGCTCTCTACAGGCAATACCTGTTACTCATGAGTAACACATATAGAGGTATGCCTGGGAGCACTAAGCATCATAAAAACAAATTTTATGCTGCAAAACACACAAAAGACCTACAAAAGTATCTACTGCTAGCTCTTACCCCAACAGGAAGACCAAAGGAAATCAGAATTTAAAATCCATCTGCAATGACACCTACTGTAAGGGAAAAGATTGATGACTCAGGCTCACATCTGCCCTTCATACTCCTCAAATTCTCTCACTGATCTCACAACACCACTAGGCTTACAAAAGCATCCTTGGAGTGGAAAGACATGTAAGAAATTATTGCAGCACATTTCCTTTGCAACATGAGTTTGTAATTAATTTTTTAATCGACTCAGCACCTGGTAACATTCCCTGCCAAGGGTACTACTGAGCTACAGAAGAAACCTCAACTTCTCAAGGAAAGGCTGTTCTTTTAAGATTACCCCAAAAGTTGCGTGAGTTACAGGCAGGCCACTAATTCCCCATGTAATCGTCGCCTTTTAAACAGCAGACAGAGGTCTACCTGCTACAGATTAACCTCCTCCGCAGCCCAAGCGCTCCGGGGCACACACGCGATTACTGCTTCTCCTCCCGCCGGCCCTTTGACATTCAGGGGCGGCCGGGGACCGAGCGGCGACCCTCGGGCTGCCGCGCCGGCCACAGGCGCCCGTACGACTTTCGGCACCGCTCACCGGCGGCAGTGGGGGACACACAACACGGCTGATTAAATCCGACAGCTAAAAGCCATTTCCAGGCTGTTTCTACCCACGGCGAAGCCCGGGCGGGGGGGCGGTGAGGAGGCGCTGACTGTCCTTGATGTATTTCGGTCCGCTCCCTGGAAACCCACAGCACCGGCGGGACGCGCATCACCGGCGCTTCCCGGGACGGCACCTGGGGCAGGCGGCGGCGGGGGGAAGGGAGGAGCGGGCGGGGGACGAGCCGGGCTGCGGGGCCGGGACAGCCGGAGGGGATCAGAGCCCGCGGCGGGATGCGGCCCGGGGGCGCGCGGCGCCAGCGGTACCTGATGATGTCGTCCTGGTGCCCCAGGTAGAATTTCTGCCGGTGCTCCCGGGGGCTGTAGACCACGCCGACCCCCGCCACGAAGTAGACGATCTCCTTGGCCGCCGTATAGTAGAGGTTGTTGCGGCACTGATGACCCCGGTAGCCGTAGACCCACTCCAGCCGCAGGTGGCAGCTCGGCGCGCTCCGGTCAGCCATGTCCACCCGCCCCCGCCAGCCGGGTACGGCTCGCTCCCGCCGGAGACCCCGCGGGAAGGGGGCGACGGGCCGGCCGCCCCCTCCGCTCGGCTGGGTGCCGGCCGCGCTAATCCCTGCCCGCCGACATGGATGCCCGCCGCCGCCGCTCGTCCGCCGCCCCCGCCAACTCACAGAGGGCGCCGCCGCCCGAGCGCGCCTCGCCGCCCCGCGCCGCCAGACATGGCTGCGCTGAGACACCGCCCGGGACGCGGAGCGAGGGCGCGGCGCCGCTCCGGCCCCCCCGCGCCCCGGATGCGCCTGCGCCGAGGGCGGTGCCGTCAGCGGCCGGGCGGGCCCGGCGGGCTGCGGGGGGCGCGGGCACCGAGCGGGCACCGAGCGGGCACCGACCACCGAGTGGTGGCGGCGAGCCGGCGGGCGAGCAGGAACGCGCTTCACCACCGCGCGCCGTGGCGTGCCGCGGGGCTTTTTTAAATTTACCTTTTTTTTTTTTTCTTTCTTTTTTCCGTCCTCAAGAGAGGCTGTGTCTTCTCGCCTTTCCCCAAGCTTAGGGGGAGGTTTGTTTTTACTGCCCCTTCGGGGCACATCTCCGTTCTTCTCCTTTCTCCCGACGCACCGCCGCCGGCTCTCGGCAGCCCCGGGGGCTGGAGCAGTCGCAGCCCCTTGGCAGCCGTGCGTGGAAGCCGCCCCCCGCTCTCACTGGGGACCGGCGGCACGCCAGCTCCCTGCCATCCGAGAAGAAAATGTCAACTATAGTTTCTAATGACGAATAATTAATCCTTTCATCCCACCATCTGAGTCATGCACCACACAGAAGATACTTCCCCCTTCAAGCCCCGATTTCCCCATACACAACTTTTCAGCCTCAGTTCTCAAAGCGTTTTACATGGCTAAGTCACTTCTTTCCGACCTCACAGGCGTGGAAGCGATTCTCCGTGCTGCATGAGGCAGCAGTGCCGGGGAACTCCCTCGCCACGTCCAGAGTTTAGGTCAGGAAAACGTGTTCCACTGGCTTTGTCACTCTATAGAGCACCTCGCTGGCTATATAAATGTTCAGTACATGATCATGCGAACAGTTTTGTGCTATAAAGTTGAATACCTGTTCTAAAAACTCCTGGATAACTGTCTGGTTTGACGACTTAAAATAAACTCATCTTCTCCCTATTATTTTCAGCGGAGATTCGGCTTTCCAAGTGCATTTATTTTATTAGTATTTATTTTTAAATCTCAATTTCTTTATCTTCTTTTGCTCTTTTACTCATTATTACTCATATTGACTATTCTCCCACAAAACATTTACTCGTAACTAGTTAGTTCGTACTGCAGACATTTTTCTGTGCTACTTTATCTTCATTTTAATTAGAGGGAGATTTTTTCTCTTAAAACTTAATATTTTATTAGTCCTTTCATTGTTTTAGAAAAATAATTCTTTTGTAAAAATGCATGCATTTAAGCATTCCAGTCAATTAACTTTATATTAACATATTTTCACAGTGTAAAACACCGAGAGACAATATTTTTCTCAGGTTCTTATAATGATAGTGTTTGTGATGCCTTGCTCAGATGCAGCTTTTAGTTCCCCACATTTAATGAAAACAGCACAGCACGGAAGAGAAATCTGCAGAGAAATTCATGTAGCCTGAAACTTACAAGGAAACTTACCCTTCCATGAAACATATAACTTTTTAAATTTAAAAAAAAAAAAAAGGACTTTAATCCTTAATCAGGACAAAAACATATACAAACCAAAAGATAAAGCAAATCTTACTCTCAGAAAATCATAAGCAGTTTTTTCTCCTATTTGCTTCCTAAACACCCGGAGCACCTTGGAACTTGGGGAGCCATAGCTTCTCAGGAAGTCTCAGGAGGGGTAACTAGCCAGGGAAATGGACTGGACAATTTCCAACTAGCTTGTCTTAGAACTGCAAAATGTATTATTCTTTCTAATTAGATGTTAACTCTGCATGGCTGTTCTCTTTTGCTATCCCATGGGAAAGGTGGCTACAGAAAAAGTCTATAATGATGCCTAATTTCATTCTGGAAATTGGATTGATTATCAGCAGACATAGACATCTGATATATTTTACTTCTGACGTTGCAAAAGCTCATTTGAAAGTGGGAGTATTTTTATTGTATGAACTAAGAATATATTATTTTTTTATTTACTGCCCATATAACGTATATTTAAATATGAATGTATGAAAACCATAATTATGGTGTCTTTACTTTCTTCTACTCGCTATAAATAAATATTTTTCTTAGATTACTACTTAAGGTGAAATTCTGGATCTCCTGAGATCAATACTAATGCGCAGTATTAACTTCAGTGAAACTACATTTGTTAATCTTGTTGTCTTACTTGCAACTCTGCAATTAGTACAGAGTATTTGGTAGTTGAAAGCGAATAGGCTGTCTCCAGTCACTTGTTCTAAAACTAAAACTGAAGAGAAAAAAAAAAACAACAATCACGAAGAAAATTTAATATGTAGCAGAATTGTCTGTAACTGGAAATTGCAGATCATATTTTGTGTAATGAACAGAAGAACCCACAACCGTTCTCTGAAAAACTACATGCATGAAGTGTGAGGAAGGGAACAGCTGCACATCAGATGCACCACACAAACAGCCAGCATTTTCTTTAGATTTTTCAGGAATTTGCTACCATCTCTAAAATGGGGCAATGCCTGAGAGAAAATGACAAGAGGAAAACTATTCATTGTTGTAGTTTACTAACCTTATGCTGATGCACAAGAGGTGCAAGTGTAATTTTACACACTTGGCATTTATTTTTGACAGGAATAGGATGCAGCGTAGTGTAACAACCTCTTCCTCTCTCCTTGCTCTGTTTAGCGTTCCCACTCGGACACACGTCATTCCTTTGGCCTCTGGATGTCTCCACCCATATCACCCACTCGTAGCGGACAGTCAACGCTTTGGGAGCCACGAGGCCCCACAGTATCCTTCTATCAGGGTGGCATTCTTGCATACGTTGCACATTTACTCCAGAACTCAGACACTAGTCCCGCTCGTTTCCCTTTCTCGGTAGATGCAGAAAGAGCGGCCCGGACCTTTCCGGGCGGTTCTGCAGCATGGAGCGCCCGGCGGGACGGGCACGGCGCTGTCCAAGGTGCTGATCGCGGCGGGCACAACATGCGGGGCCTGGCCGTGCTCGCACGGAGATTCACACATTTCGCGGAATATTCTGCGTTGGAGGGGACCCAAAAGGATCATCGGGCCCAGCTCTTATGTGGATGGCCTATACAGGGTTTAAACCCACGACCTTGGTGTTATCGACACCAAGGGTCAGGTATTCCTTATTGCCACTACAGCTGTAGCGGGAAACAAATTACCTTTTAGACAAATAAGACATTTTATGTTTTTCCAGTAAAGTATTTCACAAGAGTTTTGCTCTTTTGGTTTAGCTGCCTGTGGTGGGGTTTATATCTCTCCTATTATATTCCGTATATTCCTATATATATATCACTGCAAATTATGTTTCATTAGTATACAGTGACACAGGTACATCACCTCCCTAAATGAAATCCCGTAAGTGGAATTTTTATGTTTCACAGTGCATACTTATAAGAAAACATACTCCTTAGGATATTGCAAATATATTTACAATGTATCTCATGTTCTGCTAAATGTAACAAGTTTTAGAGAAGCGATTTCTTAAACAAATGCTCTTGGAACAGCTAATTCCAGAGCACATAACATGAGGGATAATTCTCTGTTAAATCCTAAGTAATACAGAGTAGCTGGTTCAAGTAGTAATTATATAATATGAAAGAGATGAACAACAGTGACAACATTAATTTCAACATTCTTGGGAATTAAAAGTCCCAGTCTATTATGGGAACACAATGTCGGAAAATAATATTTTGCAAAACTAAGAAACCTACCTAGGAGAGAGTAATAAGAATTATGTGCTACCATTTAATAGCACTGAGGCAAGCATGTAGGATCACAAAGGCCTGTTTACTACTGGATAAAAATAAGTCAAGGAAAAAAGACAGCATCACAAACTCAAATACTAGATGACTTAATTCTCCTTCAGAAAATTAAAGTTTAATGAGACATTTTATACCAGGTCAGCAACATACTAGATGTCAGCTATTAAAAATTTTTAAAGAATTAAGGTATTTTATTAAATTAACAACTGAGATATTTCAAAGAGTAACATTAGAAACAAGAAAGCTTGACACAATAAGTAGGTCTACTGCATCATCAAAAAGCAAAGAAATTAATTAAGGATAAGAAAATGGGACAGGAAAAGTTACTAATTTCTTCATATCGTATGAGCACAGAAGAGTCTGGGAAATACAGGATGGGAGCATGTACAGGGTAAGGTCACATAAGGAGGATTCTTTATAAAAAGGTGTTGGAAAATGATGAGCTAAAGAGCAGTAAGCCATGAGTACATTATACTGTACTTCCAAAAATTCTGACAATTTCAAAATGGTATAGCTGACATGCTTTGGAGAGGAAAATGCAACTCCTTTTTGAAATCATGTGCTACGTCGAAGCATCATCCAATTCTGTAACCATTTAAAAAGCAAGTTCTATTATAAACTTGGTAAGTATGAATCCATGTTTTCTTTTGGTACTGATTGATGAACTCTATATAATGGTTGACACTAAAATATAATAATTATATGTGTACAGAAAGGAATTATTTCTTCTATTTCTGCAAGTTAAATTACATCTTGATAACTAAAGGAATTATATTAATTCGGTAAACATTCATGCTAGGCACTGGAAGAAACAGGCACCCTATTGAAAAGACAATGAACATGTCACAATACAGACAGCAACCAAGGCCACAATACGTGTATTCACAGAAGTTTGATTTAGAAATGTCTTCAGGTATTGGTGTATTGGTTTCCCAACTTAGGTCTGGCAAAGGCATGAATTAGATAAGTGTATTATTGAAATAAATTAATCCATAATTAGTACAGAAAGCAGTAATTTCTGGACATTTGGAAGTGATGCAAGTACATCAGTAAACATCAGCTGAAACTGCAGAGGGAACACAAATACTGAGAGCTGCATGGTGCCTTCCTTAGCTATGATGTTTTTACTATAAGATCTTGTTTTAGAGTAATCCAGAATTCAAATCCCCTCTTTTCAAAGTGAAAGAAGAGTTTCTGATTTCAACAGCAAAAATCTAAGAACTTCCATCACAGCATTTATTTTTCTTCAAATAAATGCAAATTAACTTCTATATTTAGTTCCATCTTAGTTCTTGTAGTAAAATACTGTTTAATATTAGTCTCAGAAGTTAGGTGCTAACATTTATATTCTTTCTTAAAATGTTTATCACGAGCTTTGGCCCTAAAATCTGTGTTAGCACAAGGGAACAGTCCACTAAAATAATTATTTTTAGTCTATAGACAATGAAAAAACTCCTGTGTTTCTGACTGCCAACAAACTGACACCAGCATGCATTCTGTTGCCCCTCAGTGGAGCACTCAGTTTCTTTCAGCAATGACACTGTGTTTATACACAATGGATCTAACCAACATACACATAACTTGGATCTAAACAGCTTTCTTTAGTGTGCACTTTAGGTAAAATTATGTGTACTGAAATTATTCATCTAAGTGATTTGAAGAACTTGTATCAAGACCAGTACTTGACATATGACAACCTCAACAGGTTTAAATGCAGCACATAAAGGGATGGTAGTTAAATCCCAAAGCATTTTCTATCAATAGATTTATAATAAAAATCTGATTATGAACTCTTAAAATCAATTACAACTGTTGACTAATGACTAAATATAGAATGTAATTTACTTAAATTCTACTTGAGACAGCTATCTCAGGCTCCATTTTACGATATGATCAAAACCAATGTGAAACAACACATTTTGCACAGAGTCATAACTTTCACACTTGTTTTAAGTCCTTTCTTTACAACTAAGATAGTGTAGGATGATCAACCCCAAAACATGTTGTTAATATTGTTTGGGGAATTAATCAAAATTTTAGCTGGCTGATGATAATCATTAGATGAAAATTGTAAGATCAAGATGACCTCCTTTTACACAGTAGTTGACAAGGTTTTCAAAATACTGTGCACAGTACTGACTTCACAAAAGGTCTCCAAAAGCTTGGCTGTCAAAAGGAATCATGAAACATCTTAACCATAAGTCACTACATAGCACCAACATACAATACTGCAGGTTTATCAAATATGACATCGTTTACTAGCAATGATACAAATTTTTAGAAGAACTGAAGGAAATAAAATATTTAAACATTAAATAAAGCAATAGTATTAACTCCCATAACGCCAAGAAACTTAAAAATTAACATAATACTATTAAGCAGTGGAATGCATACCTTGAATTAATTAATTTGCATTGTATGACTTCATACCACCAGATTTAACTAAGCACTGAAACATATCAGTTAAGGACTGGAATAGTGTCACAAAGCACTTCAGTCAGTCTGCTAACTGAAGTAAAGTAAGCCTACTTTTAGGACAGCAAATAGTTCTTTTCAAGTCCTTCCAATTATGAAAGAAAATAGGGGCCATAAACTGCTACATAATATAATTTTCTAGTATAACCCACTGTGCACAAGCCTTTATAAAGGCTTAATAAAGGCTTTATAAAACAGCCACTCCTTTATAAAACTCCACTCATCCTCAAAATAGATCTTTTCTCCACACCTTTGCTCTAAAAATGATAAACTAATAATAAAAAAGACTCCTAAAAGGAAAAAAGTAGATTTGTAGGGCACCCACTTATTTTTTATTTTTTTTTTGGTGGGAGCTAACCAGTATATAACAAACGATGATGCTGGAGTGGTTTTGTAATTAATACAGTAGGCTTAGTACCAGGAGATCTGTATTCTCCCTCCACTGCATTTATATATACAGATATGTATGACCAAAACCATTTATATCAAGATTTCCAGACATGACTGCTAACTTAGTACTATTACCAGGTTTCCTACTTTGATATTTAGGATCCATTGCAAATAAGTGTGTTAGTCTAGCTGCTCTAAACTTGAAAAGGAAGAAAAATAGTGAAGTCCAAGTATTTTGAAGCTCAACATCCAGTCATCAGTGGATCTTTTGCAATTTTTCACAACCTCTCTTTAAATGGAAATAACATGCCAGCCTTTTTCATAGGCTACTTGTTTTTTTTTATAGCTGCATTAATTTCTTCTAGTGCTATGAACACCAATCTATATTCAGCACAGCATACAGAGCATCTGCATCAAACAAGTAATAGTGCCTCATATGAAGCACTACAGATAAAAAGTAAGGTAATAATCTCACTTGAAAAGCATCCCATTCATCCTGTACACTGAAGGAGGTGTGGGCATGATTACAAAGAGTGGGTTCAGTCAATGCATAAATAACAGAGGACAGATATTAAGTCCTATGAAGGAAGAATGATGTTTAGGACCTGAACATTATTGCCATCTCATTTCTATTATCAACTGCTGGATGGTCCCTTTTCAGCTAGACTATGGTAACCATGATTAGGATATCATTTATGGTAAGAAAGAAACAGCAGAATTCTTATTTATGATTGCAATAATTGTTATTGATGCATGTTGTTTCTTGGCTGGTCGCAGAATAAAACCTGAAGCTGTTACTACAAATTACTTTCCCGGACGCTGAATCAATGCCTCAGAACAAAACTCTACTCTTAATGCAATTTCATTTGCATGACATCTCTAAATTTTCTCCAGTCAGCAAGAAATGAGTTCTGCAAGCAAATACGTGAACTCAGCTTCAGATGTCAGAGTCCTTGCTGAAAATAGCACATAAAGAGGGAACCTCCTCTTTGTGCTCTTCTGCCACATCTGTGTGCCTTTCCCCGACATGGCCTGATCTGTAGTCCCATTTGGGTTCCTTCAAAGAACACAAAACAAGGCCTGCTCTATGCTGTGCTGTTCTCAATTTTCCTGATACCAAGGGTATCTGACTCATCAGAATGAACCTTTATTAGATGTCAACTTTCATGATGCCAACTCTTGCTCAAAGGTGAGCAAGACATTTCCAGCTGAGGCAATCTGCAGGTACATGTGTCACAACTTCAATATTTGTTTTCAAGTCCTTGTAAATTGTATTGAGCTGCAAATTACATCTTTCTTATGCAATCTTATATCTCAAGAGAGATGAGTAACTGACAGAAGCAATAGCCTGCATCTAAATGAGTTAGCTACTAAGAGATACAGGATATTTCTCCTCAGAGACATCAACAGAATTTTAGGATCTATTTTTAAGTTCTATTTCTGGTTTTACTGTAAGAATGCACATTCATGAGGAGAGTATTATGAATGCACATTCATAAGACTGAGCATTAGCATTCTTAATTCAAGAAATAAGTATGATTGATTGGTGTGCAAAGGACTCTCATGGGAGACTTACAGTCATGGGAGACAAAGTCAACCTATAGCAGCTATGTTTTTAAAATGAAAGGTATATTAAGTGTTGATGGGTCCTATCCTACTCTCTTCTGCATGTACTTTGTAAGAAGCTAATTCATGTATCTCATGATACATTAGATACATTTAAACTCAGTTTAAATATTAAGAGACTGGCAAAGAAAAGTTATAAAAATATCTAGAAAATGCAAAGCATTTTAAGCATCTCAATCATTTATTCTGCAGGAGTCTATAAAGATGAAAAACATTAAAGACATCTATCCACTCAGAGCCAGTGTTCAGTATCAGTTTAAAGTGTCTTCAGCAAAATGGAAAAAACTATTAAAATAAAAGGTGAAAATGTGAAGCAGATTTAAATCTCTAAGAAACATTTAATCATGACAAGGTATTGAACAGTTGATTAAAACACGATTAAAGTCCAGTACACAGTTGTCACAAAATCTACATTTTAAAAAAGCAATTATACAAACCATGTTTTTTCTGAATAAAAATAAATAATCCATTCTGTTCAGTAGAGCTCCCTGATATTTACATCCATAAATAACTATAGTGAGAGTTTTTTATTGCAGCCTATCTCAGGGACAACTAGTTTTCAAATTAAGAATAAATAATAGACAGAACAGGAACTGACTGTTACTTCTGATTCCTGAATTTTTTGTTCTTGGTTCAAATCAATGAAGCCAAGGTCCAAATTATCTATGTGACAATGATATCATCACAATACTCAAGCTGTAAATGAAGCAGCACCACTAAATTTCCTGTCCATTCACAGAGGATGAGAACAGTCACTCAAAACATCCCAGCTAAGGTCAGGTCACCTCTAATACAATGAATGTGCACAGTTATACAAGACAAGCACATGACTTTTCTTTACTAAACCCTGGTGATTTCTGTAGTTATGTTACATACCTGTCATTGTCCCAATACAGCACAGACTCAATACACATGGAGGAAATCATTATAGTTGGAGAACATTTGACTATTATGATCAATTAAGCATTTTAACTAAGGTAGTGGAAAGGACTAACCACTAGACTACAAAACTTTGGTAAAAAAAATGCCAACAAGCCTATATTACACTAAAGCCAGGCAAATTCCACCTTTCATAATATCACACAATCAGACACTACTTGTAACATTTCATATGGGAAAATGTCTTGTCCACCTAGACAATCTCTCCCAGGATGTTCTATTACTAAATTCTGATTTTTTTTTCATGTCAATGTTCCACAGAAAAATTAAAATTTGTTCTTCTCCTACAAATCAGGTACATCTCAGGTGTAATTCCTCAAATTAATTTTGTTGAACTTTGCACAAAGTTAATTTTCCTCATTTTGAGAGGGTGGGTGAAGAAGTGGATAGCTCTAGCAAAGTACAAATAGTGTCTTAGCCCTGAGCTCTGGGAAAGAAACAAAGCATATTCAAAATTATTCTTTTTCCACACTCTACACACAAAAGTACTTCCTGAACACTGAGATTTAAGCACTACTACTGGTACTAAAAACAACCACTGATTTCCTCTAAGACATTGAAAAGCTATCTTGTAACATATAACGCTTCCAGCCACATGGCAAAGCTGTTCTGGAGCAGGCTCCTTGCAGGACCTGTGGCCTCATGGAGAGAGGAGCCCATGCTGGAGCAGGTTCATGATAGGACTTGTGACCCGATGGGGGACCCACTGGAGCAGCCTGTTGCAGAAGGACCTGAATCATAAAGAGCTCTACAAAGCACACAATGACAGCCACAGGGACTCTCTGTGCTGTATTCCAGGATTTTAGTAAGTTAGAGAAGTGGAATGGGGCCACCCATAGAGATAATATTTGGAGAAAATACTGGTTAAAAAATCAAAGCTGGGGATTTCAATTATCAATATAAATGAGAATCTCCATATTAGAAAGCTCAGAATATTCCTCCACACAGGAAGTGAAAAGCAGTATTATCAGAGATGATATGCACAGGATGATCTGTGTGCCAATATCAGAGAAAAATTTTCTGGCTTCATACATCATGTGGAAAAAACCTACTTATCTGCAACCAAACAGAGAACAAAAACCCCTTCCAGGGGGTAGTTGGAAAGAAGGAAAATTGATTTTCCTGTCATTTGCAACACTAAAACATCATTGCGAAAAAGCTGAAGATGCATCTTGATCTAATTGCTGCCATAGGGCAACAGTAGTTGAGCTTGATCACTAAGTGCAATGAATACCTTTCCTAGCAGTACAGCAAACAAAAATTGCTGCAGAACCATCTTCCCCTTCCTTTTGCTGAGGAGTTATGCTGCAGTATCTACCCATCTGACTTCAGACTGTGACCTTTCCATGGGGTCACAGCTCCCTTTGAGCAGCCACCTGCTTCCTTCAAGCATCCTCTGCTCCCCCGCAGTCCTTCATGGGCTGCAGAGGCACAGCTGTCTCACTAAGGTCTTCACCACAGGCTGCAGGATCTCTGCTCTGCTGCCTGGAGCACTGCTTCCCCTTCTTTACTGACCTTCACAGTTGTTTCACATAGCCCTGTCTTGAGCTGCAGTTGTGCAGGTTTTTTCTCCCCTTTAAAAATTGTTATCCCAGAGGTGCTACCACCATTGGCCTTGTCCAGCAGCTCTATTGGACATAGGGGAAGCTTTCAGCAGCTTGTGACAGAAGCCACTCACATGGGCTCTCACCCAAAGCCTTGCCATGAAAACCCAATAGACCTGTACACTGTTCACAGGACAACCAAAGCAAAGCTGTTTATAACTGCTACTTCAGTTCAAGCCACTTACTCCCATATTTGAATAAGTGATAGTTCTGGGACAGGCACTTCTGCTTCTCCATCTTTGCACCTGACATTGATCTTGCCAGCCTGGGTATTAATTTCATGCATCTTGGATAAATTGGTGGTTTAAGTGAGACAAAAGCAATAAAACCAGAATGATCTCTTTAAATGGCTACAATGTGATTTTTGCAATCTTGTTGGTGTTTGTCCCTCAAAGATTTTCACACCACAAATGCAGTTACTGCTCCAAGCATCCCTAGGCATTTTTTCTTTTACTTTGGTTGATGGCTGCAATCACCATTTTATAGTACATATAAACTAGGAGCAACTGTATTCCAGCTTTTAAATCTCTAAATATCTCGGTCTGATAATTTCCCCACGATAAGAAATTAACTAAAGGAACTGATAGAGACTGCAAGACTGAAAAGTGTTGTTCACAGCAATCTGTACTTTTCTCAACCAGGGCTCCATGGCTCTTAAGGACATTTTATCAAACATGGATTAATGGACTATTATTCTTATTTAGGCATTTACTCTAACTCCTTTAGATAACAGGACAGAAAATGACAACAGTTAAGAACAGTGGGGTTATTGGAAGACTACTGGTGCCAGTATTACAGATCAAACTCTGCTTTCAGTCTGGTCACCTTGGTATGCGATAAGCCCACGCGAGGCGCTGGCAGGGAGGGGCTCGGCCGAGAGCGGGGCCGCAGCTCCGTGCCCGGGGTCGCAGGGCAGCTGCCCGGCACCGGCAGGGCCCCGGAGGCCGCCAGAGCCGCCTCCCCCACGGCCCCGGCGCTCCGCCCCAGCCGGCCGAGGCGGGGCCCGGCGGCTCCGCGGCAGCACCAGCGCGGCCCCGCTCGGCGGCAACGCGGCGGGAGGCGCCGGGGCCCGGCCGGACCTCCTCGGTGCTCCCGCCGGCGAGATGGGCCTGGAGCCGCTGTTCCAGGCCTGGAGCTACTTCAGGCGGAGGAAGTTCCGTGAGTGCGCCGATGTCTGCTCGCAGCTGCTGGAGAGGCCGCCCAGCGAGCAGGTAGCGGGGGCCGGGCCGGGCCGGGCGGCGGCGGTGAGGGCCGGCAGCGGCCGCGTCCCGGCTGCCTCAGCACCACGGCACCCCTCTGTGCCTGCTGCAGCCGCCCGAGGGGCGGGTGTGATCCCTGTGAGCGAGGAGCGAGCGCTGGGATCCCGCAGCCGAGCTCCCGGAGCGGGAGGCCGGACAGTGCTGCCTCTCCGCGCCCCCTTCTCTTCCCCGGGCCTGGAGGCGGCGAGCGGGCGCTGAGCTCCGCCCCAGACACGCCCCGGTGGAGCCTCCCCCCCCCGCCCCAGAGATGGGAGCGGGCAGCGGGCAGCGGTGCTGCCGGAGCGCTGCTGTGACAGCAGTGCGGGTCGGGCTCTTGGCAACGAGAGCTTTAACGCACTCAAGGTTTTGCAGAGTTAAAGAGAGTAAAGCTGAGACTAAAAATCAGGTCTGCTAGGGATGTTCCTGTTGATTTTATACTGATGTTTAAAAACCGTAGCTGCTGCAAGGACCAAATCACATAAGGTTAAGAGACAAGCATTTTAGCTCAGCTTACCTATGAGCCTACCTCGGGACAGGAGGTATTTACATATCTCTGTCTTTGCTCTTTTTCCAGCTGCAGAGTCTCTGGAAACGTAGGACTCGTTTTTCAATACCTACATATTTTCTCACCCTTCTATAAGAAGAAAGGATTTGGGAAAGTTGTTTCTGGATTATTGTTTACATGCATGCAAACATTTTTATGCCATTTTTTAAAAACAGTAATTGAACAGACTTCATCTTAAACACTTTGCAGTAAATTTGTAAGTCTTTCAAAGTATCCTATAGACAGATGTTTTAAGAATCTTGAATGCAGTTCTTTTTATCACAAAGCACAAGTCTTTAAAGAAAGCGTAGTCACACAATAGTGTAAATATAAAGCACAGTAATTATTTGAACTGGTTTAGGATAGATATTTAAAAGATTTTTTGTGCTTTATACTGTAAGGCACCAACAAGGACCCATCAGCAGAAACATTTTTAGTGGAGAAAGTATTCCAAGAATATTATTCCTGAACCCTAAATGGGACTCAGTTCCATGCTAGTGCTGTATTATTTATATGCATTTACATTATTGGGTCTTTATATATGTGATCTTTGCAACACTTGATTTGTGAAAGAAGCTCTTGAAATTGCACAGATAACAGTAAATAAAAGTTGTAAAGATCATAATGCTTCTGTTGCTCTTAATTTAGAAAGTTTTTTCATGAGTAAAATCTTTTTCAATCTGTGATCTCAACATGGGAATGTAAAGACAACTTCATTTCTACTCTGTTCTTAAGCTCAAGTATAAAATGGTATTGTTACACCTGTCAACTCCAAACTTCTGCTGGGCTGTTTCCAGTAGGCCTGGTAAGGAATACAAAATGTATGGGGCTGAGAAAAAATGCTTAAGAGGAAATTAACAAAACAGCAATGAGAGGATGTAATTGGGTAAGGCCGTGAGCAGCCTGGTCTGGTAGGAGGTGTCCCTGTCAATGGCAAAGGCAGGGTGGAACTAGATGATCTTTAAGGTCCATTTCAAATCCTTCACATTCTGTGATTCTCTGATGTAGATCCTAATTGGTTTTCCTTCTCCCAAATATAGATCATAAACATGGTGAAGCATTTAAGTACATAAATTAAATTGTTTTCTTAGACAAGGACACGTTCTCCTTAGAGAACAAGGACCTTAAATACCAGCAATTGAGAGCTTTTCCAAATTCTGTATTGAGACAAACAATTGATTACCCGATTTAATATTTGAAATGTTCACACCAGTCTATAAGCTTCATCTTTTATAAGAATGAAAGATGAAAAGCATTTAAGATAATTTCCTTTGAGAAGTGGTAGAGGATGGTGTTGTGAGCATTGTCTATACCAGATCAGATCATAAGCTCTTAGAAGTCTTACGTGAAATCTCTGAATTTTAAGAAAAGTTTCATCACTGTTTTGAAAAAGCTTTCAGGCCACAGTTGCATGCAAATGACCGGACTTTATAATTCATTATGTTAATTTCAGAACTGTGTTCCTATTCACAGTTTTGTGTGAAAAAGGCACTCTTTAGCAGCAGGACATTTCAAACCTATGGGAAAGTTCAGATGGAAGAGAAGCAAACTTGAAATAAGATTAGTTTGGTTCTTGCCTCATATAATCTTGAGGAATCCTTATTAAGAGCTCAACTTAAGCAGGGAGGAATGACTTCTAAAAGTATTTGAAAGTATATCTATTTGAGATTAGGAAATATCAATCTTTATAAATTAATAAATGAATAAATAAATCTTTAAAAATGTATGACAGGATGTTTCAGTCTTTTGTCTGAAAAGATTTCATGCAGCAGTGTTCAAGTAAAGTTTGCAGACACTAAGTGGATTTTATTCTATAGAAGTATTTCACATAAGGAATAACAATTTAGAGATTTAAAAAAAAAATAAAATAAGTGTAGAGATGATAAATAAATGGAAATTCAGCATGCTGTTTCAGAAGGATTGTGGAGTATACTGCATTCATGGTGTGTAATGGAATGGCTACACAGTTCTTTTCCATCATTCTGTTAGTCCAGACAGTCCAAAAAGCACAGCTCCTGACAGAAGATGTAGCATTATTTATACCACCTGTTCATTGTAGTACAGCAGATTGCAGAAACCAGAATATTGGTTAAATAACTTTCAAGAGTGCAACTTGAACCAAACTCAAACCAGCTCAACATACAAAATGTTATACCTAAAATCTCTTAAATAAAACATTTTTCGATTTTCTCATTAGAATATAACTTTAACATTCATGGCAAGCTTAGTATGGAACAGCATTTCTCTTTGTCAGTCAACTGTGTTAATGATATTTAGATTTTATCCTTTTTATTGTATTCAACTTAAAATCCTAATATTTTCTGGTTATCTGTCCAAATAAGCCTGTATTTATTTTATTATTCTGCTTCTCATTTGTAATGTTGTTTTCCTTACCCATGCTGTTGCACTTTCAGCTCATTACTTTTTAACACTTGCTACTTTCAGGTACCTGTCTGTCCTTTTTACCCTTCTAAACTTCAGGTGTGAGTAAAGGAAGTAGTAACATGCCTCAAGAATATGTTTTATATGTCCTTGAAACCTTAAAAACCATTTTGAACTTACTTAACATAGCAGAATGCAAAATCAAATCACGTTTATGGATTGTAGCATATATACCTTGCATTTAATAAAATAATTATTTTTCTAAAACCTTTGAAAGGTACTAAAATCCAAGGCTGAACACTGGTTAGAACTCTGAACACTAATTAGAACTCAAATAAGTGACATACATTACTTAACTCTCCTGGCTTGCATAGTCTAATCCTATTTTGCATTATTCTAAATTTATTCCAATAGTAGCATATCATCTAATTTACTGTAGGTGTGAATATTGGAAACGTGATCTATGATTATTTTATTTCTACATTAATTGAGAATCGAAGATCATTCTCAGGCAGTTTGACTTTGATTTCTGGTATCTCTGTTACTTTTGAAATGGCATGTTAATAAATATTTTGATTGAACTTTAATTCTGTCATCTTAAGCCACCTACCAGAGAATGATGCTGTTCTCCATCTGTGTGAATTACATTAATAGTATTTTAACATAAGCTGGCAAATTATCTAAAATTTAGTATGTATCCTTTTTGGTAGCTAACCCAGTAAGTGTGGTTTGTAATGCTTAAAAGACACATAGCAATTCTAGCAGATTTAATGGTCAGATTCTTAATGGTAGCACTTCTGCAAATCAAACCCGAGATATGTCATGTTGGGCACCAGGAAAGCAGACAGACAAATGACAACACTTGCAGAAAGTTTGGATTAAGTGAGCTGCTGTGCAGCACGAGGCAATACTCAATGGCTGTAATCACTGTGCCATCTGTTCTTATCCTCTTGTCCCATATTCTGCTAAGCGTGTGCTTCCCAACCTCTGCAGCCAGGGAATGAGGAGTCTTGTAGGAACAGTAGCCTCTGTCACTGTTCAGGGACTCGCTTCTTTGAACAGTATGCCTTAGGATATAATTTAAGCTACAGGAGCTGGTGTCCTTTAAAGATGTGCCCAGATTGAGCTAAACAGTGACTCTTACAAGTCAGAACTTTTTCATACTCAGGTAACTGGCCTTCTCCTTTCTAAGTCACGTAACAGCAGATGAGTAAAGGAAGAGTCTAACAATGCCTAGCTGGAGAGTGTTTTCATGCCTAAAGAGATGGCCTTTCCTGTGTGAAAGCCTGCACTTTTTTCCCATCTCGTCTGCTTAATCATAGCACCACTCCTGCTCCATTGCATCTGCAGCACTGTCCTAGAGCTATGGGCTGCTGAAACCAGCTCTTTGCAATAGCCTTAGATGTAGGTGCATTTTTGTCACCACACTTAAAAATGTAGTAAGAAATTTTCTTGACCAGTGTATCTTGACCTATGTCTTGATTTCCCACTCCCTGTACATATAGCTTAGTATTCAGGATGTGTTTGTATCACAAGTATAATAATAAGTTCTCCTGTAAGGACATGGCAAAAGATGATACAAAGATCTTAAAAATAAGTTTTCTGATGATCCAGTCAATAGTCACATGTACATACATTTAGAAGCTATCTTAATTGGTGCAGAACTCTCTTTGAACCCTGTCAACAGATGCAGTAAGCCCTAGGAGGTTTTTAAAGTACTTTGTTGACCTTTTAGCTAACTGGGTATGAATCAGAAATATTCATATATAGCAGTATCAAATACTATGCCATTATAAATCTTGAATTCTTAAAGAGCTCAACCACAAAACTGAAATGTTTTAAAATCAATGAGGTTTTCCTGAAGAGTTCTTAATAAATAATATTGTGATAGAAGAATAATTAGCTGCTACTGAATAACATCTTGTGGAAGATTGAAATTTTTTTCTATAAAATATCTTGTGCATTTCTTCATTTAAGAATTAGGAATATAAATGGTATGGTGGAATTCACTTCTATGCTGACATTCGTATTTCAGGATAAACAAAAACTGTATTTTGTATGATTAGCATTTGGGCATAGAAACACGTAAAATACTGGTGTTCAGTTTAATTTCCTCTTGTAAGCAGACAGGCCTTGTCTTCTGTGTTTATAGTAATAGCATGACCTAGAGGAAATACAATCCAGGACTGTCTCTGTTGATGATCCTGATTAATCACCTAATCTGATTACTCTTTGTGTTCCATATGTCAGATTCAAGGCAATAAACAGAACCCATGTATGAGGCCTGCTCTAGTTTAACAATAGAAAAAAATTGCCTAGTATAATTAATAGACATATAGTGGATGTTCTTCCTTTAACTTGAGTAATGGTCTTCTATGAGGATTTGCTTTTGTTCATTGATCCTTTCTTCTCCCACGTTGAACTTTCAGCTGCGATAATTTGCATACCTGTTTTTGTAAGATCATAATAAAGTTATCACGGTTATGTTTATGGGCATTGAACTTGATTTGAAAAAGCATCTTCAACTGAAATCACTTACTGGTGCAAGAGACTGTAAGTTTATGCTTGAAAATAGTGACACTTAGAGTGAAGTCATTGTTCCTTGGTAAAGATTTGGGGTTTTTTCCTGTGTTTCTGCTCTAAATCATTTGAAGAACATTTTCAGAATATAATAATTTTAATATTTTGCATGTATTAAATTATATTCACCTGAAACAAATTGTAGAGTGAAGCCTTATTATAATATAAGGTATGTAATATATTCCCTCTTCCAGGCTCTAAGCATAAAAAAAATTAATTATTCTAAGTATTTTTGATATTCAAATAAACTCACTTTACATTTTAATATTAAAGTGCCCTCAGTAGATTTAGGGATCTGGATTAAATTGTTCCTTCATTACTTTTGCAATCTTTTGACTTTCAAGGGAGCTTTATATGTGTAAATGAAGAATAAATTTGAGCTTTTGTTTTGAGAGACAAGCTTACAGGGCAATGCTATTTGTTAATCCTCTCAAAGAACTCTTTATTTAAAATCTAGTTCCTGTGGATTACTTGCATGTGTGGCAACTGCTGGATCCACCCATGTTAGAGTATATTATATTTTAATGTATTTTTGTTATTCCATACTTCAGCTTAGTCTGAGGGTCCTGTTATCTGCCTGAGGGTTATTTAAAATCTGAAGTTACTTCTTGTCAAAAACTGAAACAATGTATTAGTACGTGTGAACAATGCATACTCTCACCTACAATTATAAAAGTGCAATGGTTTTAGTGTTATTGATCAAATCTGCTTTTTTGCCAAAATCATGAGGGATGTAATTTCTGAATTTTATAGTAATATAAGTGCTCCTACATAAGCAAATTTGTTTGATTTTTACATTATTTTTTTAACTAATGAACAGTGCCTAAAGTAAGACACACCTCTGTAGCATCGAGGCGTTTTTGTATTAGTGTTGACGTAATATACCAAATTTGTCCTCATTAGGTACTGTAGCACATATCGTATGGAAGACCACCTACTGTTCTTAAAACAATCTTCATATGTACTGTAATACTCAGACACAATGGGGTGAATGAAATGCAAGCTGAAATATCTCAATGTCCTGGAACTAGTCTTAAAGTTTCAGAATTTAATATTCAACACCAACAGAACAGACGATTTGGGGATATAGGCATCATACAGTCACTCCAAGACACCTTTATTGCTTAGAAAGCTCAATAGTTTTTTTTTTCAGCAAACAACTGCTATACATAAAAGAATTGTAGTAGTTCATTTAATTGTACAACTAAGATGCAAAGCCAGTTTCAGTGCCTTAGTCAGGCCCAGGTACGCCACAGTCAACTGAGATTAATCCCTGAATTAATATCTAGCTCCATAGAATACTCAATGTGTAAGATATGTTATGCATTCTAACACCAGCAAACAGCTTTTAGGCTCCAAATACAATCCTTTAAAGGCCACAAATTCCAGTACACTATGGAAGGAAGATGTCCTTCACCAGTATTCCAGGTCCCTGCTGTCATAGAGTTTACTGAGTAAAAATGTTCTAATTGAAAGAAGTAGACCATGTCTCATACTGCAGAGGGGTGATCTCGACATTGCCATTCTCCTGGTGGAACAGAAGGCAGCTCTGTGTCTTGGCTGCAAAGCAAGCCAGCAGCAGGGCAGTGCTTGAGCTGGGAGAAGGCATTGGTGTAATCTAATAGCAGCCTTCTAATACATACAAGGAGGTGATCAAGAAAATAGAGCCAGGCACCTCTTGCAATGGTGCAGGGAAGTGAAGGAGGCTTTGGCTCGGTATGAGGAAAAACATTTCTCGATAAGGATAGTCAGCAGTGGAACAGGTTGCTCAGTGGCATTGTGCAGCCTCCATCCTTGCAAGTTTTCAAGATCCAATTGGACAAGACTTAGAGCAACCTCAACTGACTCCATAGCTGACCTTGCTTTGAGGGCTTTGGACTAGAGACCTTCAGAAGTCCCTTTATAGTCTGAATTTCTTGAAGATTGTATATTCAGTCTGATATAGTTGATTTCATTGTGATAGATTTACACAATGCCAGATATGCAAGAAATTTTTCACTGCCTCTAGGAGCAGAAATTATCTGACACTATGAAAGATTAATAATGATTTAGAGAAATTAACATATATCTCCCACTTTCCTTGTCTAAAGCTAAAGTAATGCATTAGGAAAAACTCATCACCAAGTCCCTGGAAGTGAACAGCAAAAGCACTGAGGGGTAGTTTAAATATTATGTAAACATGATAACTACACACTAATTGGTGATATATCTATATTTTTTGCTGTCAGTATTTACTCAATTTTACCAGAAGTTTTCAATTAGATGCAAGTTCCAGCTTTTTCACTTACAGTAAACTTAAATCTGGTACTTTTGTTTTTTAGTAGTGCAATAGGCTGTTAATTTGACATTTATTCCACTTGCAGTATTACTGTCCAAATGCAATGGATACATAATTTTCATCATAACAGTACCATGAAAAAGTGCTGAAATTTTCTTTTGTCTTCTTGAGTGGTAACATTGTGATCACTAGCAGCAGCTAAAAAAAGTTTGCAAAAATGGATTTTATTAAGTAGGTATTGTAAAGACCATGGTGTGATAATCTGGTTAGTTTTTAGGAGATGTGCATACATCTTCCAAATTAATTTTCTTTTAATCTATCATTTTTCAGCTTCATAATGTTAATCTAAGATTTGGCTAGGATGATCCAGCAGGAGCAAGAAAGCAAAGGTATCAGAGAGATACACTTACTGCAAATTTACTTTCATTGTGCAAAGCATTGATTAGCTTCATAATGGATTTGAGATAATGTAATAAAATGGAAATTTGGATATATGTGTCAGAGAGAAAATGTTTGTGCAAAATGAGGTCGTCACAAAGTATAAGTGCACTTGTGTTGTTTTTATTGTTTGACATTTCCATTCATCAGTTTCTATTTTCTTTCTTTTCAGGAGCTTGATTCTGAATATACTGTGTTTCAGGTAAAGCTCTTTCCATAAATACAATTATTAGATGCAGTCATTGGGAAGAATTTCTGATACACTGAATAATACTTGTTTTGTTGTTAAGTCTTCAATAGCATGATTTTTTTGTTGTTGTTGTTATTGGTAAGGCATTTTATTTGATAAGGGGAAGATTTTTGATATTTTTAACAGGCAGCTTTTATATCTGATTGAATTTTATTTCTCTCATATTTTTCTTATATCTTTATTCAGCAGTTCAGTGCTTTCTAAAAGCTAAATAGAATCTACCTTGAACTGAATGACCTTCATCTGCAGATGAGATTAGGAAGAAAACAACGTATATTCACAGACAGAACAATGTTTGTGTTCTTAGGACTCACTTTCATGTTTTATTTAATGCATGTAATGGTGGGCTCTTACCCATGCTCTTCCTGCTCTTCCAGCTCAGGCTCTCTGCCTACCTTGTGTAGACTCTGGTAGCCTTGTAGGTGCATGATGATGATTTGCATAAGTGATGGAAGACTGAGAGTAATTAATTAATTTTCACTCTGCCCACATTAACTCTAGGCTATTGCAATAGCAAGAATAGTATTGTGCAGGTGATGGCATCTTTTGGTTCTAGCCTACAGTCAGAAGAGATTAAATGCAATGTGAAATGGCATCTTTAAATACAGCTCCATAATATATTTTACTGGTCTTTTATTACACTCCGTGAATTCATGCAAGTTGTTTACATAAAGAATGATTTCACTGAAACACTACTGGATATCTTCTTGAGTGTAATTATTACCCTTCACAATGTAGTTGTGTTCTGGGGTTTTCATTGTGTAATGGTATAAAGTTTATTAAAATAGAAAGGATTATTGGAGAATACAAGATCTTAGAAATGTGTATTCATATTCAGAGAAAACATATAAATTTAAATACTAAGTTTATATTTTTAATTTGTTTTTTGGACTTTTCAGGAACAAGAAGAAAATACTTGATTCAGTTTCAAACTTCTCATAAACTGAGTGAAAAACACTGTCACTTTTCTTTCTGGACTTTAGACTTACATACCGCATACTGTATACTTACATACTGTATCACATTTCTGAACGTCTTTAATTGCTATTAGGTGTTGTAAATTTTGTTCTGATTATGAGTTAAGCAAGCTAAATATGTTATATTGTGAATATGTGGGTTGTCTGAAACGAGCTTCCCTTTCTTTTTCCTACCATATAGGTGCTGTTTCATAAAAATGTAGTTAATCTTCATAAGCTCCAGATATGGTGCTTATCAGAAAACAAAATTATCAGTCCCACTAAGAGAAAGCACATGATCTGTAATCTACAAACAGATGTTTAATTAAGGAATACTGTGTGATATTTGAAATTTTTGTTGGCTGTGAAGCCTTGGACTAGGAGCTTTAGACTGGTAGAGATGCCTAAGGAATCTATTTTTTATGACAGATATTTTCCCAGTAATTGCAAAGAGATATGTTGATTTTAAAAACATGTTTTCACATGTTTGTTAGTGGAAAAATCACAATAATACACTTATGACTATGCAAAGAACTGACCTCAGTTTTAGCAGTTAGTGTAGAGGAGTTACTACTTTCAATTTCCAGGAAAAGATCATTACTATGGGCAGATTTTCTTACTTCTAATAAGAAATTAGCCTGTTCTTGGCTATACAAGAGCTCTAATTGAAGCATATTCCCCATATAGACATGGTTATGTTGACTGCAGATATGCATGTCTTTGAAAAGAACAGAGCACCATCAAGATATTAAAAATTCAACAAACTAAATACTTAATGGAATCATGAAAAACTGTTAAAGGTATTGAACATCCAACAGAAGTATCAACATTATTTAAAGGCTGTCATCCTACTACATAGGAAGAAACGAAAAGAAAATAAAGCAGATCTGGATTATGACTGTATGGCCTAGATTCAGATCATCCTGCTGAATTCCTTTCTCTTCATTCTTGAATAAAGATTTTTAATTGTGGTTGAATCAGCTGACTGAAGCCCTCCTTTACTTCGGCTTGGAAGAAAGCACTTTTTAAAAGTGCTTTTTAAAAATATTTCAGCATCTTTAGATACACTTTCTTTTTGATTGACACAAATTTGCATAGAAGGGAAGTCTAGAGGAAAAGACAGGATGAATGAGAAATGTTTCATTAAATGATTACTTAAATTATTAAATAAGTCTGAGTTTCAGATCTTTTCATACCTCCTATTTAAGGAACAAATGTTTCCATGTGTTTGACCTTTATATCTATTACGATAGCATCAGTCTGTTTCTGTTTTGAAAAGTCTCATTAGCCAATACTAAATATGCTTTTCCACCAGATTGCTGTACTCCCTGTTAGAAAGGAAACAAATCTAATTGCTTTGGCAGTGATTTTTAATCTGAAAAATTTATGATGATCTGTTCAATATCTGATGGAAGATCAGGGATTGGTCTTGTGACTTCCTTTATCACGCCAGTTCTATGAGTACATTACAAGCATATCAAATTATTGAAGTGGTTGGACCTGCACATACTTTGTTGGTATTTCTATATGGCTGCTACTGATTTTTCTTGTTTTCTTTTTTCTCCCCACTGATTTGCACAACGCTTGTCACATAGACTAGAGTTATTCTTGCCTTTCCACGCTGCTCAGATTATCCTCCAAGACATACAATGTAGTAATTTGTGAATTCAGGTCACTAAAATGTATTCCAATACTCTCATAATCTGAAATGCCTAGGGTATATATTTGTACAGTGTTTTACAGCTGATACTTTGAACAAAGAACTTAGTCCGCTTTTATACCTACATCAGACAGATGGATATACTCAGCTGTTTTAAGTCAATACCTTATTCAAGCCTAATAAAACTGTGAAGTGAATAATAAAGAAATGGTAAAATTGCTGATTAGATTATTTACTTAGTTTCTTGAAGATATTTTACTTTTTACTTATCCTTATTCAGGCTGCCTGGAGCCTGAAAACACGAGCTTTGACAGAAATGGTGTATGTGGATGAAATTGATATGGATCAAGAAGGAATCGCAGAGATGATCCTGGATGAAAATGCCGTTGCTCAAGTTGCACGTAAGATTCACTTTCACTTAAATACATTGACTCAACAAGAGCTCTTTTGGCCATCTCTTATGTCATCTGCCATAGAATAGTACAAACTGAAGTGACCTGATACAGCATTTAGTATTGGTAAAAAAAGTGGTTTAGATTGTTTTATGGTTGCATGGCAATGTTGAGATCCACAGTGTGTTCTTGATGTAGTACTTAAGCCTGTCAGATGAGAGTTCAGACCATGCTCAATCATGTTTTGTCAGCTTTTCCTCTACATTTGGGGAAATGTAGTCAGCATACGAGTGGTCACTTGCTTTTTCCATCAGTGTGTTGATTTCTTTTGCTCCTTTCTGGCTTCTTTAGGCCGTGTGGGAAACTAGACAAAAAACTTGCTCTCGGTGTACTGTGAATTTTATCCATATGCCTGTAGCGCAGTCAGTTATCACCTTTTGGCATCATGTCTTGCAAATGTTAGCTGAACTGATTATCTTTCTTCTGCTTTTCTCTACTTCATTTTTCTCTTCCTTCACAGAGCAGTTCTTCAGCTCTGCCATTGTTTCTTTTATGCAATGCCTTTTCAGTTTCATCAGTTTCCTCCCAAGTGGACAATAATTAGTTGTCTTGTGTTTCTTTTTTGGCATTATTTGTATTTTTCTCTGTTTCTTTAGTACAGTCCATATGGAAATTTTTATGTAACTTATTAAACGTGACTCTCAACCACATAGCATGTGGAATTCAAGGGAAGAACTGGACATAGGTCAGAACTGATACTTGAAGTGTTAAAAGCTTTTTTTTGTCTGTATAGATGTTGCCAATTGCATATCTGATTACATTTTTAAAAATTTTAATTACATGCTTGGTCACAGTCAGGCAGTACTGGAGATGTGTGTATACATTGTGATCATCTTATTATATAAATCTGTCTTAAAACACCAGAGTAATAAAATTTAGAGTTTCGTTTGATTTTGTGCCCCCTGTGCTAGAGATTATCTTTCAAGAAAAATAATTCGATGAATACTATTTAGAGACAAGACATTCTGGAAAAATATATTCATACTATGTTGAAACTGAAAAAAAGGTGACTTTCTGGATAGTGTGTCACAGACTTCAAATCTAAAGAAAATTATTACAATAGTGTAGCCTGCACTTCTGAATCCTGCAGATAAGACTTTGCTATTGGTGCTTGAAATCTGCTCAGTGTGCCTGAGCTAGTATATAATTTTCAGAAAGTATAAGAACTTTCCAAAGATAACCTCCTGCAGTATTTTGTAAATTATTAAATTTGCTAGCTTTTATCAGTATGCCATATCTTTAGTGGGAATTATCAACTATAACTTCACCTGTTACTTCTTTGTGAACATTATATGACTGAGAAACTTGTACGAATTGGCAATATGGATAATCACAGCTATTAACTGGGGAGTTAAAGGAGTCGTCTCTAATCATCACTAACTATTGAAATGTCACTCTTAAATTCTGATACTTCTAGTGGCCACATGCACTGCTGTGGCCTTTCACATCTATTCATAGCTAGTTGGCTTGGGATTCTCAAAATAAGGACTGAGTTTCCTGGTGTGAGATCAAAGGAACTATTCCCTGTGAACATTTTCCTCACCAAAACTAGAAAAATGTGAAAAGGGGAACCCTTTGTCAGTTCATCTGTGCTCAAGCTGGTTCAGTGTTTTCATTGATGACCTTTGAATATGAATGAGTTCACACTTTAAGTGCTCTAAATTGTAGGTGGGGATCTTACCAGGATCTAATATCATACGATATTATTCTCCATCTGTAGGTGATCTGCTCTGTAGGTGAAGTTTTAGATTTACATGCTCAAGTCTGGGTACCAGATAGAAAATATACCATTTCAAGTTAGCCTGGTCTCATTGTTTCAGTAACCTTCTTACTTTAGCACTGTGTGGTGTTTCTAAGATGTTCTTGACAATTGTTTGGGTCAATCCCAGTAGGTATCCACACAGGCACTCCCCCTACGTGGGATGGAGAAGAGGATGGAGAGGTTGAAAGAAAGAAAACCAATATTCATTGTTTGGCAGGTTTCTTGCAATAGTCTTTCAATTTATCAGTGGTAGAATGCAATATTTGAGGTTTGTCTTCTTTGTTTAGCTCTTTGGCTTCTCAGTTTGAGTAAAGAAATTTCTGGCTTTCTCTTTATCTTAAAACACAATTATGTTTGAAGTCCTCTGGACAAGGGAGTAATATCTCAAAGTGAAGTGAGAAATGGTCTTATTTTGTAGGACCGGGAACATCTTTGAAACTTCCTGGAACTGGCCAAGGTGGAGGCCCCAGCCCAGCTGTTAGGTATGTGAAGTCTATTTTTAAAAATGTGACAAGTTAAAAATGAACAAGTCATAAACTTCTGAAAATGATATGTTTGGAATATAACTGTTTAAATTCTCTGTCAGTAAATACCACTTAACATAAGGATAATGTACTTAACATCTTCAGGCCAGTAACTCAATCAGGAAGACCTATTACAGGATTTGTGAGACCCAGCACACAAGGTGGGCGGCCAAGCACCATGGAGCAGGCGATAAGAACACCTCGAACAGCTCTCACAGCTCGTCCAATCACTAGTGCTTCTGGAGGATACATCAGGCCAGGCACGGTGAGTTGCTTGCCTCTGCTCCCAGAATGGAAGATTTCTTGGTCACAGTTTCTGGCACAGTGACACTGTAGTTTACTTAAAAGCTGCATCTAAACTCAAGTTTGAAGTAGGCGAGTATTTTAAATTTTTTATATTATTTTCAAAATAGAGTTTGAAAATATAACTTCTTGTGCATTGGCTAGTCTGTTTATATTAAAAAATGTACATGAATTCACAAGTTCACCAGGATTCATATAAATTCCAAATTCACAGGCTTCTTGAGACATGTTTTTATTCCTGGAAGGCCTGCAAAGACTGTGACATGATTTCACCATGAGTGTCTACTACAAAACAATTGCTAAGCACTCAGTGTCTGTCACTTCAGAAGATAAGGAGAATAGTATATACTAGTTTCTCCCATTCTATTGGCAAAATTAATAAACTGCAACCAGCATGAATATGTAATACATATTAAAATCGCGTTAAGGGCAAAATGTGGCATCTTCTCACTATTGCAGGTAAGAACTAATCTTCCTAAGTATTTCTTGAAGATTTTTTTTTGGTTATGTATCCCAACTGCCAAGCTACATGCTTAGGCACTGTATGGAAATAGTGGGCAGAGACAGAGAAGGAAGAGCCTGTACTGCACAGTAGAGCAGTGACTCTAGAAATGTTTTGTTTGGAATTTTGGTGTTCTTTTGTATACTAATAATATCTTGAAAATCTTCAGGAAGAGTGTAGGTGATCTTCCCACTTAAAAAGCTTCTTTTTCCCCCTCAGGCTTCAATGCTAACAAATCCAGATGGCCCTTTCATAAATCTGTCTCGACTGAATTTAACAAAATATGCTCAGAAACCCAAACTGGCAAAGGTATGTAACAATTTTAGTTAGTGTTGTGATATCGTTTTCATGTTTTGTTATTCCAATATAACTGTACATGGGATTGGGGATAAAAACAATGATGAACAGTGGTTTAGATATTAACTTCAGAAAAATAGTGTGTTACCTTTTGACAGTGTTCACCAGACTTGAAATTGAAGGTGTGTCTAAAGAGGTTACAGTGAAAGTATAACCTGGGAAAAACATTCGTATAGGAAAAAATATTCCACTGGTAAATAACTTTGAGCTGTGCATCTAGAAGTGATGAAGGGCAATTTAAAAAAAGAAAAAAGAGGCTAGGAGAAAAAAAGCCAGCAGAACCTTCCTTAATGTCTGGAAATATGGTTCTGTGTACAAATAGATGGCAATCTTGGCCTGAATACGTTCACAGTGTTTGGATTTTTTTCTTTGCTTTTATGGCATGAGTTAACACTTTTTATGTTAAAAGATACCATTTTTTTGTTCAGAATTCTTCTTAATTTTCAGTTAAGATCATCTGATTGATGGTCAATTCAACTATCTGGCAATAGAACAGGTTTTTGCAGGTTGTCTGCCCAACTTACAGATTTCAGCTCTGAGTGGCAGAGAGTTGAAAGTTGTGTGAAGATTTATCATTCTATTGCCTTTCAGTTGAATCTTTCCTCGACACAACCAGTTAGCTGTGTGGTTGAACATGATTTCTGTGCATAGTGTGTTCATAAAAAACAACTGCTGGGCTGAGGCCAACAGCTCATTTTGCACAACGTATCAAGCAATTATCTCTAGGGAGCACAAGGTATCAAACACACTCTAGGGAGCTATATTTGGCTCTCAGCCTAAAGGTGAACAAACCAGTATTAATTCAGTCTGTTTTGAGAAACATAATGGTGAATACTGTTAAGAAGACTGGCAGTATCTGATAATGTGCTGGTGGAAATAGCTCTTCCAGTCCAAAACTTTATTTAACAGTTTTTCATAAGCAACCAGCTTTTTTGCTTTTTAAAGTCTGATCAGGACTGATGTAAGGCATTGCATTGCAGTGTGGTTTTCAAAGGAAATAAATCTTGTGTAATTGCACTGTATCCTTCGCCCACTGCTTGCATCACTGTCTCTTGGCCTCTTAACCAAACTAGGCAGAAGAATAGGTATCAAATGTAGTAAGTTCTAGTCTGGTGAGGTAATTGAAGACTTCCAGACTAACATCTGAGGGCAGTTACAAATCAGTTCGTTATCAGTGCTGAAAAGATACTGCATGCTTTTTGTCCAGTTATGTCCTTGCTGGCAATCAGCCAGCACACACATTATTATAAATCAGTCTGGAAAACAAGTGGAATGTAAGAAAGCTGGGAAGGATAAAGAAACATAAGACAGATCCATAAAAAGTAGGCTTAGTTCTTGTGCTTGAAGACAGTTAGCTTTTAATTGTGATTGCTAATTACATGTTATTTAAGTAGGTAGGTTAGCTTTCAGAGGAAATATTCTCAACAACGGCTCTCAGGAATGAGAAACATACATATTTTTAACAATTTTGGGTTTTAATTAGCATTTTCTGTAGCAGATTTGTCTTCCTTCAGTTTCATATGAAAAGAAGCTTAAGCCAAAAAATGTAAATCAACAGTCATAGAAACATCCATAGGCAGCAAGTGTACTTGTCAGTATTATGAAGCTAATACATTATGACATTAACATTTCACACAGAATGTAAGATCTAAGTTTAAATTTGGAGCTACATGGATTTATACCTTTTTTTTAAACAAAACAGCACTAAGGTTAAAGCTAAAGCAGGGGGTGAGAATGCAGACTGTACTCTCTGTTAAGAGTAATTGATTAAAGTTTTAAAACTTTTTGAGCTGTCACCTCTCGCAGTGCATAAAGGTGATAAACCTTGCAGCTGTTGAATTCACATGATTAGCCAGTCTATTCATGTTGGTATATGAATACTTCCTACATACTTCTTCCTTATGTGTTTGCAAAATAGTCTCACTCTATCTTTATGAAGTTAGATTTTCTGAGGTTTTCCAGTGTTTTGAAGTATATTTGACGAAATGTAGCTTCTCTTTGACTAACATTAACCATGTTAAAGACTATCCCAGGAAACAGCATAGTAGACATATAAGATATCACCTGTCATCAGAGAAAGCCTCTGTTAAATCCCAGTTAGCACCAGTTCTCTGTATAAAACAGAAGGTTTTGTCTTTTTTAGCTTGTGGATTTTTAATAGACTTATTAAGATAACTCTAGATATTTTTATCCAAGTGAATGTTCAGCCACTTAAATCCTTTTGAAGGTCAGAGTCTGTGCATAACAGCAGTAAATTTCTCATGTCAGCCGTGCAAGAAAACATATTTTTGTAAATACTTTAGATTTACACACTTTTACTGAATGCTTCTCTGTTATTGAACTAGAGGAGAAAATGTTCCACTACTTCTTTACTGTCTATTCTTTTCTTATCTACCTATTCTGAGCTCCTTACGTGTTACTATTTATAAGTCTTTAATGTCTTTTAATAATCTATTCAGAGCCTTTTCTGACCGAAACTAGAAGAAAAGTAGGTTGTATTTTCCTCACAAGATATGACAATTCATTAGTAATTCTCTAGTTTCCTGAAGGTAAATATTTTAAGAATTTTGTCCAAGAAACCTGGCAGAAGGGTCATGGAAGCCCTTAGGAAACTGAGGTCTTGTTCTCTATTTCTTTCTTTATGGGGCAATAATTTCTCCTGGCTTTTTAGAATTAATTAAATTCATTTAGAAAAACGTTCTGTTCTTTTGAAGCAATTAAGACTTGGGATTTGGATGCAGAGGAAGGTCAAGGTTCAACTCAGTTGAACCTTGTGTTTATAGCACCTATAATACATTTTTGGGAACAGAGGCTTCCAGTCTCCACTTAGTTATCCAGTATCTTTCAATGACATTTTATTCACTGAAAATGCCACCCCCATTACCTGATATATACCCATCTAATAGTCTAGTGCAGAACAGCTACAAGGTATGACTTAAGTATGACTTAATTAGCTTTATGCAGGAGGAAACAAAGCTGCAGTTATTTTGTTGGGTAGTTGTTGTGGGCTTTTAAGCAGTTAACCACAGCACAGGTGATGAATGTGACTTCTTTAATCTTTCGTGTTATGATGGTGTGTTTGAGTTTCAGAAGCAATATTACTAGCATTTATTTGTCATTTACAAACAATTTTTTTAAATAATTTTTTCCTTTCTAGATCTCAAAATATTGCAGAGCTTTAAAAAAATTTTATCTGAAGGCAAAGTTTGCTGAACTTGGCATTCTTAATAAACCTATGTTTAATTTAAGTAGGTTTAGCACTACATAATTACCTGAGTGTCCATTGCAAAAAGCACCATAGTCCATTGCTGGTTTTAGATCACTGATTGTTGATTTTACAGTTAAAAAGTCATTAAAATGGTACCAGATTCTCAAATATATATTCACTTTCAAGTTATAGCTGCCTTTTTTGTTTTAAAGTGATGTTAAGCACCAAAGATTCCACAAATTCCACAAATCTTTTGCAACAAATTAGGAATTAAGGTTCTTTACTGTGATGACAGTGTAGCAAATCTATAGTTTTTGTCTATTGGAGTCTTAAATAAATGTAAATGTCAGCATTTGTTGTGTGTGAATGTGATTGTTTTCCCAAAGAATTTATTTCTGCTTAGCACAATCAACATTCTGTATTCCTCTAAAATAATATTATCAATTTTTCTCTTCAAATATGACAATGTTTTAAATATTCTTCTGGCAGGCATTGTTTGAATATATCTTTCACCATGAAAATGACATAAAAAATGTAAGTAACTCATGTTCCTTTTTCAGATTTTATTATGTATGATGCAGTTACTTCTGTTAGTATTCTGCTAAACTAGGGATCCAGGTATAACATCACAAGTACAGAAATGGAGCATTAATAGTTGTTTAAGAGGGAGAAATCCTTTCTTACAGGGGTGATAGTCAGGAAAGATAATTGGCAAATACAAAGATATGGATTGTCATCTTTTTGAGAAGCTAAACATTCTAATTCTTAAAACTGGGTCCCTTAGCTATAAATATGAAAAGGTCTCTGAATCTGACGAATTCATGTTAACAGAATTTATTGGAGCCTGAGTGGTAGCTGAACTGCCTAGAAAGCTCAGAGTCCTGAGGCTTGAGCTTAAGTTACAAAAGACTTTCCATTAACAGAGGAAGGTGAAAATGCAATACTGGACAAGACAGGTATTGTTGAACATAATTTGATATTTTATACTCCTTAGATGATTGCTTATGCATTTGGGTGAATAGAAAGAAAATGTATTTGGTGAAACTGCATAAAAATAAAATATCGGTAGGGTTTTGTATACTTTTTTTAGAAATGTAAATCTGTAGTGCTGAGGTTTTTTGTGATATCAAGAGAAAGATTATACTGTCTATACTGTCTGTAACACTTGTTCTTCAAACATTTTCCTAATTATAGTTTCCCTCTTAACCTATCCAAAATATTTCTTCTGTGGTTCTTATGTTACTGCTCTGAATGAGAAAGATCAAGTTTGGGTGCATATTGATTAAACTGTCAGAAAGGGATAAACGTTGCAGAGGTTTTTTGGCAGTTCACGCGGGGAAATAATCTCTTTACAGAATTAATAGTGTCAGTATATTTCATTGCTATATTAGATTTGTGCACCCAGTTGAAATGGAATCAAAATGTTCAAGTTTGTTTGAAAGAAGTTTGTGTCGATAATGCATAGTTATTCAGTTAAAAACAGTTATTGAACTTTCTGCAATACTACTAGATGGTGTGCAATTGGATCTGAAGTTAAACTCTCCAGTTAATCAATAATGCACACCAAAAATATTTTGCTGTTGTTTTGACATAGCTCCTAATAATTTCCAAATGCTATGTGAAGCTTTTTAATCTAGTATCAAATGATTATAGTTGTACACTGTCAATTTATTGCATAGCATTCTTTTAAGAGGATTGAATTGTAATGCACTATTAATCCAAAATATCATTGAAACAGTAAGTTCAAGTGTCAAAAATGTCAGAGAGAAAGAGAAATTAACATTTACATATCCAATACTGAATATGAAGGAAGTGCCTGGATTTTAGCCCACTAGTAATTAAAAAATTGATGTTTGTTACTGAAAATCCAGTTCAGTAAGTATAAAGGATCACTTACTGCATGTGCCTGCACTTAAAGGACATAAAGGATCTGTAGGCTAGACATAGATTCATGTAATGCAGGAAGTTTTCTAAGAACTCCAGAAAAAAATGGAATATGTTTTTACACGGTACTGCATGTATTTTGAAATACTTGCTGAGAATCCTAAATCACTCTCTTGCAGGAAAAGTTCTGTCTATATTTTTTTATCCACCTGAGCAAAGAGGTGTCAGCTTAATCACCACCATTTGCTGTGTATTGAGAGAGAGATCAGTGTTTAGTTAATGATTGCATCTTCTTGGAAAATTATATTGTTTTGAGTTGAATTCACACATATCACAGAATGAAGAGACATATTTCTGAAGAGATATTTTTAGCTGTTCAGTTTGCTTTTTCTTGTTTGCTTTCACTGATTTTTCTTATGTGCTTTCTACACCGTTTGCAGGATAACTCCATTCTTCAAACTGTTCTCCCTTCCTTTTGAACCTCATCTGCATTAATTTTTCTTTAAAAAAAAAGCAACCACACTTTCATATCAGCTAAAATGTAGCCGGATCATTGTTTATTCACCTCTCCTAGCAGTGGCATTTCACAAATTCAGTATCTTGTATCTCTCTGAAAAGGATTTGGTTACTTAGGGTTCATCAGAGAAACAACACATATGTTAACTTTTAAAAGTTGATCTGGCTCTTGCTTGATCACTTTTTAGAGCATTCACTGACATCTCTTACATCTTTGTATTTCCTGCTGCTCTGTGATGATGGACATTCTTAAAACCCAACACTTTTCTGCATGAGATGAAAGAGCTTGAAAGGATTGTAAGCCTGGGAAATTGACCTAAGTTTGAAAAGTCTACTTTGGGCTTTCTACACGGATAGAATACCACTTCCTGCAGTTTTGCAAATAAAACACACAGCAGTAGTGACAATATCCTTTCTTTGTCACTGTGCTTGCTGAATTGGAACAGTCTGTACTGTTCTCGTTTGCATTATTATTTCAGAAACAAAGGCAGTTTTATTATTTATCTTCTGTTTCATATTCAACCAGTATATAGAAAGAAAAAAAAAAAGACTCAGCAATTTCAGTTGAGAATTGCCATTAATCAGCGTGCATTCAACTAGATAAATAGTGTGAGGAAATTAGTTCAAATTAAAACTAAATATATCTGTAATCTATCAATTATCAGAAACGTGGGGATGCAAGAACAGAGAAGCACTGAGCTTTTCAGCACTTGAAAATATATTCAAAAGTCTTTTGTATTATGTAATGAAAAATTAAACACTTGTCTGAAGAAAATACTATTTCTGTATCCATTATTGTTCTTGACTTGTTTCCTCTTGAACACATATACTTAATAACTGACTTTCTGTACTCCTTGAGCTATTTCTAAAAGCCATTTTATGGGCTAAATGCTGTAAGAGCAGGGCAGTTTCGAAGACTTGTCCAGAAATAGATCTGCTGCTACTTTTTTTGGTAGACCATGACATTGTATTCTGCCATTATTCACAGGTGGGTAATGATGACAAAACACTTTGTCCTGAGGAAGCACAAAGATTGTACAATATATACGTGTAGTCAGAAGTCATGACATCTCAATTTTCCTTAGTTCTTCTCAATACTTTGTCGTTTATATTCTCTGATAGAAATCTATTTAAAATGGAATTATATTAATCTATAAAATAGAAAAAACCAGAAGACACTCACCAACATAAATGGTGCTAAATTAACTATAGCTAATGTCATTTCCTCAGCTATCTTACAGACTATCTGGTGTTGATTTGTCTACAAATAAGACTTTAGTCAATAATTGTTGCTGGGAAAATTACTGCCATTCAACAGCACATAAAAGAAGCAGCAGATGCTCACTGTTGTTTCCATCTATCTAATTTCTAGGTGCATACAATACTCTGTATAAAATTACTGTTTCAAACACTGTACATTTACCAATTTAATTTTGCAATATAATAGTAAATTGCCACAACCCTACAGGCTATTTTGTACTGCATTACAGCTGGTAGATAGTTTGGAAGTCTTAGTTATAATACAGTTTAGCTAAGGAAAGTAATGGTAAAAAAGAACTCAGAATCATGCTAAAAAGAACTCAGAATCATGCTAAATACAATTCAAGAGTCTACATTAATTTTCATTCTTTAAGAAAAACTTTTAAAAAAGGAAATAGAAAATCCACCAAGTATCGGGTTTTTAACATTTTTCTATGTACAAACATAAGAACTGAGAATAAAATAAATTTGTTCTGAAAATCTTCTCAGGGTTAACTGTTGTTGAAATGGACTCTGCGTTCCTGATATGCTAAGTGCTCTAGACAATAACAACTTCAACTCATCAGTATGTCATATCAAAAGTAACCATTGTTTTAACATCAACTACTTTCTCAGATTTTCCAGTACTGTAACAAAATGCTTATGTGTCTTTATATGAAAGGACAAGTCTGTCCAGAAGGGTGTCTGGACAATTTCTGTCTTGAAGCAAGCTTATTCCCCATTATAGTTGTAGCTCCAAAGGCCCTGTTGGGCAATTTGCAAAGACATTAAGAAACAAAGGGCAACCAAGATAAGAGCTGCCATATAAGGCCTTCAAGAATTCCACCTAACCTGAAGAAACAGTGAATTCAGAGTTGTAAATTTGCCTTTTTTCTCTCCTGTCCCAGAGGCAAGGAATGACAACTGTTTCTTTCTCTTAGGGACAGCACTGATGCAACTACTCATCCTGAATTGCTACAGAAAACAAATAATTCCTTCTCACAAAGCCAAAAGAGAGCAACTTGTCTAAATTGTCATAGTTCTACTGCCTTTTCTTCGTTGTGTCAGATCTAAACCCATTGACTACTTGCAGCCTCATTTTGCTAGCAGAAAGAACAGGAATCCAGCGTAGGCTTAGATGTCACTAAATTGAGCTCTTACAGCATTTCAATATTCAGATTAATTTTTCCTGGAATTATTTGTTTCTCTGCTACTGAGTGACTGGTGCATAGAATTCTTACATATTGTTCCTAATAGATAACTTGTTTCTGATTTCTGTGGTCTGCAAAGTGTTTACCAAAATAAAGGAGGCAAGAAAGGTCAGTTCTTTGGTATAAAAACACTGTGAAAAACCACTGTGTTAAAGCTTTTTATCCTACTTCTGATGATATCCTGAAAATAAAACAAACATAATATGGCTTTGATATGTTCTGAGACAAAATGAAATTAAAAAAAAAAAAGAAACACAAGTGCTTCTGTGGTAGGCTGACGAATAGGTAGGTAGAAAAGACATATTTGTTTTAACAGAGGTGTTGAGATTATAGCTTCAACATGAAAGGCCATAGATTCTGGCTGTGGTGGCTGATCAGAGCACATTGATTAGCTTACCTGCTTTTCCAGTACACCAGACAAAAGACATTTTAGACCTCCACCATCTTCAATAGAGATCTGTTTCTTAGAATATTTCTCTGTTTTTCCTCGAATAAAATAATTGTTTACATTATAGACTTTTCAAAGGAAGAAGTAATTCTTATTGTACGCATTTGAGAGTTTCCAGAAGTGTTGGCAACCTAGTATTATGAGATAAAAATTTCGACAGTATTTCAATCTCACTGAACTTATTTATTTCAGTTTAATTTTACTTGGTTTTAGCAACTTTTACTGTAAAAGAATGGGAAGTTTGGAAAAAGTGTTTGTGCTTAAACAGTATATTCTGAAGTGGCACTGCAGGAGTCTGATCAAATCAACTTTCTATTTTCTCTTTGATTTGGAAGAAACTGTTTGGATTGCTTATTTTTATAGGGACAAATAATCCTTTCCGCTATTTTATGCACAGAACTATAAAAGTAATAAACAAAAAGCAGTGCCTCCACCTCAAGTTAATTTTGTCCAAAATTTTCTCTTCACAAAAATCTTTATTGTGTTTTCTTTGTGTAAGCATTAATTTTAAGATGATGGGGTTTTTTTGGAAGGCTCTAGATTTGGCAGCCCTTGCCACTGAGCACGCACAATTCAAGGACTGGTGGTGGAAAGTCCAAATTGGAAAGTGCTACTATAGGTAAGCCATTGTTCATCTCTTCTGTGGTGAGTGACTGTGAGTGCAGGACCTGTACTGCTGGGTGTGTTGGGCAATGCTGAACAGAGAGAAATAGGTCAGAAAGTGTTTTGTTGGAGAGTGCTGTGCTTACAGTTAAATCTCCTTTAATGTACAAAGAGACCACTGCTTGAGATAAAGGCATCCTTATTGAGTAACTGAATTAGTTGCAATTTTGTCTTTGTTAGTGGATTTTAAAGTAGTTATTTGAAAAGTCAGTCAATAAATGCAAAGAACTATTGTTAAAACTGACCACATAAAATAAATATTACAGCATTAGTTTGAGAAATAACCAGTCAATGGTTGATGAAATAATGCAGAACAAAATATTCATGTTAGACACTTTCCACCAGAATTACATATGCTGAGGCCTCAGGCTGGCACCCCATACACAAGCATCCAATCAGAGTAGGATAATGAGAAATATTAGCAATTCTTAAAACAACTACCCACACTGTCCTTCTTCCTGGGCTCAACTCCACTCCCTATTTTCCCTAACTCCTCCCTTCCCAGCAACACAGGGGCACAGGGAATGGAGATTGCAGTCAGTTTGTCTCTGCTGCTCCTTCCTCCTCAGGGCAAGCACTCTCACACTCTTCCCTTGCTCCAGTATGAGTCCCCCCCGGGTCACAAGTCCTGCTAGTAGACCTTCTCCAGTGTGGGCCCATCTCTCCACAGGGCCACAGGTCTTGCCAGGAGTATGTTCCAGCATGGGCATCCTGTGGGGTCACAGCCCTCCTTCAGGCATCCACCTGCTCTAGCATGGTTCCTTCATGGGCTGCAGGTGGATCTCTGCATCCTCTTAGTCCTCGATGGGCTGCAGGGGCACAGCTGCCTCACCGTGGTCTTCCCCAAGGGCTGTAGAGGAATTTCTGAGACATGTCAGCTTCTCATAGAAGCCATTCCTGAATCCCCCAGCTACCAAAACCTTCTCATGCGAGCCCAATACGTGAGCTTAGAGGTCATTAATTATTTTCAGGATTTTTATGGATCGTGTTATAGAGAGAAATGCATATCTCTATAAGCAGGTACACAGACTTCCAGGATCCCAAAATACCTTATATCCCCATTGGCTGTGTTTCTTTGTTTTAGCTGGCTTGTTCTGTTTGTGTGTTGCATTTCTTCAGCAAATATATGCTCTTTGGCTGAAGGAAACAAAAGGTAATTTGTATATGAGAAAGTGTACCATTTTCTGTTGTTGAAGTTGCATGGTCCTCTTAATTTGTAGTTATGTAGATTTTATCAATTGGTGCAAAACATTTGACTGTAGTTATGCAAAATAAATGCCTTTGAGATGAAATATACTTCAGTGGTGTTTATTCACAGTGGAGATTACCTGTGTAGTCTTTGCCGTGGGTGAGGAAATTCTGGTCTGAAACTGTTTGGGTAGAGTTAAGACATTAGTTGTTCATTTTCTACTGTCTGTTCTAAGAGCAGGAGGAATTCCTATGAATACAAGTTATTCATTATTCACCATTCAGCCATTCCAGAAGGCTCCGTGTATAACGGGGGGCCAAATTTAATGGATTTTTCTTTTTTATAATTTTGAGTGGTTGTCTTTTTATCTTTATATAACAACATAGTTTTTGCTAATATGCCCACAGATATGTGGTCATAAACTGCTTTCAGGCAGTTTAAGTTTGATTTAGTTTGAAGTGCTTCATTATTTAATAAGCTTTTAAAAAAACATTTTTAAACCCCAGTAAACAAGTTCTATATGTACCTGTTGTCTCTTTAGGTTGGGATTATATCGTGAAGCCGAAAAACAATTTAAGTCAGCCCTTAAGCAGCAGGACATGGTTGATACGTTCTTGTATTTGGCAAAAGTAAGTCACAGATACATCGTGTGTTTAAAAGTGTATGGTCTCCATGTCTGAGGCAATACATGCTAACAGTTGCAATGGAAGTTGATAGTTTACAAAATTATTTTAGAGCTCCCAGGTTTCACAAACAAGATTTAAAAAAATCTCCTATGTTACTGGATTCTTTGTTCTAAATTCCAATGAGGATTATGTAGCTAAAAAAAAATTATTGGAATTCCAGCATGAAGAACAATTTGGCTATATATGGCCTCCTAGGAAACAAATGCAATAAATCTGTAAATAAAGAGCAAAGCTCAAAATCCTAGTTTCACAAGCAAAATCAAAACAAAGTGAGCTTAAAGGAAGTAATCAGTGACTTTGAAATAGAGAATGTTCTGTCAAAATAAAGGCATTAAAAACTTTAAAAGAACAAGTGGCACAACTTGACTCTCAGAAGTACTTGTTTACCTGGATACACATTAGATTCTAAACATTTTCTAAGACATTCAAGAAAAGGTGGCCCGTGAGAAACTAAAACTGCATTTTTCTTCATCGTGTCCTAGAATGAGATGAAGCCAGTTGCTCTTTATCAGTTCCCCTTAAGCCTGCTGTGACAGGCCTGTCCAAAAGTCATCACTGGATGGATAGTTCAGATATTCATATGAGTAATTTATGTTTTGTATTATCATCATTGCTATCTGTGAAGTTCATGAAAGCATCTTAATTTTTCTGTTTCTATCACAAGTCATTCTACAAAATACATAGGATCACAAAGAGGTTTGGGTTGGAAGGGATACCAAAGATCATCCAGTTCCAATCCACCCCCCCATGGACAGGGATGCCTTCCACTAGATCAGGTTGCTCAGAGCCCCATCCACCCTGGCCTTGAATACTGTCAGGGATGGGGCATCCCAGCTTCTCTGGGCAACCTGTTCCAATGCCTCACCTCCCTCATAGTAAATAATTTCTTCGTACTATCTAATATGAACATAACATCTTTCAAGTAAAAGCCATTCCCTCTTGTTCTGTCTCTACATGTTCATGTAAAAAGACCCTCTTCAGCTTTCTTGTAGGGTCCTGTCAGGTACTGGAGGGTTGCAATTAGGTGACCCCACATCCTTATGTTCTCCAGGCTGGCTCAACTCTCTCAGCCTTTCCTCCCAGGAGAGATGTTCCATCCCTCTAATCATCTTGCTTGCCCTTCTCTGGACTTGCTCCATGAACTGCACAGAATTATTGAATTGGCAGAGTAATTGGATTAACAAACAGTGATTCATTACAGGAGATTTGCATCCCCCTACATCAGTACTAGCTCAGGCAAAAGCTGCATTTGAACTTCAATCTCCCACTCTATAGACCAGCTTGCTCAAGTATAAAACATTGCACAGCATAATTTAGTGACTGTCAGTGGACAAGCAGTAGAGTAAGACACTGAGATATGGCTCAATTTAACTGAACTGGAAAAATCAGGCTTGAGTTAAGCAGCCATTAGAAAATGTTAAGATTGCATAAAGTTCTGTGGAAATATACTAATACTACGATACTGGTTAGTTTTGTTTATATTCATTATTGCAACAGCTATCTGGGTTTTTAATAATATTTTCTTGAAAGTGACCTCTCCCTTGAAATATAGTTTACAAAGTATAAAAGAACAAAAGAAAAAAAAAGTAGGAGTCTTTAAAACAGTCAGGACCTGCTGCGAAGTTACAAAGTATTTCTTACCTAGAAGAGCTAGAAATGGGATGTTTTTAAAAGAGATAAGCAAGAGACCAAAAAGAGAATGGAGCTATTCTGCTTTTAGTATATAAACCATAATTACTATAACTGTAGTACTTTTAAAGAGCAGGTCTCCCCAAAGTAACTGCAAGTAGATGGAAATTTCCCCACCTTTTAAAAAATTTCTTTTGCCACTTAATCTAAAGAGCAGCTCTGCTGTCTACAGAGATGTTGGACAGTGTGATATCACACTAGATATGGGAATTACATAGTAGAGTACTGTGGCTGTGTGGTCTTACCATCTGTAGTGAGTGTATCTTTGGAGTTAACCTCTAGATAAAGCAATAGAGCAGATTTAAGTCATTAATGCTCAGAAAACATACTTCATAAGCAAAGATAAAAATATTAAAAAAGGGCAGATCTAGGGGAGTTTCACACTGTCCATTTTTTAATTGGATGCATCATTCATGGTTAATGATGTAATTAGTGCAGTACTGTGCACTCCAAAACCCTTGCTCTTTATAGATTTTCACAAGAAGGCATTAGTTTTCTAGCTTAATACAGAAAATGTGAGTAACATTAGCAGAATGTGTGTAAAAAATGCCTGTATTTTTTTCATTTTGCCAATCACCAACTTGGAATGGCTGTCCCTTTCTTGGAAGACACTCATAGTTGTCAGCTCTTTGACAATTAAGAATGTCATTGAGTGGTCATAGGAAAGAATTCTTTAAAAATGTCTACAGCAGTATATATCTATGGGATTGCAAAAAAAACCCCAATGTACAGTTGTGATTGTTGGCAGTCAGAAGTCCACGAAGTTCAAGGGCAAAAGCAGAAATCATAATTGGAGGCTTCTCAGGTGTTCGGTTAACATTGATATTTGTCTTATGTTTCATCACAAAAAGGTTGTATCAAGATATCAATCATTGATTCTTTCTCTCTTTAAGTAATATCAGATATTAGTATTGATTAATATACTAGTTCTCTAACAAAATCTTGTTCTACTCAGTTGGAGATAGATAAATAATTCTAGCCATCTAGTTTCCCAAAGCATGTGTGCAGGGTTTTTCCCTTTGCTGCAGTTGTGTGCACCATACCCCACAACAGGAGGGCTTTACAGTTGCACTCTCAGGCAGCTGCTGAGGTGGTCCCTATCAACACTGGACATATTGGATGTCCAGTTCTCACACAATTATTATCCACATTGTGCATTTTCATAATCAACACAGAAGCCAAAATCACAGAGGCAAAACTGCCCTCTTTCCACAGGATTTTATTGTTGGTTGGGAGGTTGGTTGAGCAGTAAGGAAACTTGAAAGTCACTGCTCTGTGCAGTGCAGTCTTATTTGACTAAGTAAAACATTCTGATATTCCAGCACTATCAACCTGAAGTTTCAGTTCTTTCAAGCCTAAACACAAGTTTTTTAAAATACATTAAACAGGGAAATATCCAAGGTGACACCTTCATCTCAGTGTCAAAGTATATTATATATTATAATAAATAACAAGATATTTTAAATTAGTAATATTCAAATTAATAATGTATAGATGATACGCAGTAAATTTAATTCTCTTAAGTAGCCTATTTTATCTTCATTACACAGATTTATTCACTATTCCCTCCGTGATTTTCCCAGTATTATTCATCATCTCAGCTAATGGTTTACTGCATAAATGGAAGTGTCATCCCTTTTATTTATCTCCCTTGTTAAACAGCAGAACATGTATAAAAGTCAGCTATTTGACATCTATATACACTTTTTATTTGCTTAGGTGTATTTGCGCTTGGATCAGCCTGTAACAGCTTTGAACCTTTTCAAGCAAGGGTTAGAGCGATTTCCTGGAGAAGTGACTCTTATTTGTGGAATTGCCAGAATCTACGAGGTATGCACCAACTATGCAATCCTTATAGTGGCCAAATGTAGCTGCTTGAGCAAGAAAAAAGTGTCAGTAGTTGAATATAACTGTAAGGTTATCAAAAACCAACTGTGCTGATTTTCAGTGTCACTAATGCAGAACAGGTAACTTTCTACGAAGCTAACAAGGTAATGTCAGAGGAGCCCTGCAGGCTTATTTGTTTCAGTGATTAATCACACCAGTGAGATCCCATTTGGCCTTGGCATGCAGAAGCAAGTCCATATTAAATCAAATTGTCCAGATGTTGTTGTCCCTGCTAGTTTATATATATTTCATCATACTAAAACTGCTCAAGTCACCAACTATCAAAATTAAGCAGCAAAATAGTTTATTTGTCAGTGTTGTTTTTTATTAGCACTCTGTGTTACCATTAGTTTCTTAACATTCTGAGAACAGTTAGAATGTGAATGTTTCTTAGTTAGGAAATAAATGTTGTATTAAGTAGGATTAGTTATAAAGTAACTTAGTTACTAGTTATTAGTTATAAAGTTTTGCTTTAGCATGGTAACAGTGTATTTTGTATTTTTAAATCATGTATTTTCACGTCAAACAGTGGACTTTATATTGTTTTTCACTGAAAGTTGGTAATGTGCTTTTCCAGAACAAATGTTAAAAACAAAGTAATGAATTTATTTTTTTGGTCTATATTCATGCTTGGCATTCTATCCTGTTCTCATCATTCTCATCTAACCCCTAAGCCTTAATCCATTTTCATATTAAATCCTTTTTGTCCTTCAGCAAGAAGAAAACAGCTGCATAATTTTTGGAGGCTTTTCTTTCTGAATTGTTGAATAGTTTTTAATATGGATATTATTTTGCAGAACCATACATAACATTGCATAACCCTTTAAGGAATTATTAAAGAGCAGCATATATTTGATAGGATCCAGTTTTGCACTGACACTTGAGTGCAGGATTATAACTTCATTAGCAAAGATTTGTATTGCAACACAGGGCTGCTTTCATTACATAGACTCAAAAGTGGAGTATATGTACCAGGCATCTTAATCAGAGCTTTTCTTCTCGGTCACTAACTTTTGACATTACAAAGAGTTGTAGAGCATTTTTGGTTTTAAAAACCCACAATTTTTAAAGGGACTATTTCCTTTAATCACAAGTATTATTTTTTTTCTTTTGTAGCTAAATACACTGCTGAGGTTATATAAGGTTTATTCTTTAGTTATGTTGGGAGCACATTGTATCTACAGCACACAGGTAGAAATTATTCCTATATAAACACAGAAGTGAGACTGATCTTCTAATTTTCTTTTTCTTGTATGGGATAAGGTTCTCAGGGCCTTGCATCCCTCAGAAACAGTGCACTGTCATTTATAGCAGTGAGTTTACCCTAGTTCATCTTCCAAGTAGCACACATCCAAGCATATATTTATATACAATAGAGTTCTCTGAACTGTCATATCCTAGTAGTACAAGTTTTGGTAAATTCATGATTCCTGTTTCCAAAGGCACATAATAGATTTTCATGTACAATTTTATTCTTGTTTGTGTTCAGAGCAATTAAAGAGTTAATTTAAAAAGCACTGAAAATAGTTGAGACTTTTTCTGAGGAAGTCAGTTCTGTGTTACCACGCTGGGAAGCTGACTGCCCAGTTCTGGGTGTCACCAGATGTTGTGCAAGAAGGGGCAAATGTCTATTGCCTGTGGTGCTGCTCCAGCACGGGTCCCCCACAGAGTCACAAGTCCTGTCAGGGAACCTGATCCAGTATGGGCTCCTCTCCTCATGGGACCACAGGTCCTGCCAGGAGCCTGCTCCGGCAGGGAGTCACAGGGTCACAGCCCACAGCAGGGTCACCCGCTGCAGCATGGGGCTCCTCCAGGGGCTGCAGGTGGATCTCTGCTCCCCCTGGCCCTCCATGGGCTGCAGGGGCACAGCTCCTCACCATGGTCTTCACCACGGGCTGCAGGGCAACCCCAGCTCCGGTGCCTGGAGCAGCTCCTCCCCCTCCTTCTGCACTGACCTTGGTGTCTGCAGGGTTGTTCCTTACATATTCTCACTCCTCCTTCCTGGCCACATTTACATCTGTGCAATAACCTTTTTTTCCTTTTTAAATATGTTATATGTTATCACAGAGATGTAACTACCGTCTCTGATAGCCTTGAGGCCAGCTGTGGGTCCATCCCAGTACTGGCTGGCATTGGCTCTGTTGGATGTGGAGGAAGCTTTGGCAGCTTCTCACAGAAGCCATCCCTGTAGTTCCCCTTCAACTTCTAAACTCAATACAACAGAATGTCTTTTTTTCTAAAAAATAAAAACCAAATAAATCTCTTCTTGTAGCTGTGGCATAGAGTTAATTTCAGGTAAAGATATTACTAGTAAATGCACATGTATTCCTTTCATGCGTGTTGCTTGTGAAGATGCCAAACAGTGGAGTGGAGTAGTATGACAGAGCTTTAAGAGCATATATAATTAATCTCAATTAGGTACTGTACAGGGCATAGATAAAGCACTCAGTAGATTAACATTTTAATAAGTTCCACATTAAAAATAGGTGATAAACAGTAGAAGTAACTGGAATTTTTGTCCAATTGTATAGGAAATGAACAATACCTCCTCGGCTGCAGAGTACTATAAAGATGTCTTAAAACAAGACAACACTCATGTGGAAGCCATTGCATGTATTGGCAGTAACCATTTTTATTCAGACCAACCTGAGATAGCGCTGCGCTTTTACAGGTATCTGTACTTAGTGAGAGGGAGGGAGGGAGGGGAACAGAGTATATGGGAAGGTAATATAAAGGGTTGATTTTTGTAATGTAGGAAAAATAATCAGGAGATTGGAATGGGAGTATGAATCAACATTTGGACGAATATTACCATAAAATCAGTTTACCAACTTTTGTATCTTTTTATACAGTGATAATTACATCACTACAAAATTGTGATCAATTACATGAGGAGTATGTAGAAGTATCAACAAAGATTATCAAAGCAGTTACCATTCAACCAATAAACAAGGAAAGTTATTTCACAGCATGAGGCAATTTGAGAACAGTGGATCTTACCCTCAACTTCAGTTGCATACAGAAGGCACAAGAATTCCTCTTTAGCCACCTGAAGTGACCAGGAGTTGTGACCACAAAATCCCTGACTTGGAATGTGGGCTAGGCTTCCTGTGTGTTTTACTGAAAGCAATGAAAAGATAGTGTTAAACACTGCTGCTTGATTTTTATTTCAATACAGTCAGAGTGCAAAGGAGCCTGATGTTCGCTCGCTAAGAGCAGATTAAGTCAGCAAGAGCACTGTCATCACATTTCTGTTGGACTTGAGCTCTTTTATGCTTTAGGTTCAGAAACTCACACTCATGCTGCAGACAGCAGCTCTCTTTTCCCTTGGCCCTCATAACATTTCTGGTTTTTCTATGAATATTAATAAACAAAATTTTTATAATACATCTCCATTTTAAAAGACACATTAAACAATATCAATGTGAATCAAAATCTGAGTTATGCTTGATGTGTAAGATTAATATAGATCCACATCTAAATGTACCATTACTAATTAGAGCAGTACTGAAGGATGGGAATCAAGTGTTATGTAAAGTAATTGCAACAAATTATAGCTTGATTGATGTCGAGGGAGTGGAAAGAGGAAACAGAGAAAGTCTGCTACATCTCTGTCTTACAGTAAAGTCAGATCAGGTGACCCAGTCAAGAAGACAGAAGTTATTAATTTGCACAGACTTTTGCACAGTTGTGATTCTAATAAAAAATACCTTGCACTGCCCTTCATTAAACTAACTGTAAGACTTGGTTTCTATACACTCTCACAATAGAAAGAAAGGAGAAGAGAATTTTATCTTTTAGAGCAGAACTCCTACTTGAAATTAATTTTTTAAAATATGGAACAAATGCTTTCTTTCAATCTAGACGGCTCCTGCAGATGGGTGTTTATAACTGCCAGCTCTTTAACAATCTGGGCCTCTGTTGCTTCTATGCCCAGCAATATGATATGACACTATCTTCATTTGAACGGGCACTGTTTTTGGCTGAAAATGAGGAGGAGACAGCAGATGTGTGGTACAACTTGGGACACGTGGCTGTGGTATGAAAAATATTAACCATCTTTCTGAATAAATACAATTTATAAAACAATGTAAAAACATTACTAGGAAGGAGTAATTTCCCTTCTTGCAAACAGAAAACCTGATAGAGTACAGGATAAAGTCAAGTACAGATGGAATGTTTGTTTGCACTTCAGTAGGGAAGAAGTAGCAAGAGAAAAAAACTGTGCTTTACAGGATGTGGGTTTCTCCTGCTAAAAAATGTTCACTCCCCACTATCTTTAACTTTCCCATCTTACTAAAGAAATTGCAACATATACCAGCCCTTGAAATCCTTGGCTGCAAAACAAGAGAATCTGACAAAAAAATGGAATTCAAGATATTTTTCTAGGAACTGTTATTTGTTTTATGTGGAGAATTAGACTGATGCTCTTGTCATAAAAAATATACACATTCAATGCCAAGTAGCCAATACTAAAGTACTAAGTAGGTCATAGTTGAGAAGGTATGTTCCTCTCTCTTAAAGGCAGCTATAGAAATACTGTGTAGTTGTGTGATGAACTTTGTTAAATTTCTACACGAATTTTCTTACAGTCTTGCTCGTTTTTGCAGACATTCTTCAAGAAGTTGTGTTGGATTTCTCTTTAGCCAGAATAAGTTTGCTGAATAAAGTTTTTGCTGGCTTTCTAACATGAGTTGTCTTCAATTGCTGATAATGATTTGAGTCAGAAACACAACTGTTTGTCTTGTACTGCAGCTAGGATAAACACAGTAATTTATGCTGCCTCAAAGATTGAAATTTGAACTGATGTGCCTATATTTTTCAGCATTTGTCACTTTTGATGTTTAACCTGATGCTGTGTCAGTGTCAGTCTTAACACTAGTAGTAGTCAGCTGCTCCATCTGAGAAGTGAATCTTAAATATGTGTAGAGACAGAGAGGCAAGATGACTTCCTCTCTGAAGACATCTGTTTTTCTTACCCTGCTATAGACAGTAGAAGACAGCATAATCTTTGGATGACACTTTAATAATCTAAAAGTTAAATTAGAAGAAGTGAATATCACTTGAAGCATGGAAGTTTGCGCTGGAGAGAAATGATTCTGTGTATAGAAAGAATAAGGAAAAAATCAGAGGATCTGGAAAGAAAGCACATATGTTTCTGATCAGCATTTTGTAATTTGCATTCCATTGTAGTACTTATGGGTGAAAAGATACTCCAAAAGCCAAAACAGATGCATGTTGTTTCCAATCTTTTCACAAATGAAAACACAGTCTTACTTTTAGGGCATAGGAGACCTGAATCTGGCTTACCAGTGTTTCAAGCTAACATTAGTCAACAATAACGACTATGCAGAAGCTTACAACAACTTGGCTGTGCTGGAAATGCGAAAAGGTCACACTGACCAGGTGAGTGCTGAATCTCAGCCTAAGCAGAATGATTCATTTAGGCATTTTGTATTTAACAAACATGTCATTTCTCTGGAAATGGAGGCACATGCATGTCTAACAATGTTACAGGCAGAAAGCATGGATAACTATTATATATGTTTCAGTGTAAGCTCCATATTGTCATGCCATTTCCCGTTAAACTGTTTATCCTTTGGCATATACAAATGAATCATCAAAGACCAGCAGGGTTTCCAATAGCTTTGCAGTTGTTGAGATGCTCTTTTCTTAAATCGATACGCAAAGCAAACCCTATGACTTTGTAATCATCACTTTAAAGACAACTTTGACTGTATATTCAGTTTATAAATGTGGATAACATATTTTTGTTGGGTGGCAGAAAAGAGCAATCAGATTAGCTCTTGAAAATTGGGGCTTTTTTAGCAAGAAGAACGCATTAGAAATTTTTCAGAAAGCAACAAGTTCTTGATAAATACTTTTGCATCAATAGGCTTGGTGGTTCATCTTACTTAATGTGGGTATACTAAGTATATTGTGCTTAGATGTATAATTGCATGGTAGAATAAATGTAACCAGTTTTATACACATGCAGGGAAAGTGAAGATGTGTTTTTTGGACTGGTTTGGACAGAACTACGATGGGCTTGCTTTAAACCTCATGAGCGCAAGCTAATTTGATGGATTCAAATATACATCATAGAGCTAAAATAAATTATAAATATCTTTTTTAAGAGCAAATTCTCTTAGACAGAAGTTAACTTTATTCAAATAACCTAGAAATTGCCATGGAAACACTGAAGTGAACCCAGCACTGATTATTTCCAGTGACAAATAAACTTTGGGTTTAGTTTCAGTTTCATAATCAGTAAATTTGTAGACATTTAGTTCCCTAGCAGAGTATACCCTCAGCTGTGGAAGTTGTGATTGCTCATAACTAGCACTAAGAGCCTTTCTATTAGAATAGCTTCCTGTCTACTTTCGTTTTTAGCTTAAGGTTTTCAGGTGGTTCTTGCATCACCTGTATGATTAAAAATTGGGATCATTTTGGCAATAAAAATATGCACAGAAGAGTAAAAAAAGGGATGATATTTTGCTTATCTTGTATTTATTTCACAATATTCTTTCATAAGTACTGTTGCATGTACTCAGATTTTTCAGATATAGGAAGTTTTAATAAGTTCCTAGTTGAGTCTTGCAACAGTTTACAGTTACTTTTGTTTTTAAATGTTTTGGAGTTTTCCCCATTAAGTTCTCAATTTTTTAGTAAAATCTTTCACAAGAGGATCTTAATTCTGCATTGGATTTACATCATGAAATTATACAATCTGATACTTAGGGTTTTTTTACCTTTTTATGCCTGTATTTTGCTAGTGAGAAAAAAACCCTAATTTTATTAAAATGTTTGAGCGTGAAAACTGTCATTTATATGATAAAATTTATAGTTTCATGGATGCTTAAAAGCTGTCAGACACAACAGATAAATACAGTGGGGTGTTGTTTAAATAATTTGGGTTTTATTTAATTTACTTGATATATTGTCCTCAGGGTTTAAAATTGAATTGCTTAATTGACTCTATCCCAGTAATTTTTTTTCCTGACTCAACCAAAAGTCTTTCTTCATTTCAATATTATTTGACTCTGTTATGCCTACACTATTGATGTAAGATTTTCTTAGTAAAGACTTAGTAAACATAGGATGAATTTTTTAAAGAATTAGCAATATTGCATTAAATTCTTGTTACTCTCTCTCCCAGGTTTCACTATATTATTTTTTCATTTCTCTGTATAGGCAAGAGCTTTGCTGCAGACTGCTTCATCTTTAGCACCTCACATGTATGAGCCCCATTTCAATATTGCCATACTCTCAGAGAAGGTAATGCATTATCCTGTTCTTGTAATCTAAGAATTAAGCCTTGGGGAGGCAGGTGGTTTTTTATTATTACTGAGAATTCCAGATAGATAAGATGAAAAAAACACAGAGTCCATAAACTCAAGCAAAATGCTAAATTACATTTTCATTTTAATACCTAGAAGTGTGTCAAAGTAGCCATTCCAATGTTTGCTTTTGAGAATAAATGAAGCCAACTGGCTATGAAGAATAATTGTCCAAATGCCTAGAAGATGAACAATTTGTTAACAATTCCATCTACAGTCTTTACAGTCATAAGCTTTTTCAGAATGTGAAGTGTATGTATGATTTATTAGCAATGATAGAAAGAATATCCTTTACTGATAATATCTTACTGATCTCAAAAGCAAAATCTGTTACTCAGCTTTACAACCTCTGAATTTTTTGTGTTAATAATCTATTTCATCCAGAGTGTCTAAGACACTGTATTAACAGTGTCCAACATTCTTGTTAATAAGAGAAAGTTCACAAGAAAAAAATTACTCCTTTGCTTGTGCCTACATCTTCATGATTCTGTTATGATTTTGTATTGTGTGGGCAGCTCCACTCCTACCAATGCTGCAGTACATGCATCAAGAAGAGAATAACCCATTAATTTGTAAGCATATCCTCTCCACTGTGAAACACAAGGGGGTGTTGAATAATTACATTTTTTACTTACTGACTGGGGAGCAAATCCTAGTCTGCAAATGTCTTCTTATGTAGATTTTGCACAAAGAACCCTCACAGACTATGGGAGAAGACAGACAGCCACATCAGCCAGGTGTTGGTGCAGTGGGTAATACAATCCTTACATTCAGTGTAAGGTCATGGTTTACAAAACATGAGTTCTGTGGCTGGGACCTTGGCTTTTTCTCTTTTAGAGAATTCTTGCTGCGCTGAAGCTCTGTGTTGAGTGATGCACAGGCAAAAAAGGCCTCCTGGCTGTCCATAGCTCCTCCCTTTCCATTTGGGAGTAATCGCTTTTACTAGATCTATTCCCAAATATTTGGGTTCTTTTTTGCTGAACCCACTTTCTGAGATGCTTTCCTTTAAATCCATCCAAAAAATTATGGCTATTTAGGAAAAAAAGTAAGTTCTCTAAGTAGAGAACAATTTATTCTAAAAGCATCAGAGGAGCACCATTAGTTCTCCAACACTGTTGTTCATCTTTAAGCAGGAAATCACAGAGTTTTTTTTTTTTACAGAGGCCTGATAGGTTGTCTTTTGCTTATATATAAAATAGCACTTCTGTGGAGTTTAAAAGCATTTTTATTCCTCCTTACTTCAAGCACTGGGCATGGTGTACACCTTGTCCATTCTCCAAGAAGTTGGGTGAATGGAATATGCTAAGTTTATGTCTTGAAGCATCCCTCCCATTAAAATCACATTTCTGTCTTTCTTATCCCTTGATGTAAGTGTGACATAATCCTGCATCCAAATGTCTTTATGCTGACTGTTCACTCTTCAGACCAGCTGTGTTTAAAATTTGCGAGCATCAGAAATATACTGCACAGAATGCAAAGAATACAGGATGCAGTGCTTGGATTTTCAAAATTAATTTGTGTGTTTCTTACAGGTTGGAGATCTTCAGAGAAGTTACACAGCAGCTCAGAAGTCTGAAGAAGCATTTCCAGGCCATGTTGATACACAGCAGCTCCTCAAACAGTTAAAGGAGCACTTTGCTATGCTCTGATGAGCAAATTTGTTATTATGTAAGAAGTTAGCCAGAGCAAATGTCCCATACACATTTTGAGAATACCAGCTCAAAGTAGATGAACTATACTTAATGCATTCCTGTGGCAAAGCTTGTATTACTTTGAGTAGCATGAAAAGATTGAGTTTAAATTTCTTATCATCTTAAAAGATAACACTTATTCAAATGCTGCTAGAAAACTTTGCAGCTGTGTACACAAGAGATTACAGAAAAGTGGGGTTTTTTCTGATTTTTATGGAGAAAAAAATTGGTTTTAAACATTCCCATGTGACAGTCTGTGAAGAAACAGAGGAAAAATACTTCCTAAATGTTTTTCAAGTTGGTTTTTGATAGTATACTTTCTTACTGAATGTTAGGTTTTAAAATTAAAATACTTAAAAAGAATTTGAAATACATACATAAAGTATAAGTTCTTATATTCCTTGTACTGTATGAGTTAAATAAAGTCAGTTTATATGGTTTGTCTCATTTGTTCATGTAAGTTAAATTACATCATTATTGCCATGAAAATCTGGGTTGATAGTCTTAACATTTTGAGAGACTCCACAGAACTGGTACAAAATCGCATAAATGTATGTGTTCCTGTCTACCCAGGAGGGAGTTTATTCTGGATCTCAGTGAGGGAGAAGGATGTTTAGAAGTTTGCAGAATTAAGAACTAATAGTTCAAAACAGGGCATTGATGAGGTGCTACCTGTGCTACCACATAATCACTGTTGCTAAGTAAATATTTGGATCAATCTAATTACAGGAATATTGCTGCTAACAACAAATGAAGCTTTCTGCCATACATTGTGATTTAGCTAAAAGGAATAAATTTGCATGAATTCCAAACCTGACCTTTTTAAAAAACCTTTAAGAAATGTGGGATATTGAGGCAATCTGAAATGGCACATCCTGCATCAGACCTTTGAAATATTTTCATGTTTCTCTGATATATTAGGGGGATGTCTTAGCTTAAGGGGCAACTCTAAACATGCTTATGAATCTTAGGTCATTTTTTTAGTATTTATTACTTTGCCACCCTCATCTTTGACCGTGGTAGCTGGTGAAGGTGGATGCTGGAGGGCTTAGAGAAGTGTGTCCACAGGTTCCCCCACAGAACATTCTGTAGGTGACAGAAACACTCGTTAATTGCTGTCACATGGTGTGAAGTGCAAAAGCATTATTGGCTGAATAGATGCAGCATCTTTTATGGAATTTTATTTTGTCCATTTTCATTTTATATTATTGGAAATTCATCACAAACTATTTAAAAGGGAATCTTAGTTACCAGTAATTATCATTAGTTAAGATTTTACTTGCTGCCAAAATGCAAGAATTTAGAGGGAAGTTCCATTCCTTTGATCTGTGGTATTTATGTCTTTCCAGCTGTCATTACTAAACTTAGAAAGGTACCAGAAAAGAAAATTGTCTTAGCAGTTTAAACACAACTGTTGAGAATTTTTGATTGTCATATTACTAACTCGAAGTAATTTTCAAATTGCATAGTAAATAAGCCTATTTCTATATGAACTGGAACAGAAACGAGTAATGCAATTCCAGTTTTTTTAGCCAGTGTGGCCACTTGATAGTTCCTTACAGGTGCTTATAAGATGCCACTTACTGTTTTCACTACTCAGGTTAATGATCTGAGTAACTCTTTTTCTTCTAGCAAACAGTGCCCTTTACAAATGAATCCGACTTTATTATACTTTTTTTATTGGGGAATGTATGAAGATTCGAAAGGGAAAAGGATTATGTGTATTAAGGAATCCTTCACACAAATCAGATGCCAAAAATTTCACCTTCCCCGAAAGAAATACAGAGTTCTAAACAAGGATTAAAACCTTTTTAGCTCCCTACTCGGCAGCATCTGCAAGGCATTCCAAATTTATCTTATATGGTGTATTTTGATTGCCCCAAAAGGCAGCAGCAATTTGCTTTGTTATCTTTCGTGTCCCAAAGCAAGGATCTGACAGTATATTTTTCACAATTAGCACTGTACAAATGAAATCACATGTGGTAATGAGTACAGCAACCCAGTGCAACAACAGATGAATCATCAAGCTGTTCATCCTGGAAGAATCTTTCGATTTCATTGTATGTTAATTCGGTGTGAGCCGCAGCAAGCAGATGAATCGGCAGCCCCTGGGGCAAAGCGCCTTTGGTTAATTGAGGGTGACACCGCACAGCACAATGCATTGGAGCTCTGCTCGTCCCTGCAGCAGGATCGTGCTGGTGCACTGTGACCTTACTATTACAAACAGCATTTCTGTAACACAGAAATAATTGCTCCTCTAACCTGTAGCACAGCTCCATGTATGTCTGGCCAGCATTTACAAAGCCTCTTCAGATTAGAAAATAGAATTAAATTTTAAAAACCCACAATTTTTTAATCTACAGTGGTGATAGTTCCACAACAAAGCTGCCTGGAAGGAAGCTCGAAGCAGATGTCTGGGAACAGAAGTTTCTGTGTCTCTGCAGGAAAGGTCTGTATAGTTTATGGCTGTTGCCATCAGTTTTATCCTTCTCCTTGACCATCCTTCTTGCTGGGGGTCTTTCTAATGGATGAATCCAATTAAAAAGTGATAATGTAGGGTTAGGTTATTAAAGGAATTTGATTCTTCTGCTAGATATTATAGCCACAGCTGCTATAGCCACAAAACTATGGCTGAAATCAGTCATAATTCACACTTAAGTGTTATGGATGATTTTGCCTGCAAACAGCAGCTCAGAAGTTGTAAAGGACAGAGGCAGTTTGCCATTAGGTGCCAGTTCAGTCAGTGCATGATTGGATAATGATCACATTGCTACTGCTGGTGGGTTTTTTCTTTGATTGCTTCCTGTCTTTGTAGGCTAGAGGGAGAGGTTTTTGGGTCATTCAGTCTTATCTCTGGTATAACATAAGTCAAGCTTTTTAAGACAGGAGCTTCTTCTAATGAACTTATTTTGTACTTGAATGGCAATTACCTGCTGGACTAGCATCAAGTTTTGTGAAAGAGTTTGTATTTAGTCGCTCTTACTAACTACCACACGTTTGTCTTCTTTCTGATGGACGCTTTCAATACAGTTTAGTCTGTACTGCTATCCCACCATCATGGGAAACAAGAGAGCAGATGGCAAGTGTAGAATGCAAAATGCCTTTTTCTCTGAAAATAAAAACAAAATTAAGTTTCTCTTTGTGCCTTAGGAGATGAATAAAGCAAAAGCTAAGAGAATTTGATATTCAAGTCATTTATGGACTTGTATCTCCAGTCACTCTTGTGCTGGTAAGATGGTGTTACTAGTTTCCTCAAATGGTGGAATTTTTAGAGTTAATAAGAGCTCAGAAGCTGCAAATACTCAGAGGCATCTGTAAGCAGGTTAAATCTGGAACATATGCCACAAAAGCAATTTTTGTTGCAAAATTATCAAGTACATATATCCTGAATTACACTGAGTAACTGAAGGAGCTGTACAAGTACTATATGTACTTTCATTCTGTTGATTACTTACAGCAATTGCTTAGTGCATTCTCCTTGTGTTTAGTTTGTTAAAAGGTTGTAAAGATTTAGTTGAAAAAGATTTCCTATTTCGATGCTAAATCTGAATAAAACGTGTAAAAAAATCAAGTTCATTGTAAAAGACTCTTCCCAACACATAGAGCATTATGTTAATTGTGTATAAGAATATATCAGCCTGTACAAATGTGGAGGTTTTCCCCCATTTCCTGCTTCCTTTTTGACAGGTATTTCCAGTGAAACCAATTATAGTGTGACAAAGTTGTCTTGAAGCCATTAGAAATGAGACACAAGAAGAAACAGCAGGATGCAAACTTTGCTCAGCACTATGGAAAGGGCAAAGTCATTAAGAGCCAGGAATATTGGTTCCAGCAGGTAGACCACCCCAACAGTTTCATCTCATTTTCAGCTTATTCAGTTTACATAACTATAAAGTAATTGCAAAGATTCTACATTTTTTGGTATCATGTTGTAGTACTATCAATTCCATATTTTTCTAAGTCTGTATACTTTAATAATACCAAGCGCCTTTAAAGATATTACACATGTTAATTAACTCTCCTTTCCAGCAATAAATTTAGATCATGCTAACCAAGGGTCATCCATCAAAAGACTGGACTAATGGTACATGAGATACCACCCAAAAGCCAATTTTAAAGCAGCCCTGGACTATTTTTATTCCTGTCAATTGCCATAAACCAACAGTTCAGGGTTCAGGTAAAACCACAGCATTATAAAGTATATGGTCACTGACTCTTTTTTGAATTGGTAGAACGAAAACAGATGCACATATTTGTCCTAGTTTTCAAAAATATAATTGTTAGTTCTTCCAGAGATACTGATGGGGGAGGCCCAGTAGAAAAACTTTGAAAGCCCCTGACTTCTGCCTGCAGTCCTGCAATGTCTCATGGATAGGCTTAACATGCTGTCATTACTAAGCATTCATTTATTAAGGTCTTAAATGGTTGCTACGTGAAAGAATGTAGGATTTGAAATTCCATATAAATTCTGGGAAGGTAGGCTAATAAGCAGACAAACACATTTATCAAAAATTTTGGCAGTATAGACATGGCTGTCATTATTGTATATGTGGAAGACATCCACAAATAGCCTGTGTCTTTAAGTCAGGGAGTTACAGTGAAGGAAATAATTCTCCAAGGGTACCTTAGACCCCGGTCTAACAGGACACTTGGAAAGGTGCATGGAATGGGAGATCCTGTTTTGCAGGGGCATATGAGCAAAAAAATCATTAATATAATAGTAAATAAAATGTGGCTACTTATAAACGACTGACATTCTTTACACTTCTCAGCCACACCCCTGGTACTCTTTATAATCTTTATTAGCCAATGTGCATGTATTTATCAAACATTAACTTTTAAGCAATTACAAGCAAAGTTCACAAAATTTTAAACCACTGGCATTATATGACAAGTCTCATACAGTCTACCAGAATACAACACCATCTTAAGGGAAAACGTTAGACATACTCAGCCATCTCAGAAAGTGACTCTAATCAAGCTGAAGCTTCAGATGCTCCAATGCCTTTGCACTACCAGAATAGACACCTTTCCAGTTAGATCAAAACTTAAAATTCTTGAAAAAAAGCCTAAATAATGACAGAGACTTGATTCTGAAGGGAAAAGAGAGTTGTTTCTTGGGGTAGCCTATGGCTCCTGTCACATCACCTGTAACTTCATATCATGTTATTTTGGTGAACACTACTGTGCTGCAACATAAGCCAATGACATTGTAAAGCAACAGAAGATGTAAGCAAAATCCCTTCAGGCTAAATATCTGTCATTTCTGGGAAAACAAGGCACAAATCTCTTGAATAAGAAAGAGTAAAAGAAAGCTGGAAAAGTGTTACTTGGATTGGAAACAATATTTTCATGTAATACTAAAAGGCACCGTTGGGTCTCTTGGAGTTTATCCCATATCAACACAGCCAGCTTTGTCAAGATTAGGTTCTGTTGCAGCTCAATATCACTTATAGCAATGTGCAAACAGACAATCTTTACCCATAAAGGTCTGTTCAAGCACCCTGCGGAAAAACAAACACTCTTGTTATGTGGGATTCTAAGATGTACATACTATAAATAAATTCTCCTTTCTCCTCTAAAAGCCTCACTTTAGTTCAGGTTCAGAGCATCACAGCAGGTAGTTTGACAGGCTTCAAATAGTTTGTGGTTTACCACAAATCTGTTTGTCTTTAATGGATCCACAGAGTGCCATGCTCCTGGGAGCAGTGCCATCCTTGTCTTTGTGACCATGGATATTTGAAAGTCAGTGCTAGAAATGGTCATAACATTTTTCTGCCCCTTCAGGAGTTCATATCACCAGGTATGGTGAGTATAACTAATCTGTTTTAACAATAGCAAAGGAGATAAATACAAGAAAGATGAGGGCTTCTTTCATGCTTTTTTCTCCATGCATGTCCATAGCAGGTGTCAGTGGTGTGCTTCCCATCACTTGGTTATACATAAATAGTAGAAAAATTTTGTTTCATCAATCCTGATTTCAGGAGTTTGTACCAATGTTTTCATCTCTACTTAGATGACGAAACTGCTTACAACAGAGAAGTCATAGATGTAATAGCCCCTCAAAGCTGTTGGGAAATAGGAGCACGGTCAGGCTGACTGCATCTCACCAGGAAAGGAGAAGTCAACCACCCCGTGGTGTTCCCAGCTGCAGGCAGATCTGCTCTTTTACACGGGTAAGCTTCAAGGCAGATTTTGATTAAGCCTTAAGTAGCTAAAGGTGCACATGATAAAAACCTCAACAGACAGCCCAGGACCTTGTTTTAAGGCTTGTCTTACCCTTGAAATAAAGTTGTTAAGAAGATGTGGGTGCCACAAGGTTTTACATATCTCCCAAAGGCTTGGAAGCTGCCACTTCCCTTGGCTGGCATGCTGCTGCCACTGAGGAAAGGAAAGACCTGTCCCCCTCTCCTGGAGTTACAGCCCAGCTGTATGGCTGCACCAAGCTGACACATGACTGAAAGCAAATTTAAGAAATTCCTTCAGTTTCTGGAGTAATACCTGCAAAATTTGACTTTTCTTTAAAAGTGACCTGAAAATGGGTATCGTTCTGGTCTCTGTGAAATCCATCCTTGAACCAGACACTTATCTGAGATGCCAAGTAACCTGGGAATTGCTAATGAATGATAAGTGTGTTTTCTTCTCTTTTCTTAGATTTTATGACCTAGTTTCATCTTTTCTCTCAGGATGTGTTCATCCTGCCTTGCTGCACTTGTGCTCTCTGTGACTTCACATTCTGTTTTCAGGCAGTTTGGTCTATATGACCCAAAATGTTATTTTCCTCTTCCAGCTGCTGAATGTGTAAGCCTGGCTTTTCCCAAAGAAATGCACTCAGACAGGCTTCATCTCCATCTGCCCGACCTGTCACCATGCCAGGACCAGCTTTGCAACACAACTACCAATAACTCTGGAAGTTGTTCAGATTTGCCATTTACTTGAAGAGAAATGAGAACAGTCCATTTTGTCTGGGCTTGTCCCGTGGATACATTTGGAAAGCAAATTAAATTTCATATAATTGATCATACTGACAAACAGGAATTCCATCCTTTTTCAGCCTGTTAACCTGTATTTAATCTGATGTTCTTTTCCTGTGTTCTGGAGGTTAAGTCCACAGCTGTAGACATGAGCAGTATTTACTTTTATCTGTCTCAACTGCCTCCTGTTCTAACACAGTGGAAACTCCAGAACACTGGAAATGTCTGCAGTTTCTAGAATGTATGAGGATAGAGACTGCTTAGAGTAATCTTCCCTGAGTTCACAGGAGCCCTATCAAATCACCCCTGCTAAGCATGAGACATGCAATCTGGACACCTTCCAGCCCCATTTCCTCCACAGGCAACATTCACTGCAGCAGAGCAGCTGCCCAGCCAATGAGTCCCCACACCCCACACAAGCAATGGACACTGAGGCTTCAACGTGTGGTTCAGATTTACAGCCATGGGGCAATATTTTCCACAGGGCATATTGGTATGTATGACTTACACAGGGTTTCCTAGGCTTCTTCCATATCTGGTGAGGCCACAGCATCCATTCCACTTTCTGTTTGACAGCTCTCATGTCTCCTTACGTTGTGGCATATTGTCTCTGTGATTTTATCCTTCTCGTCACCCTCCTCCCTAGTATTGGACTGTCCAAAAGGAACAGGAACTAAAACACTGGTACAGGGTGGAGTTAAGCACAGAAACCTTCACACATGCTAACAGGATGTGAACCAGGGCCGGTGTGAGCTAAGTGATACAATCACACCACTGAGCTGCTGGGGGAGGAATGTTCATCCAAAGTGCCTGATGCTTCTTAAGAAGTGGCACAAATATTACTTAGGGTCAGTGAGGATCCCTGAACCTTGAAGATCTGTGTGAGGCTCCCCTAACAAGTTTCAGTCACATTTAATAAAGAATATCAGGGAGCAATCACATGCTGGGATCACAAAACTTTGTCTAGTCATTAGAATAGAGACCTGGAAAAGGGAGGACAGGCATCCGAGGCCCAGGTAGTGCTTCACCACATTGTGCTTTTCTATGTCTATGGAATTATTGGTGCTATTATAATTATTATAAATGAATGCATTTTCTGTCAGCTGACCCCATTTTTCAATGCTTGCACCCAGTGACCACTGAGGTTTTCCTATGAATAGTCCTCCCCAAGCAATGGTGAGAGGCAGTGTGCAGAGGGGTGACAGGACAGAATTCTTAAAGGATTTTGATTTCCTTCAGTAACACTCGTAAGCACTAAGAATAAAATCTGTGCATGAAGCTGGAGTGCTGCAGGCACACTGGGCTCACAGAGCTTCTCCTCCTCTTGGACAAAGGCAGCATCTTCCCTTGCCTGCTGTCACCTCCCATTAATGTCAGGAAAGTTCACTTGCTGCAGCTTCTGGAAGTGCAAAGCAAATGTGCTCTTGAGGAGGGAAATGAGGCCATTTATTTGTCTAATAAGATAATGCTAACACCACAAATGGCAAGTTGGGGTTCAGAAAATAGCATTTCTTTTTGAATCATGCAGGAGGTCCTCTTCATTTTATTTATTCACAGGGCCTGAATCAACAGCTGCCCAGTAAAAGATATTTAACAAGAGTAAACACAAAGGAGGTTGTTCACCCTGGGCTCCAGATACAAATAGAGAAGAAAGAAGAAAATGTCAAATCTGCATAAACCCTGTATGGCTCCCTGGTGGGTATAAAAATACCTCTTTTTAATACCATCTTGTAATTCCAAAAAGTTGAGGTAACCTTTTCTTATTTTCAGCAAATATTTTCCTTCTCATCTTAATGTCATATTTCACTTGTTCAAGTTACAATCAAATCCCAAACCCATACCTCATTCTGTTGTTCAGACCTTACATTCATTCTATTTATTCAAAAAACCATAAATGTTTTCTTGCCATATCTTTATTACAAAATACAGAATATATAGTCTATTGTTCACTCTGAAAATGTGTAGTGTAGGATGGCAAAATAATTGCTGGTGGAGTCAGAAAACTTCTAAGAAGTGATTATAAATTATGAATCCTGATTAAATAAGATTGTTACTAGAAAATGAGAAAAAAAATATAGGAAAAGAGCATACTGCCCAGAGGCAAAATGTGCTCCCTGAGTAACTTCTGCCTTCATAGGGATACAAGACTTTGTAAAGAAACAAAATAGTTTTGTGTCAAAGGAATTATTCATATGGCCATTACTTGGCATAGACTTCTCTTCATGCTCTTCCACATACACACAGAGATAAGAGTTGGCTTTTCACCAAATTATGAAGAATATCACAATATTCATTAAAACTTCAGAAAACTTTGGCCAGAGCTCAGAGACATAAGGAGAGTGTATCACCTCTGGAAGGAGAGGCAGGTAACCCGAGTGGGAACCACAAGGTTATTGTGAGATTATTGGGGAGAAAACTAGAAGGGCCAAAGCCAAAATGGAACTTAAACTCTTTTTTTTTGTCTTTAGAAGAAGTGGCTAAATTATCCAAATACACTGGCAGCAAAAAAATGCCCAAGGGGCTTCTCTATTCTTTGCTGGTTGCAGGGGATAGCATAGTGTCAGGGCATGAGGAAAACACTGAGGTACTTAATGCCTTCTTTGCCTCAGTCTTCAACACAAACCCAGTTACCCTCAGGATACCCGGGGGGAAGTCAGTGATGGGGAGCTGGGTGAAGCTCCCATAACCCAGGAGGAAATGGTTAGTGACCCGCTATGCTAATTAGACACAAGGCTATGAGCCCAGACAGGATACAACCTAGAGGAATGAGGGAGCTGGCAAAACAGCTTGCCAAGCCACTTTCAACTATTTACTAGCAGTCCTAGTGAAAAAAAAGAAAACAACTGTGAGAAGGCCCAGTTGATTGGAAGTTGGCAAATGTGATGCCATCTATAAGAAGAGAGGAAGGACAATCTGGGGAATTACAGGCCTGACAGCCTGACCTCAGTGCCAGTGAAGGTTATGGAGCAGATCATCTTGAGTGCCATCACAAAGGCACGTGCAGGACAATCAATGGGTGAGGTCCAGCCAGTATGGATTTATGAAAGACAGGTCCTGCTTGACCAATCTGATCTCCTGTGACAAGGTGAGACTCGTCACTCAGTAGATGAGGGAAAGGCTGTGGATGTCCCACAGAAGATCTAGTGCACCCTCAGTCATGGTGGAGTCAACATCTCTGGGTTTAAAAAAAGACTGGATGTAGCATCCAGTGCCATGGTTTAGTTGAGGTGTTGGGCTGGGCTGGACTCGATGATCTCAGCAATCTCTTCCAACATTGTAATTCTGATTCTCTGTCAGTCAGTTTGCAGATGACACCAAAGTGGGCAGGAGTGTTGATCTGCTGGAGGATGGGAAGGCTCTGCAGAGGGATTTATAGGGGTTGGATTGATGGGCTGAGGACAACTGGTGAGATTCAATAAGGCAAAGTGCCAGGCTCTGCACTTGGGTCACAACAGCCCCATGCAGCACTACAGGCTGGGGGCAGAGTGGCTTGAGTGGCTTCTGCTCAGCAGAAAGGACCTTGGGCTTTCTTTTAAGAGCAGCTGAACATGAGCCAGTGTGTGCCCAGGTGGCCAAGAAGGCCAATGGCATCCTGACCCGTATCAGCAGTAGTGTGGCCAGCAGGGATTGCTCCCTTCTATTTAGCACTGGTGGGTCTGCACGAGGACTACTGTGTTCAGTTCTGGGCCCTGCACAACAAGACTGGAAACTGTGAGTGCCCAGAGAAGGGCACTGGAGCTGGTGAAGTGTCTAGAGAATGTTTTATGAGGAGGGGCTCTGTTCCTTCTGGGGGTGTTTAGTCTGGAGAAAAGGAGGCTCAGAGGAGACCTCGTTGATTTCAATAACTATCTGAAAGAAGGTTGTAGTGAGTTGCAGGATAGTCTCTTCTGTCATGTTTCAAGTGAAATAACAAGAGATAATGACCTCAAATTGCACCAAGGGAGGTCCAGATTAGGTATTTTTTTTAAAAAAAATTGTCACTGCAAGTGGTTAAGCATTGGAATATGTTGCCAAGGGAGGTGGTGGGGTCACTATCTCAGAAGTGTTCAAGAGGCCTCTGGGTGTGGCATTTAGGTATGTGGTTTAGCAGTGATTATAGTGGTGCTGGGTTGATGGTTGAACTCAATGATCTTGAAGGTATCTTCCAACGTTTGAGTCTTTGATTCATATAATCCATTTTATGGGCAGGTTTTATATTTTATAGCATATGTAACCCTCCAATAATTCTCCTGTGAAAAGGATGGTGCTTTGAGGAAGGGAATTGTTTATTTAGTGCAGCTAAAACTTACAGTCAGACAATAGAAAACCTCCCTTGTGAGAACTGGAGTTCATCCATCAGCAGCTGGAGTCCTGATAGCTTTTCTACTGCTATATGAATAGCAAATCACCTGTTGTCACCATCTGGATCTCAGTTCTTGGAGGAAGCCTGCTGGCCCCAGGAGAATGTGGGCATTCATCATGATCATCCTCTCCCTGACACTCCCTGGGCCCCTCACAGACCAATGCTGGAGACAACTTCCATGCATCTCCTGGCAAATAGAGTCAGAACAAGCCTCTGGAACAACTTAAATAGCAGCAACATGAGAAGGAAGCAACATAATTTGACAGGGAGATTTGAAATAGAACAGATTCTTCCTACCTGCCTCTTTGTCAAGAAAGCCCACCACTTTCTGGGGAAGTGTTTTAAATGCAGAAATTCATTGCCTCTTTGAAACGTGATCTGATAATAAACACAATTTTGGGAGAACGAAGAAAGGCTCACATTTAAAGTGCAGAACCAAAAATAGCATTCCCTGCCTTCAGGATCTCACTGCTGCTCTCTGTGCAATGCAGTGAGCAGATGCAGAAGGTACCAACCACAGAATACCTTCATCTGGGCAAGGACAGTGATATAAGGAAAGGTTGAGATGTGTTTTTTCACAGAAGGATTGCCACTGCCCAATAAGGAACGTAGCCATAAGAAACCATAGGTAATGTGCAGCTTGATTCAATTGCCCATGAGAAATAAAATAAGGCTGAAAGCTGGGAAAGGGAAATATCTGCCATTTGCAAACCCAAGCAGTGCAGGGGAAAGGAGGGCAAGTCACGTTCTCCTGCATTCACGGGGCTCAGATTATCTACTCATTACGCTTCCCAAAATACTGCTTCCCACAGCACTCTGCAATGCAGTCTACAAGAGTGGAAGTAATCTGGGCTGCACAGTTGACTTCAGCTCTGATAGAACCCTTGGTTGTGTTATGTGTAACGCTCATGTTATTGTCAGTGCGCCAGTAAATGTCATTGCCTTTTCTGGGAATATACCATGTCAGAAAATCATTTGGGGTAGGATTTTAATTTTCCATTGGATTCAGCAGCAGCTGAATGCTTTCTTCAATACGTGTCAGCAGATCAGAGTCCATCCTTCTGCTTCCCATCCACACGTGGCATAACAGCTTCCAGTCTCAGCAGTTGCAGCTCTCCCATCCATGAGTTAAATTAGCATTTGTGTTATGGCCTTGTTTTGCCCCTGCTGTGCAGCACTACGATTTTTCAGGTTTCAACAACAGTGAGAGGAGTCCTCAGCATCCTGTCACAGCATTGCACTGTGAAATGTCTTTTTAGCAACTCCAAGTTTCAGGATGATGAGTTCAACAGCCCAGTCCCATGGGGTTAGAGGTTCTGGGTCAGTACCCCACAGGGCAAATCTGAGGACCTCATTGGACCAGACTGCAACCAAATCCAGGAGGGATAAACATGTGGTCCCAGCTCCAGGAGCTAAAACTTGGAAAACCAACACACATGCCTGCCTACCTCACTTACCTGTCGGAATGTCCTCTGGGGAAAATTCCCTGGTATTACATAATTTTTAAACAGTTCACATGTCAAAGTCTCAGATCTTTGCTTATAAAACCAACATGGCATAGTCCCTTCACCTACACTGAGTTGTGAAATTAATAATAAATGGATTTGAGTTCATTATCTGACAGGAGCTATAGAAGTGTGACTTATTTTTAATAATGCATAAGTAATAATTTATTTAACATTTCTCTGTATTCCTCTTCAGGTTCCTGAACCTGACTGCACTTTCCTTCTCTGTCTGCAAGTTCTCTCATGAAAGCTGACAATAAGCTTCAAATTTTTTGTTTATTTTTTTTTAGGGTAATGAGATACTGTGTCACAGTCATTAAAGTTGTGGCACCTGTTCTGTTAAAAAATAGGATATCAAGTTTACATGGAACAGGATATGACAAGAAATTAAAAGAATCAAACAACTAGTTTGTAAACACAATTTGTTCAATCCAGTAACTAGAATTAGTCTTATTTCTCCACAGTGAGTTTATGCTGTGATGTGGCACATTTGTTTCAAGGCTATGAAGTCTGGATGGAGTAAAACAGACTATTCAAACACTGAATGCTATGTGCTGCTCCCTCTGCAGAATCAACCTGTGCTTCAAAATGATTCAAAAATACAGCAAATGTTTATTTAGATGCATTCAAATATACAAAAGGAAAATATTTTTCCAGGAGAAAAGAAATAAATAACAGCGTGTCCTGTCTATAATCTGCATTGCAGCAGTGCATTCTGAAGTGAAGCAGGCAAATATTCGGAGGCTGAGGCTGGTGCAAGAGGGTGGGCTTTGCCAAGTCAAACACAGAAAGTCCTGAGTCAGCCTCGCCTCCAAAATCAAGCAACTGTAAATAGAAAGCTGTTTGGATCTATGATATTCTGGGTAATCTGGAGATTTCTCATGAAATCTGAGCTTGTTCTCTCATTGACAGCAAATGGCAGCCCCTAGGAAACACCAAGATACCATTGAGTTTGAGAGACCTATGGCTTGCTGCTCCTGACACAAGCATAGGAGAGACTGGTGGCCATCTAGGTTTTATATCCAGGTGAGGAGAAGCACGGGTGCCATTTCTTGGTTTAGCCTTCCTCAAGAAGATGCACTCACTAGGGGTGTTTGTATCTCTGTGACTTTTGCTTGGCAGCACCTGGAATGGGGAAGAAGCTGCAGCTTTTAAGGGAAGCAGTGCCAGAGCCCAAGAAAGAAGCAACTAAAAGAGGTTTCTGTTAGTGGGAGACATGTATCAAACTGTTTGCAGGAAGGGTATCTCACTATCCTCTGTCAAAGGATTGGAGGCAGAAAGACGCCTTACCTGGGCTTCAGGCTCCCTATTAATGCTCTGGTTAAACATGGAACAAGGAGAGGATGATAAAGGAGCACAGCCAAACTTCCTGAGATTACTCAAAGTTGGTGTGAGAAGCTGTTCAAAGAAATCACTTATTGAGGGTGACGTAATAATGTGACAGGAGCTGTTAAGAAAATTATTATGATACAAATACATTGTGTGAAAGGATAATGCTTTTAAAAATATTTTCTAAGCAAGGCTTTGAAGCTTATAAATTGTTTAGAGCACAGCTGGAAAGAGGAAAAGCAAACCACTGACTGAAGCATTGAAGGTTGCACTGGAACTCATTGGAAAGTAATTTTTATTTATTTACTAGTAGGAGCAAAGCAATGGACAGTGTTTTGCGCAGCTTTTGACTGGGGAGGGATTTTTCTTCTGCTGAACTTAGGGAAGGCATAATTTCTGTCATTAAATCTCCAGTTTAGACATATGGACTTGCTGCTTCTGCCTTTTATCCTCTCCCCCCAAAGGACTGCAACTGCCTTTCTGTTTCTGTGCTCTTCCTTGCCTTTATCTGTAGCAGAGACTTCTTACACAGCTCAGGAAGCACCATGCTCAAGGGGTATAGCCTTTCACACCTGGCTTCTGAGTAGCAACCTAAAGACAAATAATAATAATAATGATGTTTTTAAAACAAGGAAACAAACAAACAAACAAAAACCCAGAGAGAGAGAGAAACAGCCTGGGGGGAAAAAAGGAAAATAGCAGCTGTTGCCTTAAGTGTATTTTTCTTCCGTGTAGGTGTAATCAGAGCTGGAACACTGTGTTCCCTGGCAGTCTCCAGACACTGGTAACTAAACCCAGGCGTATAACCCCGCCCTTGGTTCTGCCAGGGACAGTAGAGGACTAAGCAAGGGTCAAAAGTTGACAGAGGCTGTGTGTGTGCCGGCACGTGGAGGGGAGCATGTCCCCGCAGCGCACACGGCGCTACGGGCGCTCCAAAGGTCGGGGAGCCCGGGCCGAGCCCAGCCCGGCCGGGAGGGACCGCCACCGGGAGGGGACAGCGACAAAGAGGCCAGCAGGGACACCAGATGGGGCTTCTGCGGGAATGGGATGGTGGGACACGGAGAGCCATGGAGGTGGGAAATGGAGAGGGATAACGGCAGAGGAGCATCACAGGCTGGGGTGACAATAGACTGGTCTTACACAGGCCGATGTTATGCTTGGCAGCACGGAGCAGGAGAATTGGTAGGTCTCCCAAGACTGGGAGAAGGTCAGTAGCACAGAGATTATCCTACTAACAATATCTCTTAATTAATTGCTTCCTGTCTGCCATCATTTTGGACAGGAATAAAGAGAGTATGATGCAGGGAAGCAAGCTGCACAGTAGGTGCTGTACCATGAGGATGAAATCACTGTTCTCTGTTGCTTTGGGGTCCAGAGAGAAGCACCCAACAGCAAAGAGAGCACTTGTTTAAATGCTAAGACAAAACTGGGCAGCTGGGCCTCAGCTGTCTGCAGCAACCCACAGGTTATGACCTCCAGGAGGCATCTCAAGCTGTGCCAGACACTCTCTTCACACCTGACACCACTGATTGCAATGGTGAGATGAAGACAAAATGCATTTTGGAAGGCATCCCCTTCTCCTGTAAAGAGGCAATACAGAAATGCTCAGTTTTATCCCACCCTTGGTTTTTATACTTCCTTACCTCCAAGTACATGCAGTGCAAGATGGAGGTGCCAGCCCATGACACTGACATCACCCTTTCTTTGTGCTTTAAGTCTTAAGTATAAGATACTTGCAAAAGTATCAAAGTCTTCACTATGTTGAAATGAATTTCAGTCTCATATTTGGCTTCATTTCCTCTGGTATTAAATAAATCATCTTACTAATACCAGAGGAGCAATGGAAGGCAGAATCTGCATTATCTGTATCTAAGAGAAGAAAAGAAAGATTAGTTATCAACCTGATTGATCTCAGTGTTATTGTTTCATAGCTAGCAGGCTCCATCAGCACAGAATTGCCTTGAATATGGAAGAGCCCTTGACTCAGCTAAGGCTGGTACTCCATGTGCTAGGTATGGACTGTCTGTGAGACAGTCCTTGGCCTCATGAGTCATCTAAGTGGATAAAACAGTTCAGAAAGGCAGGGAACAAGCAGATCCCTGAGCACCAGTACTAGACAGACCTTATTTCTCAAGGATGATTTTTTTATAGTGTGACTGGTTTTTTGTCACCTTCTACAAGGTGACCTTGTAGACAAAAGTGCATCTACATTGTATAAAGCTATTACAAAAAAAAACTCTTTAAAAAGGCTGACAGCTTACTGCATGGACATCAAAAGTAGTCTTTGCAGAGCAGGACAGAACAGAATGCAGCATGCTAAACTCTTTCAGTTTATAGATCACTAAATTTGAAGGAAAAATGAAGGGAAAAAAGGACAAAACACAAACTCCAAATCCTCTTCAGTTCTGAAGGAAACTATCACTCATTTAAATTTTAAATCTTAATCTTTACTTTGTCCAAGTCCAGGAGAATAATTCCGGGGCTGCTGAAAGTGAAGTAAGTATAATACAGACCAAGACAACAGCACTGGAGGTTGGTGATAATTAATTTCACTCTTAGTCATTTCTATGGGCTTCCGTTGCTGAAATGATGTAGGCTGCACCCAGTAAAATAACCACTTCCATGAAAATTTGTAATTTTAATTATTTATAAATATATAATAATATTTACAAATATAAAATATACAATTTGTTATAAATACACAATACTGGATTCTCCAGCATTTAGTAGCAAACACCAATCTCTTACGTACCACAGTCTAATGCCTGTAAATGTGTTATCACTGGTTATCACTTTCAGGTGCAAGATATTTCAGTTTTGGGATCATGTGGGGTATTTAAATGGTTTTTGAGTACCACCATGAGGACCACTGTACAAATGCTTGTGATTGAATCAGGGATCTCAGTGAAAGAAGAGAGAAAAAAAGGTCTTTGGCTTAATTACAGCAGCCCTAAGGAGACCTGCTGTGTTGGGGCTGGAGGGCAAGGACAGGCTTTAGCACCTGCCAGCAATGCTGTGTCTCCAAGGGCAAACACAGCTGGGGGGGATCAATGGTGAAACCCCTGAGCCAGGGACCTGTGTCCCACCCACACAGCTGAGAAAGCCCCCCGGGATCTCCCATGCTTGCAGTGATCATGGTGATACCTGGGGTGAAACATAAGATACACCATGATGAGTACATGGTAAATCTTCTTGGCCACTGTTAAATATCTAAACCTAAAGAATATCTGCTTTCTGACATTTTTACACCAGGTAGGTCCCTTTCTTTTTGTGAGGTCATTTTGAGGTTTTTGCATGATTAAAACAATTAAATATCACTTTCTGTACCTTGTAATGACCAGGAGTGCAGCCTGTAGTTCACAGTTCCCATGACATTGAAGTCTCCATGATCTCCTGCATACTTCAGTTTCTCTACCTGTGAAACAGGGCTTAATATAGTTGTGTCCATTTGGAAATTTAATGCCTTTAAAACTGAAAGTACTTGAAGATTTTTCAAGCAAGCCTTACAAGTATGAAATTTTTGAGAATTCAAAATTTTTTAAAAAACAAATATCAAATGTATAAAAATAATAAATTTAAAATAAAATAAAGTAAAACAAACCCAATCCTCAATTTCCTTTTGTCAGCATGTCAAGTTTAATCATGAAGCATCATCAGTATTTTACCATACTTACATAACAATGTGTTTATTAATTTATCCAGCAGGCTAACTCGCGTTCCCACTGAGGAATACATAATCCTTAGCTATTACTTAGAACCTTTCATCCACAGATGTCAAAATACATTACAAATACTGCAGTGCCTTTTGTCAATGCATAACTTTTATTAACATCAGTGGAAAAAGGATTAAGCCAAATATGTTTCCTTGAAATAAATATTTATTAAGAAATTACCTTGTTTGTTCCACCTCACTGTCTTTCAAACGTGAGTGTCATCACAGTATTCACTCTTTACCCTTGGGCAGTGACTCATGGCTGCTCCGAAGGAGCTCTCAGAGCCAGCAGTGATCTGTGTGAGAGCACAGGGGGCACTGGAGGAGTGAGTGACCGTGTCCCATCTCCACTGACCGCAGCCTGCACGGCGAACAAAAGCGCAGACGTAAATTAATCACACAATTGCATTAGTGCCCTCTGAACCAGCACACTCAGCTAGTCCTCCACTGAACTCTGCTGTACTGAAAAGACCTTCAGCTGGATTATGCTTAAGCAAAAGCATTAACACTGAGTGCAAAGCAGCGCCCTGCTCCCTCCCACACGGATCTCAGTAACCTGACATTGCAGCAGAGCCTTTGCAGCGTGATGGCAGCGCCTCTGAATGCTGCAACAAGAAATAGTTTGGGGTTCATCTGCTTTCTTTTAGATCGGTATCTGAGAGCCAACAGGCAGCTCACTGTCTGAGAGGACAGGCCAGTGGTGAGCAGCTAAGCCAGCAGAATGAATCCCCTCCCCCAGAGCATCACTGCTCTGCAATTGCTTGGTGCTATTTCTGCCCAGCAGGTGAAAATACACCTCACAGCCTCAGGTAGCCCAGGGGATTAACCTCTTGCCCTGCTTTGGTGTCAGGGTGAGGGCAGCTGACCCTTAGGTACTCTGTTGAGAATTCCCACGTAGTACTTTTGCTGCTATCTTCCCCATCCTCTAGATGCAAGACTTGACTGACTTTACACAAATGGCCTCTGCTGAGGTGCACTGTGACTCTGAAACACCTCCCAACAGGATTCCTGCTGGACAGAAGGTTGAGGAGGAGAATCCTCCAAGGCAGAAATCATGAGAAGGGGTGACAGAAATCTAATTGTCACCCCTGAAAGGCATTTCAATGCAAACCTGGTACCTGGTATTCAAAGCCTAGGACCCACTTTGGACTTAAACATCCTTTTCAGAACAGGCAGTGGACTTGTTCTTTTAAAGCACCAACAATACTAAAATTGTTGTTACAATCTCTAGAAAATGTGGATGATTTCTCCCCATTCTTCACTCAGCAATACTGCTCCTGGTTTGAAATTAAACCAATCTAAATTTTATCCTGCGCTCAGGACAGCAGTTATCTGTACTAGCTCTGCCAGGCAGTGGATGCATGGTTCATGGGGATTAAACTGAAGCGATTCTGATTTCTAATCCAAGTGCAGAAGTGAGATAAGAATGGAGATGTACATGTACCAAGGAAGTTATTTTAGGCATAGGCAGTAACAGAATATCGAAAAACTCAGTAGCAAGAATTTAGGGGCTTGCAACTTTTGAGTTTGCAGGACACAGGCAATGGTGATGGGGCCCTTGAACTTGAATGCTGTCATTGTGAGAATATGGGCTGGGTCACTGGGCTGCAGCTCAGTAATGCAGACTCCAGGAGCTCAGCTCAGGTGTGAAGCACAGGGATGTCTTTTTGAGCCACACTTAATTACAGAAGTTGCTGTGTAAACTTATTTGATGGAGCAAGAATTCTGTCTAATGATGTATTTTTTTGCAACATCTCTATTGTGAAGGGAAGACAGATCTCTGAAGTCCTCATGTCACAAGGGTATCTGGGGCCAGCCACAGCAGAATGAGATTTAATCCAATTCTAAAACTTTCTTTGCGCTGCAGATTTTGAAGGTGCAATATAGAAAGTGCAACACAAGTCAACAGTCTGTTAATCAAATGCTTTTGATCCCTATTTAAATGCAGTTTCAGCCTAAATCAATGTTGACCTACAAAAGGTGATTTATTTTAGCAACAGGTTTATCTGTGTATTAATAGATAAACTGAAAACTGAGGCAAGCAAATGTAACTCCAGTGAGACCCACACAGCTGATTTTACTCGTGATATTCTGTGTTGCCTTTGAAAGATTTTAAAGCAGTGTAACTGGGCCTCTGGAGCTTGCCAGCTCTTATTAACCTTGATCAGCAGGCAGGCAGGCAGGCAGACAGGCAGAACTAAGAGGCCCTCATGATTCAACGTGGCAGAATCTGACCTCCGTGTTTGCCTCCTGTGCAAATTCATGCAGAACAAATTAATGCTTGAATGCTGCATCTCCACCAGAGACTTGGAATTCCAAACACAGCCAGTTCTCCCCGGGCTGTTCCCAGAGCCCATGGCCCAGAGCAGGACTGTGCAAGCCAAAAATGCAACCCCCACCTGAGCCAGGCACCCTGGGTCTGTAGAAAACTTGTGGTTAATGGGCACAGATTGATTTCACCAGGAAAGCCTGTATGGATCTGGAAGCAAGAGGAATTTCTTGTGCTGCCCACAGTGCCGTGGGTGAGAAGCTGCTCCCCCTCCCCAGGCCAGAAAGGATGCTTGGCTGCCACGAGACAGCAGAGATGGCACACATGGGGCACCAGAGGTTTCTGTGAAAGGCAGAGGGTGGGTGCAGGAGGAAGGGTGCAGGAAGGATGGAGCACTGTCTCCTCTCCTCCTCGCTTTGCAAGGAGGGCAGAGGGACACACACCCCACACCATCCCCACCATCCCTCCAGGGGACCAGAGGAGCTGCCTGAAATAGCTGGTGTGTGGAAAAGAGGATATTTAAGCACCATGAATTAATTAGAAGGCCCAGTGGCACAGGCTGGTCTCCACTTCCACTGCAGCAAGTGGTACCTGGCTGTGGGGCTGGGAGCCAGTTTGCAGTGAGGCAGCCAGCAGCACCAGCCACACAATGGGAGTCCGGGCATCTCTCCAGAGAGAAGTGAAGTAAAACAAAATAAAAAGTGACTCCCTGTGATTCAGTCCTTGACTTGTCCTAAAATAAACAATTCTCTAAGGCTCACAAATCACAGATTAGAAAAGCCCCCGCCAACCAAAAAAGCATATATTTGTCTGCCTTGAATTCTCCACTATGCTTTCAACAACTAAAACCTCGAATAAATTTTCACTGCTTCAACACATAAAACGGGCAGCACTTTTTAGAAGAGGGTTTTTAAAAAAATATTATTAATGGTATTTTCTGCGTTGTAATTCATAAGATATTATCATATTAAATTCAGTCCCATATGAAACTGTGGTACTTCATACTTACCTCTAGAGTGTGCCTGCTTATTTTAAATCTACATCCTCTTTTTTAGGTTTTAATGTTAAAGTGGGAGCTAAGGTTTGCTTTGATCAACTGACTTTTCTGACTGAACATATTAGTGCTCCAGATTGACCTAAGATTAACAAATAATATATAATTGTATTTTCGGAACTGTGAAATATCTTTGTTCTTTGTGCTGTTTTCAATGTGTTATACAGAAAGGCATAAACCTGACATTTTTTTCTAATTAATCATTGTTTCTGCTATATATATTTTAATTATAAAACACGTCAGAGAGATGATCTTAAGATATAAACAGAGAGAAAAAAAATCTTGTTTGTCTTTAATTAAGAACATTTTTAAAGCATTTATACAATGGTGATGCCAAGGGTTCCACACTTGTACTAGATGATACCAGAAGCTGTACAAATAACAAGGTAGAATCAACCTCTATAGAGAAAGATTTTAAAAATAGGGCTTATTAAGAAGCAGGAGGGACATGGAGTTGTTTTTGAAATTGTGACCTTGCCCCTTTCCAATATGCCTCACTTTTTCCATCCCTATGAGTGTGACTGTAGCTCCCAATCAGCTCAGGTTTTGGGGAGAATTAACACCTGCACCAGGAGCCTCTGCAAAGGCAGGAATATGTGCAGAAAACTTACAGTTACAGCTGAAAAATAGGACAAGCTGGGTAATATATTCACCATCTGTGGTACAAATAGAAAAGACTGAAGACCACATCTAAATTTTCTGCCTGAAAATGACCGTGGGTGAGCATTTGGCTCACGTTTAAATGCAGTACCATGAGCTTTCTTCATCCTCCTCCTCTCCCTCCTCCTCTTCTTTCTCCCCAAGTAAAAGCAATCAGCTGGTGCTGCTGGTTATCTGTGCTGCCCCCACTTTCCAGTCAGTGACCTCCCTATTATCAGCTGCCCTTCACTTTTCACCATCCACTGGCATTTCGTCCCTCCTGCCTCCTTGCCTGGGGCCTGGGACATGGTGCCAGGGGACTGGAGCACAGGGCCAGCAGATAGAACATGGGACCTCTGAGAGATCAAGGGACATCCTCTAAAGCATCATGGTCAAAACTGGGTCCCTGAATTCGGGCAATGATTGCCATGCTGTCTTGAAACAGCTGCGCAATTTCCTGCTCTTTCTTATCCAGGTGCTATGTTTTATCCAGAGATGGCTGCAGCTTGATTCTGGATGGATGAATCCCAGCACCTCACACAGACAAGCATCTGCCAAACCTTTCTTTCTCATTTATTTGCAAGCCCTCCACAGCCTAACTCTACAAACACTGACTGCATTGGAAAGGAGTGGTCAGTACTCAGTGGATCCTTGGCTCGGGCACAGCACCTGCATCACTGAGTTGGTATCTCTGTTTGAAAATCAGAGTCTCCAGTTTCCACAGAGACAATTGTTAGAAATATTTGTTTATTGATTATTCTCTTGTTTATCTGACATTGCTTGTAATTGTCTCATGCTGCACTTATTTATTTCATTTTGCTTTAGTTGTAAGTGTAATTAGCAACAAAGCTGCTAGCAACACCTTAATGTTTCTTTGAGTATTGGAAAGAATAAAATGCTCTCAATTTCTAAAGAAATCCTGGCACCACTTATGTAACTGCTTCTACAGATGGCAATATATGTAACTTGCCAAGAGCACGAGTAACTTAATTTTTTAAAATTAGTAAATCTAGCATGGGTCAGAGCTGTCATGCCTGACTGGCAGAATGTAGCCCATTGCTTTCCATCTGAGGATAAGACTGGGTTTCTGATGTTTACTGGGGACACTATGTCTGTCCAAACCTTTTCATATATGGGCTTCAAAGCAGCCAGTCTGCAAGAGCAGCCCAGGGTAAAGATATCCAAGTGCTCTGCACACAAGGTAAAAAATGGGAGTGGGGTTAGAAGATCTAGTCTGGGATGATCAAGCAAATATTTCAGACCCAGTAGGATGTGTATATAGAGCTATACCACAAATGCAAGTAACTTCAAAATGAGTTATAGCTCCTTACATAATAATTATGTTTGCACAGTGATGAATAAGGGCATGTTTTCCAATAACTTTTGTCATGGTTTCACCCCAGCTGGCAACCAAGCCTCATTGAGACACTCACTCATTACCACACCAGTGGGACTGGGGAGAGAATAAGAAGGATAAAAGCTGGAAAACTCATGAGTTGAGATAAAGATAGTTTAATAGGGAAAGCAGAAGCCACACACATTAGCAAAGCACAACAAAGAATTAATTCGCTGCCTCCATGGGCAGGCTGGTTCTGCCATCTCCAGGAGAGCAGAGCCCTGTCACAGGTAATGGTGACTTGGCAAGACAAACACCATCACTCCAAATGCCCCCCATCGCCCTCCTTCCCCTCACTTTATGTTCTGAGTGTGATGCCACATGGTCTGGAATATCCCCTTGGTCAGTTTGGGTCACCGTCCCAGTTGTGTCTCTTCCCAACCTCCCATGCACCCCCAACTTCTTTGCCAGAGTTATAGCAGGAAAGTAGAGAAGGCCTTGGCTCTGTGTAAACCTGCTTAACAATAGCAAAAACATCTCTGCATTATTAGCACTGTGTTCAGCCAAATCCAAAACATAGCTCCATATTAGCTATAACCCAGCCAGAACACACACATTCCATCCATTATGCCATACCATTTACATCTTACTCAGGTCCCACACTACTCAATACAACCTCATTAACCATCCCTACCTTTGCCATTCTTTTATAATCAACAACTTTGTCAACATTTCAGCAGCTCCCATAAGTTTTTGTGAATTTCCTCAACAGAAGATGAAGTCAGGTGGAGACACATAGGGCAACTAGTATTCATTAGAGCATCTTTTCTCAATCAAGCTGTTATGCTGAATGGATCCAGCTGTTATTATGAAGACCAGACAACTATCACTGAGGATATTCAATCACTCCCTTGGGTGTTCACACATGCTCCCAGTTACCTGGGAGCAGCATCTGCTTCCTCAGACACAAAGGTTCATACTGACACACTAGTGAGTTCAGCAAAGCACTGGAGGTCCCTTGTTTCACTTGGTTTGTATTTAAGCCTGTATATTTTGCCTGCAAATAGCAGCCACTGCCTTTTCAGATGTGCTCTGAGTTACACACCGTGGTGAACACTGGTGACTTCAGATAGATTCAGCAGCCCTTTTGTGCCCTGAGTTGATTGGTAGTGTAGCCAGTCATGGTAAGAAGTTTTCCTATGTACATGGCCACAGAGTTTCAGTGTTTTCAGATGCTGGCAATTGAAAGTTGCCATAATCCAGATGTATGAGGAAATAGAGATCAAAGTCCTCCTATAATCTCTCTATTTCCTTGATTTTGCCTAAAATCAAAATCCTTCTGTTCTCCTAAGTGAAGGAGCATATTTTGGCAGGGAATGTAAATTGCATTTTTGTCTTTGGTTGGGCAGACTTAAAATAACTCTCAGCCATAGTTCTTTTGGAGACTGGATAGCGTGGGTATTTATAGTAAAACTGATTTGATGGGTTAAGACTGAAAAATTAGAATCTATATTACACTTCAAAATATTACTGTACAATTCCGAGATGCTGCCATGGAGACTGCATCATTACTCTGCTCTACATGCACATTCAGTCTCTAGGTCTCCTCAGGCTTTCAGAGCAATTCCTCCATGACCCTTTTCCAGCTTCCAACTATGAAGCTTCAATTCATTTTTCAGTGTAAAACAGTCATCAGAGCCATTGCAGTAGCCCAACATTGCAGTAGCCCAACATTAGCTCTCCAAGGGCTCCCCATCTTTGTTCTTCCCCTGCTCTGAAACTGGTGGTCATAATTAGCAAAATACCAACTTTCTTTCATGACCTCCAGAGCACAAAACAAGGGCTGGCAGCAGGGAGCTGCACAGCGAGTCAATCACACTGCCTAGAGAGGCAAATACATGGGGCCTGAGGACAGCAGGAGCACTCCTTCTTTGTATTTTCCAATCTCACCACAATCTCTCCAGAGTTTCCAGACTCTGAAATTTTAAAGAATCTCGAAATAACTTCATGTGATAAGGGCAGGTACAATCTTCTTTGTTTGAACAATATTCACCCTTGATTTCTGGAGAGGTCTTACACACCATCAAACAAGAGTAAGACATAATGTAAAAACACATAACCTAGAAGTTACTGAAATACAAAACTACAATAATCTATATCAATGGGATTATGGCTCTAATACTGCTGGTGACCTCAACAGTGACTGGGTTAATCACCTACAGCTCATTATCTCAATGAGTTTTCCAAGCTTTTTATTTTTAAAAGGTGTCCTCTTAACCCAGTTTTCACAAAACTTATTTTCTGCAATGGTTTAGCATTATGGTTTAAGAAGTTAGTGCTAATCTCTCAATATCTGTGGATAGCCATGAAGCTTTTGGTTTTATACTTGCCATTTTAATATTTTTGTAGAGGACTATAACTGCCTAAACCAGTGGGAATGGCCTGGCACACTCTGCAGTGTGCACATGCTTCCCACATTCACTGCTGGGCTGTCTCTGCACCACTCAGCTGTGCATCATCTCTCAACAGCCCAACATGAGTTTCTGATGCAATGGCAGTGGAGGTGCCCTGTAAGAAAGCCCTGTCCTCAAGCTGGCACAAAAATAACATTTCTCTATTAAATGAGGATGCCTCAGAGCACGGGTCCCTTGCCTAACTGCAGGTAACAGAGAGGATTTAATAACTGCACCAGTTGTTGCCTGAGCATCCAATGTACATCTCTGTGATGGGGAGGGGCAATGCTGTGTAGTTGCTTTCAAGCTGTGTCACATCATGTCATGCAGCAAACCCTAATGTGACCTGATGCAGTAAGTAATAAGATCTATGCCAAGTTACTGAATAGAAGGAGATTATTTTAACATTCTGAACACTGCTGTCATGTTGGGCATGTTTCTAAATGCTTTTGTTGTCAAACAAAGCATTTTCTATATGTATGTTTTTTCCACAAAAAAAAAAAAAAAAGAAGCAGCTGGCAATTACTGCGATGGCACTGGAGATTATCACCTCTCCTTATGGGGTCAGTTGTCCAAATATTTATGGTTTTGTCTGGAACCCCTAGATTAGAGCTATGCCACCAAGAGAGACCTCATGGATCATCACAAGTGAAGCACAAGGCAGCCAGAGCTGCAATGAGCAACTACATAATATCTTCCTTCTTCATTCCTGGCCTGTGGATTTGTAGGGGACATGAGATAGGAATCCCAGCGTATTCAGTTGCATTTTTTGCATGAAAATCCCAAAGGAGCCATCTGATACAACACAGTTAGGAGATGGAAACTCTTGCTCTTTGGGTGTGTCTTGCACACATGTTGCTTTTGAATTACGACTGCAGAACAAGGACCTGTAACATGCCTGAAAATGAAAATCATTAAAATGTGGAATGATGTCCTATTTGTACATTACCACTTCCTTCAGTATAGCAATCGGGAGTACAGTCTAATTCTGGAGAGGACAGAAAACCTGGGCTTCCAGCTTCTGGAGATGTGGATCCTCTGCTCCACCACAGCTGCTTTGTTTACACAGTATCTCACTGGCATTGAACAACTTCATTGTTCCACTGTAATGGGATTTAATAAATGTTTTCAGCAACCATCCACATACTTTCAGTATTATTAACAAAACCAACACCTGAGAAAAATTTTACTTCTAGCTGCTTCTTGGCAGAAGAAGGAGCATGCTGGGTAGCATTCAGAGCATGAATGCAGTGTAGTCACATTCCAAATGCAACCACCTGCACCCCAACACGATCAAAGTGCAGTGCAGATTTCTTTTTTTTTTTTTTGGCTTGGACACACTTCTTACACAAACAGAAAACGCCTGAGCCTCTCTCATGCCCAAACACAGAGGAGAAAAAGAACAAATTCTGCTTAGATGAAGTGCACTGACATGATGAACTCATTGCTGTCAGCTCTCTAACTCTGGCGACTGTGCCGGATTCCTCACTTGTACTTTTTGTCTAGAATTTACTAGTCATTCTTAGCACTTTACACAATTCAGAGACTCAGCAAATTTCACAAGATATGAGCTTCAGAGCAGCTGAGAGGAAATCCACCCACAAAACTCTGGCCCAACATCTCTCCTAGCTGACAAGATACATTAATTTCTTCTAAAACCCCAGAGGCCAGAGTAGGAGGACATCAAAGTGGACAGTGCTGCTTCAGTAGTGACCCAGCAGCAGAAACCCTGATGCAAATCCCATCAAATCAACTCAAGCAAAATACATATCTCTTTATAGAAGGTACAAGGTCTATCCTACATTCTGAAGATCAGTCCCTGTCTGCAGGCACATCCAGAAATGACTGTTTACTTAGGCAGAAGAGTGACTGTGGAATCACTGGGATACACTATTACTACTGATAAGAATAAAAATAATTTACATCCTATATATGTCATTGCTAAAAAATGTATGCCTGTTATTTCCTTTAATGCCATCTTGCAGATGGACACAGCTGATATTTCTTCTCTTGGACTGTGTTGCAAGGTCAGGGAAATCACCAAACACAAGGAGGTCAGGACATGACACCTTTCTTGATTTCCTGCTCAAAAGAAAGCTCTAGGGCATCTAAGAACTCCTGCTCCTGCTAAGCTTTTGCTACTGTTGTCAGATAGTCTAAAAAAACTCTTTGTAGCTTTGAATTATGATCATCAAGAAAAAAGAAGTGCCTAAAGCTGCAGCTCTATGATGATGGGCACTGGTGCTGTACTGAAGTGCTTTCCACATGCTTCAAGAAATACACTTAAACTCACCTTCTCTTCTGGGCAAGGTATAAAGAACATTCGATATTTATTGCTAGAACTTCCATCTACATCAGTGCCTTTTTCCACCATAGCATCATACATCAACTGTGCTGCAAAGAGAAAACTTTCATGTAGCAGCCATGAGCTGTCCAACATATGCACATTTCTGTGCATGTTTCATAGCTTCAGAATGAGAAGACATTTTCTTCATAACTTTAAACTTCAGGAAAACTGTTCAAAATTTTCTGCTGATAAAGAAATCTTCTGTGAAGTATATGTGAAATCTGATGTGGCTTCTCCAGTTTAGCCCATCATCTTCAGTGTCCCTTTAGAGCACAGAAAACAGCAGTCCCCACTGCCAACCTCTTCACCTCCTGGAGAACAACAGGGCTGAAATATGACTGCAGCCACCTACTAGTGCAGCTAACTCCCTTCTTCTTCCTTCTTTCATGGATAATTTCCCTAAAAATAGCACAGGGAGGATTTTACAATTGATCATCCTCATGAGACAGTCTTTGAAATAGGAACAATATTTTCTTAAAGTGATTCTATAACATTGTCATGACTTGAATATTTTTGACAGTGAAATAAGCTTACCTAATAAAGTGAGTGCTGTGTTGACTCTTTCCTCCTTTCATCAAAGGCAGGAGTGTGCACAGTACAGAGAGAAGGTATTTGCTGTTCTTGGTTTTCAGAAATACAGTGCTTAAGAAGACCTATCCACTCATGCTGTCTTGTTTGTCTCATCCTACAGCTAACTATGACATACCAGCTAATTCAGTGTTGCAAGGATGGTAGGCAAAGCAAGATCAAAGAAATTAGTTCAGCCTCTTCAGTTTCCAGGGTGAAGTCTGATACCTGGTAGAATTAATCTCTTGCCAGCAGAACTCACATGTAGAAATGTGCATGAGAAACAGAGGTTTATTGGGGCATTAAAGTTCCTGGGCAATGCCCATGGCCATCAAAATATGCCAAGAAGCAACAGCCACTAAGTCTCTATGCTGTTTAGCTCTCTATCCTGGAACAATGTTGCAGGCATGAAGACCTCACTTAATGCCAGTTTTTCCCTAGTTTCTTTCCCTATCTATTTGACAAGTCATTTTGATGTCATCTAGTCAAGCAGCAGCCAGTAATAACTGACTTTGCAGAACTTAGACACTTAGCTTTCATAATCCTACCACAGTTTCTGATTTGCTAAAGGAAGCTTATGGAGGGGTGGTTGCAGGCATACTTTTAAATATTCTAAATATTTTTATCTATGAGTCATCCCATTTGCCTTGGAAATCTGGGGTTTTTTTTGCCAAAGGGCATGGTTTTAAGTTTGTTACATTATTTATCCATAAAGTCAGTCGAGACTGCTTCCAGCCAGGTAAGTAAAGTATAAGAACCAACTGGCATATGAACCATAGTGCTTAAGCAGGATCATTTCAGCATGGGAAGATTCAGACATGACATAAGCAGTAAAGAGTATATCTGAGTGTTCCTTACTTACAAGGACTTGAATGACAGCCTCAGCATGTCCCATCTCTAAAGAAAAAAAGAAAATTTTTTGTTTGTCTAGAATTAATTTCCTGACCTGTCATTCAGTAACCATTCTTGTTTCCATGACATTTTAGCATGACAAACACACCAGAAAATACAATTTTTGAGGTATACAGCTCTGGTTGGATGATTAGCACTGATTAAGAACTTTATAATTCAAAGAATAAGAGAGAAGGAGACAAAGCTTTGGTCCAGGCACCAGAGAGGACATACATCTTCATGAAATATAAAATCAGTATTTGTATTTCCCAGCCGATCTGTTACAATCAGAGTTTGTATTTCTCCTAGAAATCCAGATGGACATCCAGATGAGGAATTAAGTCAATTTAAGACCATGTTTACTGCATATAATTCCAAAGAATGAAAATTATACAGGATGATATTAAATTTTCTTTCTCTTTCCTGGCACCTTAAAAAGTGGTGCTCCCTGAAGAAAACAAGGGAGAAGCATCAGTCCTGTTTGACTGAGAGGTCAACAGTCCTGCTGGGCAATAACATGGCAGGAGAGTAAGTCCTTCAGACTCAGGTTTAGCAGAGAATCAGAGAAATATAGAATGGTTTGCTTTGGAAGACACCTCAAAAATCTTCTAGTTCTGACCCCCCTGCCATGGGCAGGGACATCTTCCACTAGACCAGGTTGCTCCAAGTCCCATTCAATCTGGCTTTGAACAGTGTTGGGGCACGCACAACTTCTCTGGGCAACCTGTGGCAGTGCCTTGCTACCCTCACAGTCAATAATTTCTTCCTAACATCTTGCCTTAATCTGCCATTTTTCAGTTTAAAGCCATTACCCTTTGTCCTTATCCCTACATAACCTTGTAAAACGTCCCTCTCCATCTCTCTTCTAGGCCTCTTTAGGTACTGGTTGTCCCCACAACCTTCACTTCTCTAGGCTGAAAAATCCCAGCTCTCAGCCTGTCTCCAGAGGAGAGGTGCTTGAGACTTCCAATCACCTCTGTGGTCCTCCTCTGGACTTGTTCCAGCAGCACCCAATCCTTCCCATGTTGGGAGTCCCAAAGCTGGATATACTGGATATACTCTACTCAGGGGCTCCCAGAGTGGAATAGAGGGAGGCAATAACTTGCATTTACCTGCTGGTCATGCTGCTTGTGATATAGCCCAGGATGTGGTTGGCTTTCTGCTCTAGAGCAAGGATCAGAATTGTTCTCACCCACAACTGTTTCACAATTTGACAGCCACAACTAAACCTGGGAGCTGAATTTCCATGCCCTAACTTGTAACTTCTGAATCTCTAAGGCAGGACAACACTTTAATGCTAGCGGGGTACATCAGACCCCACTTTAAAATTGCTGGAAATGTATGGTCAAAATACAAGAGTAAGTCTTTCTCTTCAGACTTAAGCAAATGAGCAAGTTGCATGGCCCTCTTCCTCCTCAGTTTCTCTCCTACCAGAGTAACAGCAAAAGCAGCCTACCTTAAGACCTTCTATGAAGATTCAACACTTCCTTTTCTTAAAGCAATTTGAAATCCTCTGCTCACAGATAATAACAAGCCCTCATATACAATCATACACTTGATTTTAAACCAGAAGACAATTTATGCCTTTTCAGAACTCTCATAGCAACACGATTCATTAGAATAGCTTATAAATGACATGCATTTTTATTGTTCAAAATTTCTGAATACATTTTTTTCTTATTTACATGAAGATATGTAGTGAAATAGTCAATAACTATTGTTCCTGCATCCTCATTTTCAATTTATGATTGGGTTGTAGAAGAATGCCAGGAATAGAAATTCATCATCATTAAAAATTTGGAAACAAATAAGGCTTAAATACTTTTCTCAGATTCCCCCAGCTGCTGCAATGGGCATTCTCCAGTGCCTTCCCAAGAGTGTGTCTTGCCTATCAGAGAGAGCACAGATCTTCCAGCATCAGGAACTTTACAGTTCATTGGGTGGGAAACAAGTGGTGAACCTGAAGTGGCATACAGTATACATTGCAAAGGGTGTTGAAAATTATTAATCATGGTCAAATTGCCCTAAACTTGGAGAATGAGTCATAAGATATTGCTACATCTCTCCTCCAAATTAATTTAAATATGGTGAGGGTGTCCAACATCAGAAGGAATTGCACCTACAGCTTTTCAAAAATCTAGAGACCCTTAAATTACAGATGGACAAACACCACAGTGCACCTCACAACTAAACTTCTGCCCTTGCAGGCTTAGCTTTCTGACGACATATTTTGACCTCTAGCAATTTCTCACCACTGAAGTATAAAGCCTAGGAAGTATTTCTCACTGCCTGAAGTATAATGCCTAGCTGGCAGAACCTTCCCTGTGCAGCAGCAGCACAAACACTGCCAGCCACAATTCATTTATAAGGGCTCTATTTCCTCTGCCCTTCTATTATCTCCCCTATGGAAACCAAGCTAATGAGTTCATTTGCCCTTTTTTGCACCTTTTTTTTCCCAGGTTTGGGGCACAGACCAGCAGGGAAGAGGGCTGAGAAGCAGACATGAGGACTGGGAAACTGGGGAGAGCTGCAGGCGGAACGTGACTGTCTCCTTACTTGAAGCTGTTCTTAGAGTGAAGAACATCATTCAGTGAAATGTATAATTTTTGAGAATTCCTCTGAGACCTGGATTTTGGTCATGGCTATAGGCAATGCATTTTCACTGTTTCTTGTACTGTCCCAATGATGTTGAAACATTAGTATATCACAAAAAATCTATTAGCAAACCACCCCTGAGAGAAAGGAAATAAGCTCTTGGTTGGTGTCTGTTACTACTGTGACCTTGGGATATGGGGGTCTCAAGATGGTCCATCCCTTGGTGGCCAAAGTACAGTAGAGCTGTCTTCTGCAGTATGGAGAGGGCAATGTCAGCAAGGCAAGGTGGATGACAAATCATATGAAGAATCTACCCTACCTCTGCAAACATCCCCATGTTTCTCACCCTCTTCCCGTGCTCCCAGGATGCTGTCTGTCATTCAGAGCATCGGTCAAGGGAGTAATTTATCTGATGAAGGGTGTTTTGGTTGATGGGAAAAGTTAGACTGCAATTTTTTATAGCTGTTTTACAGAGACATGAAGGAGCCTGAGGCATAAAGTGGCTGTCATGCAACTAAGATAAAAAGAACAAATTAGAAATATGAAAAAAAAAGAAGAGGAAAAAAACCCAAGGCTTTTGTGTCTTTGTGAACCCCTGAATTCAGAAGTTCTTAACTTCTGTTTAACGGAATAGACAAATGATGACTCATTATTTCTTTCTACCATCTTAGAACAGAGAAGACATTTTGGTTTCCTTATATATACACCAGCAACTTCCCATACCTAGACAGCACCTGAAATTGAATTATACAAAAGAAATTATTCCTGAAATGGCAAGACAATTAATGTGTGCAGGTAAGAGAGCAAAGACAGAAAGAGAACTCGCCTAAGAAACCAGTGTTTTATTGTCAGCTCCTTCTTGTTGAGGAGCCTTAGGGCTCACTGAGGCTTGAAAGACAGTCTGCTGAGATGAGCATGTGATAATATCTCTTCTGAGGAAAGCTCTCCCTGTTCAGAAGTACAGCAGGGTTATCCAGAAACAGCAGTTTCCTCTAGCCTCCAGCCTACACCCTCTGCATTGTTAATATGGCCAAGAGCAAAACATGCACCACTTGACAAGACAGAGAGATTATGTCATTATTTATGCACAGTTACATCCTATAGACATCAGTACTGCATTTAGATACAGCCTTCTCACGTATCAGCACCTTGAAGATGCACTTATTGCCTTTGATTCATGATACAGATACTTAATTTGCAAAAAAACTCAAATCCTTTGGAACATTCAGTCAGTCTCATTGACTGCTTTTCCATGCATTGCCCTGTCTTGTGTGTCTGGATCAGTCTGAAGTTTTGCTCTCGGACTAATATTCTTATCAAGCTAGCTAAAAAGCAAAACAAACAAACAAAAAAAACAAACAACAAAAAAAAAAGCTGTATTTCTCTGAAGTCCTTATTTGCTCCTGTGCAGTTCAACAACACAGACACTCAATCATTTGTAGCAGTTTTCTCCATCTCTCATCTTCTAAAAACTTCATCACAAATTATGTTCCATAGTGAGTATGACTATTTCCCTCATTCTTGGTGTGTCTCATAGTGTGGTAATTCTCACAGAGCACGAAGAATTCCCAGTGAAACCAGGTATTTTTCATCTAAAGCAGACACAGAAACAGAAGCTGCTGAGAAACTGCATCATTGCAATGAAAATAAACCCTCTGTCAAATTAGACAAATAAAGCAGAAGATGCAAAGCCATTAGCAATACTGGATTTTGTGCAGATTTCTAGCTAACCCCACATTTTGCTTACTGCAATTGTAGCTCCACTTATTAGGAAAGGGTCATGCTTCATACTCCATAAATACTCTTAGTTCAATGGTCTTGGTTATTTATCACTATGAGAATTGATGAGTTTTAAATATAAATACTAGCAATTAGTCGATGAGCAGTTACTTCTAATTAAAGCTACTGAGTCAAAGGTCTTTTGGGGACACTGTATAAACACTGAACATATATGGACGTGATAGATAATTCTGTAGCATACACCTTCTATGCAAATATCACGCTTTTCTGCTACACCATATTTAAGCTCCATGTGGTGGAATCCATGGTTCAAATGTTACCTAGTGGTCTGAGGTCTCATTCCTCAAAACATTTCCCTATGTTGTTCTTTCTTAACTCTAACTATAGATGAAGGGCAGAAATATTTCCACTTAAGCTTTTTATTATTATTTTGGTAAGCCATAATTAGGCTGTCGCTCATTCAGATCCATCTGGCAATCTGAATATCTGCGTTCATTACGGGAAGGGGTGATTATGATTTGTTCCAAATAACTGCTGTTTGAATTAACTGAGATGACAGATAAATGCAGATTTCCTCTGCTTCAGAGGCCTTAGGGGAGGTTTGGAGTGCAGAGGCTGTTTTTAGAGATACTTCCCCTACACTTAGCAGAGAAGGCACAGTCCTCTAATGGGTATGTTCCACAAATACTTTCTGCTAATTCAGTATCAACTGTATCTACACTAGTCTCTAAGTTCAGACCAGGAGGGCAGTTTGGAAGGGAACTCTTAGTTATGTTCACTTTACTGTGGTCTTGGTCACACCAGAAATTTGTCTTGGCATACACAACATGGAATTTGGCATTTGGAAGATCAATGGATGAATCACCAACATGAACTCAGTTCTCAAGACAGATCTAGAAATAGACTGGAATGAAATCCCCTGAAAGGTGTATTGTGTGGACAGCTGATCCATAGCATCAATAGTTTTGTTCTCAACTTCCATTCCCATCATACTGCATTATTTGATGAGGAGGTCATTCTCTAAAATGCTGTCGTTTGAAAAAACATTCACAGAAAAAGCACTAGATAAATCTGTCAGCTAATGTGCTTACCTACACCTGATTCCTTCTGCCATGAGCACAAAGATAATTTCTAGCTATGAAAGTCTAAGCTATCACCAAATATACTAGAGAGAGTTCATAATTTTTAAAACACTTTTCCCTTATATTCTCCCTAAAGGAAGAGACAAAACATTAAACAGAAGGTAATATGAAGGCTATTTTAAAATAAAAGATTCATATAGATTACTTCACTAAGCGTGCTGTTTGAGTAAATAATCAGTTCTCATTTTGAGTAAAGCATGGTCATAATGATTTCCAAGCAGCTATACTGTATTATGCCCTGATTCACAGGATGATAATTATTATGAATAACCTGCAGTATTCAATGGGTTTTGTTGCTTGCCATCACACACAAAGCCAATGGTGGAACCAGTAGCAGAGGAGAGAAATTTTGACAGAAATTCTTGATTGCTTTAACCAGATATGTTATTTTTTAAAGTCACTAGATAATGAAAAAAAAACAGAAACTCAACAAAACCCCCAAACCCTTGCTTTAAAACCTTTGCTCAAATTACTCAGCAATTAGTGAGGGAAAGAAAAGAACTGATCACATTCAGGCTCAAATCACTGTCTGCTCTGTTACTTTTCTTCCCATATCCTACAGGATTGTATGAGTATCTAGCAGGATTCACCTTCCTCTCTGCCATCAGTGCACCTTCATTCCAGATGGCTGCTCTGGCTCCACTCTTGTAGCATATATTGTTTGACAGAACTCCTGGCCTCCACAGCACAGACAGTGTAGCACTGGGAATGAAGCTAGGTGGGTGAGTTCCTCCTTTTCCCAAGGGAAAAAAAAATCTTTATTTTAGTAGGTTTTATCAAAGGACTCCTTCTCTTGAAAGCGGTTTCTAACCTGAACAAGTTCAAAGACACTGTTTGAAGACACTGCTGTGTCACTATCAATTACCTGTGAAGCTCCACCAGGACAGGAGAAGTGCCTGAGGTGCAAAAAGTGGATAGTTTGTTATGATCATCCATTATCTCATTACAGTGAATTAATAAAACAATAAATTGAACCAAGCAGAGTGCTGTATCAGCAACTGGTCTTGATACACCCTTCTTTTAAACAAGAACATTTAATAACAGGAATTGCAACATGATGAGAAATGTTGCTTTCAATTTAATATCACATGACACTGAATTTTACATTCAGGTATCTGGGCATAATTCTCTTGCTACTCACAATCCAGACTTGGTCCCATTAAACTCAAGAGGCAATTTACCAGAATACAAGGAAAGTATTTCAGGATTACAGATTGCTTTCTCTCTCTCTGCTTTGTTGTTTCTCTCCCTGGCCTTCTTGCCCCACAAAGAGCTTTGATCAATCTGCAGAAAGACAAGTGGTTGCCTTGGAAAGTGTGTACATTTGGGAGGTTTATGTCCATGCAATGTCAAGTACTGCTGCAGGAGCTGCTGCTGACACTGAGCTACTGCAACCTCTGATCACAGGGCTTGAAAAACTCAACCCCACACTCCAGTGGAGAGATAATTTGTGTCATTTAAACAACCTCATCCTTCACTGCTTACACTGCAGGGACTGAGATAAGAGTTTCCATGGTGCAGAGCAGCTCTGCGCATGGCTCAGTGAAATCAGAAACACCCCCTCTTTTCCCTGTTGGGTAAGTCCCACTCTGCAGCTGTACCTGCTGATCCATTAGAATATTGCCTCAGATCTTCAGAGATTACTTTTAAGGTGCATATCATTTTTCTTTTTGCAGAACAGAAGGATGTGGGTTTAACATGGAACTTAGGATAAGTATATTGCAATTAGTACAGTGAATTATGCTGATGGAGAAAGTGACAAGGATGGGGAAAAAATGGATGGAAAATGTTTATTTCAATGGAAAACTTTCCTGTTAGCCAAGATGACATGTTCCCAAGACTGGAGGGGAACCAAAGGAAAATATGAGCTTCATGATCCAGCATAACCTCTCTTTCCATAAGCTCTCAGCACCAGTTTCTGGACTATTTACTCAGGGACCAAACAGAAGAAGAAAATGGACCCAAAATACTACTGAATCAATGCAACCCATTTTTGATACTACAGAAAAATGCATTTAAAAACCAAAACCCCATAGTTTGATCCAATAAGCGTGAGCAAATATTTTTTGTTCACCTTAGCAAGCAAATGAAATGATACTTCACAAAATCAACTCCCGTTTGATTTAGGAAACACATCTGCTGCTCTGATTCTGCCTAGGGCTACTTGGACAGCTCTCTGTAAAGACCTGAATGTTGCAGAACATGATGTTTCCATAGGTTTATGGAGAGAGACCATGGAGATAAAAAGGAAATCCTCTAGTAAGAAACCTTAGAGGACAAGGTTCCTGTGCTCCTTTAGTATCAGTCTGTTTGAAAATGGAGCTTAAGGAATGGAATGGTGCATTAGGCTGACTGTGCCTCAGAGCCAGGCTGTAGATGGACATGCTGTTTCCTAGACCTGTTCTGTGCCATATTCATGTACCAAGTGGTAAATCAGAGTCTTGCCTATGTTACATCCAAGACATCATCACTGCTTGTGAACCTGCTCCTCTGGGAGATTTTTTTTTTCAGAATTTCCAGCAAAGAAGCAGCTTCAAGACATTAAAGTCCACCAGTGTGCAGGGGATAAATCATTGCACATGAGGACATTTTGCTGTGAATCATGCTCTTTGTGTGGGAGAGATAAGTAAAGATTAAAGAAAGGTTTGAGGCATTTTTCTCCACAGTATTGCACCTGGCAAATTTCCAGAGAGAAATAAACCATGAGATCTAGGAGACAGACTGAAAGCTTCTCAAAGACAAAAATGAAAAGTTACATTCCACTCCATTAAAAAAATGACACCACATTTGAAGAAAGGCAGAATATATATCTAGTCAGAATGAAGTTAGGGCCTGACTAAAGGATAAATTTCTTTTACAGATTTTGTGGCTTTGTACTGCTATCACCACATTTCATCTCCAGCATAAACACAGAAAATACAATCTTTGATGCCAGGCCTAAAAAAGATTCAAGGTTTTTGAGCAATTCTTTTCTAGTAATCTATATTACAGTATCTGCAGATTTTAAGCACTGTCCATTAGACATACAGTTCCACAAAATGTTCTTTTTTTCAGACAGATTAATACTTTAGCTGCCTCACTTTAGGATTTCTAGTGGAAAAATTTCCTTTTTTATCACAATGATGTCACAGATTAGTGAGGGTGGCTACTTCCTCCCACCCCTGTTATCCAAGATTTTGTTGTATGTGTTTAGTTTCATTTTTCATCCTCTGCTTTCAAAATTAACTCAGCTGTGGATGAAGACATATCCTATTAGCTCTATCCCTTTGGGGAATGCCTACAACAGCTGCAGCTGCCATTTCATTTCTCCTTAATACCCTTGTGTCCTAGAATACAAATAAAACAAATGTTGGTATCCTGTCCTCTGCACACCCCACATCATAGTTTTTAACTATGTTTTTAATACACAAAATGTCCCTGATAAGACACTGTTAGTCACTTGAAATGAAGCTGTTAGAATAACAGTTTGTGCCTCCATAATTCATCCTGGAATAACGCAATACCTTACTGAATACTGATAAATGATCCGAGATCTCATAAGCCTTCTTAACTCTGAACAGTGAAATATGAAAATACTGCAGAAACCATGGCAGCTGACAGGTAGAGTCATTAGAAAAATGTATGCAAATCCAGCAGCAAATGACACTGCATAAGGTAAAGGAGTTTATAGCTAATGGCTTGTACTGATGCACAGTCCCATACTCTGAAAAGAAAATGTCTAACGTTTACATCAATGACAAGTAAAACACTAATATATTTAGATCTGGATATCTTTTGTCCTTCACTGAACTCAAACTTGGGAGATAGACTTAAAAATCTAATAATAGTAGTCTCAGATCTTGCTTATACTTACATTTTGACATGGCAGTTTATGTATTTAAAATTCAGCTAAGCGTAAGAATACAGCATATCAGCAGTACTTAATTTCCATCAGCAAGATACCTGCAAGGCTGGGTCTTGTTCCTGTGCAATGGAGTAGCAATATAAAATTTGGGGTCTTTGGCTGATACTGTCTCAGATTTGCTACTTCTCTCCCCTCCCTAGCAGTGGTACACTACACCAGAAAAGGAGCTGATGGAAACCAGTAAATTACCAGGGAATGTAAGGGCACACTCAGTGAAGTAGTTTAGACACATGCCTGCAGGAACTGAGTTCAGTGAGCTACATTTCCTCTGCTGCAAATAGGGATAAAGACTGGGAGTGAAGACTGGGATTCACAACCAAGCACTCCTGAAGGGAAAGGATGATGAGGAAGAACAGCCAAATCCAGCTGAGAGGACAGATCTTGACCCACGTCCTGCCTAAGAATGCACAAAACCCATCGTGCACAGCACAAATACCATCCATCCCTTAGCATGGCTGTGGCAAGGGTTGCATTTCTATAGCACCTTCATTCCAAGTGCAATGAATGTTGAGGAATTTATTTTTGTAATATTGAAATAAAGGAAAAAAATCATTCTCAAACTACAGCTAAGGACACCCTGACACAAGGAAAAGTGCTGTTCTAAAGTGTGTCCTAAAGCAAACATTCTTAGCCTCTGGCAAAACCAAGAATGGGAGCAGTCTTAAAGTTTCAGCAAATATATATAGTTCCTACTGCAAAGCATGGAACAGTGAGTCAGAAAGGAGAGAAGCAGAGGTTTATCAAATAGCTTTCTACTAAAAGTGAGTTGCATTTGTATTATATGGAACTTCCAGATCAAAAATCTAGTCTCTTCCAAGTGCTTTGAAACTATGGTACTAATTATAATATTCTTTCTATAATGGTATCTGTACTTTCCTTGAACCGGATTTTAAGTGTGTTCAAGATAGTTTTAGTAGAAAACTACTATAAATCAACATTATAATTAATATATGTCCATTCAAAACTGCAAAGTAAGACTCTATTAACATTTCTTTCTTTCATTCAAGTAACTTGTACCTTGCAAACTAGTATAATTGGCAGCATCAGCAGCAATCTCAAACATAGGTACCACACCAAATCTGTACAGATCACCTAAGAAGGACAGTTCATGTTTTCAGCCATTTCCTAGACTGCCTCTACATGCCCAGTTAACCTGCTGGTTTTGGCAGATTTCTATGGCTACATCCATAGCACAGCTGGAGGGTGATGCTGATGATGATACAAGATCTAGCCATGGTGCCAAACTGTAAGAATCACATTCTACCTTCAAGAAAGCACCTCAAATCCCAGATTCAGGAACTGGGTAATTATTTACAACAAGTGAGACAGGTCAGTTAGAGGCTTACCTGAACAGAGAGGAGGAAAACCAGAAAACAGGGGTTTGATTCTGCTGAAAAGGGTAGAACTGAATCTGAGTTTCCAGTATCTTGGCAGAAAATAGTCACCATATAGTTACTGGCTTAAAGGCTTCTGTCTCCCAGATTGCAATGGTATTTCATCACCTTTTTCAGTCAAGCATATCCACAAATTGTATTTTAGTTTAGATTCAGTGGAACTCTCCATGCAGAAATCCAACTGATTACAATGTGAAAAAATTCCATTTCAAAATGCCATCATCCTATTTGTTTCTTCCATTTTCATGGGTTTATTTGGTGATTGAGAAGTAAATAATCACTTGATTACATATATATATTATATATACTCCTTCATAATGTAATAAACCTTCAAATGAACTGAAAATCTTTCTTAAAGAGGAATTTTCCAAGAGGAATAAATAGGCAGTTAAACCAGAACTGTTATACACCTGAGAATGTAGACCAGAGGAAGAAAACTATCCTTTTCAGCAACTGCTTTGAAGGATATTCTTTCTAATCTGCAAACGAAGGAGCTGTATTGTTCCTTGGGCTTGCAGAATTTTTCTGGGTATCATAATAACAGATCAGTCTCAGAAACATAACCTTCAATTTTACATTAAATGAGGATATGGCATCATTTCTACTCTTGGTTGTGCTGACAGTATCCATCCATAATCAGCAAAGTGATTCCCAAAGAGAACAGAAGGCAGAGAGCTTGCAATGAGAAACATGCAGAAAACACAGACAAAAACAAGAAATGGATGGGCAATGTGTGTGGTGAAATATACTTGGGTCTCAAGCAATGATGTATCACGTACTTGAGAAATGACATATGGCACTTGCCTACAACCCTGGCTGGCTAAACACTCAGTGCAATGTGGATTATACATAATTGCTTCACACCACTGAAAAGCCCCTTCTGCACATTATAAACATATTCATATTAACTTCTTACTAATGAGACAGGAGATAGTGATGAGAAAAAATAATTTCAGAGAGGAGTACCATGGGTTGCAGTGCAATTGGTGCAACATTTTATGCAATATATTAATTGTCTGTCTACATAGCATATCTTGAGATGTGTCCAAATAGCAGTTTCTAGTTTCATGCTCTCCATATAAATACATATTATCAAATAAACAAAAATCCCTTCCATACATCGTGCACCAGTAAGTGATTGTTAAAATATTTCTTACTGGATACAAGACAAGACCCCATAGTACCTGTGCAGGCCCACAGAACAGCCTTCCTCAAATTTTCCTGAGTGTGAAAAGAAGAAAACAGCTCAGTATAGCTATCTTATCAATTTAAACCAGAGTTGCTGCAGCAAAAAAAAAAAATAGAAAAACCCTGTCACTCCCTACTTCTTACTGATATTTATTTCATTTTCCAAAGTAATTTATTCAGAGCTACTTATTCTGCAGAGGGCTGCAGCCATCTGCCAGCCTTGAGCTTCAGTCAGAGGACTCCTGTCCATATCTCCTAAGCTAATTATGGGCCAGGCACACTCCAACTCCATTTATGTTACCTGTTTTTGTCCAGGATATGCTCATTGTGGTTTAAGTTTCGAAGATTTCCTTCAATGGCTTTGGGGGACTTTGTGGAGCTCCAGCAGCAGAAGGATGCAAGCTCTCAGCTCTGCTTGTTTACTGAAAAACACTTCCATCATCTCCTCCCAACACCACCACTTCCTTACCTATAATTATACTATTCAGTTCTTACTATAAAGTGCTAGAATTATAGAAACAGCTCATTTGAAATGTGCAGACTGTTTGCTTGTAAAACATTTGGCTCTGCCCTTGCAGGAATAAAGCTGTTTTATGCTCTAAATAAGGAGTAGGTTGCAACGCCACATGGCTGCTCATTATCACTACATGAAACTAGCTGTAATAAAATGCACATGCCCCATGGGTTAACTCCGAAATGGATTGGGCTGAAATTCCCTGACACTTCCATTTCTACAGCTCAACGTGTGTTTGTGAGACATGCAGCAAGGTGGCAGGAGGTGTAGGACAGATGTCTGCCACTTGTCAAAAGGAACCAATGGCAGGAAGGTCACTGAATTTTCATCCAAATATCTTCAATTGCTTTCATGAACTGTATCCTCTGACTTTCACTATATATTCACTTGCAGCCTTTGCTGCTTGTCTGCTGGTCCTGCTATGCATCTGGGTGTTGTCAGGGTCCATAAATCTGTCTGAGTACTGCCAACTGCTACCCATATGAATTCCAAAAATCAACATCACTAGATGTAGATGTATCAGAAAAATAATCTGATCCTATTTCCAGAAAAATCTACCTAATTTCTGTCATGGATCTCAAGGGGAAGAGATCATCTGGAGAAGCCAATAATAGTTTTGCAAATATGCATGCATTTGAAGCCACTTTTTAAAAGGAAGTCTCAGTTCCTTACTGCCATCTTATTGTGACTTTAAAAAAACCCAAAGGGATGATTATAAATTTTTTTATATCTTTGACATATAGGGTAGCTATGATTGAATTCTCACTGCTTAATAGGAAAGCCATTAATTTCTTTAATCCCATTCTGCAGACAAAGAAATTGAGGTGCAAAGCTGGTCAACTTTATCATGTGTATTTAAGTTTTTAAATTCCTCAAGGTTTGCTCATTACACTCTTAAGACTTTAGTCCTTTGTTAAATTTTACATTCTTTTTTCTTTCAGCATCTTCAGAAATATTTGGAGGTTTTAAAATTAGTTCTTGGACAGAAATAATCTCACAAATGCACCAGTGGATCTGCATCTGATTAATCCATTTCCCAAATGTCCATGAGGAGCAGGCACTGAACAATAGATGATAAATAAAACTTTCCATCGATGGATCAGATTTAGCTGATTAAAATAATTTACAAATATGGACAAGTGAAACATTCCTCTTTTTAGATATGGAGAAACTAAGGCACAAAAAGATTTTTAAAAATCAGACAAACAAACAGCAAAATGTGGATGAAAGCCCAGATTTCCTGATTTTCATCTCATTAGTTATTCAATGCACTAAGTCAGAACAGCCAGACAGAATTCTGATCTGACTCTTAAAAGTTAATACATATGCAGAAGCATTTGAAAATTTCAGGCCCTTTTAATAAATTTGAATTAAAATATAGCATAAGGAATCTGCCTTTTATAGTGATAGGTGTACCTAATACTGCCCTCTGTTACAGATCACATTTGAGAATTTCTCTCAGTATTATACCAAATGAAAAAACAGTGAGAGGGCCATTTTAAGCAGTATACACCAAGCTGTGAGGCTTTTAAACCATTATTTACCTCTTTATTCTTCATGGTCCCAAATTAATAATCTCAGTGTTGACAAATGTTGGCAAATGCTTAATCAGCTGCCTGTGTAACACTGCAGATGCAATGTGCACACATGTGCATACACAGACACAAAGCTGAGACCTCTGCCAGTTCCCAGACGAAGAGCTATCATTGACAAACTCACGCTCATATAGAAGTGCCCTGGATGTTTTCAGGTATCTGAGATCAATAAATACATTAACCAGGTCTTGACAATGCCATTTTGATTTTTTTTTTCCCACTGAATGGTGAAGAGAACCGATGGGTCAAGCAAGTGAGTGACTGTTGCTGGTTCTAACTTCACTTGTTCCTGAAAGACCCAACTATCTGAATTTTTGTGCAGAAGTGTGGGAAATGGGGATAGCTGCTTCTATGTGGGAAGGACTTTTGGTCCCAGTTTGTATCAGACCAGCAGATGTTTGACTGCTTTCTTTATACTGATTTTGTGAACCTCTGCCATTTTGAGAAGCAGAACATAATAGACAAGATAACACTGAGAGTTTTTAATCATGGACACTCCAAATGTCCAGCTTTCAAGAGGATTAATGATAACCACAAAGCCCATTTGCTGTATCCTGCACATAGGCACTGAATATTCTAAAAATCTTGGCTAAAGGGTAACAAACACAGGAAATCGAAGGAGCCTTTTTTCATGCTTGCCTGTTGTTGCAAGTGCATATAAAATTTTATGTCTTTATAGCCAATTAATATGCAAGGAGCAGCTGAATGTGAGTCCTATTCATCCTTTCTAACACTACATTTGGTTTTATAGCTGTAAGAAGAGCAGTTAGCTGCTGTATTTTTTAAATTCTGTTGACCTAACACAACTCTGGGACATTGAGAAAAATTCTAGGAAATAGCTAGGTCTCAATTACTGATAAAATGGGATAAAATGTCACCAAAACAGTTACAAAAAAGGCCAAGACAATCAGTAACTCCAACTATTCCCTCACTGTCAGCAGGAGCCTTACATGTCTTACTCCAGGATGCCCTTGGAGATTAAAAGTTCAAACTTTTGTGGATGTCATAAACTAAGGAAAAACTTAAATTAAAGACCACTGAAGTAAAAAATACATGCAGGAATGGTCTGGGTTGGGGTTTTTTAATAAGGCATTGACATATTTTATACAGATATGCAAATTAAGACTGGGACCAGCCCCATAGGACAAACAGATTTTTCATCCTACAGGGAGATCTCTCTGCATGAAACGAGTGAAAGAGAATTCCCAAATGTGCTTTATGCTGACCTTTTTGGTTAAAAGAAATACCCAGGTGCATTTCACATCTTATTAAGAGAACCCAGTGTGAGCTGGAAGTGGGGCTGACAGCAGCCAGTGGGGTGCAGCCACAGCTGACATCTCCCTGTGGTGTGGAGTGTCCCGGGACAGCAGGGCAGAGCCTGGCAGCCTGGACTGATCCCACTGCCCCAGACAGAGGCAGGACACCAGGGACACCAGGAGCAGCCCTGGCTCAGCAGCACCCATGGCTGAGCAGAGCAGGGCAGTGGCATCACTGGGACAGGGGTAGATGGCCCCAGGGGGCTGACACGGGATGAGTGAGACCCCAGATTGGGTAGAGTGGGGCCTGTAAGACCTATTAATGCCCAAAGAGCTCCTCGTCCACGTTTGCCTGCTGCTAAATTCAGCAGGCCACATTTGGGAGCAGGAAATGCAGGGCAGTGTGTGCTTCACTGAGAGCTCAGACACTGGGACCCTGAATCTGGGTCGATCAGAGCTCCATCCAACCCTTTCCTGTATCAAGCAGTTCAAGTTCAAATAAAAAAAAAATTGTCATTTGGTAACAACAAAAGCAGTCAAGGTCACTGAAATAACCAAAATAAGGCTGGGGTGGATACCAGAGAGGCAGTTATTACATAATGCCTATCAAATACGTTGGTGCCTTCCTCACAGCAAGGAGATTTCCACCTTTGTCCAAGGCCAGGACAAACCTACCACGCTGTAGCTAATGGATAGTTTCAAATTCTTTAACTTTAAAATTTAATGAACCACCTACTCTTTCACAACAGTAATTTTTTTTCCACATATTGCTTATTCATAAACTATGTATCTAATCCTGACTCTTCACTTCCTATTTACTCTAGTGAACAGATCCTCTGTTCTGCACAGGCAGCCGTGTCACCATGCTTTAAGTCTGGGCACATGTGCAAAAACCTTTGTTCAATAATTATGTAAAGTTAGTGGGATAGAAGGAAATGTTATCACTATCTTTTGCTCCAGAGGATATGAGGAGAATATAAATAAATCCAGACACTGCAAAAGCTTTGCTTCAAGCCAGGCAATTAAAGTATTTCAGATTCCCACAAGTCTATTTAAAGCAACTTAAATCTTTTTGATGGCCAGTAGTTCATTCCAGCCTAGCTGCTCGCACTGGCTAAGCTTCCTTAACACATTGCACAAAGTGCACTGGAAAATAGCTCCAGCTCCTGATGCACATTAATACAGATGAGACATTGGGTTATGGATACATCTTCAGAAAGTGTTCTGGACTACTTTTGTCTACTTCAGAAATAAGTTATAAGTTCCCTTATAAGGTTTAGTGCTGTTTCACAGGCTCATATACTTCAGCCACCACTCACATTGGTAAGACTTCCACTCTCAGAGCAGCAGAAGGTCAGAAGTTGGTTTTGAACAGCTTGTAGAGCTTTGAAACAATTTAACTCTCTCTCTCAGTTAATAAGTACTTACCAGCATTTGCTGACAATATTGAAAATAACAGCTCTACCACAGCTGGATTGGCCAGGAGATGTGCAGGCTCTTCAGGAAGTTTTACAGTGCTCTCACTGCCCGAGTGCTTGAAGCTGCTCACAGCCACTGAGAAGCTCAGCTTACACTCTGCCAAGGAAGAAGCCTAGTGCTGTAAGGAAGGGGATAGGGAATGGAAGTGATTGGAAGGGAAAAATATTGTTTGCTTGCATCAGTTTATATATATCTAAAAAAACAGTAGAGAAAATAAAAGTGTCTTGCACTTCACAGCACATTTCTCCCATCACTCCATCCCACCAGGATACAATACAGACTATAATCAGCCTCAAGAAAAATGAAAATACGAGACTCATTCATCTTTTGGGACAAACCTAAGGAAAAAAGATATTATCTTAAACCCAGAAAACCCAGACACATTGCTTCAAGAAGCCTGGTCAGTAATTTGTTTGAAGGTCTCCTGCACGCAGTTCTAGCAGTGGCTGGAGAAGTAGGGGAATTCAGGAGGAGGAACAACAATAGTGCTAGAAACTGCAGAGTTACAAACTGTTATCACCCTATGAAAAGCCTAGAAATTATAGAAATAAAATTTTGTGACAAAGTACTATTTTAATAAGCTCGAACTAAGAGCAAAGACTAATTCAGAGAAATATAATTTTGTAGATACTTTTTGTAAATAATCATAACTGCATCAGAGATGTCAGACTCCAGTAGGTTACAGAAATATTTATAATGCTTGAGAGCTTTACACTCCCAAAGGATTCTAGTGCACTCCATAAATTCACAAGTAACTTCATCTAACTAGTATGATGCTCCCACAGAGATGAAAAGCAACAGCCCATTTAAGAGCTCACACTGCCACTCCACAAGGCCTTACATGGTAGGGAAAACAACACCCTGATCCACTGGACATGGGAAGTGCAGACAAGCAGGACAGAATTACAGCAATTAGAAATAACCCCATGCATCAAACTAATGCTCTGCTCTTAGGGAAGGAGAGGTAGTCTTCATCTGGAGCCTGCCATTACTGACCTCAATATTCTTGTGTCTTGTGAAATACATTCTGCAGCATTCTGGAGGATTGGCACTACACTGATAAGAGAAAAAAGCCTCAACATTAATAAAGTTTCAGCAGTATCCTACATTTTCTTTAACTGCAGCTTAATCAAAAGCTAATCATACCTGACGTTGTTTGTCTAGCAATACCTAACAAGAATCCAGACCCAGCATGTTTCACCTAATTCATGCTGAAAAGGGTAGGAAAAGCCAGGTAAACAGTTGTAACTTTAATGTGGATAGTGTAGGCTTTTTATACTGATTTGCAAAGGAGAAAAGAAAATATTTTATTCCATTTTCAAATATTTAAGTGTGAAAGATAAAATATTGGGAAGTAACATTTTCCCACAACAAATAAAACAAAGGTATTAGATATCATTACTACCTTGAACATATCAAGAAGTCAGGTACTAACTGTCCCTACCGGGGGAGATTTTTTAGTATTTCCTTTATGGGGTGGAGTGTTGGGCCTTTAACAGTGAAAATAATGATTAGACCTTTTTCCCCAACTTTATGTTTTTGTTTAAGAAGAGTCAAGCTCTTCTTGTGGTGCCAAGGAATAGGACAAAAGGCAGCAGCAGAAACTGATGCACAAGATGTTCCACCTGAACCTGAGGAAGAACTTTGCTGTGCAGGTGACCAAGCACTGAACAGGCTGCCCAGAGAGGCTCTGGAGCCCCTCACCAGAGTTATTCCAGAACAGTCTGGATGCAATCCATGTACTCTGGGATGAGCCTGCTTGAGCAGGGAGGTTGGACCAGACCTTTCAACCCCATCCATTCTGTGATATGTTGAAAACAGGCAACAAAAATACCAAAGTGTTTTAAAACAAAACAAAAGGAAGTCCTTTCACTTGCTAATTAAAAACCAGGAAATGCATAGTAGAGTGAAAAATTAATTTCTAACCTATAAACAAGATTCCTTCCTTGTTTTTGCATTTGTGTCAAAAATAACTTGAGGACAAAATATTTTCAATATTTTCCACTTTCTTATTTCCTGTATCTTTAAATGCTCTATCAAAATTGTTTCAAACTTGTGTTGCAAAGAAAATCTAAAGAATAAATTTTTATTTTATTTATACTCTTATAATTTTTCTTCCTTCCTTTCAACTCTAGTTCTTACCAGCTTTTATTATAAAAAAAAAGAACAAAAACCTTGGAGACAAGCTTTGTGGTGAAAAGTCTGACACTGCTTTCTAAAGTGATCAAGGCTAATCATCTAACAGCTCCAAACTGAAAAAATAAAAGAATCACCTCTAGAGATCCTAAAGCAAGGGAAAGTCAACCAAGACAGATAATTCTAAAAGGTTTGGTTCTTTCAAGTAAAAAAATCAATTTGAAGTATTCTTATTTCTTTCCCTGTAAAACTTTGTGATATCTAAGGAGGTACAGGGTTTATATACAAATCATGAAGGATATTTTTGAGGTCAGTCACTATTTCTTGTTCCTTTCCCCTTGCACATGACAGCAATGAATCAAGTTGGGCAGCAGCAATGGGCATCATTAAAACTCATTATATGGACCTTTTCAAGTACAAGTAGAATTTGAAATTTGTGAACAAGGAAATAGTACATACAACACTGAGTACATCTCAGTCATACAATCAAGTATCTGTGGGCTTAACAGCAGTGTTATGGTTTCATTATGTACCACTTGTACAGCCTGGGGGACTTTATTTTGAGGAGCTCTATCCATGATGAGTAATACAGATCTATGGAGAACTGATGGCTCCAGTCAGGAAAAGCCAGAATGCACACTGTTCATGTTTTCTGCAGCTGATTTTCAATAGCCAATGGAGACCCATACTCCAACGTTTTTATCAGAAATAATATTATGTGGCATATTCTACACATTGTATTTAACCATGCCCAAACCCTTTTCCCTCACTTTGCTAATCTCTAGTTGCAGTCCAGGGATATCAGAATACCATCACAATTACTTCAAAGTGCCCACTCGGAGAGTGGAGACTGCTTGGAGCCAGGGAAAAGCATTTTAGTACCAGCACAATTCAGTTTTTGGCAGAGGCACACAAAAAATTTGATAGCATTACACTAAACTGTATTCACAGCCATAGCTAATCTCTCCTAGAAAATAATCAAGCATAACTAAGAACACAGTAAATAATCTACGAAATCAAAAATTTATCAATAGCAGTGGAACCTTGTATTACTTGAATCAAGACTGAGGAATACTCACAGAACCAGATGACTCTGACCAGCATCAGCATAAACTCTACATACTGACTTAGAACAAAAGTCAGGCATAATTAAAGCTTTTGGTAATGTAGTATCTTCCAAGTTTATGTAATCATCCTTTTCATTTCATTCAATACCTTACTCTCTATGCTCACATTTTTCTCATGTTAATCCCCAATTTAGCTTTGCTTCCACAAAGTGTAACCCTGGCAATCAGACAGAATCTTTCTGCATGCAGCCTTGGTATTTTTCTTATGCACTTAGTGTAATAACTTTCATATCTAAATTTATTTTTTATAGCTAAGTATTTTAGCACATAGTAGGGTGGGGGTGCAGTATAATAAAATCCGAGGTAGCTCAGAAAAGTAAATACACTACAGTCAGAGAAATGCAAAAGGCTTCAATTTTTTTCCCTGTATTTATTTTTTTAATTTGATCTTTAAATCTTTTTTCTGATTATCTGCAAGATTTTTTTTCAATTGATATGCCAACAATACTAAGAAACTCATCTGAGTCCCATCTGAACTGAACTATTAGGCAGTCTGATATTTTCAGCTCTGAGCAGTGAGCTGACACAGCTGGTTTAAAGTTCAGAGTTAAGACACACTGCATCATGAGCTGTGTCACATGTCAGTCTGCCTCACGTGCATCCACAAAGCTGAGTGCCTGAATAAAAACAAAATGCCCTCAGAAGTGACTGTATCTATCATGAGTCACAGAATCACAGAATCATCTGGGTTGGAAGAGACCTTCAAGACCATGGAATCCAACATCAACCCAACACCACCATCATCACACCCAAACCATGTCCCCAGATCCAACAGTTAAGATGTCAACGTCAAGTGATAAGTGGGAACCAACTCCTGTGTCCTAGCAGAAAGGACCAGCCTGAAAAGCACCAATTGCTTTGTGCTTTTCTTGAAACCAAACAATTTTGAGCCCTTGGCAGCTGACAGTCACTCTTACACAGCTGGAAAGTCCATGGTTTTGAGCTACAACTCCAAGGCTGTCACTGGATGAAGGGTGGCCACCTTGATGGGAGGTGGGGCCACCACAGGAGGAGAGGTGGGAATCACAGGTTCCTCCGGCCCATCCAGCATCTTAGCAAAGCACATCTCAAACACATCCTGTCCTGGAATACCTGTTAGAATTACAGGAAGCTGTGTACCATCATCTCATCAAGCTGACTGAGAACATCTCTTCTGTCTTTTTAGAGATACAAGCCACAGCATATAACTAATCTGAGAATTAGTAGAATTGAATATCAGTAACATTAACACTTACTGCTCACATCTCAGTCATACAAGTATTTTCAGTTGTTAAGTTAGGTTCATTTTAGCTAATGCCAGACACATAATATATTCCCTTTGGAAAGTATTGTGTGTTTTGGAAATATCCATTTTTTATCAAACAACTGATTCTCTGTGAGAAAAATATCGTTTGCTTTCAGTCTGTCATAAGGTGTTCTCCTGACAGTCAGAGCTATCTGTATAAACAAATATACTTGGTCTGACTTTATCAACTCTCCATATGGCTATAAGCTTACTTGGGTTTGTTACTCTATACTTCTGATTACATCAGAGGAGCTCAGCATTTGGCTCACGAACTGTGTACAGCCTGAAAGGAGGACTAAGCCATGGGAGCCTGCTCAGAGTGCACTGGTCTGCATTGCCAGAGCTTTCCAGAGTGCACTGCCCTGGGCCCTTAACACCGTCCTGCTCTGCCAAACTGCACAGCAAAAGTGCCTTTATGTATTTCATTTTCTTCTGTCACTGCCAGGACTGGGGTAGTGTCAGCAGAGTTGGTGGCATTCACCTCCCCCCAGTCGCCAAAATGAGCCATAGGATCTGCTCTTCCAAGACGACTGGATCCAGCTGGATCACATAATTCATTTAGAAGAGATGAGAGCTGTGCCTCAGTGTCTGCTGTGAAATCCGAGAAAACTGATGTACTATTGGTGACAGCATAATGCTGCCCTAGCAGGAAAATGAAGACAGCCTGCCAGACTCTACTGATTTGCTAATGGTGCTTATCTGCTGTAACCATCCGGAGAATTGGAAGTGGCAGAGTGGTGAGAAGAAAATCCTCAGGGAAATAAGTCTTAGACAAACTTCTGGAATTAGCCAAAGGAGTAGGAGGGCTCTAATTTGTTGAAGACTATAATTGGAGTTAAAAGTTTTTTCTTAAATGAGACAGCAAAACTTAGAGGTGATTTTGCAGGTTTTGGCTATCGGATGTCTTTAGAACTGTCCATCACATGCATTATATCTACTGGCAAAATGGTTTGAATTTAGATGAGCTTCAATAAAGATGTGAAAAACCTAATGAAACTTCCAATCTTTGAAAGATGTGATTATTAATCAGAGTATCTATGAAGGTGAGGGTAGAGATGTTCTGTGGGAGGATGACAACTTAGCTGGGGAGTCAGCTGGGTCAGAGCCTGTGACTGCCTCATCACTGCATTAAAGTTCATAAGTAGAGTGAATCTCCAGAATAGCAATCTAATACCGATTATAACATGTTATAATAGTCTATCCAAATTAAGAAATAAAGAATATCAGGAAAGAATTCCACAGATAATTAATATGCAAAAATCAGATATACATCTACTGGGCCTAACCTCTACTCTTTCCAAAAAAAGCATCTTCCACTATTTTGACAGTTCTCATTGTCTGATTTGTTCTTAGTTGGACTTTCTCACATAAGAAAATTCACTACCTTAGCTAGAAACAAAATACCTGAGTTGTCCAGAAAAATGGTACAGAGTTCTCATATAAACCTGGCCTGGCAGATTATCAGGGATAACTAGGGCATATAGAAGAGGTTTCACAGTTATGCCACCTGGTACCACAGTCCTAACGATCTGCATTCCCCATGGAAATGCCTTAGGGCAGAATGATTGTTCCTTGATATGGATCTCCCACATGCAATTTTATCCTGCAGAAGGCAAGAAGGGCTTTCTCTGCCAGGTATCTACTGCCAGTAAGTCTTCAATAGCACTGTTGTAATGGAGTATTATCTGATGTTCTGGTCATGTTAGATATATTCAGACTGTTTTTATTTCCTCTTTCCCCTGTTCCTTCGGATGTTGTACATTTTTGAAGTACTGGTATTAAAATAGCAGTTGGCTGCAAAAAGTTTGATGAAATCTTATTTTAGTCTTGTATGCAGTCTGTCAAAATCCACATTCTTCTGAAACTGGATAGATTTGCTACAATTTCTGTTTTATAAAATAGAATTGGAAAAAAGGTTCAGACAATCTTGAAGTACTCTTTTGCCATTTTTGGAATAGAATATAGCAGTGTTCTATATTGAAAGAAACATAGGTTATTCCTCTGTAGAGGGGACATAAGATATATTGTAAATGCTCTCTATCAAGAACATCAATAGCTTACTAATGACCTGAAAATCAAAAATTAACTGTTTAGAAATGGAAACAAAAATGCCACTGAACATAAAGTGATTTGCAGATCACTCAGAAAATCTGAGGTATAAAATGAGATGTAACCAGCAAAGGACATAAAAGAAAGTAAGAAAAGCTTTTATAAATACAGTCAGGATAAAAGACCAAGAACATTTTACTGGTCTTAAGCAGGAATAATGAAAAATTTATGAAGGAATGTAAAAGGACAAAGTGTTCAGTGCCTGAGCCTTCATAAAAAGAGTATCTGTGATCAGATTCTTAACACATTTCAGTGGTGTGGAACACCAGCTAGAATTAGGAGAGAACAGATAGCAGATATTTAGTTGCTACATGTGTGCATGATAATGGAGCCTGCTGAAATCCACCTTGGAAGATTAAGAAATAATTCCAACAATGTGAACTACTTTGAGGACACATAGAGGACTGATCAGAATGACTACAGTGCTCTTCCACAGAAAAGGAAAATGAAAATATGGGAAAAGTAGGCTAGTCAGTCCAAGTTTAATACCTGGAATGATACCACAACAAAATTTGAAACAATCTGTGTATAAGCATCTAGAGACATAAACATGGTAAGAAACAGCCAGCTTGTATTTATCAAAATAAAGTGTGTTAAACCAAGCTTAGTTCTTTCCAAGTGAATAACTTGGCTTTTCAGAATAATTTGCCTTTTGGGGTAGAAGAAGGTAAGTAGAGAAAATGGATGTTCAGTTTATTGAAGTTGTGGCAGTCTCAGACAAATCTCCTCCACAAACAAACTCAGAGAATATGGCTTTTATTATAGCACCATAAAGTAAGCCCCCCAGCTATGGAAAATACTTGCTTCAAGAATAGTCAATATTATTCTCAATTCCAGTTTGAAATGCTGAAATCTATCTTGTTCTCAGCACACCTGTAATGGGAAGGGGTGATTTCCAGTGTGCCAGACCTCACCTGCACTTATCACCACACAAACCAGTGCAGCCCGAGGCAGAGGAATCACCTGGAAGCAATCAGACATCTCTGCAGAGAGCAGCCACTAAGCCAGTTCTCTGCCTGTGCAGGTGACTGGTGCTGTCAGGCCACAGAGAAGTAGCCACAACTCCCTCCCAGTGACCCTGATTGTCAACGCAATTAGCAGTTTGACCCCATCCAAACCAAACTATTCCTAGGACACAGTGATTGGTATTGTGCCACATCACTGTGCCATCTGGCCACGCCTGAGTAGAATTCTCTTCCCTGGTACCCTTTGGCCTGAAGATCCCATGACTCTGGTAGGTGGAAAAAAATTAGGGTACTTCAAAAAGGCATCTTCTTCAACACATCAGTAGAAAGGAAGGACACAAATACCTGTCTCACGCCCTTGAGGTACAGCAAACAAATTCAATCTGGTTTTACCAGTCCTGCTATGAATGTCTGGTAACACTTAGTCCCAGATGGCAGAGGCACATGCCGACCTAAGTTCACCCAGCTGGTCTTTACAGTTTAGAATTTGAAGTAGATGCAATTTTATCAAAATATTCACCAGTTCACAGATTGTACAATAATACATTTATACAAATCCACAGTGACTGAGTTGATACCTTTAGGTCATTATCTACAAGTCCAAAATTTTGATATATATGAAATTACCATAAAATAGATAACTTGGGAAGAATGAAGGGATTTTTTGAATACACAACATGCATTATTTTGCACATGTCCATTTGTTTTAAAAAGAGATTTGTTTACACAGGATATCAGTAAGTTACTTATTATATTCCTAGGTTAGTGATCTTTATCAACTGACATACATGAACTGAGGAATTATCTGAGCAATTGAGGCATACATGCAGTCCCCTATAGTAACTTCAGCTGACAGGCTGCCACAGTTAATTGGATCACATTGGATTGGCTCACATGTGCCTAAGCCCTGTATTACATCTGGATATAGTTTGCTCTATTTTTATGTATTTTTCTTAGACTTTTCAAAGCTTTTTTATTACACAATAATAGTCTTTTAATAATAAAAGCAGATAAGACTGGTTTTTTTCTCCTCTTTAAAAACAAGAGATCAAATTGTAGGTTCTATTCTTACCATGAAGTAAAACTCTATCTTTAATAATAAATATTCTGCAACTAAAATGCTTCCTTTTCTATCAGCTTTCTTACGGGTCATTTTCTTTCAATAAGCAAGGTCAGGGACAGCTACTAGACTATGCAAGAGTCATCTCTCCCTCAGGAGGGTTTTAAATTATAACTTACCTTATCAGTTCTAACTTCAAGTAGAAACTGATCTACAGGTTCTGCCTGGGGCCTTTGTGGAGTCACAGAAATTAGGTTATTAGCAAGAGTCACCTAAGGGCTTGTCTACAGGAGACACTCCAAAAAAGGGGCAAGATTTCATCCAAAAGCAAACAACACAAAGGAAGCATGCCTGTAATTAACCATCAGTTAAGACAGAAGTGTCATAGCAGATACTTTCCTCGAGTCCTTTGTGCAGTTTTGGGCACCACAATGTAAGAAGGATCTAAAGGTACTGGAAGGCATCCAAAGGAGGGCAATGAGGACAGTGAAGAACCTTGAGGGGAAGCCATGGGAAGAGCAGTTGATGTCACTTGGTCTGTTCAGCCTGAAAAAGAGGAGACTGAGGCAAGACCCCATTGCAGTCTAGAACTTCTTCATGAGGGGAAAACAAGGGGCAAACACTGATCTGTTCTCTGTGGTGGTGACCAGTGAAGGACTCAAGGAAACAGCAGGGAACTGAGCTGGGGGAATTTTATGTTGGATAGCAGAAAAAAGTATTTCACCCAGAGCATGGTTGAGCACTGGAACAGGATCCCCAGAGAAGTGGTCACAGCCCCAAGCCTGACAGAGTTCAAGAAGAATTTGGGCAATGCTCTCAGGCACATGGTGTGACTCTGGGGGTGCTCTGTGCAGGGCCAGGAGTCAGACTTGATGGGTCTCTTCCAACTCAGCATAGTCTATGATTCTAAGATTCCAAGTTCCCATGCCAAAGAGTAAGTATTCTGACATCTTTGGCTTCTTAGATTCCTGCTCTCAGCTTGATGAGGGTGAAAAGCAGGGAAAAGAGGAATCTTTATCATGGGTCCAAACTAGCCAATATTCACTACATTTGAGTCAACAGCAAGATGTTGTACCAAACTTGCTTCTGCATCCCTCATCAAAGCAATGCCACCAAAACAACGTTTTGTTTTTGTTTTTTTGTTGTTACGTTACCAAAACAACCTTACATAAAATATAATTGGTTCTGTGGGGCTCAGAGGGGAAGAATAATAATGACGGGAGTCTAAAATTTCTATGCCAGGTTATTGTCCAACCAAAGGAGTTCTTAGAAAGGAACTGCACCAGAAAAGGCACGAGCTTAGCAGAAAGATATTAGAAAGCAGTCAAGAGGTCGGGGGGAAAGGGAAAAATAAGCCTCTGCTTTTGTCCACTTCTAGAATTTTAAAGAAATCTCTGGTTTCTTCTCTCTCATTTGTTGATAGCAATGACAGAAGTGCTAATGTAAAAACAGCTTGTGCATGCTTGTACCACAGGCTAAGTTGATAAAGGTGACAGGTAGCTTTTTTCCACTGTGCTATGTAATGACTGAATGTCAAGGCAATAGAGAGATGCAGCCCCTGAGGCACTACAGAGCTCACTATTGATGACACCCCTGCTGAGACCTCATTAGGGAAGACATGCAGCTCAGAAATGTATTAGTGTGAATGTGTGTCTGATGTCTGGATATAATAGATTCATCAGTCATTCCTCTCTAGCACTTTCTCTTTGTCCACCCAACCTCAGTTGCCTCCTGTGACTGGCTAAAATTACAATTAACTCTTTCATCAACTTTAGGGCAAGAGGTCTCTGGTATACTCTTTACAGTACTGCAAGGTCCTGGCATTTGCCAATTTGTGTAGAGTAAGCTACTCTAGAATTTAATTTTGAAATGAAGGCTATGTATGTTAGGAATTTAACTCAAATAACCTCAAGGACAGTGTTTTGAATAGTCCTCTCAAACTAATTAGCTGACTGACTTTTTAAAAGCTTAACTGATTTTATGGTCGCAGATAATAATCCGGAATGCAGCTAACAATCACTGTAATTAGATCCTTCAGTAATTTTTCAATAGGTAAGCCTTATCAAGATAATAGCTCTGATCTTTGCATTAGGTGGCACCTTGCATTGTTATTGGAAGCCTCAGGGGAAAAAAAACCAGAAAAACCCAAAAAACTGGTTTGGGCAAACACATTGCAAGGTTTTGTTTTTCCTCTTTTCTTACTACCACTCTTTCCTATCACAAAATTCTTTGGTGCTAGCTCTGATATACCAGAAACTGCATGCTTCTTTCAGGACAAGATCTATTGGCTAGCACTAGAAAACATGATTTTACATTGTAGGATCAGAAAACAGAGGCAAATAAATGTTCTAAGGGATATTGGGGTGGGTTCTTTTGGGCACACCTAAACATTAGAGGAAGTTGAGACACAATATTAAGTGAAACAGGAATGATTGTGCATGAAAAGATAATTAATTAATTTAGAAACATAAAATAACCTTGTTTTAAAAAATCCCCAACCAATAATTTCACTAATGAAATTATTTTTATTTGAGATCTTTAGGAATCCAAACAATTTTAGAAATCATCTGCAGTTTTGACAAAACCACATCTCAGAAATTCAGGGCATGTGATAACCAAAGATGAACACAATGTAGAACAGAAATTTGTCACTTTCCACTCTGATGTCACAAGCTAAAATGCAGTAACTTTTAACTTACCCTTAAAGATCAAGCTTGTGTAGAACTGCAGTAGAATTACAGTGTAATCCTGCTCTTAGTTTCGCTCCTGCTCTTAGTTTTGCACTGACATTGCAGTGCAATTTTATCCATACAATATTTACATAGGTACTATGTAAGGGATAGATACATAGGTACTATTGAAGGGATTTGTTACCACTGAGAGTTAAATGCTGAAGTCCTTACTTAGCACCTAGCCAGCCTTTCCTCAGGATGATGTCAGTGAAGTTCTGAGGTACATATGAGTAAAATGCTGGCTGACCATGCTGCCACAGAGCATGAAGCGTAAGGGAATTGTCATGGCCTTCATTTGAATGAAATTAACCAAGAGGCACAGCTGAATAAAATAGATCTCTAATCGTAGTTACTAAGTTCCACTGGACTTTAATTTTACTACACTCTAATTCAACTACCATTACACAACTGATGCTGATGTCATTTTGACTTAAGAAAACATTACGTCATTTTTATGAGGCAAAACAATAGAGACAATAATCTTATTTCAGAATTTTATTTCTAATTTAAATCCTATAAGTTGTGGTGGGCAAATGAAAGTTCGGGGATTATGGATAGCAGGAGACTATATCTGGTTTAGGAATGTTTATTAAAACACAGCCTTAGTGAATCGTTCAGCAGAGCACTGAGGATTAAGCACACTGCTCATCCTGAATCCACATCATCTGCAAATCTGATATTTATAGTGGTCTCTGTACTGCCCACACCTGTAGCAAACTATTTTTAGTGGCTAACTCTCCAGCTGCATTACAACTTCACCTAGTTTCTTTTTCTTAGACAAAAGGAAATTGAAATCTTGAAGAAGCATAAAAGCCAAGCCAAATATTAAATGGCATTGGAAATGCTGGAATAGTGGAATATAAATGTCTTGAAGAAAACTGAAAAATCGTCACAGGAAAAATCTATCTACTTTGGGGGGGGGCACTTAAAAAAATTGTACTTGTCTGTGAGAGTGTATTGAAAAAGCATATCTAACAGCTTTTGTGGTGGGATAAAGCAACAAAGAGGTAAAAATTAAAGAATGGCTTTTAAAAAGCATAGTAGAACAGTAAAAGATAAATGCAAATGAAGGGTCAAAGCAGCACGAAGGCAAGAGAGCAAGGATGTGTGGAAAGCCCAGGGCAGGATGGAAGAATGGATAAAAGACATGCTGGATCAGAGGTTTTCAGCTGTTAGAGCAGCATCACTGAGGGCTGGATGAGATACAGACTTCTGTCAGTAGTGGTTTAGGAGCATTAGGTTTGCCTGAACCAGTCTGACATTTCCTCAGATGTGTTTATCAACTCTCTCTGAGGGCAGCTGGCCCCTGGCACTTTGCAGCTCTGAAGGGAGGAGCAAGAATTGATTCTTCATGACTGATGCTACTGTGCTTGAATGCAGTTACTAATTTCCCTGCACAGCTGCACAGCAAGCTTCCCCCACCCCTGGAGCACAGCTGGAACACAACCTGTCCATGCTCTGTGAGGCTTTGTACTGTAACACCCCCAGTTTAGGAGGGACACCCGTAATGTTCAGCCGTCTGCTGCTTCACCAAGTGCCTGGAGGGGAATGGAACAGACAAGTGGTTATGCTAAGCAAGCTATGGGGCAGAAGATGAAAATCACATTGAGAACTAGGCATTAAAAATCCTTGATTCTAATGTCAAGGGTTTATCTCCCCAGTTTCTATCAGGCTTGGCCCCGTGTTGAGATTTCTTCTCTGCTGCTCAGAATTTGGAATGTGGGCTATTTGCATTAGCACAGTAATGATAATAATCTCACAGGCAACATTTTGAAAAGCTTCACAGGCTGAGAGAGTTGGGGTTGTACAGCCTGCAGAAAAGAATGCTGTGGTGACACCTTATTGTACCTTTCAGTACATAAATGGTCTTACAAGAAAGTTGAAGGGGGATTTTATACAGGACAAGGGGTAATGGCTTTAAGCTAAAAGAGGGTTTGTTTGGATTACATATTAGGAAGAAATCCTTTCCTGTGAGAACGGCAAGATGCTGACAAAGATTGCCCAGAGAAGCTGTGGATGCCCCACACCTGGAAGTGTTCAAGGCAAGGTTTGATGGGGCTGAGAGCAACCTGGTCTAGTGAAAGGTGTCTCTGCCTATGACAGGGGGTTGGAATTAGATGATCTTTAAGGGCCTTTCCAACCTGAGCCATTCTATGATTCTATGGTTCACTGAATCAATTAGCTGAGTGACATTTTTAAGCTAAACAAGCAACAGTGGTGTTCCAGCATGTCCCAGCTACCAAACTGTCTCCAGTTACATCTCTGTTGCTGTGATTGCTCAGGACAAATGCTTTCTATCAAACATTAACTCCTTTATCATCCACAAGGCCCACATTTTGGGTTTCTCCATGGCTCAAATCTGGAACAAGTAAACCACTTCAGCAAGTGGGAAGCATGAGTACAAAAGGACCAGGCTGGGATCAGAGGCTGCACAAGGGATTCAGTGAGCTCAAACTTCCATAAAATAGCCATAAGTTACAGTTGGAGCAAAGTCGAGAGGGTCAGATTAGCAGAAAAAAAAAAACAGTCCATGGTGCTTGACACTGACTCAGATGTCAAGCTCCTGAACTCCAGATTGCTGCATTTCCCAGATACTGGTACCTGATGTGAGCAAGTTAAAGCTCACTCAGGTATTTCACCATTTCTGAGAATCACATGGATAGCAACAGAAAAGTCTGGGGTTTTTTAAAAAAAGCAGACACATTTACCCTCTAGCTACACAGAGAAGGCAGCAAAGACACACTGCTCAGGCCAGCACTCAACAGAAATGTCTTCAAGGGGCAACCAGATGATTTTAGAACAGTCATGACAGCATTTTCCAGTTCTGTTCTTGCTGTCCTGCTGGTAAGGAGCCTGCAGTTATTAAGAAGTTAATTATAACATCTGAACAAGCTTTTTATTTCCCCCAATAAATCCAGACTAGGAGTTTAAAAAAAAAATTTAGTAGACTCAAACAGCCCTTTTTTGCAAGGTGAAGTGAACAGTCTGCTGGCACACACACACATCTGATTGCCCTAGAAATCTGCTGTATGTGTGCTGTGACTGCCATTTGTAAAGTTTAAAACTGAATAAAGACTATTATTCATTGAAAGAAGACCAAAATATACCAGGATTTCTATCAGCTTCACAGGACAATGGATCTGCAGAGCCCAGGAAATGCATTAAATTTAAGGGAAACTATAAAAATAATAAGAAAACTCCAATATGTTCAAAACAAAAAAGAAGCTGGAAAAGCTTTCTCAAATTCTTCTTAGCAGCCTCTGCTGGCTGAAGGGTTTGTTACTAAAGGTTCTCAGTACCAGAAAGCAAAACTCTTTCTTAACTCACTAAAAACATTTATAGTTTAAGTGAGTAATGATCAAAAAGTAGTGAAGAAGCTATACTACAAATAACATCCAGTATGATAGCTGGATGCAAATACTATTGTTTATTTGCAAATCAAATACTTAAAAAAATACAAAACACTTTAATCTTCTTGCCTTGAGGACTCTTCAGAAGGATATGGTCATATTTATAGTTATATAATTGCATAGTTGAACTGTACGAGTTTTCAATTATGTGTTTTTTCAATCAGACAATTAGCATATTGGTAGGGACATGTCTATAGAGCTGTTACATGCAGTGAGAAATACTCATCCTTGTGGTTTTGCTCTGTACTAATTTCTATTAGAAATGGCTTTTGGTATGGATTAAGGTGCTTTCTGTGGCAGGAATGAATAGGTGTGTTCATAACCTCTTGACAGGAGGGAAAAAACATATTGTAATTTGTGCAGGCACCTGGTCATTAACAAGTCTCATAAACACAGCAAGGGATTGCAAGCAGCAGCATTCTTGTCCAAAAACGGTCTGTAACTTGGTGACCAGCAGTTCTGTCTTTATCTTCAGAAGGAAAAAATCTGCTTTACTTATGAGAAGCCTAGGTACTGGGTCTGTCTTGAGAGGTAATCAGATAGATGCAGATTGGCAGTCAGATATATGGAGCATTAGGTAGTGTTCTAACAGCTCTGTTGTCAGCAGAGCAGCCTCTCTGCTTCAAACAAGAAGTTGACACAGTTGATATCAGCCTTATTTTACAGTAAAGGTTTCACCATTTACAATCTGAATTAATTTATGTTCATATTAAGGTAAGCTGGAACTGGATACATTTAGAGAAACAGTCCAAGAGAAGCAGGCAAGAGAGCTGAATTATCTATTCTTTTTTCCTAATACTTTAGAGTTGCAGTTCTAAATTTTAGTTAAGCTTCAACTTGTCCCTAAGAATAATTCTACTTGCATGCTAATTTTTTGTCACCTGAGAGCTAGAAATATTGTAATAGTCTGAAGAGTCCATTAAGTTTAGTGAGGTCACTGAACTTTTTTTGCCTATACATAACATACATAGATGCTAAATGAACAGTGCTTCGTCCTTTCTAAACTCAAACTCTCTTGCTCTTTTTCAGACATTCTCAAGTCATAATAAATTACACACACACGAGATTTTTAAAGGATCACTCCCTCTACTGCTGTATGCAATTCTTTATATTCAAGCCTATTGTATCATGCCTACATTCTGTACTGCCAGAACCTGGTGTTTCCATCATTCGATTATAAACTGCACGGAAAAAGACTATGTTTTATCTTAAGACAACATCTCTCTAGTCAAGTGCACCATCAAAATCTAAAGACAAACTCCAATATTAAAGTATAAGCAAGGTTAGTATCACATATTGTGCAGTTGGTTAAATATCTTGGGGAGTTGCAACTAGACATTTCTGTTTGCTTTTCTTCTATTATTTATGGTTTAGGAAAGAATTTCTGAAAATACAGAAGACACTATTTTTCTTTAAAACACAACAGTCACTGCCCTGGCAAAGAATGAATGGTTTAATTCGTCTGCATTTTGTCATTACCAGAGAGGTCCCCATTATTTGTAAGCATCCTTCTTCATGTGCTAACACTGCAGTAAATAATGTCTGTACTAGAAGCCAGGTGGGTTCATCAGTTGTCTCTCCATCCATAGCTAACTGGCTCAGAAATACAATCTCTTGCCAAGAATACCAGTAAGCACAGATTTATTTAATGTTACTCCCCTGTGAAGATGGCCTTGCATCATCATTCAAAGTCCTATTGCAGTTATTTCCCACTTCATCCAGGGATACGTTTGGCCTGAGTCTCACCTTGAACAGCACTATTTTAATTACTACCTTTTAAAAGGGAGAAATTCCTTGGCAGACAAGAAGGAAAAGGCTCAAGGAAACAGCTCAGTGTAGAAGTCAGGGTATACCATACTGGATCAATATTGTACTTGGTGATAGTGGTGTGCACACTTCTTTCTACTGACCTTCAAACAAGCCTTGCAAATTTGTTAATGACATCCTATGAAAGGAACTCCACACGAAGTAACAGGGCTGTAAAATTTGTAAAGATGGGAGATCAGGCATCGAAGTGTGGAACATCATGGAAGAGCCTGACCAGGAGCAGAACACTTGTGTTGTTTTAGCAATTAGAAGGACACAAGTTAAAGAACAATGTCTAACTAAATATTGAATCTTTAGAAGACAAACACGTTTTTCCTTTTGGTGTTACTGTTAACACCTTAGGTTAGTAGAAATTAACATTTTCTATTGTTCACTGAAGACTTTCTTCATAGTTGTATTTGCATTAGGCCAGAAAAAAAAACAACCCTGAACTTGCGTTTTTGGCTTTACCTCACTGGCACAAATCCAAATTCTGGTATCAAACTAAAAAATTTGCAGAAAATACAGAAACATTAGTGGGAACTTCTTTAGTTCTTTTCTGGCAAAACGAATAGAAACATTCTTTACTAATCCTAGGTTTAGAAAGTGCTTGAATCTGGGTATGAGAGAGGTTGTTTGGGGTCTTTAGAAATTCATGTTGTTCTGGCAGCATCAGCATAATATTAAAGCATGTGGAATATTGAAAGTACTTGTATTTTATTATATGTCATTTTGACAGAACCAGTTTCACGGCCATTGACTTTGATTCCCTATTCTCATTGTCAAAAATGATATCACACTGCAGTAAAATATGCTTAGATATATCCATTTTTTTTATGTATCTGGAAAGAAAAATAGTAGATTCATGAAGCAAACAGTCTCCTCTTGTCTAAGGCCTCCTGCTGTTGAACTGAGCAGATGGGTATAAATTTCCTGGAAAAAAACAAAACAAGGAGAAATATCTGCATTGAGTTCAGAATGCCTTGCAGCAATGGCAAGGTATCTGTCTTTCCAGACAGCATGGTAATTCTCAGGGGCTCAGCTAGCAGTCCAAAATGGAAACACAATTAGTACGATCCCGGCTCCTCACCACAGCTTGGTGAAACAAACTGTACAGACATTTTCTAATGACATCACTAATGACTGCATCACTGGACCAAGTGAAGGTCACCTCAAGGTTTTTGAGAACAGCTTTGACTATTTCTCACCTTCAGTAGCAACAGCTTCACTTATAGCTAGACATAGCTTCAGTAGCAATAAAGCTACATTTTTTGCTAGAAATGTAGATGACACCACATATAGACGATGAAGGAAATTTTGGGGTCAGTCCTTGGCTGGGATCAGGTAATGGTATATAGGTGTCTCTTGGAGGATGGAGAAGGCAGGGAAGACCAGCTCGGAGGAAGGCCGGAGTGTATCTCCTGTTTTGCACTCGTGCCCGTGCGTGGCTGCACTGGAGGCAGGAGAGGTGGCACCGATGGCTCTTGCCATGGCAGCACCGCCAGGGGAAGGCTGGAGCGGAGCACTGCAGCCCAGTCCGCAGCGGGGCTGCGGGCATGGGCACGGCTCCGCTCTGCTGTGCGCGTGGGGCAGCAGAACTACCGCCAGGACTGTCAAATCCGCTGTGTTAAAATAGGGCATGTTTAATTGTGGAGAAGCATCTTTGGAAATGAAAATTCCATCTCACCGCCAAAAAACTCGACGCCGACGGCGGCCGCGCCAGGCTGCGCCCAGGCCCCAAGGCTCGCCCAGCGCTGCGGGCCGCAGGCACCGCTCCCGCTGCAGCCGTGCCCAGGCTGGGCCGGGCCGGGAGCGCTCCGCCCGCTCGGAGGAGCCGACTGCCCTCCCTTCCTCCCTTCCTCCCTTCCTCCCGCCCTCCCGTTCCTAGGAGCTGGCTCTCCCCCTGCAGGCCTCCAGCCGCATCTGCCGCGCTCTGCCGCTTATGTAACGCGGGGCCCGGCAGCGCCCGAGGATCCGCGGGGCAGCGCTGACACGGGGCTCAGCCCCACCTCGCAGTGCACACCAAGCATTCCCGAAAGCACCCGTGACAGCTCCAGCGAAGGGGAACAGCTGAGCCCTTTCCGTGTAGTGCTTCGCGGACGTGGGGAATTCGGCAGCCGAGCATTCCCTCCGTGGCTGAAGCCCTGCAGCCAGACACTGACGCCTGGGCTGTGCCGGGCCCAGCGCTTGAGCAGCTCCTGCGTGTTCGTTCTGAAAGATCTGCGGAAGAAGTACATGTGTGACTTCTGCAGACCATCTGTACCACCCCTGCTAGTGCCCTGGCTGGTCCTGACGAGACCCAGCTCCCTCCCAAGGCAGCAACGCTGTACCCAGCCTCGACCAGACCCCCGGAAGGAATAGATCTTGAGTTAGAGCACCACCTCCATGGATCTATCGCAAGGACTCTGGGAAGACTGCTGAACCAAGGAATTGTGTAGGATGGTAGTCAGCTGCTAAAGCTGAGATTAGGATCAAGCACTGTTTTCCTAGATGGGGTGGGGAGGCAGTGTAGCAAACAAGGAGTCATTCCATGCAAACTTCATGTGCAAGTACCCCAAAGCATTGCAAATTCAGATGTATGCCTAGTGGCACAGCACAACTTCAGTCATAAGGGAGAAGCAGCCTTCTTCTCCCTTGCTCCTCTCATTCACGGCAATGGCAACTTATCCAGCCGCATGCATTCTATCCTCACAGCTTTGATCTCCGCTCGGCAGAGGAAAGAGGCTGGAGAGAAGCTGTGACAGGAGCTGTGAGGGTGTAACACAGGCTGCAGTGGTACGAGGCAGCCCACGCTGCCTTGGCACACGTCGGGCGCGCTCAGGCTCAGCCTGCGGCAGCTGCGGGTGTTCAGCACGGGCCCCGCCCGGGCCGAGCCAGCCCCGCCCGGGCTGCGGGCGTGCGCCTTGCCCGCACCCCACTGGAGTGCGTGTGTTAATTGCCCTCTTTGATGACAGTAACGATTGCTGTCGTGCTTGCGGTGCTGGGAACCAAACACCCCTGCTGAGAAGGTATCTGAAAAAAACTCAAATGCGTATCTTTGAAGTGTTGTGCTCAAGGCGATTTGTGTGGAGGTTTCTAGCTCTTTCTGTAACCTAAAAGTGTGTGGGGGGAAAGGGGCAAAGAATCATTGCACCTCCGCTGTCCAGCCTCCAGCACAGAAATAAACCAAACAGCCTGGCTTGCCTGACAAGCTGTGAAGATTCAGATAATCCTGTCCAGTTTATTCTCCGCTCAGGGGCAATTTGTTCCTTTTAAACTCCTTACAGCATTTTGCTAAAGCTGCCATCAGGAAACCGTGACATGAGCTGTGCAAATATTTACTCAGCCATTCCCACGCTGCTTCCCAAAGAGGTTATTTGTTACCCCCCCACTCCCCTGCCGGCACGAAGCACAGCCATGAGTTAATTTGGCGTCCACTATTAACGCTGACATTTAGGTTTTACAGAACGCATTTGTTTCCAAAGCGTTTCCTTTAACAGAAAGCCCCCGGAGCCTGCACGCATGCTCTTGCCTGCCGTCCTGAAAATACCCAAAATCAGGCTCGTTACTCGTGCGTGCAGTCAAAAGCTGCGCCACTCTGAAAAAAAATAAAACAAGACCCTTAGGCCCCAGCGAGGATCGAACTCGCGACCCCTGGTTTACAAGACCAGTGCTCTAACCACTGAGCTATGGAGCCGCCGCTCAATGTTTGTCCCGGCTGCCTCTAACGACTGGTCCCGGCCCTCCCCGCCGCCCCCTGCCGGGCGCCCCGGGCCCCGCGCCGCCGGCCCCGCCCTCCGCTGGGCCCTGAGGGGCGCGCCCTGCACCGCGGCCTCGCCGCCGCCGGGGGGAGCCCGCGGCCCGCCGGGAGCCGCTCCCGGCCCGCCGAGACACGGCCGGAACTCGCCCGGAGCCCGCCCGCCCTGTCTGTGCCCTGTGCCCGCCCGCCGCCCTCTTTGTCCCCGCTGACCGCGGGAGCTCGCCCGCCCTGTTTGTACCCTCTGCCCGCCCGCCGCCCTGCCCCGCTTCTGGCCCGCTAGCACCGGGGTGCCGCTCCCGGCGCTGCCAGGCGGCCGCCGCGGTTGCCTGTGAGAGCCCGGGCCGCAGGAGGGTCCCTGGGCCCGCTGCGATTGCAGGAAATAAAGCTGCTGGAATGAGCACGTCCTGCCGAGATAGCAAAGGCATCGGAGGAGAAATACGGGGTGGACGAATGTCTGACATACTGATCTAAACCGGCTAGGAGTGAAAAATCGGGATGAAAAAATCCTTGTCGTAACAAAGGGTGTTTTTTTTCCTGCAGAGGTTGGGTGTTGGGAAGTTTGAGCAAGGCTGCTGCGGTGCAGAGGTGCTGCCCGTGGCCTCTGAGCATCACTTACTGAGTGACCCTTTGCAGCGCTGAGCATGGATCCTAGAGAGGATTTCTAGGTATTTCTCTCACCTGGTGCCTGCAAACCAAGTATAACAGAGGTTATGGAGCTCAGAAGCTTAAGTGGACGGCTAAAAGGTGGAAGGCAGCCATGCTGTTGGATCCATCTAAGTGTACTCCTGGTGTCCCATCTAAGACACTGCTGGTGTCCAGTGCTGGTGCTGGGTGTCACCACTGCTAACAGCACACATTAGCCAGAAGTCTATGATCGCTTATGTATGGCCTGAATGTTTTTTTAAAACTTGGCAGATAAAATTATTGCAGCCATACACCTTTCAGAAAGCTGTATTCAGGGCCCTGTCTTCATTCTGTACCAATATCTCTTTAGACTTGGATCAGTGGATGGAAAAGGATGCAATGGGGCAGCTCATAAACTTGCTTGGCTTTCACAAAATCTTGAAACAAAGAATGTTACACTATGGAAATAAACCTCAAAGTTTGCAGCAGCATCAGGGTCTGCAGTATCCTGGGCACTAGATCTATATATATGTGATTTCTGCCCAGATTTTTTCCTTCAAAGTATCTTCTCACATTAATGCCCTGATAGTTTTTAATAAATGACATCAGTAAAATTTGAAATAAATACTGAAAAATTATTGCTGACTCATAAAACAAAGCTCCATGTGGCAGCTGGATAATAGATACAGTCACCAGAACAATAGGGGTCAGGTCCATTTCCTCCACTGAATGATACTCATGCGTGTATATTTGAAGTATTGTGAAAATATTCAGCGAAGATTAAGTGTTTAAATCGACTAAGCACTTCATTTCAATTCTCTGCTAACTCTGGAAATAACAAGAAAGATTAAGTTGTGTTTCTAGTTGTCATGATGAAGACATTAGTGTTAAAATTACAGATATATGTATTAATCGTACATTATTTGCTGTGTTAATTTAGGGACATGTCTCCTCTGAGATATGCTCAATACTAAGCCAGGTTGCAGACGTGTCAGTCTTCAAAATTGTGATGACTGCCAGTGGCAGCTTTAATGCTTTTCTAGATGGTGTGTGTGTGTCCTATCTCCACATATGTAATACAGTATAAGTTTAAGAGCACTACATTGTAGCAAACTAAAGGTCTACAGATGATTTGCTATTAAAATAATATTGTCATTAGTAGTTGTTGCACCCTGGAAAACAGAAAAATGTCATTGCCTTGCAAAAGACCATACAATTTTTTACCCGGTGCTACTTTTCATGCTCAGCCTGAGTTACCACATCCCCATCTATGAACTTGGAAAAGTCAACTAAATCACTGCTGGAGACTATCATGCGAGTGCATCGATGCACAGAAGTCCAGAACATATTTAAACATTATTTTAAAATAGTCCCAAACACCCGAAAAGCCCAAAACCAAACCAAAAATATCCTTTATGAAAACTTGTTACATGTTACTGTACTGTTCTCTTAAACGTCTGTTGTGTTCTGCTACTTCCCATCACTGCTAAGGCAGAACAGCCAGAAAATATTTCAGAAAGGTTTTTTAAGTCCTGAAGGGAATGGACCTTTCACCACTAGGGCAAGAGCTGCCAGACATTCCAGCTATAGTTCAAAGGGACCCTCTTTGCACAAGAACAATTGTACTGGGTTTATTATTTAAAACCCTTACATCCTTAAGACACACAGGCCTCAAGACGGAGAATGGGCATTCCATTCATTCAGTTAACCTGGGAAAAGGAGACTACTGTGCACTGAAAAGAAAGCAATGCAGAACACAGCTCCTTTAGGAGCTGAGGCTCAGAGAGACAGGATTGTACAAAACCTATGTGAGAGCTGTCAGCACAGCTGAGGCAGTTGGCACTTACCTTCTCACTTCATCAGGGACTGACTTCTGGAGTCAAAGATGTTCATCTTCCCTCAGACACGAGGGGAACAAAACTGGAAGTGGCAGCATGTACCAATGGGAGGAGTAGAGTGTTTTCTGTATTCTTCAGAGGGAGTATTATTATAAAAAAACCACAATTATAATTAAAAATAAATTCTTACCCCTCTTATAATCATCTTAAATGACTGAATGTAAAGGTTTGAAATACTGGCTTTTTCTCTCTGTTATTTTTTTGTTCTAGGCTCATTTACATCAATGGGACTGGTTTTCATTTGGTCTTGGAAGACAGGCACAAAAACCCCATGGTAGTAATACTGAATCTTGATTAAATAGTTATTTAGTCCAAAATCTGTGACAAGGTCAGAGGTGTCAATTCAAGACATGAAAGTGGACCCACTTCTCAAAGTGGATGCCATTGTGCTTTAAAATTTTCATGCACTGGCACTTTGTTGCTATGTTCATATCACTTTAGGGAATGTACAGATCATCTCTAAAAACCCTTCTGATTACTATGGAAATAAGAATCAACAAATAAACCAATAAATCATTTACATACCTACCAGTACTCTTCTGTTCCTCTACACTGCTATGTTTTATCTCTCCCACCTCATCTTTCAAACACATTTTCAGAGTCAAACCAATATCTACTTGGCAGAATTTCTTTAAACACATATTCTTATATCACCTCAATATTACTAAGTAGCTCATCTTTTTATAACTGAAGGCGATTCTTTGCATATGAAGTCTAAAAATGCTGTCTAACTTAAAGCTACCAGAATCTGTTATTGCAGTAATCACTCCCTCACTAAGTCTGTACATCAGTGCCTGAAGTGGGAAGCCCTCCCTTTCTTCAGTGCATTAGTATTGACAAAGCTAGTCCTTCAAATACATTTTTAATAACCTTTTTATGTGGTGCAATATCACTGAAAGTTCACAGCATTTATTTTTGTCAGTTCAGAATGATGGGATTTTATATGAAAGGATTGAAAAGATTTTTTCTGTTAGTGCTCTTCATTTTAAAGGCTGCAAAGCATTAATGCTGTGAACGTTAATATTTTGGCCTGATACATAATCTGCCTCTGCACATATTGCAGCTGGGCTAATGGGAGAAACCAGAAAAGTAGCTTTGTGGATCAGGAGCACAGCCAAATTGCGGGGATCTCCTCTATGGTTGATGAGTTCCTTTTTTTATTTTTTTTAATATCACTGTACCAGAACAGTGGCATAGGCTGGCTTTCATGTTGTTGGAGACATCAAAGGCAGGTACTGAGGACCTGTCTCTTTACTGTTTTCCACCTTTTTCAGACACTGACACTCCCACCTAATGAGTCCAACCTGCTGCAAAAATAGCATCTCTGTGCATGAGTGGCGTGCTAGCCCTTACTGTGTCAGAGGTACCAGTGTGCAGCTTTCCAGCTCTTGGAAGCTTTGCGCCTAGGTCTAGTCACACCTAACCACAGCAGCCATGCCCGTGTCGTGGGGCACACACTGCTCCTGCTCCTGAGCTCACCAAGGCTTGGGCTGGGCACACAGCACCAGGCTGTGGGTGGAGGCAGCAGTGTGTGACAGTGCATTCCCCCAGTACATTGCACCCACAGAAAGTGAGGTACCAAAGCAGAAGGGTCCTGCTGGAGCCCTGCTGCAGATGTCTGACCTGTAAGTTTCCTGGCACAAATCCAAAGGGATGTGTTTGCAGGACTAGCATGTGAGGCTCCAGAGATCTGCCCCAATCAGTTGCCTACATTCCCCACTAAAGCAAGGGAAGAACCAGCTCTTAAGTGATAAGTTGGGTGGTTGCATCTCTGTGTGCACTTACTGGGGCTGGCACTGACTGGAAATCTTCCTGGCAGTCGGAACAGATGAGCCAAAGAATAAAAGGATCTGCTCTGAACACTGCTTGCCAATTTATTCCCTTGGTCAGGGGTGAGGCCCTTGGAAGAGAACATGCCTTTTCTGAAGTGAATCAACAGAAGACTTTGACATCATCCAGTGTCTTTCAAGAACATGAAATTCATTTTCCAGCTGTCACTGACAATTATTTATTCATGCGGGGGGGTAAAATTTAGTTCCCTAATATTACACAGCTAAAAAGTTCACTCTGCAAATATGTTTTCTGAGGAAAGAAGGAAATTCATGAGAGCAGAACAAGACTGCTTCCTGCAAAAAGGGACTGCAACAGTCTCATTGCTTCTCATAAAAAAAACCCCTATCCTTTGCATTTCCCTATATTTAATTTTTTCTGTATTCACTTCCATTATTGGTTTATCTTTCCATCAGGGGTAGACCAAGAGGAAGGCTCAACAGAGAGCTCTGTTGTGTGTATGAAATAATACTGTAGCAAATGAAAACACCAAAGCAAGCTTCTTTTTTTTTAATAGACAAGCTGATAGAAAATTAGTTTCCTATGGGACAGAACCAGGGGGAGTGGAGTTCATATGAGATTTTCCACACCATTTCATAGCTATCCAGTTATGAACAGGCATCAAGCTACAGCAAGGGTCACCAGGTAATTTTCCTTGACACAGAGTGCATGCTTCTCATTCCATTAAACTATGTCAAGGTAATGTAGTGAATATTACACTGACTTGCCAAACTGCATTAACCACAGTGCCTTCTCTCCACAACTTTAGGATGATGCCTCTTGGAATAATAGCTGCATGAGGCTTTTGGGAAATATGACCAAGTATTTGCATCTCTGCAAAAGTTGGAATCCTTCAGCCTTCTTGAAGCAGGAAATATTAACAATATTCATACACACCCTAATATTCATATAAAATATCATATTAGATATTCAAAAGGGACAAGAACAGGTTAATAAATGAAATTCAGCATCTCACCACCAACAAGTAGGATTAGGGTTTCCTAGAAATGAGAAAAACATCAAAATCTTGAGTATGATCTCAGACAATCCTGGGTGTATGATCAATTCAGGGATCTGTCTCATCTATACTTCAGTTTTATACAGGACAATGTTGTAAGGAGTAGCAACAACTCACTCTGACATTCCTGTGTAAACAACACTGGGCATTATTGGAAGACCATGAAAGTATGACAATCTCTTTCAGAGCCCCAAGAACAAAGGCCCATTTCAGTTTATATTCAGTTTATATGGAATTTCAATGTAGCCAGTATATTTCATAACAAGCCATGTCATAGCTACAAATTCCTCAGTTATTTTCATTATTTAGAGCAGAGGAATTATCACATCTTCCATTCCTTTGTTTGATTACAGCTGAATCCCTGGAAAGCTGTGTATCACACTTCTCTACCTACATTTTATGTTGACATCCTCCTGTGAAAAATGACAGGTGTGATGCACAAGACTTCGTTTTATATGTTATAAAATTGTTCTTCATTCCTATGTGCACTGCTTTTATGTAGCTAATTTAGAGCCCTGGGGGTTTAAACGTAGGAGTTCTATATCCCAATAACAGACTCTGTATCAATATCACCATATTGTCCTGCTAAAACATCTCAGTTTTAGGTGGGAAAAGAATTCAAGTGTTCACTTGGGCCAGTCATTGAAACTTTAAGCAATCTCCTGCTTGCTTACTGTCAATTGCAGCATCTATTGCATCACCAGCTGCATAAAAACTGCAGTATCTTCTGCACCAGCTCATTTCAGACAGGCTGTGAGAGTGATGACCATCATCTCCAAGCCAAGCTGCATTTGAACCTCAACCTGATTGTCAGCATTTCTGCCTCCTGTGACCTGGAACCTCAGTCCTATATTCGTGAGCCACTGAAAGAATCAAGCAGGACCAAGCAGGAAAATCACAGCCCAACTTCAGTGAAATCTGCAGAAGGAAGTATTTTTTCTTTCTGTTCTCAGAAATGAGACACATGGTACCAGCACTTTTCTTAATTGCAATGGAGAGCTTGTGAACTTTTTTTCCAGCTAGAATTTTGTCCCACAAAAATCACAGCACTGAGTATCTAGTAATAATAGTGCAAAAGAAAGCTCCAACAAGAAATTAATTTATATGGAAAGATCTTGGCTTTTAATTTAAAAAAAAAAGTAATTTGCAAGTAACTAGTCCAATTTCTAAAGCAGATCGATTAAATTTTCTAAATATGGATGGAGAGTTGCTTTTAAAATTGACACCTGCACATGTCAGTATAATTTTCTTTTTGTTCATGTAATTTTTAAAAGATATTCACATTATACCATTCTCCTGGTTTATATCACACTGGTACTACTGAACCTTGAAATGTAATTCTTTGGGGACCCTTCGCAGTGATATGCTGGCTCTTTTTATATGTTACATTATTATTATTGTTATTTATTTACACAAATGACACAAAGAATTCTTTACTAATATCATGATGACTCCATTCTCTGGAAGAAAAGAATACCTGACAGAAGTTACCATCACAGCTCCTGTCAGTATCTTGGTTGTGACTTATTAAGGACTATTCTGTCAAAAAGCCAAGTTTCTTTTCTTTGACAAAAAGTCCAAAGAAGTCATTTAAAATTACAGAGTAAAGTGGCTTAGATGAGCTAACAAGCATAGTACAGTAAATAAAATCAGTCTATTTTTAATATAGTAAATACCACTGACTGAAAGTCATATTTTAGAATACATTTATTATAAGAAACTACTTAGATAATGAAAGTAATTCTAAAAATCTAATATAATTTTCATTATTTATGCCATTTGCTTGCTTTTTACATTTAATTCTGCTTGGATAATGAAAACAGACTTTTTTTTTCCTTGGCAATATCATATTTCTGATTGTCAGACACTTGCCAAGGCTGCAGTGATTGGGTTTTGGACATCTCAGGGGAAATGGTGAAATGGTGTTTCCAGCAAAGGAGTGAGCAGGGGAATTATTGAAACACGTGTGTAGTTTGGTCAGATCAGAGCCTGCCCACACGAGTGACAGCACATAGCAGCCCATGCTGCAGAGGGCTGGGTCACACCGTGACTCTTCAAAAGTCCCACCAGAAAGTGCTCCCATAAACCATTCCCTTTCCATGCTCAGCAGCCAGGAGCCAGAACTTGGGTTTGGTTTGGTTCCAGGAGCACCTGGGCTTTGCTCAGGTTCCAGACTCACACTGGACACAGGGAGCTGAGCTGCCACTTCAGGTCCCAGCAAGGGAGGTTCAATTGGTTCATGTCAGGCATTGGTTCTACCTTGTTTAACACCATAAGTGAAATTACATCTGAAGAATGAAAAAGGAATCCACAGCTGTAAGAAGTTTTTTCAAAAATGTTTCAAGTTCTAGCTCCAAACGGTGGGATGTGGGGCACTGTCAGAATTGAGAGGTCTGCACACCTGTGCAATTTGGGCAGTAGTTCTTGGAGAACAGTTTAGTGCCTGCCTCTCATTTTCACAGTTTCTGTTAACTGGAGTAAATTTCAATCCAAAGGAATCTACCCTTCAGTGAAACACAGCTACAGACATTGTCTCACTAATGGGCTGATGCTGGATGCAACACCCCTGAGTCTCAGGAAGGTCTGGATTTGAATTCTCTGGTTTGGGTACAGTCTCATTTTTGAACTCTAAATCCCTGATATTTTCCAGTGAGATAAAAATCCAACTCAGTAGAACTCATTTTCAGGTCCTACAGTTATTGAGGTCAGAGACCTAAAGGATTACACCTAAGATGATCTTTGAGTTTATGATTCTTTCCCTTGAAGTTTCTTAAGATTGTAACAAGGGGGTTTTATTATGGTTTAATATTAAACGTCCTCATTTAGCTAATGCTATTAGAAGAACCTGATTTCTTGCAAATTCTTATACACTAGGGGGTGCAAACATTCTTTTAATGAATCCAGAAACAAATGGTCTCATCAATACCAGCAAAGAAAGTGCCTGGTCCTGTACTAAAGCTTGTGTGGAAAATATCTAATGTTTTTAGTCACATTTGACTCATACAAATGAAGAAATAAAAGCATTGCTTTCGGCAGCAGCTTTTTAATGTTTTCTGGGTTTATATGTGGAGCAGAGAAGATGCTAATGTAGGAGTTACATAACAGGAGAATTCAGATCCAGCCTGCTTTGCATGCCATTGCCAGCAGCTTTCTCATGTCCTGTGGTGACTCAGACTCTGCCGTAAGCTTTGCAGAGGGACAGTCTCAACTTTTTACCCCACATTTTCATATCATTATGAGACAAGTTAGTTTTCTGACTCAGGCACTGGCTGAAGTCTGTCTTTCAAAGCACTTATCCTTCTGTTGTTACACCAAGATCTGTCTCTTGTAAGTCATGGTGTGAGGCACAGTGGGCTGAGCAAGGCAATGTTGTTTCACCTGCATAGAACAAAGTGCTGATTTTCTCAGCTTGTGCCAACAGAATATTTAAGCTTTTACTTAACAGGAAACAGTGGTGGCTCTGATGAATGTGATGGGATTACTGACAGGCATAAGTGTTAATCATATATTTATGTACCAGTAAAAGCAGTGGAGCAGTGTTGAGTACCAGTACAGATTTCCAGCTCCAGCATCAGTCAGTCTTCAGGCCCTGTGCTTATGCATCATTACTTACTCATGCATCTTTACTTTCACAGAGGGAACAGAGCATCTGAGGAGGTATCATCCTCTCATAATAATGCATTCTCCTTTTAGGTCACAGAAATAATTCTGCAGCTACAAAACAGTGCTTATGAATGCAGGAGCCTCTTGTGCAACATTTCTTCCTTTGCATTTATTCATTTGGCCATTCCTTATCTCAGTAAGGCATCATCAGAGGCCCCAAAGTCTCTTCTCCTAAATGATGTACAGAAATTATTAAAATCTGAACTCATAAATTAAGCTTAGAAAAAAATTCTATGGTTTTATGTACATCTGTTTTGCCTAGATTCTGTTTTTCCAAATGTATAGGGGGTTTGCAGATGTCTTTGCATCTCAAACACAAATGCCATCTTGTGATTGATGGAACCCTATCTAAAGACCTTGAATTCTGCCTTACCACTTGATGCCATTCACACTATCAGCTTTTATTTCTGCAGAGTGTTTCATATTACCTAATTTTTCCTATGTTGCCTTCATCACTGCATCAAAACAAAACAAAACAAAACAAAACAAAACAAAACAAAACAAAACAAAAGGATTAAAGCAGGTCAATGCATTATGGTTAAATTTTTTTTTAAGGGAGAGCAGACCATTCCAAAAGCCATTAAGACAGAATCCTGATTGAATCTGGTGCAGCCAGATTAAATGCATGTTAATAGAGAAGGACAATTATTGTTGACTTCCTAATGCAAACAAGAACTTCAGACACTGATTTCTATCAGCCCATTAGAGCTGGCTGAATTCTACACACTGTTTTAACAGTTGCTTAGCAATGGCAAATAAGCTGTTCTGTTTCTTATCACTAGCGGTATAGTTAGAACAATACCTATTATTGAACTGAATAGGTATGAAATTAGTTTATACTGTTCCTCTTTTTGAGATGGCACTTGGCAGCAAAGTGAATTGTTTAGGCTGCAGGCAGAAGCAGCATTTTTTTTCCTGGAGCTAAAATGGAGATAAAATGAAACTGAGGCTTTGTGATGGCTGTTTATCTGAAAGCATCATCAAAAAAACTCTGCTTGTGTATGTTTGTGTGTGCAAGAAGGAAGAGGTTTTCCTTCAGATATCTTCTTTGAGTGAATTTCCAGGGTTGTGACAACACTAATGACTAGAGCCTATTGAAAAAGCAAATACAGTAATACCACACTGCAATATCATTTCTTCCCTCCTTCCTCCATGGGTATCTCTGATGAAGTTCCTCAGCTCTGATCTGGGAAAACATACTGAAGGTAAAGCTACCAAAGCCAAGATCCAGAAGGACACTTTAGGGACTTGTCATTTACTTTGCAACTCTTTTAAGTGTGCATCTTCCACAGTGGAGTCCCTGTAGCTGCAGAATTCAACATCTGCAGCAACATTCTCACCTTGCATGCAGGGTTTGTGGTCACCACAGTAGGGAAGGCTTAGCAGAGCAATATCGTTCAATTCTGGTGCTGCAAGGTCTTAATTATGTCTTTCTAGTTAGGATTTATACTGACAGCTCCTGCCTCCCATAGGAATACCCCAATAAGATGGTTGTAGTCTGCTTTGAGGTAGATGCTTTACAAGACAAACTCTTAGATAAGGACTGTGCATCCAAGCAAAAATTTCCGATTTTAGACCGATTTGTCATCCTCCAAGTCTGATGCAATGAAGTATGAATTATTTTAAGTGCCTTGAGTAATTTCAACAGGAAAATTGAAGAATGCTTCTATTTTGCAATAGGCTAGTTTTGTAGCTGGTGCTTTGGAGCAGCAAAAGGTTTGGGTTTGAATATCTCTGTCTGAGGAAATAGTTTAACTTTTGGATTCCCTGACAGAACCACTAAGCTACTGCAGAGATAATATGCCACTGCTTACTCTTTCTCCAGCTGCATTTCATAGAAAACAGCAGCAGCTGCTGTTGAACCCACGTACCTGGTCCCTACAGTGGTTCTCAGGTCACTTACCAGGTTTAACCAGGACAGGCTTACAAAAGAATCCCTGTTTCTGAAACCTGGTATAACACAGTGTAAACCTCATGTTTGTGATCTTCTGTACCCAGCTTCTGAAGCTTCTCAGTACCGAAGCACTTCTGTGCACCAGCAGAGGTAGGAATTCGGTGCCTTTGAGATGCTGTGCATAGGGTGGAACAGCACACTTTGGGCTCCTGGCTCTCCACTGGCAGCACTGCAAGGAGACCAAGAGGCAAAGTGATTCTCAGATTGTTGGATGCAAATGTACACAAGATGACAAGGCATGTACCAGCTGCATTTAAAGAGCAGCTGAATTCAGATTTTGAATCATAGAATGGTTGAAGTTTGGAGCAGCCTCTTGATATCATCTAGTCCAACCCCTCTGCTCAAGCAAAGCCACTTGGAACCAGTTGCCCAGGACTGTGTCCAGCTGGATTTCAAAGATCTCCATAAATGGAGACCTCTCTGGGCAATCTTTGCCACTGTTAATCCTCCTCACAATTAAAAAAAAGGTCCTGTGTTCAGTTTGAATTTGGCATAACGTGTGCCCATGGTCTCCTGTTCTGTCACTGAGCACTACTGAGAAGAGTCTGGCTCCTTTATCTTCATTCCTTTCCATCAGGTGTTTATATGCACTGGTAAGATCACAGAATCACAGAATGGGTCAGGTTGAAGGGATCACAGTGGGGTCATTTGGTCCAGCCTCTGCTCAAGCAGGGTTACCCTAGAGAACAACATTGCACAGGATTGTTTCCAAATGGATTCCCCCTGAGCCTCTCTCTTAACAGTTCTAGCTGTCCCAGCCTTCCTTCATATGGAAGGTGCTCCAGTCCCTGAGTCATCCTCATGGCCCTTGGCTGGGCTCACAGTAAGTCCATGTCTGTCACGTACACAGGGGCCCAGAACTGGACACAATTGTGAACATGTCATGCAGGCAAATCCAATTCCTCTCCAGACCTGAACTTTCACACTCATTTACTTTTTTAGTCCTCAGTCTCTTGGTACAGCTTCCAGCAAGTGTGCAAAGTGCAACTTTTGCACACTTTTCCGTCAGAAGTATGTGTGAAGCTGTCAGGTTCATTATGTCAAAAAGCATTCACAATCTGATTCCTGCAATTCAAACTGATCTCATGTTCTGTGAAAGGAGCTTTGTTACCAACCTCACTGCCTTCCGAAAGGTGCCAAATGCTCCATGTAAATTTACTGTGTACTTCATGGGAAGAAACCCATATTAATTTATTGCTGAAGCTACTGGGTTCTTATAATTCCTACAGTATTAATCAGTCATTTACACTGATTCAAATTAGCCCAGTTTATATTTTTTCTAATAATTTGATTGCTATAACCAGACACAGCAAGAGCAGGTTAACCTGAACTTAAAGCTGGACTCAGAGATGAAAGGTTTGATCACTCATTCTTACCTTCCTGTCCTGCAGCTAAATAACTACTTTTGGATAACTAAATGAAAAAATGAAATTCTCGAGTAGAAATATGAAATGGAGTGGAACTGCAAAATTTCCTATTAAAGGTATAAAGGACTCCTCATGGGAGAGCCTCAGCCAGGAAGATGGGCAGGCTGAAAAATGGCTTGGTCTGCCGAGTCACCAAGCAGCCAGGTACCAGCGGGAGCAGTCCTAGGGCAGAGTCATGTCCCCACTTCTCCTGGTGTTGAGGGGGATGTGAAAGCAGGGCTGCCTGTTTGGGGTGTGGGGGGGAGCCCCAGGGACCTGGAATAGCAGCGAGGTTGCCAATGTGAAAGCTGAGCTGGCCAGAAATGAGCTGTGGACTTGGCACAGGTCAAGAAAGGAGAGAGCACCTGCCAGTCAGACCTTCTTGAAACAAGGGCATCATAGGCATTTCCACCCCAACTTGATGCACAAGCCCTCAGCTGGCCCCTGCCCAGTTTCCGTGGTATTAACATGCTTTACAAACTTCTATGGTGTAGGCTTGCTCAGCCTGGAGTTGGAAAAATCCTGAGAAGAGAAATGATCAGGATAAAAGTCACCAAAGTATTTTTTTAAAATGCTATAGGATTGTAGGCAAACAAGATTCTCCCAATCACATTTAAATCAGTAACAATTTTTTAAAGTTGTTTGGAGGGTTTTTTGGTGTTTTTCTTTTTTAAAATAATACAACTACAGGGAATTCCAATGTACCACAGAATTTGCCATGGTGCATTGCAGAAGCCAGGTGGGGCTAGCCCAGGTTCAATCCTGTTTATAAATATAATTATATAAAAAAAAAAAAGCCAGTGCAGTACCAGCATCTGATATTCATGAGAAACTCAATCAGAACAAATCTCTGGAACAAGATAAAAAGACATCACATATTCGGGTTCAGGTGTGCATAAGGCTGTAAATTATATTTCTCTGGTTCTAACGTTATGACTGCAGCATAAAGAGACACTTGGGCAGACACAGTCCCTGCCACACAGTAGTTACAGGCTACACTTTGTAAATACTGAAATGTCTGAACTGGTGTGTGAGCCCTGTAGCAAGCATCGTTTGTGATTGCCTCGAAACAGCTCTCAGAATAGCCAGGCAGAGTCTAGCTGGTGTGAAAGTGCTGCAGAGAGATCCCAGTTTTCTCTCCTGGGGAAGCCTGTGTGTGCCATAAAATGAGGTGTGGGCTTCCCAGTGAAGAGTGATGGGACAGAGTGATGGGGCAGATGGTATTTGTGATGGATTCAATAAAGGATATTTTAGGATGTTTGAGCATGATCATAACTAAAGACCCATCACATAGTCTTGCATGTGAATAGGGCTGGGTCTCCCACCTAAGGCTACAAATGAATCTGTCCCTAAATGCCAACAGATGCTTCAGCTCCACTTCTCACCTTCTGTTGTGAAAAATCTTCACCAGAACTGTAATCTCATTAATACTCGCTCTTGAGGCTTACAAACTAGATTATGGCTTTAAAGCACCAGGCTTCCTGGTATTTCTCTCAAATCCTACACCATCTCTGTTGTTGTCTCACATCCCTGAAGAGATTAACAGTGTTTCCAAGGTTTCAAATATGGATATTCTTTTCCAGAACTGTCTAGCATGAACAATGTTGTTTTCATTAAAATAGTTCTACCCACGTCACTCTGTTTTTAAAGCCATGACAATTGCTGTCATACCACAACTATCTAATGGCAGGAGCTGGAGTTCTGGGCCTAATACCTGTCATCTGCTGCCACCCAACTGAAAATTTCAATGAGGTCCCCTCACTAACAGCAGCCAAGTTTCTGGCACACAGAAATTGTATGTCTGAGATCCAGAATAGAATCCTATTCACATATACTCAGTATAGGAAATGGAATTTAAAACCAAACCAAACCAAAAAAACCCAGCATGGAATCCTGCCCAAACTGAAGTCAATTTTGGACTCCATTTTCCTGAACTGGGGTTTCACGCTGAGGATTTTTCTGCCTACTCTCACCTCTAAAATTGTCTGCTAATTTTTCACATTTTATAGTAGCATTTTATTAATTTTTTAAATATTACCTTCTTTTTCATGAGCCTTAAACACAAATTTCTGAAGGAGGAGGAGAGTTTGCATCACTCAGCAGCACAGAGTGAATAGAAAGCTCTTATAACTTTCAACAGAGAATGACCTGCAAGGGTTTGCAATATTTTTGCCATGGTGTAGCTCTAGCCTGCAATTTGGACCCATCTCTTGCATTATGCTACTGTTGGCTGCTGGAATTTGAGGTTAAAAAAAACAAAACAAAACAAAATAGGAGAAAAAGCTGTCTATATGCAAACTACTGTCATTCCACTAACAGATCTTTTTCTCCTTTAATGTGTTATGTATAGTTTGCTCAGGTGTTAATTAAAACAGCAGCATGAGCTTCCAGTAAGTTTTATAGGGATTTTTTAGAAAAATGAGGTTGTCTCTTCACATCTATTCTGCTATTACCATGCACTGTTAGCAGGAGGGGTTTTTTCTTTCCTCATTGCAAGAGAAATATTGCGCACATCTATGGAGTTTAAGTTCTTATCAGAAGGCAAAACTAAATATCAAAATTTCTTAACAACTAAGCCCCATATATACCATGATTACAAGCTGTAATACTGTTTCCCATACTCTGATATCAAAGCTTGGCCTTATCCAACTTCCCCATCAATCACTGCACACTACTCTTTGGTATCATGTCATCATATTTCCATAATCATTAATCATGTTACCCAATAGATCCTTGGACAATTATTTAAGCTGCTCTCTTAACAGCTGTCCACTTCGCATATTGCCACCTTGGCTGCTCATTTACCAGCATGCCTTTGATCTGGGAACTGTTCAATCAGATCAATAACATGCAAGGAAAATGCAAATGGTTTAAAACAAGAGAAATTCTTTCATGTGGCATATTCACATTTGAAACAAGCCTTTCAACTCTGCAGCTGAAGCTTTCCTTTATAGTGATAAAGTTCTTTATAACGATTTAACAAATTACAGCTAGGTAATGGGAAAGCATATTGCATTTAGCAGCAGAGCAAGTGGTAGGTGTGAGGAGGAGCTGGGAGCTCCCAGTCACACATGCACTGGCAAGCTCTCCTCCTTCCCAGTAACCCAGGAGATGAGATGCCAGACTATTCCCTGTGGGAGACAGATGAAGTGAGAGACAAAGGCCACTTGCACATTCAGGTCTGTGGGAAACTGCCTTGTTTATCCCTGTGCCTTTCCAGAGGTCTCAGATCTGCCTTCCCCATCCCTTTGTGACTTCTGGTCCTCCCTGCATACGCTTTCCCATCAAGCTCTTTGCTCTCTTTCCCACCCTTTCCAGCTCTCCTGTGCATTATTATGATGGGGCTACCGACTTTGGGGGATCATTTTTGTTGGTCAGGCTTTGATAAGTTTTCTCGTGTGAGAAGACCTCTTTGGCTTCAGGCAGATGTACAGCTCCCATCTGTCTGTCAAGAAGATTCATGAGGAACAGGCAAGATTACTAAGTACAGTTTACTATCTGCAATGACTAAATGCCAAATGCAGATATAAATTGTAGTGCACTTGGAAAGCTGATTAATTAAAAAATCCTAACACCACTGACAAATGCTCAAGTTTCAAATGTTTCTTTATCAGAATCATCTGACTCTTCCTGGACTGAGAGCAGATTATCATCAAGTAATTTTCAGTCTTCTCTAGTGCAGGTTTCTTAAGAAATTTATTATTTTGAAACAAATCTTTTTCTGCAGCCCTGTTTTCAAATGGTACCCACTCTTAGTCACAACTTAGCATAGTGGTATATAAATTTCCCCTCTAAAGAAGACAAAAAGAGAGAAAGAAAAAGTGATAAACATCTTTAGGAATTATTATATTCCATGTTTTATTTATTGTAGTGAGGGCTGGTGATAAATGATGCCACATGGCTGTGTAGTTCATCATTTTATGACAAACCTGCACTGCTCCCATTTGTACTTCAATCCCACCTCCAGGCCCCCAGTGGGGCAGCCCTGTGAGCTAAGTGCTGTACACATCTATGGAGTGACAGGCCATTCTTCAAAGACCTTATGAGCTAGAGACAAGAGATTCCTACTGATCACAGAGGTCCCCTTTCTTCAAACAGATGAACAGCAGATTTTGTTTCCATGACACTTGTAGCCACAGATGGGCTGGGGGAGCAGAAGGAGGACAATTTCAATAATGCTGTAGGTAGAGGATGAATAAAGAAGTCTGTCTTCATGAGATACAGGATGGATACAGTGGAGACCACTGGAAGAATCTGGAAAAGCAAAAGCAGTTTTTCTATGGTATATGTGGAAAATTTTGGTGGCACAGCAGTACGGCTTTGCTGGCCTTCATTCGGGATAACTTATTTGCCTCTTGCCTCTCTTTATCACTTTTTCAATAATTTAATCCCCAAGTTCCTGCTGATAAATATGTGATATGTGTAGAGAGATACAGGAGTGAATGCACAATGTATGAGCAGGTGTTGGAGTAGAACTCATTCTTTTAAAATAAATTGTTACTAGGTTATGACAACAACTGTTATGAAAATATATATCTGCATAACATCAGCATTGACCAGCTAACATAAGGATGTAATATTTACTCTTAATTTCAACCCTTTATTTGGAAAGATGGGTTGAATCTAATGCAATTTAGTACTTTCCTCCTGACAAGGTACATCATAGCCTACTCTAGAAAGAATGGAAGAATTTGGAAGTCTGTCTAAATTGTTTTGTTTAATTTATACATCCAGTGAAAATCCAGGCCACCTGCCATTCACAGCAATGTAAACACTGTCATTCAGTTAAAAATGGGTAATACAACCTGCAAACCTGCTATGGTTAAGCAAGTGGCAGAGACAAATAGGTGAGCTGAAAACTGAGTCATGTAACTGGACAGTCCTTTGGGGGTTATGTTTCAGATTTTCTGTTGCTCACAACTTGAAGTACAGCTCTGTGCTGAGAAAACCATTCTTATTCCAAGCTTTTGCTCTTGAGACATGCACAAGAAATCTGTAGGCATAGGAAGATGCACAGTCTACAACAGCAGGTCATGTTATGGGCCAGCATAATAAATGGCATAATTCCTTTGGCTTTGGCAGCTTCCAGGAAGTTTCTATAACTTTGTGTGAATAATAATATTTTCTACTACTAATACACTCTCCATTGCCTGTTTGTGAACAGTGCTGGGTAAGGCCAAGTTATGAGATCCAATAACAAATCATAATGCAGAATTTTGGAGAAAGCAGCTGGCTGACCACAACTGGGAAGTCATTTAGGTATTTAAACATGTCTGGTGCCACTTTAAAATCCTTTAGTATTTCACAAGATAATGATCAATATGACTCACGTGATCTAAATCCTTTTCGAAGGGATGCAAAGGAAGGAAGGAAGGAAAGGTCTCAGCTCGTTTAACTACAGCAGCACTCAATAGCTGCTACTGGAAACCCAAACCCCACTGCTGACCTCTCATGCAAAAGAAAGAAGAGTGTTCCTGAGTGCTCAGGAGCAACAAAAGCAAACAGGAACGGTGGAAATTTTATGTAGAAGAAATAATTTAGTTGAAAAAATGAAGATTGGGAGTGGGAGGAAATAAGAGAGCTGGCTTGGGGGAGGAGGGAATAGCATGAGGCAGATGTTCCCTTTCTGGCATGGGTAATACTACCACTGCAAAAGCTGCTCCTGAGAGGAACACAGGCTGGCACTGACAGGGAGCTGCTTGCACTGCTGCTGCTGATAGCAGAGGTTAGCAAATCAAGGGTGGTGAGGGGCACACTATAAGGAAATGAAGCAGCAGCAGGGGATGAGATATGGCTGGAGAATGAGAAATAAGAGGTTTAAGTCCATCCCATTTTGTACAGATTGCAGTGGGAGCATGGTGTTTTCTCATGATATAAGCCAGTATTCAACAATTTGGCCTGATGGACACCAGCCCACACACCTGAGGAAAAACCCCAGGCTGACCATCCTGCTGTGTTTGTTCCTACAATTCCTATTCCTTGTATCCATTCACTTCATTACTTTCCAGGCAGGTGACAGCAAAATGAAGGTGGATGACACTTTTTGAAATAGTTTTTAAACTGAAATATCTTCCTTCAATTTTTTTGGATTTGTTGTAAGGATTGGGATTTATGCATGGGTTTAGACAGAGATACTCCAATACCATACTACAAGACCTCAGTGATCAGTACAAATGGCTTAAAGACACTAAGAAGGAAGGCAACCAAACCAAACATGCTAATAACAGCAAGCATCAAACATCACGAAATGTTACTTGAGACTTACATCAGAATTCCAGCTGTATCATCACTGTGGTTGTTAAAGGCTACTGCAATATCCAAAATGCATTAAAAATCTTTTGACTTTGTTTTTCTTAAAATTAGTGAATCTCTTGGACTGCTGTCTATGAGTGAGAAATTGTAAGCCAGTTTCATCAGGGTGATCAGATACAATAATTAACGATTTTACCACAGTATGTCAGAGATTTAGAAATCAGAGTGAAATCTTGATCCTAGTGAAACTAATACTCTCAGGAGCTTAAGACGTCAGCTCCTCACTCTCTAAATTTTGTATCATCTGGATAGATAATTTTTAATATGATTGCATAAATCATGCAACTGGATTGGTCTCATAGCAAGAAGTATTTATATTAATAGCTGTTTCAAGAGTATGCCATGAGTAAGTGTTCCAAAGGACACACGCAATTGTTCTACAATAGAAAAGTTATTATAATGACCCATTTTCTATTGGTTGTAGAATATTTTAACCCGTTTCTATTTGTTTATTTTGCATGTAATTTTTTCCCAAACTTATTCCAAACCAATCCCAGGACTCCAGCAATGTAAAGTTAATTGCTGTGACTGAGTTTTTAACCTAGTGAGAAGCTTTCAAAGAGCTGGTCTCTACCAGTGATCCCAGTAGGATGGGCATCCCTGTTGATACTCTGCCCTCTGGGTGACACAGGATAGCACTTGTACTCCAGATTTTTCTCACTGGTTCATCTTCTTTTAAGTTCTTCTGAGGTGTGGCTCACCCAGATGCTCAGTTTCTACTTTTTCTCAGTTGCCTGTAATAAAATGAGTTTATTTCTTAAAAACTGTCTTTCACTGCAGAATATTAATGTTTCTTCTTCTGGCACTGCTGGTTCTAAGCAATAAACGAAAGCTGCCACCCAAAACAAGAGTAAAGAGCAGCAGGGAAGTAAAAGGGCACAGCTATGAGAAACTAGCCAGAATAAATCCTTCTGGAAATGTCCTAATAACAGTTACATATTGCTCCCACCAGGAAAAAACTAAGGCAGGCAGCAAAGGACTCTTAGGGCTTGAATGTTAGCAGACAGAAAAGCTGCAGTGTGAATGCAGACCAACTGACAAGACATAAAACTGCTTCAGAAAAAAATGCCAACAGTGAAAGTCTACCAGAAGGGAAAGATCATTTGTAAGGTTTAGTTAGAACAAGGCAAGAGTAAACACTGTGTGTATTCCCCTGGTTTTTCTGAGACAGAAGAGGTTTTCCTCAGGCCACCAAATCCTCCTTTGGGAAACATGGGCAAAATATTTTAGAAGTCCTGTCTAAACACATGTAGTGAATGACATAGAAAGTAATACTGTAATATATTGAGTCAAATGTGGGTCATAGCAGGGAAGTTTAATCATCTTCTTCAATAACAGGAAAGTTTAATCATCTTCCTCATCAATGATATACATAAATAAGCAAATAAAAGGCATCTTGGGGAGATCACACATGCTAAGAGCTGCAAAAACAAACTGGTTTCTTCAGCTTAACCAGCCAGGCAAAAGGATGGGGCTCCACTTCTACTGTTTTGCTTCATATTCTGCTATCAATTCTCATGGAATTAGAAACCCTTTTCTTCAAAGGACATCTCTTTTGGAAAAGGATTTCCCTTCCTCCCCACCACAGTTTCTGCATACCCAGGGACAAGGCCTCCCCACATTTACCTGCTATGAACAGCTTTTACACAAGAGTCTGCCAGCTTTCTCTTTGGACAGTATCATCCCACCTTCCTGCATTTCTGCATGAAAAGAGATGGGGTTGGGTTGTATCAGGATACCTTTTATCCCCTTGTAACCCAGACTGTCCTGCTTATAGACACTCTCTTCTGTGGAATAAAAGTAATTTCACTGAGGGTTATTTAAGAGGATTAGGGAAACAGGGAAATTAAAAAATCAAGAAATAGTCTAGGGAAAGCATCTGAGCTAGAGCAGTGCAGAGAGGTGGTGGCTGGCACAGGGACATGTGCCATAGAGGATATCCATCCTCAGCAAGGATCCAGTGCACAGTCTTCCCATGGAGACAGAGCATTTGACAAAGAGGCCAAGGCTGCCTTTTCCACACACAGTCACTGCAGTCAGAGCAAGAAATGAACAATTCTGTGCTGTGTGGCAACTCTTTTTGCTCTGCAGACCTGCACTCTTGGTGTTCTTCCTACAGAAATCCACTCTGTGCCAGAAGAAAAGAGATCTGTTCAACCTCCTGGCTCTGTGGTGTTGTACAGGGGAGGAATCCTTTCCCTCCTGATTAATTTCTCAGATCCCAGTGAGGACTACATTCCAGCAGCAAGGCCAGCAGAAAAATCTAAAATCTCTCATGATAGAAAGAAGGACTTTCCCAACACATGGGCTTATCATGCCATTTACTCACTCACTCCAAACAACTTTAAAAAATCCCTTGTGCAAAATTAACAAGAGGGAACCAGACAAGTAGAAAGACTTTTGGATTTTTCTTTTCCCACTGTATAGTCAGAGAAATAAAAGAGGATATTCATGAAAAGCCACCATGAGCCTGCAGTCTGATAAACAACAATAACCTTTTTCTTGACACTAATTCCTTTATTATATTTTTAGAAGAATTTAAAAGCCACTTATTTTTGAAAAGTGTGATTTCAGGAAAAAGTATAATTTTCACATTTCCTCTGATGTGTTATATGCCCTGCTGTGTTATGACATTTCAAGTTTCATCAAGTCACATTAATTTACATTCTTACATGCTTTCTCAGTGGAATCTGCTCTTTGGGTCTATTTTCATTTATTACTTGATCACTTTAATGTATTTGTTTTACTGAATACTTGGGCCATATTAACTGATCTTTCCATACCCCATGCTTGCAATTCATTAGCAATCATTTCTCTTCTCTGCACGAATAAAGGAAAAAAGGAATGAGAGAGAGAGAAAATGAGAGAAAGACAGAAGACTTGGAAGGAAAGCAAGCAGCAGTTAAGTACACAGCCTGGGATGCAGCCTGCTTGGGCTTTGGTTATGAGGAAGTTTTATCTGGTGAGACCAACATAAATTAGCAACACAGTAAAATAGATCCCATACAATAAATGCAGCTAAGTGATTGCAAGCTGCCCATTGTTTCAACCTCCTCAACTTTGGTAAATGTGTTCACAGCAGTAAATCTGTGTTAGAGATTTGTTTTGGTACTGAGTGGACTGTTGGATCCTATCATGCAGAAAGCCAACCCATTGTCCAGTCTTGTGCATTGATGATGTGAGGGAGACCTGGGCATCAAGTCCCATTTATGGGCTTATTCCTTGCAGCAATATTTTGGTTGTCTGGGCCTTGTCTTGAGCTTGAGATGATGCCTAAATTCCCAAATTAGAGCTGTCTAAATTCAGTTTGTTCAGAGTGGTTAGCAGAGGTGAAGTACAATATTACCACTCTTTGCCTCTTGGAATAGATAATTTGAGATAATTCTCAAATGATGAGACATTAAATGAGGGAATCAGCCCATTTTGCCCACCCTTTCCCTGTATTTATTAATTTAATGACTGAATGAACCATGGTGTTTCTCCTCAGTCTTGCTATCCCCTGCTTGCAAGTGGCTCATGAATACAAAATGAGAAATCATATTTGGAAAACTTTGCAACTTCTGAGTAAATTCCCATTCCTTCCTCAGCATTAGGATACTTGATGGCACCATGAACATCAGGTAAAAAGGTCCTGTGCAGGCAGCTGCTAATTCCCCAGTCCAGAAACCAGCAGCAAGAATTTCAATGACTGAGCAAGGTGTGAGTCTTTCTCAGCCAAGCGTGGTGAGAGCCGAAAGCCTCGGGCATCAGTAGAAGGGAGCACCCTGCCCTCAAAAAATCATGTTGCCTGCAGCTCTCCCCCAGCAAGGAGTCACATGCAGATCCAATCTGATCTCCACGATAATCCATCCCCCCTGCTGTTAATAGACTCCCTTGACCTACCCCGTATTGAGATCTTGCTGTAACTCCAACTTTGAGTTTGCAGCCACAGCATGATACAGGCAAGTGGAACATTCAGCAACTTAGCAGGTTGTAGCTTGTATTCCCCCACCTAGATCCATGTGGATACACACCTACTCCTCCCACACCTGGCCCTAGCAGTGGGGACATTGCATAGAGTCCAGCTGTTGACTAACCTAAAGTTACACAGTTCCCTCTCCTGTCTTAAAAACAGCTCTGCTAGCGGAAGAACAAGGGTGGGAGGAGGAATTGCCCAAGAGAGACATTTCTGACTTTTTGGTTTCTTTGTCATTAAGCTGTTTGTAGCGATCAGGCCAGGCACTACTTTAGTGACAGCTGGGTTTAATTTTAAACCTCTTCTCCGTCCTTTGCTAACTCTGGAGGAGCTACCATGAAGGTCAAACACTGGAAGACTCTAAGGGCAGAGGAGAGACTCCCAAATGTGACCACAGAGAGCCCAGCTCATCCATTGTGATATCCTCATGTCCCTGGGTGAGTAGGAGGATGATACTAAAGCTTCCTGTAGGAGGTTGAATGGAGCAGCCTCATGTGTCAAAGCATTGGGAAGAGGGGACAAGGAAGACTGATCCCAGCCTATTTATCATTGATGGCAAATGACCTGGTGCCAGCAGGAGGGTGATCAGCACAGCCCAGGGAAAGCAGCACAGATATGACAGCATGCCTGTTATCCAGTGCACACTGCTGACAGGATGGAGTAATCTGTGTGTTTATGTTCAGAGATTAGAGACAACAACTGGCTCCAACAGGACGTGCTGTCCTGTGATGGGGAGTAGAGAAGGATGCTTATGTAAAATGGCCTGGCAGCAGTGCACAGGAGGGACAGGAACACTCATTTTCTACTGTGGGCAGCAAGGAAAGGGATTACTGCTGAGGGGGGAGGCAGGCAGGAACAGGGGGAGAGAAATTAGGAGTCCAGATGTCTACTCTGTATATGGAGTTTCTGAGGGTTTTGGAAATAAAATAGAAATAAGCCATACTATAAATTCAGATACATGTGCAAGGAATCCACATTTACTCAAGACTGAGGTTGTTTTATGTGACCTTAAGCAAAACTAATCAGCTGGACTGAGTCTCCTCAGTCTTCTCCAGCACCTGTGAACATGAGAGAATGGATTTTGCAGAGCTGTAAGTCAGTCCCTCCCTTCCACTGGGATACAGCTGTCTAAATGTCTTGGTCCCTCCTAAGAGATCTGAGAATATGGGGTGGGAGAACTGTAAGGGAACAGGGGATGGTGTGATCCACTCATTCATGGCTTTTGCAGCTACATATATATTAACCCTGCTCAGAAAACAGTGGCCATTAAGTAATTCAACCCATTCTGAAACCTAGGTGCAAAACTGAGCAAGCTTATATTGGTCACAATATAGTCAATAAGAATTTAAATAGTATTGTAAATAGTATTCAGGCTGAGAGAAGGAATGCCAAAATGCCAGAGGCTGCCTTACCTTTCCCCTTGGAGGAATATGATTCCTGACACTAGCAGACAAAAAGAAATAAATACTTTAGAAGCTCTGATGCCTTCCAAACACCAGGTGCAGCACTATCAGTGCAGCACCATCTTATCTAGACTACAATTGACCTTTTAGCTTCTTTTTTTTCCTGTCTTTTCTCATAGGAGGCACCAGTCATCACTGTCATGATAAAAATAGAAAAGTGCCATCTGTGTGTGCCTAAAGGTTTATGAAATGAGGGAACCAGAAACTAAACCAAGTGGCTCTCCTAGCTATCACTTCCCAGCTCCCCTCTTGAACAACTTTCTGTATCCATAAAGATTCTGTCCAACTGATGCTGAGCAGCAAGGTGAGAGCCTGTCACAAAGAAATATGGACAGGTAAATGTACCAAATGTTGCTGTTTTGCTTACTGCCAGTTGACAGCAGAACAGAAAGTCATCCCTAGCCAGTCAGGAAAGTTACTTTTTAAGTGATGTGCATGCATGGAATGTGGAGACTGAGATCAATGGAGGACAGTAGAAATTTAAATTGACAGTACACTAATAATTGTTGACATTAACTAATCAGATAAGAATTTTAAAGTTCACACTGTGAACACTGATATTTTCTGTGTGAAGACAGTTTGAACTAATATTTTTTCTATTAATAAGTGTTTGAAAGGGTGGTAAAATAAATTATTACTGTAGTAATCAGAGCTCTCTGTGTGAAATCGCTTCATAGTCTTTGAGATTCATAAAGCTGGAGACAGTCTTTATTCAAAATAGTATGAGCCTTTACCTGACTACCTAATGAAAACATAAAAGTTGTCATTGCTTTAAATAATATTTTTATTTATTCACCAGTATGTTGTTTTCATGACAATCTCTGGGAAACAGACAGGGCCCAGGGCTTTGTCTCTGAAGAAATTTTGGGAGTTATCTAAAGGGCTGTCTGGCACCCCCCACCAATGGACAATTACTCTGCCCTGTGGCCCAGCCTCTATGCACCAGGCAGTGCTCTGCCAGGGTGGAGCTACCCAGAAATTATGCCAGGCCATGGGCAACAGGAACACAGGATGTTGCCTGTTATTTCCAATAAAATACCACTGGGTTATATGCCTGCCACCCAGAGGGACCCTGCATCAACACTGGAGTAGGTGCAGTTACATTTGTTCCAGCACTTTTCACTTCTCACTAATGCCAGTCAAACCCAGGCTGATTTAATGGCATCTTTAGACTGCAGCACACAGCAGAGTAGACACTTCCCTGTGGTGTTCAGTGCATCACTGGCATGCATGGAAGAGCCCTGCTGGTTCTTACAAATATGAACATGTTAATTCAAAAAGATGAGAATGTTCTTAGCATCACAGGATCATTTAGGCTGGAAAAGGCTCTTAAGATCATTAAGGCAACTGTTAACACTGTCAGGCCTTCAGTACATATCCATTGTGTCATCAGTGCACATCATTCAGGTAGATACATGGTTTCTAGCCCTTTCTTGGATTGGGAAGAACATTATTCCCTTTTTCCATGGTATAGCTGAGACTAATACTGTAACTTGTGTTGATGTTTAACATATGAAGTCCAACTAACCTTCCCTTGGAGTAAGAATTATATTTGACATAGTACACCTACAATATTATGCAAGAAGGAGTCTGGAAATGATCACTTGACACTCAGTCCATATCAGACTGTATCTTCAGTCAAAAAACCCCAAAGTGTTAACACCTTCTGAGCTTCTTAACACCTCCTTCCCAGTAATCTGCTTAGAGGGCTGAACACATTCAAATTCAACCAAATCCTTTGGTTTTCTCCTTGTGCTCCCCACTCTGAGCATTCTGACTTTACCTTATGATCAATAGAGTTCAAGTTTAGGGAATATTATTAGAGCCATGATTGCAACCTCTACCATTATAATCTATAGGGTTGCTGAGAGCATTAGAACATCCAGGATAAATTAATTCAGTGTAAGTAAAAGCTTTGAAGTTAGGAGCATCACCAGGGTTTTGAAGCTTAAGCCCTATTTAGATTACTTGATTAAAGTAGGTCCAAAGCTTCACCAATCAATATATTTTGCTTAGGAGCAGTGTTGGTACAGAAACATATTTAATGGCATCTGCACTACCCCACCCAGAAAATGCTTCATTAAAGCAAAATGTGAAAACGTGCATGGGGGAGAGGGGCAAAATCATTGCCATGTGTTTGTGAGTGCCTGTGAAGATTATTTGCAGCTGTGGTACAGAATAGCCTGCATAAAGAAAAGGGGAGTGGAGAATTGACAAGAAAACCACAGGCTTGGAAAAGAAGTAACTGAATCTTCTATTAGTTTAAAATTGCAAAAAATGACCAAATGTAAATAGACATACCTGCAGCCATGCATTATTAAAGGGACAGCCCTGCTCTTTGGCTGCTTTCAATTTGTCCTGCATTCTCCAATGGGACCAGGACCATTAATCTGGTTACCTAGCAGGCATCATCTCTGGCAAGACGCCAGACAATGCCAATATTGACAAAATGACAATTATTTGTACTGAAATTAAGAAAACTGAAGCCTGAGCAGTAGGTCATAGTTGACAAAAGCCAAAATAACAATCAGCTCATGATTTTTTTTCTCACGTGAGAATATGAACATGCAACAGGTAAAATAGGTAATGAGGAAGAGCACAGGTTCAGTTCTACTCCTCTTGCTTCACCTCCTAAATTAGTTCCACACCTCCAGGGCTATGGGGTGCCAAACCACAGCTGCCAGACCAGCACTGGGGAACGGGAACAGGCTGCTGCTTGTATCCCAATGGAAAACATAATCCATTTAGATTTCTAATAGGACTTGATTAGACATTTAAGCAACTTTTTTGCAGTAGCAATTTAGAGGGATTAGTTATATTTTCCAGCCTAGTGAATTGATCAGACAAGCAAATCGTGTGCTACCTTCACAGCACAGCCTGGCCCCACTCGGTGCCATGCAGCCAAGGTGCTCCCCGAGAACCAGGGAGCTTCCAGCCCCACAGTACCTGAGCAGAGGGAGAAAGGCAAACCTGCGGGCAGTAGCCAGATTCTACCCAGAATTCAGATCTTATCAGGCAACACTGCTTATAAGGCAGCTCCAAAATCTTTCTGGGAAGTCAATCAGTAGATCAGAGCAGAGTTCAATGAGGTAACCAGGGCTAGATAGAGCACAGTGATTGCTGGGCAGGTCCCCAGTGACAAGACAGGTCTGTGGTTAAGCTGGCAAGTCAGTCTGCTGCTCAGGATCTGGATCAACAGGATCCTTGGACAGGCACAGGCACAGCTCTGGCTCAGCTAGAGACTGATACTTCTGTAGCATCACTCAGACACACTGACAGCCCTGGGCTAGGCTGGAATGGGGCTCCTGGGTCCACAGGCAGGTCTGTAGGTGGAGACCCCAGATGAGGCTGGTCAGGCCCATTAAGGTGCCCTGACATTAATCTGACCATGCAAGACAAACATTTGACATTTTATGGAGCTGGTGTTTGTCCATATCATGGAAATAAACAAGTGCCAGAAAAGCTACAAAAGAGAATGAAATGAGTGTGCCAGGAGACTTTCATGTCTGAAAAGGATTTTGCCCTGAAGTATCCACCCCTGCACAGCTGGGATGTGCTGACGTGTCCCCTGGGTTGCTCATTTGGCACCAACCACCTTGGGTACCCACAGCCAGGAGTCCCAGCAAGCAGTCTCGTCCTCCCCACAGCTTGGGTGGCATTAGCTCTGACAGGCTGAAGGTTCTCCTCATCAGTTGCACCATCTGCCCACACTCCCCTAACATGGAACTGACTTCCACATCCAGACTCCGGGTTACAGAGTTCCAGTGAAAGAGAAAACAGAAGCCTTTATTGCCAGAGGTGACTAAAACTCAGCCAGACAAGCTGTGTATTTTTAAAATAAATCATTATTTTACAATAAATCCACATAGTATTTGCTTTTGTGACAGCCACAGAGTGAGACAAAAATTTGCAGTTTGAAAGTTCAAATTGAAAGATAGATGGAAAGTGAAATGTCTCGGATAATTTAGGGATTGGGAATGGGGTCTTTTTCATGAGTTCATACATCAGCAGCAGACTGAGGAGATGAAACCCAGCAATCTGATAAGATTCACTGGTAAGGAGATGTAAACAAAACACTCTGGCCCAGATAAAAAAGTTGTCAGTGCAAGACCCTCTCAGCTTATTATCCTGTCCTTTGGCAGCCCCTTTGCATCCCTGCTGCCCTCCAGCTCTGTTTAACTCCCTGGGCAGGTGTGAATTGAGCCTTTGACCAACAATTCCGGTGCTTGCTTGCAAGAAAAATTTCTGTCTTGGCGACAAACCCCTTCCCTTTGGCAGCCTGAGTTGTGCTGAGGCTCCAAGCTTTTTCTCCCTCCTCACCCTAACCCTAACCCTAACCTCAACATTAGGAGTGGGCTAAGTCTGCTCTGGCAAACCCTGGCCCTGCCTCAGTGAGCAAAACTTCTGAGGGGCTAATCCTTCTGGCAACCCACCCTTTCCTTTGGCAGCCACTTTCCAACTTCTCATTTTGTCTCAAAATCTCTATGTTAAAGTAACATGTCTTCTGTCTAAAATGAAATACGTTTGTCTTTTTATTTTTATACGCATCAGACAGTTGTCCTCATAGTGAGTTCTCATGTATTTTAGTGGCATTCACAGTCTGCATGAATAAGCAACTGGAGGCACTTGAAGGGATACAAACTATGTCTGCCTTTGTCTGCCAAATAATCTTTTCTTCTGTCCCTGAACCCTGAACAAGAAATTATTATAATTCTACCTTGCAAACACAGCCAGGCACAAGTTATTACTTAGCTGTTTCAAGATGAATTGTTTTTTAAAAAAAGAATTTTAAAAATCACACCTTTTGAAAATAATTAATAATTTTTTTTGTGGCCCCTGGTACTTAGCCCTCGCACAGGCCACCCAAAGAGGCTGCAGCACCAGCCATGCCCAGCTGTGCATCCTCAGCAGTGACTTGTCCTGCAGACCGGGGTCCCCTGCAATCCCTCTGGCCACTGTGCACACCCCTGTCGGTGGAGATGAAATTTCCAGTGCATGGAGGTGACTGATTTGCTTCCAGTAAGATACATTGTCACAGACTATTAATTTTACTGCAGCCTCATTGGAAGGGAGTGGTAAAGCAGCAGGGCAAGCAAACAGCTCCTGTCACCGTGGGAGTACTAAATGCCCAAACCATCGGGCTTCTAGTAAACTAAATTTCAGCAGCCCCCCAGTCTCACATTTGTTTACTCCCCATTTCGCTAAAGCAAACACAATGCCTGTGTAAGGTGAGAGCTGTTTCAGAGGTCAGATGCTGCTGGGTTAAGTCAGTGGATCTGTTTGCAAATAGTTGTTTTTAAAACAGAGATTATAAAAATGGTGAAAGGACCTTAGTACCTAAATTTTCTGTTTAGGGCAGCCAGTCTGCCAGCACCTAGGATTGCCCAAAGTGAAGCAAAGCAGGATAGTAAGGAAGAAGAAAGGAAGATGCAGACATGACTTTTCAGCAGGAGAGGTATATCCTAATGTGGTACCTGGGAACTGGTTTGATAATTCCCTCCCAAGCCATTCAAGTCCTCCATCCATCCCACAGAGGTAATGACCTTTAGCCTGAGGTTCGGCAAAGCCCTCCAGGAAGTTTTTTAGTGTCATTTCAGCTTGGTACCTGGATGCACACAGGGCGGCTGGGCACATGGTGAGGAGCAGACACAGTGCTAGGACAGCAGGAGCTGTGGCACAGAACAGGCAGCCACAATGCTCTGGAGTGGGCAAAACACTTTAAAAAGTGCTGAGAGAGAAGCCCCTCATAAAGGAAAAGGTGTTATCAGAGACGAAGCCACACTGACTTCCTATATCAAATGCTGAACACTTGCTTCTCACAGGGATTCTCTCCAGTCCTTTCCCTATGTACAGCTCCTTTTTGCCTCAGGTAGCACCTGGAGCCTCCCATGCTGTCATCTCTTCCTTCTCGGCAGAGAGAAAGAGCTTTCCTTTCCTTGCAGGAGCTTTGCTTTCCTTTGCCTTTTTTCCCTGTCCCCCACCCTGCTTGCAAAGCCCAAAATGGCTGACTGCATGCTGTTTGCAGCCTTGCAGGCAATATTCCCCAAATCCGTTTGTTTTGGCATGGTGGATGCCCCACTGGATCTCACTGCAGCGTGTGCCAGGAGCAGGCAGCAGGCACTGCCCACAGGGGCAGGAGTTGTGGCTCTGATGGATGATCTGCTTCTTACAGTGGTGTAACAGGCAAAGCCAGTTGTATTTGATTACACCCCAGGTAGCGTGGCTTCTGAAACTGAGATGGTGAATGAACCAGGTTGGAATAAGCAAGTGTATTAATTAGTATGCTGATAGCTGAATAAAGCTATTTTTAAAATCACTGAACAGCACTGCACTTTACTATGATTGCAGAGATTATGTAAGAAGATGATTAAAACCAGGTCCCTGCATCACAGACTGATCCGTGTTTTAGAAATGAAAAAACAAAGCTGCACAGGAATGAGAGGAGACTGTTCTATTTTAAAAGGTTCTCTGCCTGCCCTAATTAAGGGCAAAGGAGCCATATCATTAATGTTTTCATTGTCATTCTAACTCATCCTACTTTTCTATCATATTTTTCCAATAAGCCATTTATTTTTGAGGACTAGGTTTGTACATATGGAAATGTCAGCTCAGGAGGGATCTGCTGCATCATCCCACAATATGAAACCATTTTTACAGGGTGTCCCTGATGTACAGCTTTTGTCTCCTATGGTGCACCTACCAGGAGTGTTTTCCTCCTATTTGTTTATATACTACCACTCATTAAAAAAAGCAGGAAAAGCAAAATGTGGGCATTACCTTTGTGTATTATCTAACAGATTAGAAATAGACAGATAAATTGTATCTCAGCAGCAGGAAGATGCTGCATTTCAGGACCAAGCTACCAAAAAATATGCTACTGTTTTCAATGACAGTTATTTGGGAAAAGCCTCTAGAAACTGATTGTCATTAAAGACCTGGAGAGAACATTGCTTATGATAATAAGCAGAGATTTTAAAATTTTGTTTACAGTCTCCTGCATGGTAATGCTCAGATTGCTGTATATACACAATCATTATTTGATTCCTTACACCACAGTGAATAGCAGCTCTGCTGATCAAATATAAAGTGGCAACCAATCCTAATGCAAATAGAAATATAAACAAACCCTGCAGATTTATAGCCAATAAAAATTATGTCAAATAGTATAAGATGAAAAGCAGAGTGTATGCTTGTTATTAAGTCTGACAGATGTTTGCTGTAGTGTTTCCATGAAGTTTCTCACCATTGTTAATCATCTGTACTTTATGATGAAGTTTAAAAACCCCTTTAATTATCTTACATGGATTGAATGTGTCCACTCAAAGTATTGCAGTGTGTTAAAGTTGAAGATTTATTCCTTTATAATATTTATTTGAGAAGCAAACATCACAGAATCAACTCTTACTTCATTTCCTGGCATAACACAGGATCTGGAGCATACAGAACAAAGCCTTTTGTCATTATTTACATTCTCTTCTTTCCTTCTAGGCAACTTCCCCAGCCAGCCAGCGTGCATTATGCCAACAGAGGGGTGTCATGCCACCTCTTCACAGGGGAGTCTGTAGTACCAGATGCTGTTGTGTGAAGACAGGAATTTAACACGGAGGCCACCCCGATGTGGGCATTTTGTGTGTAACCGTTTTGTGCAGACACCCATCAAGTACCTGCACTTGCAAGCAAGGTGGGTGAGTTGGGTGCCCACGTTTTCCCTCAAGTGCCCTGAGCTCTGTCTGCCTCACTGATTGGGGTCCCTGGGGCTGGCATCACTGGCCAGCAGCTGCTGAACTTCAGCAGAATGCAGAGATGTCTGGGTGGGGTCATGTGTTAAGAGTCCAGTGTTTCTCACTGGAAAGCAGCCAGCCTGTGCTGCCTGGGCTGCTTGAAATTCTGTAGCCAAAATTTGGAGTGTAAAAGCTCGTAAGTCTCATACAGCCCATGTCACACACTTACCCAGCCCCTTCTATTTCTACGTGGTGAGGAGGGGCAGGAGCCCTGCCATCCCATTCTGCCTGGGGACTGCTAAAGGGAAGGTATGTAAAGGCTGGGAGGACAAGAGGCCGCTGGGTGCCCATATCAAGGGTGGGCACCTTAGCCATGGGAGTTCTGCCCCTGCAGCCCCCGAGGGCTCTCCCGGAGTGCAGCCATGGCACCTGCCCCTCTGTGCTCCTCAGGGCAGGGCAGGCCCTGAGCAGGCTGAGCACAACCATGGCTGAGGTGCTGAGGGACCAAGGTGCTGCAGTGGCCAGGGGAGATGAGCTTTCGGCACAGGGGTGGCAGTGTCACTCACCCATGTGGCAGCTGCCCAGGAGTGGGTCACAGCTGGTTTTAGCCCACCGAGGGCTGAGGTCAACAAAAAGGAGAATCAAGCCACTGGGTGCCACTGGTGCAGGCAGTCAGAGAGGTTGGGAGTGCTCGTCCTCTCATGGATTTTACGAAGGAACCCACGCCAGGGCAGGAATTCCTGCAGTGGCTGCAGGCAGGCATGCTGCAGCAGGGACACCCCTGAAGAAATAGCAGCAGGAAGACCTGCTACAATAGATCACCTCACCTAGCCATGCTGCCCAAGGGCTTGCCAGAGGCATTTTGACAAATCAAGCACAATCCATGGTGCAAATAAGGGTGTCGAGTCTGGAGAGGAGGTAGAACAGGTGTTTATATAATGTTTGATTGTTTAAATTGCAGTTGCACAGGAATTTGATAGCACAGCTGGCATTCAGCACACCTCTCATAGCATGCCTGAGCTAAATGGCTTAAGATCCTTCTGCAATGCCCACGACCAGGCTCTTGGCAAGCTTGCTGGCTTGTACATAAAGGCTAAAATGTGTTCTGTGGAGACTGCAGGTCTCCTTGCTCCTCTACACACGTCACTACAGATCCATCCACTGACTCTGCGTGATCCTTGCCTAACGGGCGGCAGATAGGAGGGGGATCCATTAGAGGAAATCGTTCACAGCACAGTTAAGAGGTTTTGCCTTCTCATCAGTCAACTCTCATCTCGTCTCCTTGGCCAAGTTTTTTCTCTCCTTGTTCAATTGCAGCAGCAGTGGGCAGTGAGGATTGGTTACAAACTCTTCTAGGCAATGTTTGGAAGTAGCAATTGCCTGGACTGAGCTTGGGCACTTTTATGCTCTTTTGTTTGTATCTCAGACATTTGGTTCTTCTGCTCCACTTTCTCCTGGGATGTTCACATCCATCTTGTCCCTCAGAAGCTTAGTGCAGGAGTTTCCCATACCAACCACTCTGGATGGCATCAATACAGGAGAGGGGGACTCTCAGGTCAGCGGAGTTCCAGCTTCAGCAGAACATTCATACATTCATACACTCATACATTCATACATTCTCATTACATGGCCAAGAAACCACCCTCTCTGCTTCAGCAGCATTTCAAACCAGCTGTGACAAAGTTTGATGGAAGAACTGAGGGGCTATCTTTCTTCCCAGTCCTTTTCAAAGTTAACCTATAGATATTTAGGGCTGTTAACAGAACCCTTTCAAAAACAGAGTCTGAGGAATGGTGTGACTTGTAAGATTGTACTATTCAGTTTAATTTTAATCAGAGAAAGCTATTAAACCATTACAATTTTTTTTATACTCTATTATTCAGAGAATCCTTCTGCACTGTTTTCTTCAACTCTAGACTTAGGTGGGAGGATTGATGCACAGATTACAAAGGTATGGTTTTCAGGATGTTATATATATGCCATTAGACTTTTTTTTTTTACTGGATCTCTTCTGATTATAGTTGCTAAGAAAAACCCAAAAAACACAAACCAAAAAAACCCCAATTCCCAATGAAATCAGCTTTGTTTCTGGGCTGCAAAACTGGTAAAAAAGGAAGATCAGACCCTAACTTAAATCGGTTTAGTATGTCTAGCTATTTGAACATGACAGCAAATTAACATGAGCTGATGTCTACAGAGGTGAAAATCCAGGTAACATCCCATAAGGGCCAGAACTACTTAATTAAAAAAAAAAGAAAACAACCAAACAAAACAATCACTGTTGTTCTGTCTTAGTATGTGGGCATATTCTGGAACTAATATTCACACAAATACAATAGTTCAATTGATGCAACTCAGTAATTTTTATTGCAACTGGAAGACAATACATCACAGAAACTTTATGGAAGGTTTTGGGAAAGTGTTATTTACAATAATAATTGATGAAATAGTTTGTCTTTGGCAATATGATTACACATCAAGAAAATGTAAAATGCAAGTATGCCTCTAAATCAACAATTTCATATTTCCTAAAGATCAGCTGATTGCACTTGCCTTCGGACTGCTCGTTTAGGTAAACACAAATACAACTTAACATCACTGTTCATTCCCCGTCACAGTTCATATTTTAATATTGATGAAATTGGCAGTTTCAGACGCCAAATACAGGAAAAAAAATTGGCTTATCACTGTACTAAATTAACTTATTGGCCAGTTAAGGTCCTGTGACCCTTAAGCATTGATACTAAATCTCTTGGTCTTTTGATTGCTTTATCACTTTTTCTGTAAAACAAAATACTTCAGAAATTACAGATCAGAGTATAAAAAAAATGTACAAGTTCATAATGCTTTTCATACACACACACAAATCATTCCCCCCAACATTTTACATCATGGCAGTTTTAAGTAGTGAGTGTGAATGATGCAGGCATGGAACTGGTTATCAAATACAGGTATGACTTTCAATTGCTGTCCCACACACATACTCAGGAAATGTACAATGCTGTAGTAACTTAAAAATGTACTCAAGTTCAATGTCATCCAAACAAAAAAAAGAAGGTCTTGGGATTTCAGGCCAGAGTAAACAGATGAAAAAGATTCCCACTTCTAGATTGTCAGCCATTCCAGAGTCCAGCATGCAGTTTTAATATTCGGTAAAGTCCCTTCTAGCACTAAAGGCCAGCACAAGCTGTCATTTATGCCTTAAACCCTCGGATGATGAGCGCCTGTAACTGCTGGCCTGATCCAAAGCCTCATGAAATCCACTGAAGATAAAAAAGTGAAACAAAACCCCCTTACACTGATTGTGAAAGGATGTTACATCAGGCCGGTATTTCCCTCTTTGCAAAAGGAAATGTAATACAGTAGAAAAACTGTTATATAGCTTCAGATAAAACATACCTTGTTTTCAATGCTAAAACAAAACCCAAACTCCCCAAACCAGGAAAGGCTACTTATTAGAACAACTCAAAATGACCTTTAAATAATTTCTGGTTTTAAATGTATACCAGCAAAATACAGCACCATAGACACATTAGATTGAGACTTTTTTTTTTTTTTTTTGGTCAGTGAAGCTAGTACTTGTTTGCTGAACTGTGGAAGAATTATAAGGTCATGTTCATGATCAAAGATAAAGCAACCCAGCTGACAAGTCTCTGCTTAATTCAAGAATAACCAGTACTAAAAATAAAAAAGCAAAAATAAAAATCCCTAATAACCACCATCAATTAATACTTTCTAAATAAAAGGGGATTAACAGATGAATTTACAAATGTATGCAGATTTATACATAACACCGAATGTTGTGTGTAAATCCTTATAAACTTCATCTCAAAACAGAAACACACAAAATGTATAGTTTGACTTACACATCCCATTTCAAAGGAAAAGAGACATCATTACAACTTGGTAACTGTGCTAATTGCAATATAAATCAAACAGAAATTCAGAGTTTGGCAGGTAACTAAGAAGAGGGTTATCACTTAGGTTATATAGCAAAGTGTTGATGTATATTACATATAGTAGTATAAATAATAAAAAAGTATTATTTAAATTAGATCACAGTGCTGCATTATGTGCATAACAGTGTTTGATATATTACTGGAGGGCTGTGAAGAACACTACTAGAACTTAACTGGTCAGACGGTCAACACTGATACTCTGTAACAATCAGGAGGATGTATGGTTCAAATGCTCTTTTGGTGGCAAAGTTAAGAAAATGTTTCAAAATATTTCCTATAAAATATGCCAATGAACTATTCAGGCAGTAGTGATGTGCCCAAAGGAGCTGGGTTTGCATTCTCCAGGAAGTGAAGTAAATTGCATTGGAAATGCATTTTCTCAGTAGTCTGATCCTGAAGCACAGGAGAGTAATGTTTTCAAAAATGCCTACGGTGGGATTACAGCAAGAGTTGTAATACTAATAATAATAACAGTGAAATGGTAAAGGCTTCCAGGAGCACTTGGATGTCTATAGCTCCACTGATTGCAAAGGAGACGAGACACCTTCAAGTTCTAGAAAACCTCAGATTGTGCACTCTCAGAGCCACAGTATGATTCTTGGGGTGTCCTGTGCAGGGTCAGGAGTTGGATGGGTCCCTTCCAACTCAGTGTATTTTATGATTCTGTAATCTATTTCTTTAGATGGATTGGGATGGGAGCCAAAATCTTAGTGAAAATAAATTACCACTACTAAGAAACCAGGACAAAGTGTTGTTTTGGTAATTTTATCCATGGTGCCATTTGGTGTACAATTTAGGATTTCATTCTCTGCTAAAGTATGTCAATGTATCTCTACCTCACTCCAGTGAAGAATGCAGCCTCCAGCTTTTTTCTGTACCTTTTCCACAGGTAGACAGTAATTCAGCTGAACACTGGGAGCCAATGCATCTCCTTTGGGATTGCCTTCTCCCATTAAGGTAGGAGAGGAACCAGAATATGAACCTCAATCAATTCCTGGAGAGAAGAGAACAGTCTCAGGACAGTTCCCTAGTCCTACAGGGCACACCTCCTCACTCCCACGTTTGGCTTTTCAGCTGTAAAGCCCTGTGATCTTTGTAGAACTACTGCCAGTTTTGCCAGGAGAAGATCAGAAGCAGACTGCTTTCAGAAACAGCTATGGGGTGATACATTTAAGCTGTTCAAGACCTATGCTTGCATTTTTAAATGCAAACAGAAATCTGCACCAAAATGCAGTAGGACATCCAACTGCTTGCAGAATGCAAGCACGATCAGCAGATTTCACCTCCCTGGAGATGCTGGTGAAATCTGCCTATGGCATTAGCTCTGGCCTGCAAGAGCATCTTGCTGCAAAAGGCATATTCCAAAGGAACTCGCCATGAAGTCCAGCAAACCTTACAATTCATGCCGATGTGAAACTCGCCACTGAACACTTGCTGACCTTGCCCGCACCTGTCTTGGAGAAATGCTAATTTGGCAATACTTACAGAGTGAGAAGAAGGGAAAGTTAGTGATTTGACAACTTCTCACCCCAAAATGGCTTAGAAGGAAAGCAAACAAGCAAAACCACACCACCTCCTATCTGGCAAGTGAGAGAGTTTGTAATACAGTGCAATTACCAGTCCGTTTTGACATCATTCAGTTGAAGTAAAGACAACTCGATTAAAAGCTGACATCGTATTTCTTGGAAAACAAATCAATTTCAGTTCTTACACAAAGAAAAGGAGAACTTCTCTGATGGAGTAGAACCAGTTCTGACAAAGTTGCCATTGTCAGCCAAGCACAAATATGGTTTAAAAGGTGACTCCTAAATATTCTATACAATCCAAATTATGTACTTCTCATCAACAGTCAGAGTAAGCATCAATAAGGACAAGTTGTTTTTAAACACCAGAAAAAACCCATTGATGGCAGCCCAAACTGCTGGTTCCTGAACAAAACTGTAAAATCCTACCAAAGAATACCTTCCTAGCAGATCAGACTAGGAGAAACAAATTTTATATGAAAAGAGATGCTTGCCAACATTTTAGGTTTACCAGCATGTATATAGAGGACTTGTTGAAGTCTTAGATAGGTGTTATATATATATATCTATATATATATATCTGTATAAAGATAACCTGCCTAATTTAGATATTTATGCAAAATGACTGTTTTCTAAGATGAGTAATACTAGTGGTAATTATATATTTAGCCACCAAGAGTCCACATTAATGAATGGTACTTGTTCAGCAGATACTGATCTCATTTGCACTGACACACTGCAATCAGAGAAGTTGCTCTGGAATTAGTGTTGTGGACAGAATCTGGCCACTGGCACATAAACACGTTGCTTTCTCTTGAGGACAGAGATGGCTGAGCCATGGTTTGTAATTTCTGTCACTAGATTTTTCAGTGCTGTTTTTTGGTAAATATTAAGCCACTCCCAAGATGATACAACTATGCATTAATAAGCAAAGGTGGTGGCAAAGTGATATTGTAGTATCTTCTATTTCAAATGACTCTCCCTAAGTCTTTAAAAGATGAAGACCGAGTTCTCTTATACAGGGTTGTGTGGTTCACTGCCTACAGACTTTGGCTGTAGAGAGCATGGACCTGGGAAGAAGCAGATTATCCCAGTCTGATCAGACAAGGGAAGTGTTATGGCTCATTCATCTCTGTGCTACCTGGCCAAGGGACTGGTCCTTCCTGTTTTCCCCAACATTATCTAAAGGGCTGCAGGCAGCCAACAAAAGTTAGCATCTATGTACTCCTGACTTAACTAGTGCTGGGAATCAACCCTGCATTCAAACGGAGAGGAACAAGGCTGTTTCTTGTACTATCCATGGCTCTCTCCTTTCTTATCTCCAAAGCTGGCAGCTGTGCTGAGCTCTGGCAGCTGTCAGGAAGCTCCTGGATCCAGGACATGCTGGTTGAGATGGGGGGAGAGGCACACTTCCGCTGTGCTGCTCTGTTCTTTTCAAAATGCTTGAGGAGCAGACCAGCCTGTCCTTCATTCCTTCCACCTCCTAACTGAGCACGCACCACAGGCATCTCCAAATACAACTTTTAGCTCACTGCACTAAGTAGGAAGTCAAACCCTTCTCTAACTCACTCTTCATAAACTAGATCCATCTTGGTGAAACTGCTGCCTGAAACACCTGTTAGTGGTAAATCTAAACCTATTCTCTTTAAGAAACCGACCATTTTGTTCTCTTAAGTGGTTGGTTTCTGGGATTTTTTCTTTTTGCCTCTAGGACATTCTAAGTGTAGAATTTTTCATGCCAAATGCAAGAATCCAGGTGAGAGAGACTGTTTTGTTTATTTCACAGCTTCTCTCTGCTGTAGTGGTTTTCAGTCTCATAGTCATCCTTACCAGGAGAGTAGCACTGTACCTGAATCACACTCCCTGTAACACTACTTTTTTTCCGGACACCTCCATAAGGCTTTTAACTAACTTCAAATTTTCATGGCAAATTAGCAAAGCTATTTTCTTGTCTACTTATTCCTGAATCAAATCAGAGAGTTTCCTCAATTAACCTCCCATTATTCTCTTGATTATGTCATACACACTCACTACTAAATTTGCCCTCAGATTATTGCGTCATGTTACACATGTACAGACGAAGAAAAGACACATTTTTTTCTTTTTTTTTTTTTCTTTTTTTAAACAGAAGTAGGGAGAGGGGGGCTGAATGTGCAGACAAGGCAGTATAATTCAACCATCCAAGCCCTACCAGAGCATGAAGATTTTATTTTTTTAATATTGCAGAGTAAGTTCCCCAACAGTCAGTGTTTGTCCCTGAAGAAGGTTAAACCTTAAACACCTGCTTCAAAAAAACCCCAACAATAACAAAAAAGAACCAAAACAAAAACAAAACAAAAAAATAAAACCCCCAAAAACAAACTCTAAGCCTAAGGGCTTAAAAATTAGAGGCATAGCCTTTTTCTCTATTTTCTATATTTATATGAAAATAATTCATGCTTCATGCTAAATACATTATTTACCTTACAAGAACTTTGTCATCTTTGAATAAAAAAAATTGTTTGCTTTTTGTTTTCCCCCCTTCCCTAAAGAATCCATGCAATGTGGATCAAATTTCTTTTGCTGGCTATGCTGGTTGAATCTGGAAATTTGTTGTCATTTTTGCACAGATGAATCCTGACTGATGGTCACTGCACACTCATTTCTGAGGGCAGTGTAGGAGCTCTTATTGAACTTCTGAATTTTACTGTTCACCAATATGCTTTCCTTCTATTTTTAAATACAGAATACTACTAATGGCAGGTTTTATAGCTTTGTTTCCCCTGTTAGATCAAGGATGTGATCCACAGAAAAAGATTCTGATGTACATTGTATCTACTGTAATTTCTTAGACTTGATTACTTTTCACTCAGGCAGTTTAGAAGACATAGTTTGTTTTTCCCTATTAGTATTATTTTTTGCACGCAGTGCCAATCTTCAGGCTTATGGCTTTTTGAACATTCTTTCAATTTAATACAGAAGACAGAATTCAATGGTTAACAATGCTACTAACAGTCATCCCCTCCTATTCCACTGTTTCACTGAAGCCCATTGCATACATAGTTTAAATTTCCTCAAATTTATCAGTCTTCATATTATGAGCCACACAGAATACGTGACACACTAGAAGTGCATTACTGCTTGCACGGTTGCCACCAGTGGCTGTTTAAAGACTCGTATGGCACAACATCTTCAAGTGCCACTAAATAGTTCTTGGTTGAGAAGTACACGCCTCCTTTTCCCCACAAATCTCTTTATTCACATTCACTTCTAACCCAATTGTAAGGCCATTAAAAAAATTCTTAAGGGCCAGGCCTGAATGAATATTAAACTATGCACAGCTCTTCTACTATAACAGGGATTTCCACGTGCCCAATTTTACTCCCATCACATTAATGTTGGTATCACTGCGTATTCAACTATGCATTTTTGACAAGCTGGAGAAAACAATGGCGATTTTGGCATTCGTTTTTTGTTAACTTTTTGTCTTCAGGTAATGAAAAGCTTTTGTAAATTAGCTGAGTGTCAGTATGAGTTCTATGGCTTCAATCTCCTTTAAAAATAAAAATCTTAAGGGTCAAAAAACAAAACAAAACAAAAACAAAACCCAAAGAAACAAAAAAAAAGAAATAGAAGAAAAACAAAAAAGGAAAAAATTGCTGATATTGCCACAAATCATTAGAATTCACCTGACGTGCTGAAACAAAACTTTGTAAGTTCAAACAAATCATTGATTTGTTCTAATTTTTTGTGGTTTCCTTTTGCTCTTTCTGCCCCTTTGCCGTCCGATTGGTGATGTTGTTCAAACAGGATCGAATTCCTGCTAAATGCAGGAGTGATCCTGCTGCTTCTTTCATCTCCTCATCGTCACTTTCAGGGGGCTTTTCTGTACGTCTCTTTTTAAGAGGCAGTGTGTCACTTGGTACTTTTTTCGCCTTCATTAAATGTTGCCTTTTCTTGTGCTGGGATGCATATCCACTGTCAGCTAAAGAATCCTTGGTCTCCTTCCGACTTTGCTTTTTGTCCTCCTCTTCTGTTTCACTATGGCTCTCATGGCTCTGGAAGCTAACTTCACTTCCTTCACTGCTGTCTTGGCTACCTTTAGTTGCAAATTCATACTGGTCGTCAGCAGAGGAAGAGGAAACGGAGTCACTAGCAGGTGATGTGCTCCTGTGGTTGGAAGATTTGGCACTGCTGTAGTTGTGATCCTCCTTTGGGTCACCGCTAACAACTGGAGAGCCGCAGGACTGTTCGCTTTCCGTCCGCATCCGGCAGTTTGTTATTCCATTCCTGTAAAAACAAATCCAAGCAGTCTTAGAAGCTACACAGGTGTGATCCTGCTTCAAAGCAAAAGATTATAAAGCCAACTGAAAGGTAAATTGAAATTACAATCTGAAACTATGACTATAAGTAATGTCCATGCAAGCTGGTTTCAAAGCCTAATTGCTTGTGGATTGGACTTGACATACAAAACAAGCCAAAAGATGCAAAATAGCACAAGAAGCAGGAACAAGTAGGGGATGGTTACAAATAAACAATGTATAAAACAGTATTGATTTAAATTTCAATGAATAGTTTACACTTCCAAAAATTAAAAAGAAAAATCCCCAACCTTATTTTATCTACTAGGTAAATAAACTCTGATAAGTTGCATAAATAGTCCCTCTTCTTTTTCATATAAAGGGATACTACCAAAAACATGGGGAAGAGAGATTAGCTTTCTGGGGCAATTCCTTGCCTCCTCTGAAAGACACTTTCCAACTCTAATTCCAACTCGCATTCCAAGTGCAGGAGATGTTTCACCTGGAAGCAGCACAACTTCTATTTAGGACTCTTTCCAAGAGAAGGAGCAACCAGGTCCAGTCACAGTTCTCATCCTGATCAGTTAATAAATAACTTTAAAAGCAATACATTCTTAAGCCACTAGCTGCCAAGAAAATATTAGAACGTGGTCAAAAACAAGCAGTAGAAAAAATAAATCTGGATTTGCTCTAGAAGCTGTCATTTCCTCCTCTGGTTTTATGGCACCTTGTGCAGTGGGAACTACTGCAGCATGACATATTTAAAAACGAACAAGTTCTTTTTTCTGGAGTGAAAAGTATTAGAGCATTGCCACTGACTTAAAAAACAGAATACAATGCTTACAATACTATTGAAGAAGGCACTGATTCTGTGCAATGCTTAACTCCTGCTGAAAAGGTGGAAGGTAGGATGCTTGTCATTGAGTAAAGCCATCATCACTGCCACCTGCCAGTTTACCAGCCTTGAACCTCTCTGTCAGTGAAAAGAAATCCAACAAAAAAACAATGCTGTTTAAACCTTCACATGACAAACTGATTTAAAACCTACTTTTGCCATCTTTGTGCTACCATTGGAGTGCTTTTGAACACACTTGAACACTTGAACTTGAACTAGGTGTTTCTTAATAGGAATGGCACAGTGGCAAGTCCAGAGTATTACTGCTCTTCTACTTCAAAAAATGGGGAAGTAGGTTTCAGGCAATGGACCTCATGTATGGTTTCCTTACACAAGAAACAGCAGAGTATTACACATTTCTGAAAGGCAAGGTTGAAAGTGGGAAAAATAAGAGTGGTATGTAATTCCACAGTTCCTGTTCATCTAAATTCCTCTGTCTGCAAGAGCTCACTGAGATAAGAAATCCCCTTGCAGTGATGAACCAGTGACAGGACAATGATAGAAGCCAGCAAATTCATCAGTCATTCCAAATGTTATTTAGTGCTTTCAAAGAAATGTATAGAATAGAAGGTACACTTATTAGCAAAGAAAGCCCCTTGCCAACCTCTTTTGCTCAACAAAATTACTTTCACCTAGATTTCTGGGTAGATATATGATCCATAAATTCCATATAGAACCCAGAAGGAATACACAAAGCTCCTTCAATTATTAATAACTAAGTGCAATGTCATTCATGATTGTGCAGCAAGCCAGCTGCATTTACTCTGTGATGGCTTGCAACTGCAGGGGTTGTCATTAGAGGATGCCAAATGCTCAGAAGAAATCATCCATACTAAGCTAGTTATAAGGTGAATTTATAACCAACTCCTTAAGATCAGCCATTACAAGGAAGCATGTGATGAATTTTAAGTGACAGATTTTTCATTTTTGGGGTAAATTTACATTTAAAGATGTTAAAAATTATCATAAATTAGCATAAAATTAAAGTTATTTGATTTTACTAGGCAGCTAAAAGTCAGAGCAATATGGCTCACTAAAAATCACACGCTACTAATTTTCCATTAAAAAGTAACAATCAATTCTTGCTCCAAGGAAATAAATACAGGACAGAATAGGTGGGAACTCAAATGAGATTCCTACTGACTGCAAGTGAACAAGGCTTCTAACAGACGTGATTTAAACCAAGATGCCCATTTTTATGCTATTTAGATCTACTCGTTAGTTTGTACCGAGAGACTTTCAATAAAAGGAAGGCCACAACTCCATCGAGCAGTGCAACCACGTGCCAAAGAAATATCTCTGATTTGCCCTGCTCTCGAGTCTCTAGTGTTGCCTTTACATAAAGGGGCTATAATTTGGTTTCAAAAGCAAGGGACTTACTCCAGATCCCAATTCCTCCAAATCACCATAAAAATAGAATGAAATGCCCAGGGAGTACAGAGGGACGTCCCAGGGGAGGGTGTACTATGGGGTTTGCATCCCATAGTCAGTGTCTGCAAACAGAGATGCTGGTAAAGAAAAACAGAAGTTCACAAAGAGGTGCAAAAAAGGAATTGCTTTAAATAAAAAGGGGGAAAAAAGGAAATACCAATACACTTCAGAAGAAAGGCTTCTATGGTGGAACTGGTCAGGAAATGGATAGCGTTTGCATCTCAGAAAAATCTTTGGGTTTCACTTACATTTTGAAAGATTTCCAACCAGTTCTGCTTGAGGAAATACAAAAGGAAGAGAAAGCAGGTCAAGGAGAGAATTAGCAAAGGATATTTGCAGAAAAGTAAAACGTTATACAGGCAGAGTGCTTTAGGATATTCACAACATCAAAAGTCATGTACCCTGGAAGTAAATTAATCTGATCTGTATCTTAATACGCAATAGCTCAAACATTAGATGAATTACTTATAACTGATATTAGTAGATTAGTAAGAGTTGAATGAACTAATATCTAAACAATTCATATTCCACACATGCTTCTGCGCCATCTCAAACGCTACACTGCTCTTACACAATCACATATTCATTACGAAATTAATCTGTGCTCTACTTAGTTCAATCTAGACCATCAGTGGACAGAATTCCCCTGGGTTTCAGGACACAGATTTTGGCTAGCTCAATCTATTTTTGCTCACAGTTTTGGATGTAACTCTCACTTTTTTACTGAAACAATAATAGATTATAACAAGCGCTTGCTCTGATGTTGAGTATTTTTAAATTACAGAGGGGAAGAAAAGGTATTTAAGAATTATGTGTTTACTATAACAATGAGGGGAAATTTATTTTCAGTAATACCTCATTTCCCCCCCCTTTATTTGTTTAGAACTTTATTTCAGAATTTCCAGAAACTGACATATTTTCATGTTTTAAAGCAGTGGTTTGCTTTTCCAGGAAAGTCGATGGGACAATCTCTAGAGCTTTTCATCCTACTGACATGGACTATCTTATTTGCTTGAGGGAACTGAGCCTAAAGCAATGTGCACAGATTCTTTTTAGAGTATTTTCAATTGGTTGTAGAACAATCACACTCACTGCTCAAGCAGTGCAAATATAAGTTTGGACTTCTGAAAGTCTAACTTCATTCCCACTGTTAATAGATACGAATTCTGCTACCAATGTCATCAGAAGCCAGACGGGACTCCCAGCAGCTGGGTCTCAAGTCAGAGGAAATAATGTCCTTTGCACAGTGTTAGTGCCTCTGCCTTTCAAAGAGGTCTTCCTCAGGAGGAGACAAAAGTCTGTCATTTTACCAAGTACAGGCATATCTTCTTTAAATTTCTCTTCTAGCTCGAAAGAAAGATAGGTAATCACATTCTGTTTGCAAAATGGCAAAGGTTTTGCTGAAGAATACTTACTGCATGTCACACTTGAGACAGATATATTCCTTTGATGAACAAAGAAAACCTATGTGGAGTTTAAATATCACCTTAATCTACCTCTGATCCTTCTGGATGACAGATACTGTGTACCCACAGATGACAATTTTTGTATGTAACTGGAAACACACAGTTAGAAGATTAAAAAAAAACCAGTACAGGTAAACTGGGTTCGTAGATTTTGACACGTTCCAGCTTTGCTTAAAAAAACTCCCACTTTTTTTATTTCAAAGGGAAATTCAGTTCAGTCAGAACTTTTGGCTACATCTAGTTGAACTGCTTCTTAAAACCACTACAGACTAGCAGACAGAAGGATGGGCAAGCATATGAAAAGCAAGTGGTGCTCACTTGCTCTATGATGAGATTCTGTCGGGGGTTACTGAGTTAAAAGTCAACAGTGAGTTGCTCACAATAGTGACAGAAGCTCTTACAAAGGTACTTCAGAGAAAAATTGGATGCAAAGGACCATAGTAAATACAATTCATGAACTGCCAGCAGTATCAGCAACAGATCTGAAATTAAGACAAATAGAGCCCTGTGCATTTCTCAAAGAAAGAATAATCAAGTTAGTCAGCATTATTGTCCTTTAATTGCTAAAGGACTCCTTCAGCTCCCAAGGATAACTCATCCTGCCTGTTACAGCTGGGGAGGGGAATGCAATGCAACAGGGACAATCTGGGGTTTCTTAAGCTGATCATGCCAGTGGTAAGCACTACAAAGATACAATTAAGAATTTATGGAAGGAAATACCTACCAATTCCTTTATCTAAGCAAAAATAGTAATTCACAGATAATGTAAGTGAATGATAATAATTCTGCTTATGCTTTGGCATCCACTCTGCACATGCTTCTTATGTTTGTTTTATTTAATCACTGCTTGAATGGCTGCTTCAAGGGAGGAAAATAGAAGCAAAAATAAAGTCAGCATGAGAAATAAAGTCACAATAATAAAAGCTGTGCCCAAAGAATAATCTAGTAATTGCTCTATAATTTTAAAGTGCTAATAATTCTAAATAACCATTCTCCATCTTCAGATAAGGTTAAACACAAAACTCATTTTTGTTATGCCCCAGTGATCAGGAGTTGCATAAGGAACTGTGGCATTAATAGCAGAAGAGCAGATCTTTTAAAATCTACTCATGATGAAGTAGGCAAGGTTTGTTAGTGTTGCATTTTGGGGTGTTTTGTTGTTTATCTGATGGTTTTTTGTTGATTTATTTTTATTCCTCAAAATCAAGAAAGAACTGTAGCTCTGCTGGTGCATGTGCACTTGCTTTCCCTACATAAAAGAAAAATTTTATCTTGGAAACTTGAACAGAAGTATTTTTTTACTGAGGAAAATTCTTTGGGAAGCCTGTTTGCAATTTACAGGTCATTGTGATATTCCTTGAGAATGTCTAACCCCAGCCAGCAGCTATGCAGCTGCTTGCTCTTCCCTGCTCCAGGTGGGACTGGGAGGAGAATCGGAAAAAGGCAACCATGAGTTGAGATACGAAAACTTTGAAATAAAGTAAATAATAAAACCAGTAACAACGATGAAGATGATGAAAAGAGAGGTAACAAAAAGGGGAATAAAACACCAGAAAAATAAGGGATGCACAACACAACTGCTCCCAACTCAACCCATCCCTCAGTGATCAGCTCCTCCCTGCCAACTCTCCAGATTATGCTGTATGGTATGGAATATCCCTTTGGCCACTTCAGGTCATCCTGCTCCCTCTCAGCCTCTTGTGCACATGCTCACTGGCAGAGCATGGGAAACTGGAAAGTCCTTGACTCAGGACAAGTTCTGCTCAGCAACTAAACCATCAGCATATTATCAACATTATTCTCATACTAAAGCCAACACACAGCTCTGTACTGGCTACTAGGAAGAAAATGAACTCCATCCCAACCAAAACCAGGACAGAGAAAGTACAAATATTTGGTGAAGAAGAACTGGATGTAATTTCCCAATAATTTTTATTTTTAAGCTGCAGTAATTTAAAACACAAGGTATTTCTAACAAATAGTAACAAAAGTAACCTAACCTATTACCTAGGCATATGCAGCATATCAAGAAGTTTTTTTTTTAAATTATCAAGGATATTTTGTATAACATCTTCTGCAAAATAAACTGAACCAAATTACAAGGCCTACGCTAAACCGCTAGTAAGGTTCTCTGTGGGGTGGATTTCCATCAACCTCACCTCAGTGGATCTGTCCACATTAAACAGAAGAGAGGCTTAGCCTCAGTAGCTCTACTGCAGGGCAGCAGGACTTGGACATGGTCACAAACCACCCACACACTATGGATAACTGGAGAAAATCACAAACATCATGGTGAAATTGACGTTACATAATCTCAAAGTCAGATCAACTTCCAAGCTTGTGCTCTTCCCAAGGGTTGATATAACAGGTAATACCTGACTCCTGTGGAAGATGATTATATGTGGTAAGAGCTTCTTGCACCTTGCCAAGACACGTGAATGTCACATGCACTGGCCACTTTGACAGATACTGTTCCTACCAAAGCAACACAGAAGTCGTCCTAGGAAAACATTTAAAAGATCTTTTCCAACGGATGATGATAGGAAGAGCAAGATCTCACTTTCACAACCAACTCCTTGCTGCATGTAAGGAACTACTGGCTTTGCCTGCTTTCACTGAACACCTCTGCCAGTCAGTATTTTCTTTTCTATGTATCCAGACTACCACTGCATTTGCTTTTAGATTCTCTCAGGGAACTATATAGGGATACGGTCTGCCAAAAATATCCCCAAAATATGATGGATCTCATGCTAGATATGCTACACGCTGTGCAGCTTTGAAGCGTTATTTTTCCCTGCTGTTTTTGGGTGGGTCTTAGACTTGTCAGCCACTACATGGAAAATATGGATGGTAAACAAGCTGAAAGTGGTGTGAATAAAGTAAATAAAAAGCTACTGTCAAAACACATCCAATTATGCTCTGTTGTGGAGATTTAACACTAGAGGATGATTTTCAAAGCAAAAATAGTGTGGGATGCCTTTCCATTTGTAGATTAGTTTGGAATGAAAGGCCTATTTGTGCAATTTAAGCCAAATGCACTACAAAATAATGATAAGCTCCTCAACTGCAATTCTTTATTCATGGAAAGTCATGTTTGTTAAATAATTTTCAGGAGGGTTTTTTAACCCAAAGTACTTAATTCAATTGTACCTTATTTTATACATAAAATATTAAGTAATTACATGTAATTACAAGGGAAGAGCAGCACATCAATACCTTGTGCAGGAACAAAATATGCCAATGCATTCAGTCACACTGTCAAAGATTAACAGTACAGTAAACTTTCCTATTGATGGGAGTTAACACATTAGAAATCACGGATTTCAGCTTCTTAGCTCAATGCAATAGTTTTGGCCTCCTTTCTGAGTAACAGATTAGTCAAAGCACCCCATCTAACTACAACTGCAAATTTAGCCCAGGACCAAACTTTTTGTTACTGTGTTTTGGCACTAATGGCACTGCACAACAGGACAACATACTGCAAGTTATTTGTACCAGCTCGGGGGACAACTAAACCGAAGACCATTAAGATACTGAGGAAACAGGACACAAAATGAAATAAACAGCTCAGACAGCAAGGAAGTGCCAACTGAAGACCAGCATCTTAGAGAAGAACCTGTGATTCCTACATATGGTAACTAAAGAAAAACAGTTAAGAAGTTTAATTTATTATGCAACTATCTCCTACCATGAAAATGCTAATGGTCCCCTATGAGAACGACTAAAACTACCTTCTTCAGCTGGCTTTAGGCCTTTTATTTACAGCACCAAAGGAACACTTCTCAAGAAAACAGACGTTTGATTTAAAAAGTCTTAGAAAGAAGCTGTCTGGCTTCTCAATATATAGGCAGAAGCACACAATTTCAGCAGAAAACTTAACAGAGACTGCACCACTTCCTACGGCTGCCCAGAGCTCCCTCCTGGTAAAAACTAGTGGGGAAAAATCAAACTTCCTGCACCTAAACAGGTCCGAAAACATCCCCTGCCAGCCCGACTGGACCATCATCCTCTGTGCAGGAATGACAGCTCAATCCGAGCAATCCACCTACTCTTAAATTGCAAAACAAGGCTGCACGGATGCTGTGGTAAATTTCCCCTGCTGCACATTATAAGCAGCAGTTATTCCCGTGAGATGCCATGAAAGCTCAACACGACAGGTCCTATTTAGTTTTGTGTATGTGAGGAGAGGGGTTGGCACCAAGAAACAGTGTTATTTTAACAGGAACTGATAACAGAAGTATCCAGTTTTAAGAGAACCAGATGATGTTCTAAGAGACACTGTGAATCCAGATTGATCTTCTTCCTAAAGAAATTCTGAATCATATTATCCCTGAGGGAAACAAGACAAAAAACTGCCTGCTGAACTCGCTCTGTTGAAGAGAGTCCCCTAACTTCTCAAAAGCTTTCAAAGCCTCTTGTCTGTGTTTCTCTCTGCGTTTCAAGAATTAAAAGAGGGGATATTGCAGGATATTTTAAATATGAGCAGACATTATGCACATCAGGAATATATTCATAGCAAGCTATTTCTAATACTGCCTAAGGCTGGAGAAGAGAACAAAAAGAATTAGAAATGTCTGCATTGACTAATTAGAAATGCTTTTCTGTGAGACAGAGCAAAACGAACGTAAGCAAGGGAGGGGTAAAATCCCTAATTTCCCATCTCTACATTAACAGATAGCTAGTAAAGATCCCGTTCTCTACCTGCTGGGAAAAAAACATGAGAAACAGTCCTTTTGAAAATGTATAAAATTTAACTATATACAGCTTTACAGAACATTAGTTTGAGGATGTCTACACAGAAATAAGTTTTCAAGTGGCCTGGAAGTAAAACTGTTCTATCTCCTCTGTGAGTCAATTCTGATTATGAAGTAGAGCCTAAGCAGGAAATACAGATACAACTCCAGAGAGAATACTGAGACCACTATGTGCTCCATTTAGCTTGAAAACCTAATAAAAATTATATATAATTAATGATCTGGTAGTCCCATGGTTTTGCAATCCCCACTGGAGCAGAATACAAGTCCTGGGTAAATCTAGTGGCAAAGCTGGTAGAGAGAGCTGACCCCTGCTGCTAGCAAGGCCAAGCTGTGGTAAAGAGAGATAGAGAGGAACTCTGCAGAATTCTGGAGGATGACCCCTGGGACTACATCCCTTCAGTGTAGCAAATGGGAGAAACAGCTGAAGAACTTACTCATCAAAAAATATGGATTTTATTTCAATTAGTGTCTTCCCCTCTATGCATTTTAAGCATCAAGAGTACATGAATGTCATAGGCTCTCTCTGTCTTTCTCTCCATTTACTGGATGGAAATACTGCACCCAAAGGACTAGACATTGATTCTGAAAAGGGATAAAAAATTAAAAAAACCCCATGTAAACAGTAATGGAATAAGACCTACCAAGATACCTTATTTCGCTGCCTTGCAGCCCTTTCCTGAGAAAAGAGAGTGCAATTGGAACAGCACAGTTAAAGTGAGGTCAGCACTAATTATGAAACCCCACCCAGAATACCCAACTGCCTGAGCTGAAATAGCTTTTGCAGATACTGAGAGTTCTGAAAGAGCAGAGCAATGGCAGTACACTTGACCAAATTAATCTCTGTCGTGACTGACTGAAAATGGAGCTACACCCTAGGCAAATTGTTCTTCCACCAATAAGCCAGCACTGCTTTAAGCAAAATAAACCACTGAACTACAGTTCCTACTGCCATCACTAGATGTCTCTTACTGCCCTGCTTCCTGATAGTTGAGTATCTTAAACAACATTTTACCCTTGAATGTCTCAGTATAACCTTGAAATAAAACTGTACTGAAAGAAAATGCCTCACAAAGATCTAAGTTAATAACAAAATGACAGCTATGTGTTCAAATAGGTTTCAGGGTTTGCTTTATTATTATTGATACTTTTCTCTCTGGGACTTAATCCAGGAAAACGTCTTTAAAAAAAGGGAGAGAGGGGAGGAGCAGGAAATAGCATTTGCACTTAGAAAAACAGGCCACTATAGGAGGTTCTCACCACAAACTGCTTGCAGTTTGCTCATGAAAATAAAACTGCTTTTCACAAACCACTGTGCAACAGACAGATATGCCACGACTATCTTACAAAAGATGAAACCCCAAGAATTTTAGGTGGCAGAGTTTTATTTCATTTAGAACCTCAGAAGCATTGGCAAGTAGCAAAATATACGTTTACCAGAGCTTACATATACTTTTACATTTTCAGCAAAAGACTAACTTATTTCATACAGATCCAACAATGACCCACTCTTACCTTACTGCGACAGCCATGCTCCCTATAGGGCTGATTGGCAATGGCCTGGCTCCAGGAAATATTCCTCTACTCAATACTCGAGCTCCATTTTGTATCACTCCCGAAGGAACTAAAAACAAAACAAAACATAGAATGTTTTTTCTTCTAAAGGAAAAGTTAGAAAAATACAGGAGCAAAATCTGGAACTTAAGCTTTTCAATGTACTGTAAAACCATTAGAGAGGCTTGTGCAGGGCACTGCTTACCTTGGACATCTCAGCCTCAAGTCTTCTGAGTGCCATTCTATTTCCAAACCTATTTTTATGGTAAACAATGATAACATGGCTTGCCAAAGCCACTGCCCGACCTAGTTGCTGCAGATCATTCCTTGTACAAATGAATCACTTTTGTTTTGTACAAATGAATCACTTTTGTTTTGCAATTGCTGTTCTGCTGCGAATGCATATGCTTAAGAGTCAAAACCAGCTATGAGCACATATTTAACTATTTTGTCTACAAAAAAAACCAATGACCCCTTACAGATAAACAGAACACAAGTGCTTCACTGCAAGATCACAGCTGACAGCTATTTATCATCCCAGCTTACTTTCTGAGGAGCAGTATCTTGGCCCCCAATCTCTGCAAAACAAAATATTAACTACAAATTTGTATTTGCCAGGAATAGAAAGAGTAGAGGTTAAAAAGGCATTATCTCCATAGCACTAATTAGGCCCTGTCTCCAGCCACCGATGACCCTGCCACGCAGCCTGGCAGCAGCCCCTGGCCCCTGCACACGGGCAGGTCACAGCCAGCCTCCATCACCCAACACGTGCTGATGCCACTGACACAAACTCGTAGGTACTGACCACTACAGACAAGACATTTCACTGGGCCGTTCAACTCGGCTCTACATCAAAAACTGCAGCTCTGGCCAATAAGATTTTACCCAGGCACGTTTCTGTACACTGTTCAGTCCAGGGCAGACAAGTGAACAAGTAGGAGAGAAGCACTATGCAGGCACCACCAAAGCAAGAGCGTCCTTTGCAAGTCCCAGGATTTTCCTCCTCCACTGTGAGATGTAGGAGTACCAAATATAATTCTTGGTCTAGGCCCTACCAGGACCTACTTGCATGTAGAGGCATTTGTTTGCACTGCTATTATGTCCCTTCAGGCTGGAACAGTAACCTTGCTACAGCCTCCACCTGAACTTGTTTCTTTAACATCCACAGTCAGCCAGTTCACACACATTCTATTTACTCTAAGTCATCATTCATACCATAACCTTCCCCCACAGGGAATGTCCAAAAAGAGAATGATGATCATTACTCTTTTCATATTATTTTTAAACATACAGATATTAAATAAACACATATAAGATAAATATAAACCGTATCACTTTATATACACCCACAGAATTTATCTGTAAACAAATTACACAGAGACTAGAAAAATTATTCAGAATCAACACATACACTTTACATGCCCAACTTTAAATACTCACACCCCAAAATACTATTCTGAGGCAGAGGAGTATAGGCTCAGAGGTATGTTAGTTCTAAGCTGCTGAGGTACACTTCAACTTCCTGTAAACATCAAGCCAGACCGACACCTCCCCTCCTGCTGTCCTGGTGCTCACCTTGTTTCACTCCAGACCACACAGATTAGTTCTGGGAAAATAATCTTCTTTCTCCTGCTTGTGAGAGCACATCACTCCCCTGATCAAATCCTGCCACTGTGTTACACTCAACCTTGTTTTTGAGCATCTTTGAAGAACAGGTCAGTTATATTTAGGTGCTTAAGCACAGCCTTAAATGGCTAAAATTACAGAACCTAGTTTATAACAACTTGGGTCAGCTTTCAATGACCAGAATAATTTTAAAATCGCATTTTTCTATTTATACCTCACTATTCTATGCACTTTTTCCTTCATTTCTAGTTTATGAGGAATCGATCAAACCTCTTTCACTCAGGGGACACTCTACGGCTTTTGCTGCTCCGATGTTCTGGTTTGTAGGTACTGTAGAGGAACATTATCATGTTAAAACTCAAAAAGCTGAATTTCTTATTATATTTGTTTCAACAGTATGACTTCGAGATGGTTGAAACACCAGTCATGAAAGAAAAGAAGTCTGCTCAAGGATATGGCTAACCTAAAATGCAAAGGTAACAGGTAAATTCAAAACAACAGATAAATGTGCTGAATATCGAAAGATCAATAAGAAGCCATAATTTACAATGGGTGTGGTTATTCCAACAAACTTTTAAGAGGGACAGATTTTATGGTGTGGTTTCTCTATGTTTACGAAGTCCCATCTAAAGGAAGGAGCCAGGAGTTTTGACTGAGAAAGAATTGTGAATTTTCTCTTCACTATGATACAAACCATAGTTTTATACTGAAATGAAACATTCATGCATATGCACAGAACATCACTTAGCTATGGATACTATCGAAATACACACTGTAAAACTTCGAAGTAAACATACTGGAAGTGCTACTGCAAAAAGAGAGCAACAGGCTCCTTGAGGCCCAAACTCTTCTTTCCACAGTTACCTAATTATCCTGGTCTGCTGGCAGAGCTAACTGATGCTTATTTTATTCATTTTCTTATCTTACTCTCTCCCTTATTGAAAACTCCCATTGCTTCTTTAGAACATCCTGTTTGCTTCCTCACCAATTCTCAAAAATTAGCTTCCTGTCTTTCCTTCTTTATCTCTTCAGAGTTTCCTTTTTTCCCTGCACTCCTATTTATCTATACCTATATCTATATCAAATACACTGCCAAAGCTCACAACTTAGGATTTATATATATTGACACCAAATCATGGAGTACTATCCAGGAAACATTCTCTTCAAAAGCTGCACATTTAAAACACTGCCACATCAACACATTCACACACACACAAACACATACACACAATCTCTCTCTCTCTCTCTCCATATTCCCTTCAAGAAGTCACAAATGTTTGTAAAAATAGAAAACACAGAAGTTTTCCGTCTTATGAAAATATCCTCTAAGAAACAACTTGGTCTCTTTGTCCTGCCTATGAAATTCACTTCAAGGTCTGTGCTTCAATAAGACTATCAGGCCAGAAGAGGCCTTAACCATGTTTCTGTGATTCTAACTTTTCTCTGAAGTACATCACAGTTCTGTATAATTAAATCATCACTCAGAATTCAGTAACTATTTCAGCTTGCAACAGCAGTATTATTGCTACTGATTTTTGGTTTTGTTTCCTTGGTCTCTGAATTATGATTCAGCAAAACACATGACTCAGACAGACACACTGAAAGGTTGTATGCAAGGGATCACTGAAGGACACTGGACTATGCAGATGTATCCTTTCAGGAAATATATGGAACCATAAAGAAAAAAAACTGCAACATCCCAACTTGCTGATATATCTGCTTCCATAGCACTCTAAACCTAAAATGAAAAGCAGGATTAAAATATTTCAGTAGTAAAAGGTATAAATTTCTAGTTATCCACACTACCAGTGTCCCATAGTAAGACTGATCTTTCTTGCTCATTCATCTCTACTTACAGCGTTTAAAGCATCAAAACTGATCCTTGAAAAAAAAAACATTAATTACTTAATTAAAAAAAGATTACATATATAACCTACTATTAAGCTGTCCCTGTAGCCAGAATCTTCCAGCCTTTTTGCAGACTGTATGACAGCTACTTACATTCAAGGAATTTTTTCTACATCTTGGTGCTTTTGAAGGGTTGTGGATTATTTCCTGGAAATTATGTGGTGTTTTTATTCCAAAGATACATTTACACCTTACAAACTTTATTTACGTTTCAAACCCATACTTTGAGGTGAGATACTTATATTTTAGATTGAAGATTCATGGTGTGGAGGTAAGATAATTTACTCTAAGCCATATCATCAATCAGTGCCAATTTGGACTAACACCTTAACAGTCCTGACCTCTCTCTTCTAATGCTTCTTTAACCAACAGTACAGGCAGGTTACAGGTTCCCAGTTCCTAGGCAGAAGTGTGAAATGTAATTTACACCTTTTCTGTGCAAATGCCCGAAAGCCATTTATGTCTGAGAAACTCAGCTCAAGAAAACAATGCAAGAAAACCTGTGCATATATTTGATGAAGGTTTCTTTTTTCACAAAATGTTCCCACTGAAACACAAAGAGTCTGAAAAGACAAAATCATTATTCACCTTTGAACTTTTATCGCTGCTATGTTTTCAAGGGTCTACACTCTGCTCTCAGGAAACTTAAATCCAGGAAACGCTTTCATTGGAGTAAACTGTGTACTGAGAATCTGCCCCTAATCTGCTGCGTGAATGGGAAATTATTTTTGGATCTTATGCTGTTCTGCTGGAATTTCACAGCCTGAGTAGACTCAGCCAGATAAGTCTCCATTGGCTAACTGGAGCGAAGCAATGCACCCAATGTCAAAAATCAAGACTACACCTCTGAAATACTCTAAGGGGGAAAAAAAAATCCTCCTTTTATAGTGAACTTTCATGCTATAGTTTCACATACAATAAACTGAATGACACGTAAGAGAACATACCATAATCTGAATCCACCAAGGCACTATGTTCACATAGTGTTAAAAGAATCCAAAAAATCCAAAATCCAGTGTTGTTTCGTAGCCTGTACTCAGAGACTGTAGGTGCAAAGTAAGTAGAGGGCTACATGATCACAGCCAGTGCAGGACTATTTTAATCCACAGCATGCTCTTGTGTGCACATGAGCTGAGTAGACTATTCCAGCTTGGACATCTTTCATCATATCTCTCAACAGACTGCACTCATGATTTCTTACTTGGAGGTGTGTGCAGGTGAATCAAGTCCCATCCTGGTTGAGACAACCAACTCATCCAGGATCTTCACAACAGTGTCAGAAAACCCGTGTCAGACTGGGTCCTTCCCTGAAGACTTGATTGTCAAACAAACCATGTAGCTATTTGGTAAAATTGAAGTGCAAATGAAGGAGGAAGTAATGGATAGCCACCAGACACACTGACACCCCAAGAGCTCACTAAAAAAGGAAATTAACTTCTTGGTTAAACGTTGGCACATGAAAGATAAATGAAGTATAATCATGGAGTGAGATTCGTTGTCAATCACGACATTGAACTGGGTAAAAACCCTTTTCTTTGTGTGATCTGGGAAACAAACATACACTTCATTAAACTGCCTAGCTCAAAGTAGCCAATACTCAGGAAGAATTTACTGATGAATTTTAAAGAAGTGGAATGTGTGAGTGTATCCTGTAGGGATACAGTGGTTCTTTGCTTCTTCTGTCATATGGCACATGCATCGATCTCGGGGCTCTCTTCCCTGACCCAGCTTTTGTAGCACAGAAGAAATCATTATAGACAAGAGGTACTGAGTTTCGGCTAGTATCTGTCAGCTTCAGCTCTTTTCTGCCAAGCTTTCCCTCAGTACAGTGTTTAGCAGAATTCTTTATATCAGGCTACAAGAACTGAAAGTAGGAAATTGCTGATGATGTATAGTGGATGGGACATTAGAAGTTGCCAAAAGCAAATGTTTTCTGCCAAATGCATAACTTCATTCAGCTATCTTATCCCTGGCACAAATTTGATGACATCTGCCCAACTTGTATTTTACTGCTCAAAGACAATGTTATAACTCTTAAATTCCATACTCTGTAGCCCTTACAAACTGTGAATCTAGGATGCATCCAACAAGCCATTTATTCTAAACCAAAACTGAGGTGGGGGAGACAAATGTATCCTGATAATCCTATCATACTCATACTTTTTCGAAAAATATTATGAGGAGTACAGAGAAAGAAGTAGAAAGTATTTCATAAAAGTAAGCTTTCTTTCCAAATTTATTTCATCCCTTTAATGGCTTAATATTAAATACCAAAGTAAAACAAACCAAAACAAAATCCCAAACAAACCCCAGCAAAACAGCAAGTTTAAACATTATGAAAATGTCTTTCCCTAGGTTTTTGCTTTGATACAAAACTGTCCACAAAAATAGCTTTATAAAACATTTTACTCTCAATGACTTATCATTTTCTGATACTCAGAGTTTGGCTGGAAGCTGTCTAAGTTATAAGTGACTTGTCCATAAGCAGTACAAATAGAACATTATAGCTATCAAGTTTCATGTACAATAAAAATGTCCCAACAAAACAGCATGTTCTATTTTATCCTATTTGGTGAATTTCTGTCTGTCATTAAGGCAATTTTTTTGGGTCTTGATTCCTGTATATGAATCTTGCTCATATACTATCCACTTGCATTAGTTTAAAAAGCAAATTTCATTGGGGTACAATGTTAGAAGTATAGAGGCAAAATAGATCTCTTTAGGGAATTACTTCTCCTCCCACCAAACTTACAATATATGTATCTAGTCTGGGTTTCATATGTTTGGAGACCAAGATTAGTAAAGACTTCCAAATCAGAGACACTGGTTTCAACCCCGGAAAACCTATTCTTTAAGATGCACTCAGCCAAACTCCACGCTCATATCTTCCTAACCATCTCTACCAGAGCACTTCAGTCTCCTCTGAGGAACCACCCACAAAACGAGTGTTGCTAAGTTTTCTGAAGGCCACCCCTTTCTAGTCAACCCAGCCAAGCAGCGATGAGCAGTACTGAAACCAGAAGATGGATGTCCGAGCTGCGAAGACTCTCAGTTTCCTGGTTTCTACCCAAAACCTTTCTGTGAGCACCATTTAATAACTGTTTGCAGAACTAAACTTTAGGTTGAGCAATATACTTGCATTTATGTGCAATTCACAAATTATATAGCAACGGGAAAAGGACTATGCATGAATTTTAAGCTATGTGTAATAGCACCGAGAAGCTTCTTAAATTAAATCAGTATTTCCAGGATAATCCCTCTGCCCAAAGTACTGTTCACTAGCAGTAGCAACCATACACTAACACAGTCCCTTCTTTACTCATCCCTCCAGAAAAGCAAGTGGCTCAAAGTTCAGAATGACCTCACCAATTATGAAGGTGTTGCTACTTACATACTTCCAGCGACTTGAATCTCAGGAATTCAAGTCCACTGCAAAAGCACCAAAACCTATCTCCATTTTAATCATGGCAAAACATCCTGGTTTGACATGACTCAATGACATGCCCAGGACACCACACTCTTAGGAGCAGGGAATACTATGCTGGAATGACAGGTAGTAATACTCACTTTCAAGACATTGGTAAGAATTGAAGTGCTGAAAAACTTTTGTACGAAAAAAGCAAGTGTAGAAAACTAACTCATGGGCTTCCTGATTTAGTACCCATGAGTTCTAAACTGAGCTCAACCATTTGTTCACCATCCTTTTTTTCTTCTGTCCTCTCTCTAAATTAGATTCACATGATGGAAACAGGCCAATAAATGCAACTTTCCCAAGATGGCCCAGACTACTCAGTGCCTTGCAGGTCAAGATACAGTTTTCAATGCAAGCCAAATATTTTGGAATTAATATTCATGAACTGACTACTAATAAAAATTCCAAGTATTTGTAACTTGTGAGAGCTGCTTCTAAAGGAAACAGGTGTTTCAATTGCTGTTTCTTTTCAAACTCCAACTTATAAAACCTGATGAAACACAAGGACTTCAATAAACGGAAGCAAAAAATATTTAATCTATGTTCCTACATGCCCCCTCTTAGCATATCACAGTATCTTGCATGCTTTAACTCCTGGTGCCAGCTGGATTGCAGTTTTCAGTAGAAACTTGTACACAGCTGGCTACTTTGAACTTCTGCCTTTAGTTACAATCGATAAGTATTTGGTCTGTGAACATACTGCAAAGTGTTAATAATTGGGAAAATTATTTCTGATGTTGATACTAACTATATTTGCATATTCCTAGCCTTCAGCAGCAAAGTGAACAATCAGTTTTATGAGCCTATACAATAAAACCTACACAAACACAAAATAATCCTAATAACAGTATTTTACTCTTTTACTATGCCTTTTTGTTTTTCTGAATGAAAACTAAAGGATGATAGAATTGGGGTAAATGGTAAGCAATGTTTGTCAGACACCATTTCAAGATTTCATACAAAAGCAAAAGCTGATTTTAGAATTCATTTGTGATTGTTAGCAGTGTTTCACACACCAGTGTGGAATTTTAAATGGTCATTTAAAACCGTAAAGCAAATCAATCAATCTTTTACAAAGCAGGAATAGTTTATGACTGGATTTTCTAATACCACTGAGATGGGATTCCCTTCAGACAGATCGTATTAACAGTATAAATTTCAATAAGATATAAATTTCAATAAGACTTTGAATAATTGCTGGAGCTAACTTCAATCTAAAGATGCTTTTAGTACCCACACTGCCTAGATGAACATAGATTTTTACACCACTTGAAAAGCAGCTTTTAATTCAAGATGTCTTCAAATTGAAAAGCATGTACTCATCCACAGAAAATGAATCCATATTCTGTCACAATCTGCCTTGGAGGTACCTACTTGTCACTACAATGGTTAAATGTCTACAGGACAGGCAAAGGTGTTAATGGACCAGAGTTTTAAGCACTGTGAGTTGTAAAGTTGTTATAAGGTGAAATGACCTCAGGTTCTGTCTCCAGCTGACTCTTTGTTGTGTCAGTAAGTGGCCTTTTCGGAGTCAGACTCTCAGACCAAAAGAGGGTTTCATACAGGTATTAAAACCTGTGGCCAAACTACAAACTATGTCCTTCACTCTCCAAATCTTGTCTTCAAAAGATGGGGCATTTTGCAGCCTTTATGCACATACTTGACACCGCAGTCTGACACCAGGAACAGAACTCTCCATCTTCAACGGATCAAATGGTATCAGCACACTTACTGCCCTGGTAATTCCTTCCTAGATTGATTTACAGACCACTACAGCCACTGACAGAACAGAGAATGAACTGTGAGCTTCCAAATGATGCTCAACATTGCAATGAAACTTTTACAGCCAACCTGTCTTTTATTTGAAAACTGATTTTAAGTGTGATTGTTTTTCATGCAATTGTTTCTTAAAGTAAAGTAGCAATTAATTTGCTTTAAGCTGCCTAAGTTTTTCCTAACATGGCACATAAGTGAGACCCAACTGCAGTTGATAGGACAGCCTGCTTTACTTATTCAAAGTACTCATTCACACACCTGCCAAAATACTTCTTTGTAATTCAGAGGGCCTCTGAGGTTATGATAAAAACTTCTGGCCTTTTCTCCTGTCAATTCTATCAGTGTCTAGAAAGATCCATGAACTTCTGAGCAGACCCTGCATTTGAGTTGAAGGATACAGAGGAAGGTCTTGTTACTCGTGGATATCAAGGCGGGAGCAGTGTCAATGAGGAGCCATCTTTTTGCTTTCATCTCCCTGTCACTTTTGACATCCTCACACCAAGAGCCCACTGGGAAGGTGACACAGGATGGGGAGATATGCCTAACTCATAGGAGGCTAGAATTTCCTTCCTCAGAGTGACCTCTACAACATAAAACAGTAGTAAGCCAAAACTATCCAACTGTAATGTCTACGAAATTACAGTCTTCCAATCACTTGCACTGCAATGTTGGCAAACACGTGCACATGACAAAAATCTGCATCATGTCTAGTACATATTTAGTACTATGGATCTCCTCCTGTTCTTGTCTGCAGTCCTCTCCTATTCACCAGTGCCTCCAGGAGCTCATATTACTCTGTGTTTTCTCCATCTTTTTCCATGCACACACTCTTCATGTCCCCTTCACTCTCCCACATACCCTTTTACCACTGCACTTTGATTCTACACCAACTTCTTTCCCCCTTTATTTCTACCTCACAAATCTGGCTTCTTTAAATCTGCGATCTTTTGGAAACTGTCTCATTCTTCCACTATGCCCATGCGTAACCTCCTCTTCCCAATAAAATTTTTCTTTTTCCTACGTACACATAGCAAGGATTCCTTGCCCTTTAACCATGCACAGTTCCTGAAAGCTGCTTGGGAGAGGAGGTAAGGACTATTCTCTTTCCACAATAGTTTCTTGGTACATGTTGCTCTCCTGAGAGAAGATTCTCAAGAAGCATTCCTCTGGCAGGGTCACAAAGCAGGCTGACAATGGCTTTCCTCAGCTGCATGGGAAATGCTTTGATGGTAGTAGACTCTTTCCCAGGCACAGTATCAAAGTGCAAAACAAGGCTTCCCCTGGAATTTGGAGTTGGTTGCTAGAACAATAGCAGTGATGCTAGACAGTCTTGGTAATGGTTTCTATTTTAACTTCTGCCTTTATTTTTTAGAGCTGCCTGTCACTTGGCATTACTACCATGCTTGCTTACTAGTGATATGTTTGTTTTCTTGTATTCCCTGTTTTTGTGCAGCTGTATTCCACTATGGATTCCTATAATATCATCACTGCAAACTCTGTGGGGCAGGGTGGTTCCTGCAGTATTTGCACTGCCCAGTACAGTGGGGGTCCAGGCCTCTTCAGTGCTCTGTTAATACACAGCATTAAAACCTTAGGTCTGGTCACAGAACAGGGAGGACAGCACTGGCAGGAAATGAGACCTCTCTTTGCTTCTTATCGCCTGTGTACTGCCTTGCATCAGTCAGAGCAAAAAAAACCCAAAATGGGCAGGATGTGTGCAAGGAAGGAGCTGAAACAGTGCCCAAGTGAATGGAAAGTATCCAGATGGCTGTGGTAACTTACACGATAGGAGTCAAATCAAAACAAAATGAAAACAGAACCATATGTCGTGTACTCTTCACTCTCTTGCTCTCTTTCTCTCTCTCCCTGCCTTTCTCCTGGCTGCTGCCCCAGGTCTTTCTATGAGTATGGATAATAGCATGTTACTCATTTAAGTGTATGTCATGAATAACAATAACCTCTCTTTTACATTAGAGATCACGGATTAATATTATTCATGTAACAAAGAATGTCATATGAACCACAAAATTATACTCATGTAAGGTCAAGGAAGTGCAAGGGTCTACAAGGGAAGTTATACTTCTTTATTACATCCTTTTTATCTGGTATGCTGTATACTTATAAAAGAGAATATTAATTTTATACGTCTATGTTGCTATATGCTATAGAAATATCTACTCACAACCTGCTTGTATCTCAGAGGGAGTATTCAAAAGCATCATGGCAGTGGCAGCATCAATGTCAGGATCTGGAAAAATCAACCAATAAATACATTACTTACAACTGGGCTAATCTTCTCACCCCCATTGCTAAACTACAGGTTTGACCACGTCTCCGAGTGAAAAGGTATAAGAGTTCACTATTCAGAGGGGTTGTTGACTACACATTAAATTTATCCCCAAACTTGCATGTGATCCCACTGCTACTATTAAACAGGGCAGTGATCTATGTCACCAAGCCATACTTGTGCTTGTGTGTGCGTGATATCTTTGCTGTTAGCCTCACCAATTCCCTGTTCAATTCTGTAGAGACTAGTTAGATTTCATTACAAAAGATCTGTGAAAGCAGGTGCAACATCACAATTTTGAAGCAACAGAGAGGGATGAGCTGACAGCTGAGGAATGGGAAAGCAGAAGGAATACCTGAGCAAGTACAGAAGATGACCCTTGGTCATTTCTATTTGTCAAGACAGATTTCAAAGTTTGAGAAAGTATTGGAAGACAAACTGCTGCAATTAAGAAACAAAAATAGATAAACTAACATTTCACTGAAGCACCAACTTATTTGCATCCTTGACCGTTGTCACTTTAATATAAGCAAAAATCATCAGCTGGCTGCTGTTATTCTTAAATTGGTTTCTGAATCCATCACGAACAGTCAACTGACAGATGGTAAGTTACAGAGACAGAACAAAATATGATCCTTTTATAACTATATTCACTTGCTTCACACACAACAGCTCGGCTGCTATGGAAATGCAGGTATCTATGACAACAGTAAACAACCCCACAACGGCCACTGAATAAGCTGAAAAGAACATCTGCCCCAGCAAAGCGTCCCAGCTGCCCTGGGGCGCAACTTGCTAATCGTGCAGTGATGTCGTGTGACAGAGAAAGCCGCCTATGCCATGTCCAAATAAATGAAGTGTGCAATTGAAGCAGACATAAAAACGCACACCCTGGCTGACTGCTGCCTCTGTGCTGCTAAACTGAATGACTAATGAGTATGCATTTGTTGTTTGGGGTTGGGGGTTTTTTCAGCTTGTCAGTATTTATACCAAATTACATACTAAAAAATTAATTTACTACTGATAGCTTCATGGCACTTTATTTTGGCTATTACGACAGAAAATTACTTACCACTGTTAAAAATATCTGTATTTTTGATCTTTATATATTTCAAATCTATTTCCAGTAACGTGATGTGGTATAAAGCCCTGTAATTTATTAACAATACAAATGACGTGGACAGGATTTCAAAATCTGCTTAAGCCAAACAGGAATTCACTTGACTGCAGAATTAAAAAAATTGACTTTTTGTTAGTCTAAGTATGTACTACTTTTATGTGAATAGCTGCAAACACTCTTTTAAAGGCTACTACTCCATTATTTAATTGCTATAACAGGAAACAGAGAAACAGTGTAGTGGGTGTCAAACTGACGCAGCAGCAGACAGTATAAAAGGTGCATGTGTCTTCTGGACAGGTCAACATTTTCCAAAGAAAAAGCAGCGTTACCAACTTATGTTCATCTTCAAGATGAACATATGAAGATACCACATAAGTAGCATTTCTGCTGCAATTATGTATGCTGAAAGTGCTGTTTCCCAACAGCTTCATTCCCAAATTTGTGCCATGTTGCAAGACTGGATCCACACACCACACAAGTGTGTGCTTTCAAACTAAAGAGGAATAATCTATGTGATGTCAAAAAGCAAGACAAAAGAGCAAAGTAGTCTGAGAAATAAAGACAAACCAAACCAGAATTCTTCCCTCTTTTTCATACAATAAAATCAGGAGATTGTTAGAAGCTGAATTTAGTGTATCATAATTTATACAGCCAACTTCAGCACTGGTTTATTGGCTGTTCCTAAATTTCATTTCAGTGGATGACACTCTAATGTGAATTTTGGTGCTGAAAGAATGAAAGAACACTACTAGGAAAAGCACATTTCCTGATGACTTTGGGTTTTGTTTGTGTAACAAACTCTGCGATTTGAGATAAAATTGATGCAACCAGTTTCTGTTGAAAGGTGCATTCTTAGCCTTTGGACCACTAATGGTACCACAGTGTTTCTGCAATGGCGTAAGACATGAACACGAGCTGCTCATGACACAGGACTTCATCTGCAGCAGCTGTCTCCCCAGAGAATGGCCGTGTCTCAAGCCCATCCTTGCCTGCTATGGTGCTCTGCTTCTGTTGGTATATTCTTGAAGAAACCAGACAGCTATTGCATAATGCCTTGGCAGAGAGGTAAGAGAGCTTAGAGGCATGCATGAATGGTGGTGTCAGTAGGATCCAGGAAAATGTGCTTTGGGTTTTCCTACCGGAAGGAAAAAAGAAAAAGGAGCAACTGGTGCACAAGTGAGACAAGGGCCGAGGGCCAACTGTCTGAGCCACACAAAGAGGCAGATTGAAAAGCCGGCACATTCTTTTGCAGCATTTTTATCAATTTGGAGGCATTCTCATGAGCAGTGTGTCAAGAAGAGCCAAGAAGAGCAAAGAAGTAGCTATGAGGAGCAGCACCAAAGGCATGGGACTGAAGGGCACCTTTGCTGGGACTGGCACTTCTGGCTTTGGCAGGCACTGGTCCCCACTAGTGCCCCCACACTGATGGCCCTTTCCCCATTGCCATCCTTCTGAAGTCTCTTCCATGTGGATGCTCTCATTTGTAGCTGTAAGGCCTGACCTTGCTTACTGCTGCATCCCCACCAGTTGGTAACTGGATCTTGTCCCTTCTACCCGGCCTGTGCTCGTGAAGCTATGGATTTCAGAACTGAGATCTCTGCCCTACTTGAAGTCTGTGATCAACACAAAGGCTCCTGAAGTTATTAACAGTAGGTGGTTAGTGAAACATGATTGCAGGAACATCTTTCCCTAGGAAACCAGGTTAAAAATAACTACATACAAATTTTGGAATATAGAAAATTAAGTATTTAAATGAATGCATTCTGGCTTCTTTTTTTTGTTAATTCAAGTAAATGGTGAACTGACTGCATACATGAACTGTTAATTCTTTGTCAGTGGAAAGCAGATGTTCAGCCTTCCCTGTGAAAGAGGGAAGGAATAAGGAAGAAAAGGAAGGATCGCAGGTGTTGTACAAAGACGTAAGAGTATGTCAAAGTCTCAAACAGGTAACACTGGAGAGCGATAAGAAAATAACGACAAAAATCGCCAGCAGCCACAGTTCTTCCTAACGAACACCTGCAGTCTAGCTATACATTTGGTGCTTCACACTACAGACAGAAGTTTCAGTGCTTGGCCCCTCATACATCAAGGGTCCACCACAAGGTGCCAGAAAGGACCTGGAAGAAACCTTAAGCACTTACAAGATCTTGTAAGGTATGAAAGGCATCAAGGGGCTGGAATTCTACTACAGCTGCAGTACCTTCCCTTGCAGTGTGAGCCTGCTGGTGTTTTGACCAGCATTGCTCTCAAATACAAAACTTCTTTTCATGAAGATGATACCAACTGTGGTATGAAACTCATGGCAGTTCTGTCTGCTGTATTTTAGATTCACGCCCCTTGTCAGCAGAGTCTTAAACAGTGAACACCAAATCTGTAAACAGCACCTAGTTCTTTCAGTGAAAAAATAACCTGCAATTTATCACTCTGTGGAATTACATCTATGCACACTGTCAAGACGTACTTTGAGCCAAATATTACTTTGCATGTTACCTATATAGATCAGAATCTGTCTTGCACAGACATGTGAAGTGGAGAAATGGTAGGCATGAAATATTTAGCATGAGATTACATACAAGCAATGCAGAGAACAGCCCTCAGGTAGCAGACTCTTTACTCTAGAATTCACAAAAAATAATTAAAACCAGTCTGAGAAAGCCAGATGTGACAGCTTTCTTTTATATGTTGTGATCTCTGATCAGAGTTCATTTTACAGAGAGAGAAAGTGATTCATAGTAATTAGTATTATTTTGATATCATTTTAAACTTTGATCTGGTTTCATCAAATCCTTTAAATCTATCCCCTTATAATTAAATAAAAATTAGGGTAACATAGTGCCCTCATGGCTGTGCAAAAGGATATTTATCTTTACAGCCATACTATAAGGTTTTAAAGAAAATAGCAGCTAAAACAGTTCAAAGCAACCATGGCCTGAATTTTCCAGCACAGATACCTACAGAGAGGCACTTAAGATGCATATTTAGGTATTAATAAAATGTTACGGCCAACTGACTTAAAAAACGTAGTTAGTAAATAAACTGCACCATCTGTACACTACAACCATAGGTATTTTATCTTACCAGGAAGGAATTTATAAGATCTTCTTTTAATTTAAAGTTACTACATCTAAAATAGAACTATTTTTGTAAAGGATTTCACTTTACCATTCAGCATACTAGTTTTTGGCCCATTCTACTTCTGTCTCAGCATCCTCCACTGCTTTTCCCCATTTATACGTTCCTGGTGTAGATGGAATGCCTAAAGCCTAGTGCCATTGTACTCAAAAGGCAGAAGTTCAAATTATCCCTTGTCTACAAATCAGCCTTTTAATTCCCTCCCTGCCTCACTTTCTACCACAGCCCATTCCTACACTGTTCTTGTTATTTGATTATTTGGTATTTTCAATTTCCATCAGGAGTAAAATGGTGCAAAAGCAACATTGTCTTCCATCTTTTACCTTCAGGCTTATTAAACTGCAACAGAGCAACAGCAGCTTGCCCCTGTTTAACTTGTGTGGTAACAGACATGCCTTTTCCCTTCCCACATCATGATGGTTAACCTTGGTATGAGTCAGGTCAAAGACACAGAGAATAATGAAGAGACTGGAGTTTTTTTCTCCCGTTTGCTTTTTTTTTTTCTTTTCTATTTTTAATTTATTTTACCTAATGATGAAATAAGAATATAGCTGTTAAAATAAAGTTGCAATGTCCAAGACAGAAAGAAATACCTGATGAGAAATTGTAAGTACTGTAACTCTGCCAAACTCCTTGGTGTGGGATGCCACTGAGTCCACGTCTGAAATATTTAAATAAGGTTGAGAAGCTCTCTTAAAATAAACAGAATACTTGTGGAAGCGTACAGTAAACCAGTAGGATTCAGAACCAAGATTTTGGGAAGAAACAAGAAAATATATTCATATCTCAACAACAGTGCACGAAAGACCAAGCATGATAATTCTGGAAGTTATACAATAGAGGCCAGGAGGAAGCAATTTCATCAGCAATGCCAAGTTACAGTGGAGCATCTCCCACCACTTTAAACAGATCTAGTATGAGACACAGAAGAAGAAAGGCACAGGTCTAAATTAACTAATAATTTTTCCTATTTAAGTTCACTTCGAGCACTGCCAAGTAAGCTATGCCACAAGTATCATAAGAGGTCTAATTTAAAAAACATACAGAACATTTCTACCAGAAACCTTCTTCCTGCTCCTCTATTTTGTTACATTTGTATTGTCATGAAGCAACACATACGATTTCCATTTTCTAACAATACCATTTCATCAGCAGAAAAACTGTAAACCAAATATACAGTTACAATGTATTCTTGTTAAAAATACTAGCTTTAATAAAAAGAATGATAGTAGAAAGAGTTACAGTAAGTCTTATACATGCACTAACTCAAAGAGGTTCATCTATCATTCAGAAAGCTGTGGGAAACCAAAGCACCCTAATTTTTCAACTCAGGAGTAAAGATTAAGATAATTTAACTGTTAAAAGACAGACTCACAATACTGATAGTCATTTTACCAGTGCAAAATAAAAATATTTTAAGAGATACCTGAATAGAGATGAGATACACACCTTACACATAAAGATGATGCATCATAGCACATACTCTCCATAAAAGCAGGGTGGAGATTTTTGCTTTGGTTTTGTTCCTTTATTTTAAAGCTGTTTTTTCATTTTGATGCACATTACTGTCAAGATTAACTTTCAGTGCAGAGGACGTGAAAATAAAATTTACCAATCATGAAGGCAACAGTAAAGTTTTCTGACTCCATCCAGCTTGTCCAGCTTGGAGTACTGAACAGAGAACATCAGCTAGAGAAAACACTGGCCAGTGAGCTAGCACAGACGAGAGAAACAATTTGCTGTTGCATCATGTACTTACCTAGTTTTTGATCAGGAATTTCAACCATCTTCTTAACTTATTGCTGCAGCCTCAGCTTCTACAGTGCAAGATGTGATTGTGAGGGCTGTAACTCCTTGCAGTCTTACAGGTCGCAAATGGTTTTTTGTTTTGTTTTTTTTTTTTTTGACTGAAGAATACACATACACATAAACAAACATGCTCTTTGAACCCAGTTATGCAGATGTGTGTTATCTCTGGGACATTTGAGGTCATCATTGCTCAAACTTTCATAATGTCCCTGCTGCTAACAATAGGTTTCCCTTCCAGCAAAGCAGGAGGATGGCTGGTAGAGGAAGTCCCTATAAAACTGTGGCCAGGAGGCAGTCCTCTACAAAACTGTGACCATTTAAGACCAAATAAACCGTACCCTATATTGTCCCATACCAGTGTTTTTCTAAGCAATCATTTCCTTCTCATTCCTATTTCAAAATACATTTGTGCCCACCAGGCCTTGAGAACCAAGCACCTCTTTCAGTCCAGCAAGCACAGGACATGCCAGCTGGAAAAGACCCAATGCACTTCCCTTAGCCTGAGTGACTCTTGAGGAAATGTCTACAGTCCCCTTGCCTCCCTCAACCACTACAGTTTCCTGCAGTTCTGCAGGAAAAGGTGGCTTCTAGGTACCTTCACCACAAGATGAGTCTTCAGGATGGCTTCACCCAAATATCCTAACTGTTGGAACGACCATGGCACAATCCACACCAAGAACAAAGCAAGGGAAGGCCTGGGGAGGTGAACATAAATTCCCCACTGGTTTCAGGATCCAGAAAGCAAAGGGGCAAATATCAGATAAACATGAAAACAACAGTGAGAAGGGTATTTCAGGGATTTGAAGAAAAAAATGTTGCTGTTAATGATGAGAAAAAGGTCAGGCATGCGACACTGTCAATGAAAGCACTGTATATAGCATAAGAGCCAAATGCAGTCTAAAACCAAAATAAGCACAGAAAAGATGAACAAAACATCCAGCAGCTAAAATAGCTGTGTGCTAATAACACAGGCAGACTGCCATAATGGAAGAGGAACTCAAAGCACTATTGCCATTACAGAAAAATTCACAAACAGGGTGAAACAGCAATTATTAGTGAAATAGGTGTCAAAAGGCCTGTGCTTTTCAAAGAAAATACAGATTTTATATGGTAGGATACTGTTATGCAATAAAGAAAGGCAGACTTCACGAATAGAATAAAGAAAATGTTTGGAAATGCTGTGGACAGATGGTCAAAGAAGATTTCTAAGAGAGAGACTGGGTCTGCTCTTGACTTCTTACACCAGATATAGATCTGGATACAGCTCTACATCATTAAAGAAATGGGAATTACGTCAACAAGGGAGACTAACTTCACAGTGCAGATTGGAGAACAAATGCTATTAACCATGGTAAGACCAGTTATTCCTGGATGTGACAGCTGACAAGTTTCTTTATCCATGTTGCTGAATGAACAAGAATAGATTCTATTCTGCTCTTTATGTTAAATAATGAGGATGACTCTGGAATGGGGGACCATGAAGTGATTCAGTTTAGATTAAGTGGGAAGGATAACAGGAAGCCTAATTTTGTTTAAGAGCTAGTATTTTGGAAGAGCAAGTTCTGATGAACTAAATGCTTCCTGTGGAACCTCTGGAAATCAGACTGGACTGAGAAACTCTATACCTCAGCCTGGGAAAAGCTGCAGTTTCTGTAAGTTACTGCACCAAGACCTAGATCAAATCTGTATCTGGAGAAAAGCAGGGAAGATGCACTTTTTGAAAAGAAAACCACAAAACCTTACGAAAACCAAGCTGGACAACTGAGCCAACATGGAAACTGACTTTTAAGACAGAAAGCAGAGAGCTTGGCTTGCTCAGTTAAGCAAAACAAAGGTAGATAGGAAGGAAGACTATCAATATGAGGTAACCATGGGATGCAGGGGTAAAAAGCTAGGTAGAAGAAAAAAGTCTGCATGTGAAGTTTCAGAAGTATTTACAGTGTGTTGCAGGGGAAGGGAGTCTTTGGAAGCTGCCTTCCAAACTGCTTCTCTAGGGCAGGTAAGCTCTCTGCAAAACTATGATAGGGTGGGAAAGAGCACAAAACAGTCATGAAGAAACTATGCCAGTGAAAACCTGTTTGCACAAAGGCTTATCTACATAAACCTGCAGAAGCACCAGGATTATGTCTGACATTCCAGGACCAGACCTTGCACCACTTTGTGTCAGAGGTGACCTCAATAGGCTTAGGGGCTGTGCTATGGACACACAGAATCCATGTCTGTCAGCTTCCAACATGCTCTGTGCTCTGAGCTGCTCAACTCAGGCAGGATGACTGAAGATCACAGGCTGTTCTGCACTTGGAAGAGACAATTGCTGAGCTGGAGCTTCATACCAATGCAGAATGGTGACGTGAGCCCACAGCTCTCATATGCTGCCAGTCTGAGCTCTGGCAGCAGCCTTAAACATGTAAGGAAGACTCCTGGTGCAATGAAGAGGAGTTGGCCAAGAGCTACTCCAGTAGCACTGGAGCCATGGCACTTATGAAGAAAAGTCAGTGGGTGAACTCTGTGAGACCTGGCTCGCGAGTGGTGTCACCTCTCCTGTGGCACTCGATGCCTACTCCATCCCTCTTCAAACTCTCACCTTCCGTCTTCTGCTTTCCTTTACAAGACAGCAGAGCAGATCCAGGCAGGAAGGTGCAGAGAGGTGCCAGCAGGCAGAGTTTTGTACATGGGGGAGTGGGAGAACCAGAGAAAGGACACTGGCCCCCATCTTAGGCAGGTCTGTACACAGGGACTTCATGAACTTGGGAAAGGCTGGGAAAATTGGCTACAAGCCCTACAGTTCCCATTTTGCTGTACGCTGGGCAGTCCCGGGTTTAAAGGTGTGGATGAAGGAAGGACAGCTAGAACTGTCACCAGAAGTATGTTAAAAAAAGGCAGGATAAGCATGACAAACTAGCAGTTACAGGAAGGTATGCAGTCTGCTGGGACTCTACTCCATGCCATACAGCCAACCCAGGCATGTCCTCCAATTCTAGATTATGTGGTTTTCCCCCTGGAGGACACCGGATACACGAAGGTGTGTTAGTGCTAATTTTTCTGTTTGTAGTTATGTACAAGTAAAGCAGAGGTATTTCAGCTCATCAGCTGGAAGGCATAAAGTGTATTTACTTCACAAACCAGAGTGGGTAAGCTAAGAAGCTCTCATCCCCTTCTCTTTATACTGAACAAGGACTCAATCAGTCACATGTACAGGCCATGCCTAAATTAAGTTGCGGGACACAAAAAAAATAAAAATAAATTAGATGAAACTTTATCCAGAAAATAGTAAGAGTTGTCTCTGTAACCTAGGAAAAAGCCAGAGAATGAGTAACATCCATGGAAAAGGATCAGGGTAGCAGCATCCTGCAGGGCTCATCCCTGGGCTAGAACAGCTGGGCATCTTAGCTATAGCTCAGGACAGTTTCATAAAGGACTAGTGCTTTCATTAACAACAATCATAAGCATATTCTGCACAATTCTCATGGGCATACAATGAGGCTAGAGAAAAGAAAACACCTTTTAAATGGTGCTAGATCTCATTTCTTCGCAGCCCACCAAACAGCTCCTGATACCAGGCAGCCATGTCTCTGGTGGGAAAGAACAATGCTTGCTCCTGCCAAGTGGGTGGCAGGGCTAAAGTTGCCATGAAGAAACATGGACCTTGCTTTTATTAAGTATTTAGTCATCTTGTCAACTTTGTGCTTACAACCAAATAGAGAAAAAGCCCCACATTTCCTTTTGTACTCCAAAATTCCAACAAACTCTAGAGAGAGCTGTTTTACTGATTTTAAGCAGCAGTTTCTGTAATCCTTGTCAGTGCAGCACAAAGGCACCTCTCTGGCCTTTCAGAGAGTTCTACTTCATATACTTACAGCACACAGTTTTTACTACCTCTGCCAGTGCAAAATCAATTTACTACCGTGATCTGTGCATCAGATCTGAGCGTCTGTTGAGAGCAAAACACAGACTGTCTGGGAAAATGAATCTTAATAATGTTGGGTAATCAGATCGATTACAACAAAACAAACCAGAGAAAACACATTTGCCTTGCCCCTTTCCCATGTCTGTGCACTCATCTTTAATGAGTGCCTGCCCTGTCCTGGGCGTGCCACATGGACCCACTACCCTACTACTCCTCTGTACAGAGGCCCTCCCAATGCACACATCTCCTCCCTGGCACAGCCAGAAGGTGAAAAGTTGCTGAGCTTCCCAGTGTGCCTGCTGAAGATTTCCCTTCCTACTCCACATCTCCCTGCTTCTCTCCTTGTCTCCAGCCAGGTGTAGAGAAATCTCAAAGGATAAGGGTTGCACACCTCCAGAAAAGCAAATGCAAAACCAAAAAAAACCTTTGATTTATTTTTCATTTTAGTGCCATCATTTAAAGCAAACAGCTGTCTTGCACATAACCAGGAACAGAACTGAAAACATTACAGGGATCCTCTTCCTCTTATAAACACCTGATGCCCTGATTTAGAGACAATTATTCATAAATCTGGTACATTTCATCCAGTACAACAAACATGCTAATGGCATATATTACAGAATTGTAAGGCTTTTGTTATAAAAGCTACAAACATTATTCCTTTGGGAATATATTAATGAAGATGTTTCTATTTATGCAAAATTGTCAGTGAAATTCCAGCAGTTACAGATCCGATAGGTACAGGACTCCTTAGAGTAAAAAAACAAGTGCTACATTGTACAACTATAACACAGTTATGGAGAACAGTATAAAGCCTTGAAATGGCTGGGGAGAAGTCATTAGTCCTTTGTTTCAAAGAAGACTAAGAGTGGTAATTATGCCTGATTAAAAATCAATGTTGCTAGACCTAACACTAGTTGGAAAAGACCTGGAATTCATAAAACCGCGATCTCTTAGTGCCGTGTATGCACTGAGCTACATCTTCCTTTAACAGAGATGAAGGTAAGCTGCTCCCTTCCTTCTAGTTTCAAGGCAAAGTATCTGGGAATGTGTTTGAGGTTGGTTTTCATGTCAGTACTGGGTATTTTAACAAAAGTGTGAGGATATATTTGCAATGTAACACAGAGCTTATTTGTGAAGTTAGTTTTAGAAGTGGGAAAGCTTTATTTTCTACTCATGTCAGCCAGCAACACCAAACATGATCTGGTCCTCAATCATGATAATGTAGCACAGCTTGCTTAGGCTTTTTACTGATGGGACTGTTTGAGACTGCTAGAAAGGATGCTGATGAGTATTAACTATGATGTCTGTCATTTTGTATCTCTGGGTAGTAATTCTACAGCTCTATCATTACGATAGCAGACTGCCTCTCAAGAATTTAAACATAGGAATTCTCTCTTTTTTTTTCAAAACTTTTAGATTAAGTAGTTTGATAAGGATATATGTGTACATCAAAGAAAAAGAGAATGCATGTAAGTCCAAGGTACTGGAAAAAAGTACAAAAGGCAGCAAAATCTGTGATAAAACTCTGGTTAAACATGTCTACATGAACTCCTCCTTTCGTGGTTCTTAAAGTCAAGCCTACATGGCAAATACTTAAGGACATCACAACTTTTCTGGGGCAAAACTGGAGGAAATCTCCCGGAAAGCTTTGACTATCTGGACAACTATTTTAATTTTCCAGTATGGAAAATTAATAGATATATTTGTAAGAGCCTCTATAAAAATAGCAGAAAATTTTCTTTTAAATCAGCTGGGGAAGTCCTGTCAAGAGTGACAAATCTGGTTTTTATTTTAAAGCCATGTAAGTGTATATATTCCAGTCAGAGTAGCAGAGAGAGTCTGAGTTCACTGTTACAGATGGATGAAGCAGATACTTCTTGCTGGTATAGCAACGTGACACCCAGCAGCTCTGAAAAAACGAAAAGCCCGCAGAGCAGAGGCAGAAGCAGTGGTCTGACACAGAAAGGACATTTCTTAGTTCTGTCTCAACTTATCCACCACCACACTTTTGACATTTGCTCACAGAAATCTGGATTTGCTGTAACAGTCCAAAGCCCTGATTGGAAAGAGCTGCAGGACTGCTTCTCATGATGGCTGATGCCATCATCTCCATGACATGAGATGCACAAATCTGACATCAACACAGAGCCACCAGTTGACCAAATGTGGAGGCAGCTCCTCCCTGACCCCACAGAGACGTCTGGTGGTCTCCCAGCTTGCTCATTTGCATCTGCTCTTCTCAAACCAACCCTTCCCTGTGCTTTATGAATGTGGCTAGGGAAGGGCAGCTAATTACAATCACCTCTGAATAATTTCACAAACTGGCAAAACAGTGCTCCTGTAAGAAACCCCAAGCACACCTACAGCTATTGCCAGAAGTGGCTTGCCATTCTATCCCACAGAACGCAAACAAAAACATGTTTCTGGTCAAAACCTTTCATAACATTTAAATATCGTCTTCAACAATTTTCTTTCTTTTTTCCTGTTTCTCTTGGGCATGTATCAGCTCTTTCAGCAGTTCTTTTTCCCTTTTTGCATGGGGATAAGCGGTGGTGCCCATTGCTGTGGTACCAGAGCTCCTCACACCGGACAGACACATCAACACACCCTGTCCAAAACTTCCCAGAAGGCTGGGACATGGCTGGGGGCTGAGTTTCAGCAGGGCTGGAAACACAACCCTTCTGGGGCAGACAGCCATAGCTGAACACTGAAATACAATGCCTTAATAAGTAGGTCAGCCTGTTCCTATAAAAGCAATGGGTTTAACGCCAACCGTGCCTGCCAGTGAGAGTAGGAAGAGACTGCAGCTTCCCCCGTTTCTCACATTCAGTCCCTCTGAAGCCCTGACACCCCTCTGCTGTTACCCTCCTGGCAGCAGGGCTGGGCTAGGGGAGTGCCCATAACTCCACCTCTGCAGGGCTGCTGTCAGGACTGCTGGAACATTGCACCAGAAAGCAAATTCCAAGAAAACAAACACTATCACTAGGCAATTGAAATGCAGTTGGTAGCAACAAACAAACCCTCTGCAATGAGGATCTGGGGCTCTGTTCTTGCCAACAGGTTCAACAGGTTTTGCATATTAAGTCATCCTGGGGTTTATTAGTGCCTAAAAGGGAAACACCACAAAGATCTTGTCACCTGAGGTTTCACACTGTCCCCCTTTTCCTGCAACCCACTACCCTCCTCCTCTTTCTCTCCCTTTGGCAGGGAAGTACTTTCACCCCCCTTAAATAAGCGAAGAACACATTCCCCTCCTGTCCAGCTGAAACTTTCAAGCCCCCCAACAGTGTGTGGGAAGGGGAGGTGGGGGCAGCAGGGCAGTGGGAACAATTCTCTGTTTGCATGAGTTTTAGTTGCACAATGAAGCAGATCCCACAGTGACATGGTGCCAAGGCAGGACACTGCCCTTCAGGAGCACACCTGGGCTGTCTGCACTCCACAGGTCACCAACAATCCTCTGTGATCCCACCCCAAACACCTGGGGCTGAACCTTACCTGCATGGCTTCCTCACCTTATCACAGCTAACATGGAAAAACTCTCCTGAACAGAAGGATCACTGCTTGCAAAGGACACCCGTTCATTTCAATAAAGGCTATGATATACTCTTGTCACTTTCTTTCAATATAGCAGCATTCAATGGCATTTACTGAAGACAGCACAAAAGATAAAAAAGTTCATTTAAATATTTCTTCTCTTGGTGAAGCTGCTCACTGGAATGCCTCTGCAAATGGAACTTTCATGAATCAGCCCAACATGACACTGAGTGGATTGCAAGACCACAACACTGCCCAAATACCATCTGCTCCTCCCATGAGCTTGGTTTTGGAAAGTGTATAGCTCTTGTAAACAACTGTTGGTCCATTTTATTTTGAAATGCTGCACAATGTAGCAGAACACACTTACAAGCTGACTATAATCAAAAGCTTTATAGTCTACTAAACTTGTTTTAAGTAATACAAAAATACCAAAAAAGACACACTATACTTTTCATCTATTTTCATGCAAACTCAGTTCTCTCTGCTTGCTGCATTTTCTGTTTATAGCAGTGTGGTTTTAAACCACAGAATAAATAGTATTATTTTCTGTTCCCTTTTAGCTCTAATCCAGAAACATACAGTATATTTAATTATTGTTTTGGTAGAGTCCACCTATGCAGACAGGTTGTGTTTACATGAATCAACTGCTGTCTCTGGATTCAGAGCACTGAAGAGGTTAAAAAAACATAAGGGTATTTATGTCAGCCCCTCCTTCCTCTTCCCTGCATGTCATCACACTGAAAGGGTTTAAAAGTAAAAAATTCCTTCCACATCATATAATCCTGGCATCTGCTGTGTAGCAAATCAAGCTCACTCATTTTGCTGTTACTCCCAAAAAGTAACTATATGGATTCGGGTCTAGAACTCCATTTTCCACTTCCTGGAGTTTCCTTAGGCACATTAGAAAATGCAGTAAACACAGCTAGTAAATACAAAGCAGTCTTCTCTGTCTAAGTGCAATTCTGATTGCATTACTTAAGAAATATAATTTCCTGAGGCTTTTTACTACCTTACTTTATGATACACATGATATGGTATCAATCTATCAATTTCTTTCTGCTGTCCCTGTCTTCAGAAGTCCACAGCTCACCCATGACATTTTGTAGTTCAAATATGAAGCCATTACCAAGATTAAAGGACAGAAGGAATCCAGTTTAGAGAGTGAGTAGGTCGCTGTGGTCATGTTTATTATTTAATAACAGTGGGAATAATTCATATCACAGCAACATTTCTCTACCACTGCATTTATCAATTTCAAAGTAATGTACATCAGACCTCAAAGTAGTGGTGGGAAGGCTCAATCCATCTGGACACTCTCTGTTAAACCCTGGATCCCTATTCAAGGATGTAAGATATGTAGGAACAATTATTCTTCACCAGTATGTAGGTCTATCAAAGACTAACAGGACTAGATATAAACCTGTTCCAGAAAAACCTTGAGAGTAGCACAGCCTCAAATTCACATCCTTTTTCCAAGCAGACACTGTAGTTTCAGGTAATGTGCTTCATCCTCTCTTCCAAATGGATGAAGATAATTCTTCTTTGCAGGGGCTGCCTGGCAGGTGTACTCACTCTGCAAGCTTTTTGAGGTAAAGACTGCCTCTTACTACATGTGTCTTGTCTGACAATAACTGCTATAGTTGGCCAGAAGTCTGAAACTTCTCAGATTTTTTAAACGTTATTGAATATGAAACCTTATGTCCCCACTAACACCTGTTGGATATACCTTCTTTGCAACACAGGACAATGCCTCGGCCATCAAGCTAATGCAATCATTAATTTTCTGCTTTAAGATGCTTTCCTTCACACTTTTGCTATTTGTTAATGTGATTTTCAATACTTATTGAAGGTGTAATGAAACAGAAAGGAAGAGATAACACTAGAATTGAATTTCTTATCACAAGTATTCTTACACATCTCACAGCTGAGGCATTTTACTTTCAGCTTGCTTCTTCCTACATGTCTTTATCCTGCAGCCCAAATTATCAATGAACGTTTTAACTAAGTTTCCAAATGCTTACCAGCGAGCCAACGTTTCTGTCTTTTTGTTTGGCTAACATTTTCACATCTATTTGCCTTGCTGCCACTACAACTAAACAGCTCATAAGTGATTTGGGTTCATTCAATGAATTCCAAATTGGGAGCCTGACTATTTTGTTTGCTTTAGGGCAAGACGAGGAAGCTAACAGGAGCTTTGTTAAGTGAAGTTGCCCTATATTATTCTCTCAATTATGGCTGTGAAAAGATATAGAAATGCAAAGTACTCTTTACAGACAGCATCACTTCATGTTGATCCAACTTGTTTCAGTTCACTTTCATTTGATTCTGCCTCTAGAAGTGGTATAACTTTGATATCTACCCTGTTTTTATGCATTCAGACAGATTGTTTTCAACTCAGCAGGACAACTTAACGTAAGTAAGTTCCATCTAGTTTTGAGTATTTGCTTAAAAGGAGAGACGGAAGCTCACAAGAACAAACTTTGAGGCTGTAACCAGCTCTCTGGGTACCCAATGTCATCTTGTATCATGTGATCAATTTCCAGTGCTGGCATTGTTTAATACTTTGAGGACTTTTCCACTAAGGTGGAAAAGCTACTTTAAATGGTCTAATAAACCCCCACAAAATAGTTTTTTAATAACTGCTTGCCAAGGATGTACTAATGCATAACAATTTTGCAGCATAGCTGCAGCAGCTATCTGGCTTATGGTAGAGTTCAGCTACAGTTTGAAATAGGTAGTGCTTTCAAGATAATTTTGCTGCTCCATGCCTTCATGGCAGCCATTTGAAGGCTTCTTATCCAATGTAAAAAACCAAACAAAACTAACACAAAAAAACCCCAACAAAACCAGAAAAACAACCCCAACCCAATCAACCAAGCAACCAACCAACCAACCAACCAACCAACCAACCAGAATAACCCAAAAGAACTCGCTGGAATCAGCATGCTCTTTAACAAAATAAATGCATTTTGAAACTTTCAAAATTCATTCAGCTTCTTTCCAGGCTGGCTCTGGCAACTAAGTAAGTGCAACACAAACACACATCATGGCAAGAGGCCAAAGTAACATCACAGCTAGAAATTCCTTTTCTTTAGGAGTCCACCCAATTGCATGAATATGATTCGTAATTCCCAAAATGGGTTTTAAAACCCAAACAATTCCTGCATCTTCACTCAAAGGGAACTATCTTTTAAAAATCCTGCATAGAGCAGAATCCAAGAGCAGGAGACACAGAGATGCTTAACTTACTTAGCTGCTTCAGCAGAGATGGGGCATCTTCCCTTTGAGCAGCTGCCTAAGCACCGCTGGCATTGGCAGAAAACTGAATTTAGTAACATCATGATGGGATGCAAAACCCCACAGCCACATATAGTATGTAACATCAGTGAGCTCCTAATGGTGCCTTATTAATCCAGTTTTTATTTAATATAGCCTCAAAAACAGGTGCTGCACATATACAATTAAAAATTAATTAAAATGAAAAAACATTGTTTGGGATTTTTGTTGTGGGGGTGAGGATGGAGGAAGGAAAGAAACGGAGCAAAGACACGAAGACGTATGAGGAAAGAACCAAAAAGATGCTGTCTCAGAGGCCAAAGAAATTCTGGGCGACTGGTCAGGCATACACAAAAATGTACAACTGATAAGAGATTCACAGATATCAAGGGAGGGTAGAAATTTGCTCCTCTGTAAGCTGAAAGTAGAAAGCCAACCAAAAAGACATGAACAGACCTCCAAAGAGTTGACCCAACTCTAGTTTCTGGTGTTCACTGCAGGCCTGTAGAAACACCTCTCCCCCCGCACTTCCCACACGAAGGTTGTCACGTTACACAAACACTACAAATGATTAAAAATTACACGAAATTTTACAAAATTACATGGTATGCTTCTGCTTCTATTGCCAGCCCCGAAGTGTTTAGCACACTGTTAAGCTATCAAGTTTTGTACTCTGTGCCAGTCACTCCCCAAGGTGTTTATGTGAAGCACTCAGGCAAACTGAACAGAACATCTGTATTCTATTTGCTAATGAGCAATCATCATTTCTACAATTCTCCAGCCAGGGATTTTGCTGTTTGGAATACTAATGTCATTTGAAAAAAACTTAAAGAAAAAAATATGTTCTGCTCATTAGTACTAGAGTTACTAAATTACTTCTGCACTACTTACGATTCAACCAGACTTCTAGTTCCATTCCTTTCCCATATTTTTACAAAATTAGAACTTTCAGAAATAAAAACTTTGATGATATATACCTAATGTATTTTCTGAATTAGTGTAATATACTATTCATCTCTTGTTTTAATTACATTTTATCCACAGAGAGGCAAAGATTTTAAATAAACTATTATAAAGGCTTTTCAAACAAACCCTACTGAAGATTCCCTTCATTGTTTGCTTTATATATTGTGGCAACCCCCGGAGCAGATGAAATGAGGTAAAAGTTATAAAAATATGGTCTACAAACTTCATGGTACAACATTCCTATGTGCACAGAGAGAGTGAGAGAAAGTAACAGCTTTGTAACTCAGGATATGTTTTGTCTGTAGACAGAAGCAGCTATCAGTTTCCCTTTTAACCAGTGGATGTGTGAATCACGTGCAAACCAAGATTATCCTCTGATGGAAAGGCCACATCACAAAAACAGCAACATGCAAAGGAGTGCTCCCCGCTGCTGCCCTCACTGCAGTACTTGGGCATTTCAGATGTGACTCTCCCTTACCATCCCATGCATCAGAAATGCTGCTGAAGTTACTGAAGTTGAAGAGCAGCAAATGAGTTCAGAAAGGAATATTCAAGTTGATAAGCTCAGTTAAAGTGGCTTATGTAAGAATTGTCTTTATACTTGCTCATGGAGCACTGAAATGTAACTTACAATGCAAAGAGAACAACAATAAATACAGGATTTGATTGATGCAGCTTAGAAAGTCCAGTGTGGTACTTGTGCTCTAACATGGGAACAGGTGAGGGGGAAGCATCCCTGCTAAGCAGAAGAAACACACAACTCCAGGAATGTATGTTTTTCCACATGAGAGCAGAGATGTATTTCAATATGCCATGATACCGTTTCAGGCTAAAAATAAACACCCTCATGCTCTAATCCCCAGTCGCGTCAGGTAGGGTCAGTACATTTCAATCATCCATGGGAGACTCAGAGGCAGCTCAGCTCCCCAGCAGGGAGAGCCGTCTGTGGCGCTGTAGCCAATTCCCAGGGAAGCCACGGCGATGGAGCAGTCGGCTGGGGAGGTCTGTTACTGCCATGGCAACCGGCAGCAGCCCACCACCACAGAGCACCCAGCCCTCACCCCGGCAGGACAGGAAGCACACAGATATGCTTTAAAGGACCTTCCTTAAAGACAACACAAAATAACGCAGAACAGAGTGAGACACCCCGACTTGCAGATGCTGGATGAAATAATCTGCTCATCACAAACCTCTTCTCCACCCTGCACATTCAGCTTCAGACTGTGCTTTAAATCACTCTGAGGGACGTGTTCTGTTTGACTGAAATACCCATCTGGCCTCATTTCGCTCAGCCAGACAGGAGGCAGCCCTGTTTTCCGCAGCATTTACCTCTCCTTTTAAGCAGTTGTCAACCAACTTGGAATTGCATATCCCTCTTCCTCACAGAACTTCCAGCTGGTGGCAAAGCCAGACTCAGCCTGTGTGGAGGAACTAGGCACCAAAGCAGAAAGGCAGCCCCAAAACCTCCCCAGATCAAGCCAAGTATGAGGCAAAACAAAACCAAAGCTATAGATAATATGCAGGAGCAATCAATGTTTCCTGTGCCATGCTAAAGTAATTTGTACCTGCCCCCTTCTGCCCTCACAAGTGGAGGCTGTTCTACCCAAGGGGAGGAAAAATGCTCTTCCAGAACTACTTCAATTTGGTTAAAGAATTCTACATCTGTTCAAAAAAATAACACAATTTTTAATTTAAATCTTTTAATACAGAGATTACCATAAACCATAATTCACTCTTGCATCCCCAGAACTAATTATATACATGTCACCAGAGTATTATACATCTCTCTCTTTTCACCAAGAGAACCAGAGTGTCAGACACTGCAGTCTAACACATTACATACTGAACAATACTCTCCATGCAACAGTTTAGGGAGAAAAAACCCACCTGGTCCTTCAAGTGATGTGTGTTCTTTTATGAACTTACCGAGCACTGAGCTATAGTCATTATTATTTAACAACACATCTAGTGCATAAAAATAAACCACACACCTTATACAAATACTGATAAAAACCATTCTTCATACCGTGTTAGTTGTAGCCTACATCCACACCAATAGCAAATATAAAGGAACATGGTGTACTTGCAGAGAAACAGCCAGCAAGACTTCACTACCAAAGTAAAGCAGGAACCATGTTTAAAAGCAAACAAAGTTAAACCCGGACCAAGGTTAAACACGAAGTTACAGTTCACCTGAACGCACAGGATTTGTGACCTCGCAGTTCAAGCAAAGCTGCAAAACTATCTATAAACAGAGAGGAGCTTCTTTCAATGGGAAATACAAGAGCAAGCACAAAAAAGAATGTGCAAAACCTCAGACGCTATCGAAGGAAACTGTTAAACTGACCATATATATAAATGCCTAAGAGAAACAAAACAGCAGCGAAACATCAGACTGAAAGACTAAAAAAGGAAACAGTTGACACAAATAGAGTGCCCTTCATTCACACATCAGAATTCCCCTTCTTGCTGTAAATAAAATGGGATACCCAGAGGTAAAATCAATTGTTTTCATCATGCAATGCCTATGCAATTTTCCTAGAATATGCTAGCAAATAAATACACCATTTCTGTTTCAAAATATGTTAGAATCACCCATATTGATATTTCCTCAACTTCAAGAACAAAAAAATCAAAACTGGCATTGGATATTGAATGGCTGATACAAACAAAATCTCAAACAAATATGAAAATGCACAGATGGGCCTGTACCTCCTCTTGAATCTCCAAACATCCTCTCCCCTCTCAGCACGACAGCATGATGTATTGGGCCATGTACCAGAGGAATACTTCAAATACAACAGGCTGCAATACTGAACCAACATCAAGAAAATATATCGCAAAATTAAATTTTAAATGAACCACTTTCCCGAAAACTGCAAAATGAAAGAACGTCAATAAAATCTGATGGAATTCAATGTAACACAAATAAGTTGGATAAAATTTTCAGTTTCTCTTTTATGCCAAAGAGACAGATCTAGAGGTTGTTCTCGCAGTAAGTCAACTTAGGAAGAAGTTTCATGTTTTGAGCATAAAGAACACAGTATATTCAAATTTTATATGTGGGAATAAAGTCATTTGCCCTCAATAAAGTACTTCTGACCAGAAGTACAGTGAGTGGAATCTTTCTTTCTTTTCACACCTTAATGAAGTAACAGCCACTCTTACAATGACTAAAATAGCTTAAGCAATGCAATTTGTAATTAGGAGAGAAAATCCGTATGTGCTCATCCCAAAAGAAGAGGTGTACAAAACATCAAGCAGCAGGACTGCAGGAAACATCTGATAACCAAATGTGTGCACATAACATAAAATGAAGACATTTGTTTATTGACAGTTGCAAAATAGGCTGAGCATTTTATTTACTGTTATCTCATTTTCAGTATTACACAGATCATTTGAAAGAGGGCAACAGGGATATAAGTTACCAAGCATGAAGCATGTCCGTGTGCATATGTTTATGCTAACAGCCATGGGGAACTTCAACTCTTTACCTTCTGCTTTTTCCCCGTGTGGGGCTACAACAGCAGAACAACTTTAGTGCATGCCAAGCACACAGCATAGTCTCTCCTCCCAACCTCTTTAGGCAGCTGCTGAACCAGGATAATTGCTCGTGGTCACGGCTGTTCTCTCTTTGGCAGCAGCACTGCCTGCTCTAGGCAGAGCTTGTGGCTCTCTGGCTTCTTCCCTCTCCACCTCTCCAAAGTGAAGGTTCAGCTCTTCTACACAGTAAAACCTTGGCTACTGCTAAGAGAACCAGCAGAAAACACTTCTGCACCACACAGAGCCGTGCACTCCATGTTCTACAGTCAAACTTACTGCGCTGGGGGATGCACGGGTAGGACAGACATCCACTGTTACAGACATAAAGGCTTGAAATAACAAAAATGCCCAAAATGCCCAGCTCTCCTACACTGTTTGCATCCCTTTTAAGATGGAGCATTCAACCAAGCTGCTCTGTTTAAATTCAAAATAGGGAAAGACCAACCAACCCAATTTTAAACCATCAGGACTGTCATAAGACACACTGACAAAATCAGAAGGCCAAGCCAACGTGAGTGCTCTCTAAGGGGTAGAGGCTGTCTCTTACCCCCTCCTATACAACAGTATACCATGACTGCACAGACCCAAAGACAGATAGACATAGACAGACACCTTAAGTCCAGTCCTTCCAAGCCAGCCTGTTTCCAAGCAGCTCTGCACTAGGTGAGACTGTCCTTTAAGTTCACTGCGTTAGACAACACTGTTTCCAAAGAGCAGCTCACTGAAACCATTCTGACTCCACAATCAGCAACCATGTAAGTAGGAGACATGAGACTTAGGTCTCTTGCCCAGCTCCAGACCTCCTGTACTACGTCCAGGCAACAATCTTACAACACACCACAGTATTCCACACAGCTGTGTCAAAATGGCGTAACACTGATCGCCTGTGACAGCAGGCATTTGTACCAAGAGATTTCTGAAAGCACTACAGTATTTCTTTGTGTGAAGTAGCTGAGAAATAATACTCTCAACCCCCCTGCCACAACGATCTTTTTCTTTGTGCAGTGCCAAGCAAAATGGGCCCAAAACCATCCTCGCTTTATTCTTTTACTGATGGAAATTACATTAGGGAGAAGACCAGCAAAAAGGAAGTTTTGGCAAGGAATTTGTCTTTTATGTTACGTTCCATAAAACACTCGAAGATCCCTGACTGATATTTATAAAATGATGTCCATCATATTCCCATACAGGGTAGCTGCTGCAATGTTAACTTGATCTGCACTTCAGACTGGCAGTATAAAACAAAACATTTAAAAACATATTAATAAAGACTTGGAAAAAACCATCCAAGCCCTATTCCTTTACACCTGTATTCTAAATTAATTACAGTAAAGAAATGCCAACTTACAATGCACTTCTCAATAATATAAGCAATGGATTACAAACATATATGGTGTCTTTGTTCCTAAATAAACTCCATCATAACATAGGCAATCCTTGTAACTCCTTTTCTGACATTTTGAGTCCAATTTATTCCCTCTGTTTCTTGCTACATTGCCACAAGCAGCACTGATTTTCTGCCCTCCTTGGTGACTGCTGGAACTTTAAAAGTTCAGAAAGGCTTTAGGATTCAAACTTGTCCTCCATGCTCAGCAACAATGGTCTGGACAGTAGCTTTTGTTGCAAGACAGCAAAGAGCCAACAAACCACACAAAGGCAAAGTGTGCAGCACTAATGTCAGAAGACACAGTCCTTCCCAGTAATAACTTTTCATCACAGGTATGATCTAGTCTATAGCTATGGAGTTTTGCTTATTGCTTATACTTATCACTGTGCTCTCAAATGCTTTAAATAGTGGCAGTTCTTCACCAAAATTCAGTCTTACCTGCACAGCCAAGAAGCTGTTCAGCAGTAACAACAATAAAATATTTTCCAGTTTTAATAAGGACAAATAATACATTAATATACTTGCCAATTCCAATTTCCCCAGTCATAGCTGGCATGTTGTTGATGGGCTGCCACGTGCACTGAGATCCTGCCCCATGGCCAGCCAGGGACACATCCATGCCACCTCCGGATGAAGCCAGGGGCAAGCAGAAAGAATGCAGCAGGGCTGGGCATGATCCTGGCAGGCACAGCCTCAGACTCTCAAGGAACCAGATCACAGCCAGTTCCCAGCAACTCCCAAGGCTTGGTGAGGCAAAGTGCAACACAGAGAGAGTCACCACACGCCAATTTGTATTTGATGATGCTCATGAAGAAAGTTACTATACTTAGTAAATGCAGTTGTGCCAGCAAAATGGTTTTTGGTGGTACACAGTGTATCTGCAAGGAGAATTTATCTGTAAAACTACATTAATAAATACCAAGACAAATTTTTCTCAAGTCTAGTGGTCACGAGGTACAGCTACAGTTCTGCATTTCTTGTAGAAGAAAATATAGCACAACCCATAAAGCAAAATAAAAAAGCTCTGAATTATTTCCAAATAAGTACTTTTAAATATAGTAATTGCAGCAATGCTTTTAAAAGTGACTCATATTTCAAAACATTGGTGCTTCGTATATTAAATCATTTCTATCGCACTTGCAAGAACTAGAGGCCTTAAAATCTGGAAGGTCTTTAAAGAACTTAGTTTTCAATACAGTAGAGAAACTTACTTTTCTTTCTTTTTCCAAACTGAATCATAGTTTACTCTCCCTATCTTCAGTAAATCATTCTCTTTCCTGAACACCATAAAGGATTAAAACCAGCCTAAAATTTTGGAAGAGTTTTTAGGTTACAGACAAAATAAACATTTTAAAATACAGAAAGGATTTACTGAATTAACTGAAGTAGTGACTCATCACCCACTGCATCTCTCTAAATTTACTTCACAAATTCTATTACGTCAAGCTCTGTCAGTTCTGGAGGAAGGGAAATGCTTGATTGAAAGATTCAACTAAATAAAAACCATGGGGGGCTGTTCTGCTCCTGTACACGTGTTGCCCCCTGTAACTTGACTGGCAGTCAGACACACCTGCACCAGCAACAGAATTGCATACAAAGAAAATATTTAAGTTCATTAGTAGTCAAAAGGCCCCTTAGATAACCTGACAGTACTGCTTATTTTCAGCTGTAAATTGTACAACTGTCAGACTGCTGCATACAGGTCCATGAGTCACTGGGGGGAAAAAGCTAGACCCAAAAGAATCTCACTTCTTTAATGTCTTCCAAGCCCACAGTAAAACCTAAACTTTTTATAATTTATTATGTTATATTTAGTAAATGATGTTTATGTAATTAAACACTCATCCTTTACTGTGGGTAAAGGACGGCCACTGGGAAAAATCAAAGCTGCCAGCTGAAGCCTTGCATACACTGTGCTGCCCCAAGATTTGTTTTGTGCAAAAGTCCAGCAGAAATTCAGGCAATGCATGAGCTGCTTGACTATTGCATCTCTTCAACATGAAACTGTTACAGCAAGATGATTTCATTTTCAGTTGCTTGCCTCCTCCCCCATTTATCACTTAGTACACCTCTCTGTGCTAATTGCTTTTTAAACATTGCTCACACTTAAAATTCAGACTCAGCCTATACCATTTACTCCCCAATATAACTTGATGTTCAGAGTAAAACACATAATTATTGTATAAAAAGTTGCACAAATATGATTAAATATTGGAAACTTCTTCTCTCCTGCAATTCATACTACAACATACACGCCCTAATCAAGCTTAAAGCCCCCAGTTAATGCCAGTATTATGAAACAAGCTTGGTTTTGCCTGTTCAAACTACAACTGCTTGAAGGGCATATGTCAGCACTACCACAGCAAACTCTCAGTCCTTACGGAAAAGTTTTCTTAAAATTTCTTTCACTGTGAACACATACAGTCTTAAATCCTTTGGTGAAAGCTCCTGTATCTCCACAGACATCCAGGGGCTGAAGAGTTAGCTCATCGTGTGACACAGAGGAACATCACTGCTGGTGTTTCCAGCAGCCATGGATTAGCCCACAGGTGATCACTGCACTGTGTGTACCAGACAGGTCGGTACGAGGACTCAGCCCATGGGTAACAAAGAAGTGGCTGCAGTACCAGTATTCACACACTGTGTACAGGAAGCTTTCCTTCTGCTCTATCAGCTGATATATCACTTCCTGAAGGCCCTTTATATAAGAAAGAAAACAATTAAAACTTGTATTCAGACAAGGCATCACCTGAACACTGTTCTCTGTATCAAACAGACATAGTGCAAAACGTGCAGTTTTGCTTAATCAGTCTTTGTGTGAAATCAGGACTTCCCAAAAAACTAAGCAAACCAACACCAACCAAAGGGTTGGTGGGGGAGGAAATAGAATGTTTTCCACCTAAAAAGAACTGGTCAAAATTTCCCCCAAACTGCTCTTACCAACATCCAGCAATGTTTGTTGTGCACAGTGCCTCATGCCACTGGCTAAAGGAAGAGCAACATATTTGTTTTTGTTCCACTAATGGCCACAGGAGAAAAAAAAAGCAGGAATTATGAACAAACCTGGAGTATCATCATCTTGAAATTGTTTACTCTCTCAGGAAACAAAAACTTGTAAGAAAAAACTCAGGTCTTCATTGCAAAGTTTGGGGTTAATAATTCTAGGAAAAAACCGATTTTTCAGGAAGAAATGAAGTTGTAAGATGTTCTGGTTTTAGTTCAACATGATAACACTGACTTTCTTTCCTTTTTAATTGAACTTCCACGTAGTGCTTCTGGTCATTGCTGACCTGATAGCAGGTAAGGTACTAACTGTACCAACACCTGTGCCTATTGTCTTCTAGGTCAGTGTGAGCCTACTTCTCACTTCAAAGCAACAAATTAGAAGTCGCTGTCACAGTACACGGCAGATTCAAATATACAGTTGATAGCTGGTCCCAAACGTAAAGCAGCTGAAGCTTTTGGAGAACTTGCTAGGTACTAATGGATTCCTTCAAAAGCCACAGCAGAGGTTCTGAGCAAATTTAATCGTAATTTTACCTAGAAACATATATTATTATAAGGCTGGTACAATGACTGGTGCCTTCCTCTACATGATTTAATTGGAAGTGGTAGAAGAGATAGGGGGATAAAGGGAAAGCACAGCCAGGAAACAGTGACCAAAACACCTAGAGTGGCTCAAAAATTTGTTCCTGGCCTTTTTCCTGAGCAAACCAGTCAGTGCCTCATGGTATGGGCATATATTCCCCCTCCAAAATACAACCAAGCCATGCCAAAGCACTGTCAAAAATACACATACAGCATCAATGCAGCAGGGAAGAGAAGCCCAGGCTTGCAACAGATGCTGCAATTAAAATGAAAAGAGCTGCAAAGCTAATCTTCATTTCACCCCAGAAGTAAATTGTTTAAGTGTAATTAATGACCAGTTTATTAAATAGGCATCAGGCTTTTACGTCATAATTATCCTAAAATCCTTGGCTGTTATATAATACTTAAGAATGAGTTTACATGGGATACTTTGATTCTGAAACACCAATGTTGATCTATCCATCAGGGGCCCAGTAGGATAGCTTACCACTCCTTCTAAAGTCAAAGTCATTTTACTTACTTTTCAAGATTAGCTCAGTATATTTTGTGCGTTAGGCCAGTTTTAAAGACTCACTATCCTAAGTCCCTGGAATGCACTGCATTTATCATAGCAACAAAGCCACAGGAAAGGTACTTTTTTATGGTTGCCTATTTTCCTCCTCTTTGTAGAAGTACAGTACTTTCTGGCATTCTTTTCACAGCTACTTTTCACAGACCAACACTCCAACAAAGGCAATCCATTTCATCACATTTATTGAGTCCTTATTGTGAGGAGAGACTACAGATTTGTCAGTGAAATGCTGAAATTACTATTCTCTGTTAATAAAATGAGCTGCAATACAGTGCAATGCATAGAGTTAATCCTAACTACTTTGCAGAACACAGTTAAAACAAGCACTTTCTCATGGTTAAAGCCATGCTTTCTAGTGTACTACTGGACATCTCAGCTTCAGTACCAACAGAGAACAACCTCTATCCATCCCAGAGGCAGACTTGAAAATCCCAAATCCACAGTGGAACAAAGAATCACATGTTTATAGCCCTCTCCAGTAACTCCAGAGAACATGTGCAAACAACAAAACACCACTCTTTCAGCTTTTAGAGATCCATTATGCTCTGCTACCCATCAATGCAGAGAATGATTAAGTCTTGACTCCTGGTGCTAAAACCTTCAGATAAAGAAGTGAACCATTCATTTTCAGCCATGACTGCACTTAGCAAAGCAAGTGAGGGAACCAACAGTAAAGTATACTTGCCAAATGAAGTTTATTGTGAATTGGTTGGAAGTTAGATTTCTTTCTACTATGATGCCAAAAAAATCCATTATGTGGAGGCACCAAGAGATATTTATTCATCTGACGTTAGCATGGCTTCACGAAGAAGCAAGAAATACTTAGTTTGGATGACAAATCATTCCACAAACATTATAAATCCTTTGAACGGTAAATATTTCAGGTTTCAAGAGCCAATTAGAAAGGTCAGCATTTATCTTTTTGTCTGTTTCTAGCCTTAATAACTTTTGCTCTCTGCCTGTAGATTAATCATTGAAGTGAAAGATATAAAGGTTTATAAATAGGAAAAAAACCCTATGCATAATAAGAGAGGGTTCAGACTGGACAAAAATTATCTCTACCTGTTCTGGTTTTGATGTCTATAGCCTACCTTAATCCAAAATCTAATTATTTGGATTAGATTAGGACAGTGGATCAGTGGATTTTCCTGAAATGCTCAGGCAAGCCACATACAATTTCCTATTTGGGGCACAGGTTGCATTTCATTTCCAAATCTCTTTTAATTCCACATAGGCATTTGTAACTTCTTCCTCCCATGACAGGAAATACTTGTCCCTTTGCAAAAGTTTAAAAACCTAAATCCCTGCCTCTAAACCTAGCGAAGACTGTTCTTTGGCTCTCATTGTTATTCATCTGCTGCACCTAAGGTCACTGCAATTACTACAACACTGAGAAATTCTGCTGTTTTTCAAGTGAGGAACACTTTTGTAGGAGGATTTGTTGTGCTTGTTTGTTTATTTTTTGAGGGTTTTTTTGAGGTGGTATGTGTCTATGTTCCATAATAAGGCATAGTAACCAACGAAGTATCAGCAGTAACTATCTCTTCCAGGCCAGAAGATCATTCCATCTAAGATGTAGAAAACGGGATGTTATGCAGAAGCAAGAATGAATACAAATCAGTCATGAATGTACAGAAAGACAGCAAAGAGAACACAACTGACAGGTAACAAAAAACATGCCTGCCATGTAAATAATTTCTGATTGCTAAATGGGAACCTTGTTCCTACACCTACAATAAATAGACAGTAATATTTAAGGTTTAAGTAATCTAAACTGGTTCATGAATCAGTTTGTTTAAGCAGTCTTCATGAGAAAAAAATCATTAAGATATAAGTAAAGACATACATAAAATGTCTAGATTCCTACAGAAAATTTTCTTTTGAAACTGATGACTCCTTTCTGTATTCTTGAACCAGATTCCTCAATGTCACACTGTTAATCTCTACTGATTCATGAACATAGCTTTGTTCTTTCTCTGACATAATATCCAAAAATTATTATGAACAAAATAAAAACCGTTCTCCCAAAACTAGCAGCACACATAAGATCCCATTGCTCAAAGAGGGTGTATGATTTGGACTGTTTGCTTCAGTGCAGTTCTTACAGGCTGCACTGAGCAGGCACGTATAACTCACAATTTATTTACAAAACATCCCCTTAGGAAAAGATCCTACAAGACTTCCTAAATGCTAGTTTGTACACTATGTGTTTTAATTACTGTACAGAATAGAAATTACCATTTAGATAAGATAATGCTCCCCAGCCACCCCACCTTTGCATTCTGAAACTCTGCCAGGTTTCTCAGCCCCTCATCCACTCATTATTTATTTCTAGCAATCCTCAGGCCTGGTTAGCATTAATTCAGCTGCAGTTGGAGAGTTTCTCCAAGGCAGTCTCTTCAATTCCAAAGTGCATGAACTACTTAATTTGAGTTCTCTGTGATTCAAGTCCTTTAAATAGAGAAAACACTGCAGGAAATTACACACCTCAAACTTGCTTATGTGACTGCTCCAACAGCTGTATGAGCAGAGGGATCTGCACAGTTATGTGCAGCCCCAGCTGCCAGTACAGGCACCCAAGGGACGACACCTGAGATATTTGTGGTGTCCTGACAGGAATTTCAGAGTTCACATGCCGAAGTTTGGGAACCCACAGCAGAAGCTGTCACTGGGCTAGCCCAGCTCTTACACAGCAGCCACGCCTGTATTAAAGACTCATACAGATTACTGGAGATACACCCTCTATTCATGGAAGTGCTAATGGGATTTATAATCACTTATCACAGATAACCCGTTATTCCTTAGTTCCTTTCTCTGCTCCTTGGTCATGATACGCATCTTCTCATTTGGACAAGTGCAGAAGATCCCTCACCCCCTCTAACACCTGCCTATTTTTGGCCTCCTATAAAGCAATCCTGCAGCAAATGACCACTACTAGCAAAGAAAACCTATAGCAAGTTTCCTACCCAACTGAGAGACCATGCAATTTTTCATTTATTGGAGACACCATGTCCAAAATGTACAAGCAGATAATTAACAACAATTTTGGGGCACATTTCTACACTATGATGGGAGTGTTTTTCAAGGTGAATTTTTTAAAAGTATGCAGGAATCAAGGAGGGCTCTGCAATCCTGCGGCTCCTGCCACATCTGACAGGCATAGGCTCACTCTGAAGAAGATGCTCAAACTCTCCATTTAAGCCAGGAGTAGTAGTGCTCACCCAAACCCACCAGAAAGGATGCTTTGTGATTTAGACATTAGACAGTGTTTGAAAGTATTTTGAGAGTGAGAGGTGCTGTATGTGGCTCTGAGTTATTATCAAAATCCAAGTAATTTATAATTTTTGAAAAAATTTCATCGTTTTTGAAAATTAAACAAAAACAATCTAAGGAGTCCTATTTAGACATGTTAAATTTAGACACTGTGTATCACAGGGCAAGGTCTCTCATTCTGATTTTCTGTCATGTGCCATACCAATGACAGAAAAGCCCTGCCTGAATAAACTCAGGTATCATGTGTTTCTATTTCAGTAACAAGCTTATGAAGTCCTAAAAAATGGAAATGGTTTTCCTTGATAACTGACCCAGAGCTTCAGTTTTAGTGAATGAAATGCTGAGTAATGACACTTGCATGGGCAAAGGCAAAGGAAACAAGACCCAACTAAACTACTATGAATTCTTTTTTGTTAAATGAATACCTCAGTACAATTTGAGTAGATTTAAATTTTCAGAATGGGTGCTCAAGAGTTCCATTTTTATTATTTTTGAGCTCCTCAGATAATGTAATATAATGAACTTATTCCATGTCATACAGAATTGACAAGCAGGATGCAGAAGTGTGATAGAATAGGGTCTAGAATTTCTTCCATATACAAATAACAAACCTAAATGAAAGTCATGAAGGTGGCAGAACCAAAAAACCCCAGACCAACTCCACCCACTAAAAGCTGATGCTCTAAAAAGCTAGAAAATGCTGCATTTTAGTAGATTGAAGTAGTCCTGCAAATCGCCGTTTCCATAGTTAATGTGCTGAATAAAGAAAGAGACTAACAGAAAAAAAAAACCCCACAGGTTAAGCAATTATATAATAAGAGGATCTGTATCCTAAAGTACACATAACAGGAGAGCTGAATTAAAATTGCATGGAAAGATTTAAGCTTTTTTTTTTTCCAGCCTATATTTGACTCGTAGGAGACAAATCACTACCAATAGCCAATTAACGTAACTGACAGTCAGCTTTGTTGGTAGAATGCATTATGGCAGAACAGCAGCCTGGCAGGGTTCAGCAAGTGTAGAAGAATTATGACTTGTGAAACCACCATCACAAAGCAGAGCAGTGAAAGCTGGGATGAATCTTTGTGTTGGTATAACAAGAACAGCATGTCAAAATCCTCACAAACTTCAGCATTTGCTCTGTATTCATGAGAATTAGTTAAATCTTCCGTCATTTAAGAAACTTAGCACTTGATGTAACACTGTTTCCTGCCAGCCAGTTCAGGGAATCCAAGCACAGAAGAAAAAGTACATCTGAATTCTCAGGAAGGTGTCTCAGATGCATTTCCAAAGACATCTTTAATACTAACCATGGCTTACTCCAACTAGCCCTCATCAGCTAGTTTCTCCTTTCACAGGTTTCCAGTCACTTTTGAAATTGCCTCTTTTCAAAACAGTAGCTGTCACAGGAACTGTGGGATCAAAGTGACAGACAGTTTCCTTTTAGAAAGGCCACCTTGCTCTGCCCCTCAAAGGGGCCTCCTGGCACTGGCCAGCTGAGGATCACCACCTTCCCCAAGACCTGACTTCCCTAAGTGGACAGTCTCCTGGCCAAAGGCAACTGCTGCCTTCCAGCCAGCAAGGTCAGCAGGAAACTCTTGTTTATTATTTTGAATGCGGTCTGCATGCCTGAAGGTACTTATGATACAGGCTTTTTTTTTTTTGCTTCTGAATGACCAAATGTCATGCCTGCAGGGAAGAACTACAGGCTTCAGCTTGCAAGCTTCCTGTGTAAAGGCAACAGCATTTCCCTTCCTGATTTTTTGTTAATAAATACTGGAGAAACAGCCTAAACGAAGAATCCAGGCAAGCTGAGGTTGAAAGAGATACCTGTAATACAACAATGCCTCAAGTCTGTAGGGTGCTGCACTTGAGCACATCAGGCAGTCCCTAAAAGCAGTGTAGATGGCTATTTTAACCAGCACACACAAAAAAGTGGAGGCTCACAATGCCAACTGTAACAACCACAGTGAGTGCTTCAAGCCCTTCATATCCTTCAGTAACAATAGTCCAACCTTCATCATGTTACTTGTGAAGTAACACATGTATAATAAAAACATGTGAAAAGCATGGTGGAGGGGTTGCACATTTACAGACATGGGTGCTCACGTGAGTTCAGAGTTCAAAATGAAACCAGAGTTAGTTGTTTCAAACCCGAGTTTTCCAAGGCGACAGACAGGCAGCACTGCCGAAGCTCCACTCCCCTCTCAGAACCCTTGGCCAGGGGCTACAACGCTTGGGTGTGGCCTGAACTGCAAGTTATGGGCTGTTCAAAAAAGCCATTTTAAGATTCTTTGCGTATTGTCTTGTGTTTATAAAACTGTCCCTCCTCCTGTCAGGGCTCACACAGTGCACTCCCGAAGGATATTATGTGGAAAAGAATTTCAGCGTATAAAATAGGGTTACCAGCTGAATAAAACATCTAGAGGAACTGTAAACTGTTTTCATGTTACTGTGAAGATCTAAGTTACACTTTTTTCCTTATTATTATTTTAACCTAATTTTCAGTGGAAAAGATTATTATTCCACTCAAATACTGACAACATCTATATTTGTTCAGATGAACTACAAAAAAACCCACCAAAAAACCAAGCCTCCAAAACCCCCAAAAAATAAAACCCTGAGAAAAAAATGAGAGATGCCTTTAGTAGACTAGCAGTTCACTAGCATCATCTTAAGCTATTTTACTCAGTCCGTAGATTGCTGAACAACTTTCAGTGGTCTTGTGTACTACCAAGTCTCATTCTGGACCTGTATAGTTCACTTTCCTTCTCTGGTAAATAAAAATATTTATTGTTCCAGTTAATCACAGAGAAAGTAAAATATCAGTATTTTATAATCTTTGATGGCCATCCTCCTAAGAGTGAAAACAAAGAGCCACTTGGAAGAGTTTAATGTGTTTCACTCCTCAAGAAAAACGTCTCCATGTAGACTGAGGGGCATCTCTAAAGATAGCAGTCAAATCATGGAATGTTTACAAAATAAATTATGATGCCATGGACCTATATGCACTTGCAAGTCTGGCGAAAGAGTAACTGCTGATCCTAGGAACAAAATTTCAGAAGGATTCATTTCAGAATCTTCCAGTAAATTTGGATCCTGTCCTTCAGAAGTAATTGGAGCCCTGTTAGCCCCATCGTGACTGAACCGAAAAGCCAGGGAGTCGTGACCTTGCAGCACTGTGTGCTCACTCAGTTCTGTCCCCATCCAGTTCTGCTCTGTCTCATTTCTGCTTCCAAGCATTAAGCTGTTCAACAGATGGTATGGGGAAATTAAAGGGTTTGCTGAGTATTTGGAGAATCAATTTGAGTAGAAGAGCCCTTCTATATGAAACTGTCTGCTGAGCACCCGTGCTGCACACAAGTTGTCTTGTCAGTGATTAATACTGTCTGAAGTACTAAGAACAAGTGTCAGTGCTGTATTCTGCACCAGTCCTGTCAGACAACAATTCACACGTTTAAGGCTTCATCTTTTTACAAGTAATACAGCACCTTCATTTGCACAGGAAGAGCAGAAAGAGCTGTATTTGTGCAAGACAACGTAAACCACTTAAAGCAGCAGCCAAGTTACAGGCACAGTAAAAGAAACTATCTTGAAAAGCCAAAAAGCAAAACCAAACAGCCAGAACACCTCACAGACTGAACTACAATCCAATAAAATAAATATATTAAACTCTTCAGTTTCTTAATCAGTAATGCATCTTGGCCAGCATTTGCTAATTTATGTTTTTAATCCACTAATTTCTAGAAGTTTGAAAATGCAGGTCTAGCTTGTGGTTTTTCAGTGACCAAGGCAAGTTGTGATATTATTATTTAAAAAAAAAACCAAAACAAAATAACTCGCCCATCAGCAAAATTTGCAAGAGACAGATACAGAAGTATACCTTGACCTCCCTATAGAGACTTAATGCAGCAAATAAGGTGTCTGCTACCTAAGACACAGATAGAAACCTATCTTTGGTAATAAAGGAAGTTGTTATTGACAGAATGTAAACACAAATTCATAGTCATGTAAGATTAAACAAATTTTTAAAAAAATTTATAATATACCTTGTTTATTTAACTCCGAACTGCCTCAAGCATTAGCAATGTCAACTGTAGTAATCAAAACTTGAACTGTTTGAAGGGGAGTGGAGAAGAAATCATGAGGGGAACAACTTCATTTTTGCTCCAGGGGACTGAAAGGAAGAACTGACAGAAATACAAAATAATCAAGAGAAAAAAAATGTTTATAGAGCTCACAAACTTTAAGCCTGAGATACCTGAGCCACCATTATGGATGATGAGGCCCCACAGACATGTCATTGCTCCTCAAGGTGCAATCCTTGCTTGTTGGGAAACTCAAAGGGATCTGATGTATTTCACTGAACCTGAGAGGAATCTTTGACAGGCACCTTTACACACATAGAAAAAGCTGTACCCTTCATTTTATCTCTGTGTGTGTGAATAGATTATGGTATGAATGTTACTAACCCAAACCTACAGTTAAATCATTGTTATAATTGTAGTGAACCTTACTGAATCACTTTGCTCATATTAAAGTACTCAATCAATGATTAAACCTTGCTAAGCCCCTTTGCACCTTTATCTCTGCATCCATATCCTTTGCACCCTTACCCTCTTTTGCATTCCTGCCTTCCATGTAAATTCTAAGTTGTTTCTAATTTGATCCTCCTTTGTTGGCTTTAACCTGGGAGGGAGGTAATGGAGTGAACCTTGCCATCCAGCTCTGTAAAGTGATATTTTCACAAATTCATGTTAAACCCCACTTTTGCCAATACCTTTGATGATGTTTTTTAAGCAGCCAAACCACTCATTTACAACAATCAGAATGGGGCAGGTGCACCAAATCTTTAGCATAAAAAGAGAAAGTTTTCTATGTAATTGTGTACTTCTTTGTACATGTTCAATACATTAGATAATTACCTATATTGATATTTAAGTGCATTTAAATATACACACAGGCACAAAAGTATTTGCACACACACAGCTATCAAGTGGGTCTGGCCTTCACTTCTTTTTAATCTCCAAGAAAAATAATGTATTGTTCTTGTTTCTCAGGAGAAACAAGTTATTTAATGTATTAATGTCAGAAACTGAGAGTTGAAACTCAACTTCTGGTTCCCAAAGCAGCATTTCCTATTTCATTATAAGAAAAAAAAATGTATCCACATGAAATAAATAAACTGTGTTTAAAGATGCGAAGCATGGATGTTGAAATATAAAAATGAAAGATATGCAGGAAGTGTTGTTTGTATCTTGATTCAAAATATGAGTGTATGTAAAAATCAGGACTGGAATTTCCCATCACTGTATGAAAAATTTTAATTCAAATTTCATCTTATTCTTCTTCTTTCTTCTAGAAAGCAGAATGACAGGCTAGACACAGAAATAAATATTGCCAGAGAGAAACAGAATTTATTATTTTTATTGTATACAATTCCAAGCACTATGACATTCTGACCTGGAAAAAAAAGGAAACTAAGAGAAATAACTTGTAGATGAAGCCAAAGATCCTATAATCCTATTTCCGAGTTGATTGAGGTTATCCTAAAACAATTTAAAGAAAAGTTGCATTTTCCATGCTAACTTGTGATCAGTATTAAATGCATTCAAGAGAGGATAAATTCTTTTATAGTCTAAAAGTCTTACAGACTCTTTCATTTGTAAGAAAATCAGTTTATCCCTATCTGCTGATTAGAGAGGACTGTTTTGTAAAAGATTCTCTCTCAAGATCCAACTTCACTTTCTTTTGCAAAGGATGTGAGGAAGAAGTGCTGTGTACAGTAGATTCATGTTCACAGTCTACTATCTTGGCAGGTGTACTCTAGTAGTTTGAAACCTGTAGTGTAAAGCACTACTTACCCCAAAAGATGCCCTGGCTTTGGTTTTTGGGTTTCTGAACACACTGTACTTCTCCTGAAAAAGAAAAAAAATCCTGCCTCCTTTCCTCTTACATTCCCAATTCACTTTCTAGTCTGTTATCAATTTCAGGAAAATCAAATTATGAATTCGTAGTTGTAAGAACAAACTGTGCCATCACAGACTGCATACTCTCAAATGTACAGCTCAAGAATTTCCAGCGGCAAGATTTATTCCAATATCTGAAACCAATGGATTTTTTCCCATTTAGCTTAAATAAGGCATAGCAGTGAAATGTGCAAGCCACTGACCACCCAATCAATTTAAGACAGCTTCTACTTCTCTCAACATTTCAAATAAAATTAAGCTCTCCTAGTAATATTCCATTTCTGCTAATTTGCCTTTTTTTGGATATTTAAGAAATGCCTTGTATAGAATCAAGAACTTACCAGCAGAACAGAGATCTGCTCTGACTGACAGGAAGAAATTTCTAGCATGGCGGAGTGGAAAAATTATTGCAAATGTTAACTATGACCATCATTAACATAGACAGCATACAAGAAAATTCACAAGACACAAACATTGCTTAGACTTGATCACCATCACTGTCTGTCCTATAATTTTCCTCTTTTTATTAGTTAGGAAGGTTTGGCTTCCCCAGGGATCCAAAAACAGGTGACTGCCTATCACACAAGCAGGTGTGATAGGAGAGAGCATAGCAAGAGAGCATCTTAAAAATTCTTAGACCTTCTGTTTTAATTTTTTTAATATAGGTCTGGCTCAAAAAATTTGACATAGTCAAGGAAAAGCCCAACTTGACAACAGCGCTCCCTTGCTCATAGCAATCTGCACATCACCAAAACTGCTCATAGCAACACAACTGTAATAATATTCTTATTTTAGTAATCTCCATGTAAAGCACAGGCATATGCCTCTCTTGTAGCTGTGCTCTCAGACTCTAGAATTATGAAAGCCAAGATTGCTTCTAATATCAGCCACCTTCACATTTTAGGAATGCCAAACATTCATAGGCTCTCAGCACAGAGCATATGCTCCAGCTCATCAGCCCAGAGATTTTGATGGCAATAGTCACAATAATTTCACAGTTACAGAAAATAAATCTTTCCATACTCTACCATTTTCCAAGATAACATACAAATTTCACCACTAATTTTTAACTGTGACTTTTTCAGAGAACATCTCCTGTAAAATGGGATCTAATCGGTGGTGTGTTATAGTCCTGTCACAGGCCACTGAAATTTACTGCTCTAAGCCCAGCCTAGGCAGAAGTAGCCTAACCTCAAAACTTCACTTGGGGGAAAGGTTTGACACAAGCTGCTGTCATTGACATGACTCCATATCTGCAGTGGTCACAGCCAGTGCACTTCCCTGCTACATGACAGCCCCTTAGGAGATGCTCTTACTGTGCCACCAGGTACCCAGTAATCCTGGATAATATCACAACAGGCAAACAGCCCTTCACTCTTTGAGCAGACTACAACTCCTGGCATGGAAATGCCAGGATTGGAATATGTTTGGCAGTCCTAGTAAAGGAAGAAGTCACTGAACAGGAACTTGTCGTTTCTTTTGCTCTATCTAGTCTCCATCTTCCTTTACCCAACTGAAATCCAAGAGCACCACGGTCAGTTTTCCATTTGTTAAGTCAATCCTGTGTGTGTGTTGATGAGAGGAATATTGGAATATGCCTCTAGACAAAAGCACCTGTGCTGATGCCTAGAGAAGGGTCAGTCACAGAAAATACTTTTCCTAAAAAAGCTGAGATCAGCTACTTTCAATTTAAAGGAAGTAGATCCTAGTGTTCAGATTGCAAAGTCATAACCACATCACCTGCAGGACCAACCTGAAAATAAACTAAGAACAGATCTGAAGCCATTTAGCAGCATCCTTAGAAAAACAGTACCTGTAGGTTACCTCAGCACTGAACTGCCAGGACAAGGACCATTCGGCTCCTTACCTCCTTCATGCTTTGAGGGTAACCTCCCATGTATTTTCTTTTCTACACTACAGCAGTTACTGAGGCAGCCAGGCCAGTACTGCAGGAACTTGTAGCAGTTACTTCTGTCTCTGGTGTGCTCTGCAAAGTGCTGTTTTACTGCCACCACTCATACAGCAGTTGACTGAAGGCAGAAGAGGTGAGTAGACCTTGTCCAGAACCTCTGCCCAAGGTTAACACTGTGGTAGAACTTGCCTTGCAGCACTCATCCACATTCTCCAGTTGTCAAGGAAGTAAACAAAGTCAGTAAACTTTATCCTGAGTCACTCAGATGTAATAATTTCGAAAGTCACTACACAGGACTGTTATAAAATAAGCAGTGTTATCTGTAAAGATAGTAAAGACACCCATGAAGATATGAAACCTAAGTTACTGGAGTTAAACACATTAGGAATTCAACTTCTCTTTGGGTACTCTGCAATGGGATCTACCATCTGTCTGACAGAGCTCTGTTTTCTCCCTTCTCGACTTCACATACCAAAGGTAGCTCAGACCTTTTGGTCACAGGGAATATAAACGGATAGAGGTCCCATTTCCATACTAATGGCTCTAACATTAATGTTAGCAGGACCACACTTCAGGCACTTAATAAATAACAGCTTTTGCCATATTTTACACACTCAACTAGAAAAATTTAAATAAAAATATTACATACGAACTGCACAGCTATATACACACTCTGAACAGAATGCAGAGTGAAAAATGTCACCCTAAACTTACTATTTCTATATGAATCACTGCAAAATTCAGTCGCTGATTGGGATTTTTTTACTGACTGTACAGTGCTAAGGCCATTACAAAATCCTCTCACAAACAGGAGCCCTTACCAGCACCCTCAGGAACTCAGCAGCCCCACTAGGAGTTTACCCACTTTCCCAAACAAAGGAGAGCTGTGCTGTTCAAATTACTCCCTTAGGGACACACTGCATAACTCCTCTGACTTAATTTTACTTCTTCAGTAATACCACTGCAAACACACTGAATGCTAATAATAAATAAATTATTCAAATATTCAGTCTCTACAGAAGCCCCATATGAATCATCTTCCTGAAAAGAAACTCCTGAAGAGATTGTCAGGTATTCTTCATGTGTGTGGGGGAAAAAAGAAAAAAAAAGCTGATTCAAATAATTATGCCATGTGAATGAGAAGTGATTTACTTAACAAGGAAAGATAGTATCTTTCCTGTTAATTCAGTATGTTGACCCAAACCAAGTCACCAGCAAACAGAGCATGACTGTCACCATTGTTTCAAGGACAGTGGAATGGCAGCTCAGAGAAAAAAAAGTTGAAGAGAAAACATGATGAAGTCAAAATGTTTAATGCTCTTCCAATTAAAGTAACTACATTGGAACTAGACACTCAGCCACCCCAGGTCTCTAGACAAAACAGTCATTTTCCAAGTGTATCTCTCAGTGCAGAGTTCAACTGGGGGGAAAGAAAAACAAACCAAAACCCAAAATTCATGTCCCTGCAAAAGCTAGCACACAGTTCTGTTGCTTTTTACAGGTATGCTCCCCCTGTTTAAAGTTCTTCCATTAATGGAGCATCAGAGTATGATGCAGAGCCAATATTCTGTAGACTGGCAGCTCTAGGCAGTGAAAAGCACCATTATTATCCTCATCTCACAGAGCACAAAATCAAGAAATTATAACCCCAAAGCAAGAAAACATATTTAGATTCTTGGGAACAGGAGATGCCCAAATATACATTAAAAAAATTAAGGTTTAGTTGGATTTGGGCCTTAGAGTTTTGCCCAAGACTGTGTTATAGATCACAGCACCTAAATCTACCAATCCTACAGATGGATTACTCTGTATTGCTTTTGGCCTTTTTCTTATGGTCACCATGACATTTAAATATTATATAATATTAAATTATCTGTAACACATACGCTACCTTGTCACGTTCTTTCTGTTTGCACCTCTAGGCAACAGAAGAAATGAGAGCATTTCTCTCCAAGGTTAGTTTTCTTTTGAGGTATGACATGCAATTCTGAAGGTTAAACATATGTGAGACTTGCTGAAGTTTCTTGTCTTTCAGCTCTCTCCTGTTCCTCCTTCTTCTCAGCCCTGTCAGTACCAGAAGGTACAGATACCTTGTATTCCAGGATGGGCTGTACCTCTCCCCTGCATGCCCAAGACTCACACCTGTTCTGCCTGCCCAGTGGAAAGAGCAGATGAACTGAATTTCCACCAGGAGAAAGAAGCCCACTGTGCTTGCAACGGCTCCTGGGTATTTGTTGGCAGTGTTGACAAAAACATTCCAACCTGCACGCACGCAGGCATCTTCTCTTAGTGATTTTGTTGTCAAGCTCCCTCTTGAAAGGCTTTACTCTTGAAAGCAAAAAACCAACTCCTCTCAGCTTCTCCAGAGTAAAGGCTGAGTAGCTGGTGTGGACAATACTTGCTCAAAGAAGCCAGGCCCCTGCTGTTGTTACATTCTTATCCTAACGCCCCTATTGACATAAAAACATAGGCTGGATGTCTTCATTTATAAGTGAAAGTTTCTAATTTAGCATTTTCAAGGGAAATAAACAACAAATGCCCCCTTTTTGCCTCCTCCCTGCTGGTTTATTTCCACCTCAGCACCTGCTTCTAACTAATAGTTAAGGCTTGGAAAGGTGAAGTTCCAAATCTCCTCTCTCATTTCTTACAAATACTTAATGGGAAAGAGATTTAATGGCTTGTTTGGACACTTCTAGGATTCTCAAGCTTATTAGAAAAGAAAAAGATCTCTGTACAATTATATGCACATGTTCAAAACAAACTTGTTCCTCATCTTTTTATGTAGAACATCTCATTTCTGGTCTGTCCAGAGTTCATACAAAATAAACTTTCTTATTAGGAATGCTATTTTCTAGCTCAAGTAACTCACCATTCTCAACTAAGAACAAAGTGATCCATGTGCTTTGGTACCTTCCTTAAAGTCTCACATCATGGCCAGGTATCAGATGTCAGCACAATAAAACATGAAAGCCACCAACCTGGACTGAGGGCATTAAGAGTCAATGGAGTAGCAGTGCCCAGAGTTTCCATCTCTACTCTGCAACAAACTGTGGAGTCTCCATCTCATGCTGGTTTTGGTGACAGCTGACCCTGTGAAGACAGTGTCTCCCAACTCTTTCCCATCAAAGCTTCTCACAGGTGGTGCCAGCCATGGCAGCTGGACCAAGGCAGACTGCACATGGCTGCTGCAAGTATGAGAGAGTAAAGTGTCTCTCTCATACAGTGCTTTCCCAGGGGAGAAGAGGACAAGTCATCCCCCATAAGTATCCTATCCCTTGCTCTGTTCTGGAGCACGAGGATGTCTATTCTCTGCAGCTGCTGGTAGAGCAAGAACTAAGCAGACCATGAGATCTGGGGAGGGAAATCCCTTTCTCAGGCTCCCTCAGCCAAGAGGGACCAGAGGCCACATGCAACTCCTCACTGCCCTCCTTCTGTATTCTCAAGGGGACAGATTTTTCCAATCTTTCTTTCCATCCTCATTTCCTTCCAAGCAAAGCCATGCTGTCTGAATTCAGTTCACTGACTGCTGCAATCCAGCTCACAGGTGTGAATCCAGGTCGGCAGGATCTCTGAAGAAAGAGGTCCTATCTTTGATGTAACATCCACAGGCAGCAGATTTAAATTGTGCTGTCAGAAGAGGAAGTGGAGGACCTTGCTCACACTAGAAAGCAGACAATTTGGTAAGGACCATGGCTCTACTTACAGTAGATCAGGCACAACTGGAAGGCACAACATCAGGTCTCAGTAAGGAGGCTCATTTCCATTTTTTTTTCAATAACAATAGGGACTGGATAACTCAGGTTCACTTTTCTTCCCCAGATAATGAATACAAATCAAGACAGAACAAATTTGATATGAAAAGGCACTGTGATATGCTGCGTTTCATTTATCAAAGTGTGAGGGTAAATAAGATTAAAAAAGAGTAGTAACTTTGTTGTTTTGGGTTTTCTTCCCTCAAAAGGGAAGTTACATCTTTAAGAAAACAAACCAAACCCCTCCACAGTCCAGTTACATCTTACAGGTGGCACTCAGCCACTGGAATTCATATGACTGCTGCTAAAAGGTAATTTGAAGATATATTTTTAGTTTATTACAAGAATGTCAGATATATTAACAGCAAAACAGTTTTATTATTACCACTGATCTGTGAGCAACTGCATGCTCAAGCCTGTAACATGAGCTTAACACCCAAGATCAGAGCAGAAGTAATGAAACTGCCCTTTTCTGAACACCATATATTAGTTTTAAGGTCTTGAAGTTAATGTGACTATGGCCTCACCTATCTCCCCCAGTATAAGTTCCTGAAGAGTTTAGAATATGTCTAGATATTTTCAGCCATAAGGACTGGTTCCTCACATATATTTTATTACATAAAAATGAATGTGTTATGACAGATCAGAACAGAAAAAACAGTGTGAACAAAGGCTCTCCATACAGCAGGTTAAAAAAAAGTAAGCCACGATTTGAAACAAACACACAATATGTACAGTAACAAGTTACAAATAAACAACAGAAAAAGAAAAGCAGCAAGAGCAAAACCCTGTTTTATATGGAAATCCTGAAGGCTAGAACACAGCAATTTCCATAGACACACATGTATGTTTTGAAAGAAGACATTAGAGTCTGGTAAGACTGAAGGTCCTACCTAAATTAAGCTCTGTATGGGATTTCTCAAGAAGACCAAGAGCATAAGGATATAGAGAGCAACTGTCACCTAGCAGAAGGAGTTCAAGACTTCAAAAAGCACCTAGGCAGGTGACCTACTCAATACAGAGTAACTGGTTAGAGAGTTAATGCTAAAAACAACAGCACCATGATCCTCATTAAAAAAACTAAGGCAGCTGTCTTGTATCTAATAAAATCATAGGCAAAAAGAGAATGGCGTAAATATATTTCAAAATTCTTCAAAAAATACAAAGACAGAAAGTAACAGAGAATTAATCCTGCTCATGTCAAAAATATAAAGGACAGAGAATAGCTAAAATGAATTTCAGCCTCCCTTTCTCTTCCTTTGCTATTCTGAGGTACACAGATAACTGTTTTCTCAGTCATTTTCTCAGAAGAAATATGTTACTCTTTACAATGATTAAGATTATTTTGCCAAATAGTTCTGACATAAAATGAATGGAAACCAGGAGCATCTACAAGTCTTCTTGGCTAAAGAAAGCACCACTTACATTGTGGCATTTTTTCTCTTCATTCCTTAGATCAGAAAAAGAACATTTTTCTTAACAACTCCGGAGAAATGAGGTGTGACAAGTGCATGTGAATATCACATTTACTATAATTACAGAATTATTCTGTATTATTGTCTATAACACAGTGAACATTCTTTTCAAACTTGCTAGAACAATTATCAAGTAAAAATAGTTTTAAATCCCTTTATTACCTCAACTTTTGCCAATCAAAAGGCAGTACTATAACTTGAAACCAATAAATGAGTCCATTTTTCATTCTCCTGTTTGCATTAAGCTGATTATAAACCCTGGAAAAAGACTTCAGATGGTCGTGTAACATAGGTACTGACAAACATCAACACCTCATCTCACACCTCCCTGCACTGCTACCATTTCTCTACATGGATCACCTGGAAAAAGACGCTCAGAAGCCGCAAAGCTGCTTCCGTATGACCTGCTAAAGCCTACATATTAAAGAGTCTATTGTAGGGAAAAATCCAAAGACAGAAATGAAAGCTAAAAGACAGAAAGGAAGGCTTCATTGATTTATCTTCTTGCTTTAAAGTTATAACCAGGAAGTGCTAAAAGATTACATTAATGAGGTTTTTCTTCATACTCTGTCATCCTTCCAGCCTCAGTTATATCATGCATATCCACGGTCCAAATTTGCTGTGTTTTCCACTTGAAATGGAAATGCCAAATGCCAACTCAGTTAAAGGTCTGTTAGGCTTTGTCAGTTGCTTGAGAAATCAGTCATCTCTTTTCTCTATTTCTTTAACATGTTGAAAGCTTCGGGCTTTTAGATTTTCCACCCCAATATGGAAGGCAGAAGAGGGCAGAGGAGAACAGGGTAGAGAACAGTGTATTCTTCTTTATTGTGAGAAGGCTTTAAGTAACAACTGAGACAGGAAAGACTACAAAAACAACTGTTACTAATTCCTGGTATCTTGCATCTTAAGAAAAGGTAGAACATTTCTGCCATACAGACTTGACAGAGCAAGTTTACATTTTATCAATTCCGATTACAAAGACTACATATGTGCAGATACCCATTTAAAATCAGAACTGTTGAAAAAGTGAAACAAATAAAGCTGTTTCACTATAGCTCTTTTTCCTTATAAAAAAAAATTAAAATCTAGTTCTCCTCATTAGGAAGGACTGTAAAGATAGATCTATCTGATCAGACTAAAGCCAAAAGCAGCTAAACTCCACAATTTATACCATCTCCTAGTGCTAAGAAATAATCTAAATGTTTTAATGTATTTAAAATTCACTTGAACAAATCTCAGCATAGATATTAGAGTTATGCAAATTCTTAGGTATGTGCAAGGAATTAACTTGAAAAATATTCTCAGGTAAACCTCAGATGCTGGATTACTTTGGTGTGTAGAAGGTAAAACCGCCTGACAACACATGATTTGCTTGTGTGTCTCATTGTGAGTAAAGCTCCGTTGTAGGTGATTTGGATAAATGTTCCTGAGAACATTATACAGCATTTTCTGGCAGAAGAAAGACCAGAAAAGTCTTGGCACCAGGAGAACGAACAGAAAACTGAGATAATTCATGGATAAATCCTTGCAAAAACCACAAAACAATCCTCAGTGGAGTAAGTTACTTTGCACCATAGAGAAACACTTGCAGTCGGGGGACACAGCCTTCTGTGCTCCTAAGACACCTCCTTTAAGAGTGATGTACTCAATGGCAGAAATATAAACAGACACAGCAGTGAAAAACACAGCAAGGAAGTCTGGTAAAGTAGACTGAAAATTTTCAGCTATCAAAACTGCAGTCATATAGCTTCTGTATATATTGTCCATACAATGGAAATTATATATTTAATACTGTTCTATGAATATAAGCACTATCAAACATGGTAGCTTTCTTGAGATAACCACTCTGTCACTGTTTTCCCCACTACATCATGGCTACCTACCTTCTGGAAACTTTTGCTATCAGCACAATTAAGGAGTAAAGAAAAGGACCTCTCTCAAAGAACAACCTTGTTTCATCCACAGAGCTAAAAGCTGTGTGTTCCTGGAACATTTCCTTCTGGGCATTCTTTATCCACACAAATGGAAAAAACCGAAAAGCCACCCTTCACCATATATTACAGCAAGCAATTTAATGATCTGAGGAAAGAAAAAAAGCAGCAACTTTCACAGACTACACTCACTGTACGTGGTAAACCGTCATTTTCAAGGCACCTGATGCGCAATAAAGGAGAAAGGGTAAAGGAAACAAAAAAAACATTTGGTTATTTCTTGCTGGGTGAGTATCAAAAAAGCTGTGAAATTTGCAGAAGTTATTTCTCAAGTAGAACAGTTACTCCAAGATGTAGTATCTATCACCTACCTTGTAGAAGGGCTCCATTTCTCTTGAAAAAGGTGCTTCCTGGCCAAATGGGTGGACCTGATGTGCTAAAGGGAATAAGAAACAAGTGTAAAGAAAATCACATTTGCATTATATTTTGAAATTAAAAGTTACTATTTGCATGAATTCTGCTTTATTCTTAAAGCTAATGTAACATCATGACACTTTTGCCTTCAAGCAAGGGGCTAAAATTTCATGTTAAAAATAGGTTAATTTGATTCAAGATTGACATTTTCTACATGAGGAAAAACCTCCTCAGCAGAGCACACCCCCACACTCTCTTGGAGGAAGAGAGAAAAAAGTAATTTTGAATAAATAATAAAAAACCTCAGATCAATGTCAAAATTATTTACTGAATTCTCAGTACAGCCTTTTCCAAAGATACCTGCTAAGAACTCCAATGTTTTATGGCTTTCACTCGGCTGTGACAACACGCTGCCCCAGCTAATGCGTCTGCCCGGAGAGCCGTGGGCAAACCCGCACACACAGCGGCCACAGCTCAGCACCGACACACCTGGGCCTGTGCCGTGCGCACGGTGACCACGGCGGCTCCTGAGAGATGGGTCAGGGCAGTGGCCATGGGGGCCACCGGGTGCCTGGCAAGTGTCACTGCCTGCCCTGAACTCAGACAGGGCCAGGCCCCTCTTCTGCTTCGCCTCCTGCCCATGCAGACGCTGCCCGAAGGTGATGGCCTCCAAGAGGCCACTGCTAGGACAAGCGCAGCTGAAAGCAACATTTCAAACACAGGAGGGGGAAGAGGAGGGAACATTAGCACGATCATCTAGACCTTGTTTCCTTTGATTCCTTGGAGCAGCCCCATAGTGCTGTGGGCAATCGAGTGTGGAGCATCTGCTCCAACACCCTGTGGTGCTGGCGAGCTGGAGGAGAGGGGAGGCTGTGAGGAGCTTCCCTGCAGCAGCCACCCTGGTACCACACCACCTCTGCCGGCCAGAGGATTGAGTGAGGCCACCCTGCTCCTGCCCCACTGCAGGAGGTGGAGGGGCCAAATGGTTATTCTACACCTTTTGTCTCCTCTTGACTTAACAATTGCTACGCAAAATGCAACAAAATGGAAATAGGTGCTCTCTATTACATTGACAGTATTAGCAAAGTTCTGTTAAAATGCCATATAGAAGAAAACCACTTCTTCCACAATTATTCTGCAGATAGTCTCGTGCTAATACATTAAAAATTCACCGTGGTAAAATAAGAACCGTATATAAATCCAAACCAATTACATGATTAATAAAAATCTTCAACACTCCTGAACAAAAAAGAGGATTGAGAAAGACAGAGGAAACAAAATGACCAAAAAGAAGTTAAGTAGGTCTACATTCTAAGTGCTGGAGAGCATGGGGCACACACTTGTCTGAACACACGCTCACTTCATAGTGCTTAATGCAACCAATTGTTTGCATTCCTTATAGTAAGCGCCTGCTCTTCAGTGTAGCTCCTCAACTCATAGGAAGGTCAAGAGCTGTTGAGGGCATTCACACTCCTGCAGGATTCATTCCTGTTATACATGTTACAGTGCATCAGAGTCCTGCATAATCTCTGGAACAGGACTCATCAGGTTACAAATGGAAAGTCATAGCATGGTCTTGATACTGTAGAGATTTGCCAATCAGAAATCACAGTATGGCAACTATATGCCTTTCAAAGCCTCAAGAGAAAAAAAGGAGTGAAAATTTGAAATGACACTGCAAAAGAAATTCACTCCCAGGCTGTCATAAGCGGGTGGAAAAGGGTTAAAGAAAGCAGTGGGAAAAGCATATATATTTGAATAGACAAAATGTCTCCACTAGAGAAACAAAGCCATAGTGATTTATCTTCTTTTCCAATTTGAAAAAAGGCCCAGGGCTCTCATAAAAATCTCCATCTGATTCAGCACAAACGGACATGAACTGAGAAAATTAACTGTGTCTTGCCAGGGAAGGAAGCTAAAGAATTAAAGCATGTAAATAATGTACTGCAGCGACCGTCAAGCCTTTCAAACAACAAACTTTTGTGTTTGCAGGCCTTTTTGCAGTTTACCTATGTCTGATCTGCATTGGGTAAATTTTTTTCTGTTCCCAAACTTTTGTATGTGACATCTCAGAGGGTATTAATTATTAAAACATATTTCAAGTTGACAAATGACAGAATTGAACTATCTCTCACTTTAAAGTATTCAAAAGCTGGTTCCTTTCAGTTCCAGATTAAGAAACCATTTGAAGAAATTCATTCTTCTAAAGACCATCAATAAAAACCCCAAACATTTGGTCCATCTCAGGCATTTTTTTCAAACAAGTTGTTTCTTCAGTGTAGACTGTAAGCTACAAGAAAAGAATGGCTGATTCTCCTACAGAAGCAAGAGCATATTCTGCATTTAGGCAAAATAAAAATGCCAAATCTGGGCCTACGATTTTCTTTTGTAATCAATACCTGATATAAAATTAACATTTATGCCATTAGCATTATTGATGGAACAGTTTTCCCCCAAATTTACCACCTAAACACACTAACTAAAGTAGTATCTCTTGAAAGAAAAGCAGTAAGTAGTTTGAACTCTTATCTCACTATGAAGAAACTTGGGGCCTAACACATTTTTGCTTTAGACATGTTTGAACTGGCCTACCTCTGAGAAGCAGATGAGCACAGGGCACTTCTGGGGGTGGGTGGAAGATGGACCTTGATCAACTATAGTAAGCTGAGATGTCAAGCAAACATCTTGAAAGAACAATTCATACAGTTTATGAATTAAACAAAACATGAAGTATTAACAGTTACCTGCCAAGGACCATTGTTTTGATTTTCAGAAAATACTATTGTTTGAAGCATACATTCAGCCAACAGGATATCCAGGCTGCAACAGTGTTTGCAGCAAATGCCTAAAACAGGATCCAGGGTACAAGTTCAGAGGCATCCATCCAGTGCACAATTCACCACTCTCCAAAGCACAGCCATTGGCACTGTGGCATCTGTGCACCACCACAGGGAGCAAATGAAGTATTCACAGCCTGCTGAACCCGGATCTGAGAGAACTGATGGAGGATGGTGTTTAACTCCTGAGGAATTGGGAGCCACCTCTGATCAAAGCCCACCATTCCCATGGATGTGCTAGCAATTTTTAATGGCAAGTGGAACTTGATTTCCACTCAAGGCAAGCAATAAACTGTTCTTTCTCTGAAGACACAACCAGCAGGAAACTTTGTTGTGCCACTGGGCCCCAAGCATGGGAAGCTTCTTGACTGCTGGGATTTTTCTGAGGAAAGGCTTTTCCATAGGAAAATGTTGCTTTGCTGAAATCTAAAACATTCTACAGGAATGTGGTGATTTGAATACTGTTTCTGCTGGAAACCAGGCCAATATGAAGACTGTCCAGCCAGTGAGGGCTCATGGCAGCTGGCCAGCCCAACCAGGAGCTCCCAGGGCATACAGAAGCAATAATGTGTGTGAGCCCCCCAATTAATTATTTCTATCAAAACACATGGCAGACATTTGTAAAAATCTTCAAAAGGTGCATAGGCTTTAAGAAACTTAAAAAAGGAAACATAAATCCTTTGTCTTCTGGAATTCCCATTAGAGCAAGGAGACTGCAGTCTTAAAGCCAAGCACTAAAAAAAGCCAGAGAAAGAATTCTCTTGCACAGTTGCAGTATTTCACAACTATGCCAAAAGCTCTCACAGGCCTCTTTGTCAGAGAGGCTTGATTAATAGATTTTAAAAACTCAAACAACTAAAAATTCAAACCAAATTCAATTGTGTGGGACTACACAATTAAGGGATTACGAAAACACAGAAGCCAGGCAATAAATACACACCAATGACTGTTACTGAATGTTACCAAATGGTTAACTGAATGTTACCAAATATGTCTACAGAGTGATGGTAAAACAGGAAGACACAGAAAGAGGGGAAAGCAAACACAGAAGCCAACACCAGCCTCTGAACACACATTTCAAAGGCCTTTAAAGCTAACACTTAATAGCGCAATGAAGGACAGCTCAGTGGAGAGGAAGGGAAACTGCTCCACACACACACACACCTTAGCCCACCAAGGCCAAGAGGAGGTGGAATTAGCTGCTGGGGCATGGCTGATGCCAAAGTACATCCTGGCTTTCAGGAAAGCCAGGACTACAGGGCAGGACAGCTTGGTAAAGGGACAGAAATATATGAACGGCGTCAGCTGTAAGCTAACAAGCTGCTGCACACAAAATACCCAACACGGTCTGCAGTAAGCAAACAGCTGCTAGACCACAGACAGGAAGCAAGGAAACAGAGGATGTCCTCTCAAGCCCTTGCCAGTGGCAAAAATGATGGGAACACGAAAAGATGATTGAATAAGTGCCTTTACATCCAGCTTGACCCAATACACTGCAACCACCCGCCTTTGCCCTGAGGGCAATACCAGCCCTGAGGACAGCTACACAATTGAAAATTTCTGGAAACAGAAGCTGCCACTGCCAGGTGAAGGGAAAGAAGGCATTGCTGTACCAAGTACAGCTGGAAGTATTCCATTACTAACCATCCACAGTGCAAAGTGCTTCTCTGTCAAGTCTCACCAACACCTCTGACAAAGACTGAACTGAAGGAAATGTCAAGAACACCAAATCTAGAAGCAATAAATTTGTTGAAGAGTAACCAATTAAGCATCTTGCAGGCATAGAATCCCACCTCCAAAAGTTTCTGAGAAGCAGCTAAATCACAGTTAGTCTTATGTTCAAGTTGCTGATAAAATAGTTGTAGATGCCTTATCTGGATGGAGCCCATTAGACTCTGTATCTAGAGGCAGCAGGGAATGATGCTCTTGACAAACACATTCAGCTCCCGATGCCAGCAGGGTGCTGACTGCTACTTTAAGGTATATAAATGGTTGTCTAACTGAGATGGAAGACTTCGGTTTTTACCATTACTGGAGAAGTATATTTAGGATGCTGCTGTAACTGAGGAAAAAAGGTTAAGTATGTTTTTGTGGGAATTCAGCATTCCTTGATGCTGGAAGATGAATAGTACTTCCTTACAGCAATCACCCTGTCTAAGGCATGGGAAATGTTTCCAACTACAGTGGTGAACAGCCTTCTTGGCTCCTGGGCTGAACAAATATGGTTTGCAGAGTAGCTGTTGAATGGCACAGGAGGATGTCACTTGGTCCAAACCACACTGCCACAAGCTTGCAGAGTGAACACAAGACAGACAGCAGCTCCTTCTGATTGGTGACTCTTCTAAGACTTGTCAGCCCTTCACCGCTTGCACCAGAGACCTCGTATCTTTCCATTATCAGTTTCAATTTTAATGCCATTAGTGCATGGGGGCTAACAACACCACTGCACTGCAAAGAGTGTCTAATTCTCTCCATCTGGGTATATAACCATAGTTGTTTTAATGAATTGATCACTGTCATTATACCTTTTGAGCAATACAGAAGTATTCATATACTGCTGGACCTGTAATACTTGTGTTTTGCTAATGAGGAAAAGAAAAAGTCTAATTCTTACCAGCAGCTTGCTGGCAGTTAATATCACAACTAGCCATCACCCAGCAACAAAATAAGCAAGCTTCCTTTCCAAGAAAAGCAAAAAGCCCTCTACTAACCTGAGCCAATGACAATACATTAAAAAAAAATCTTGGAGGCTGGTGATAAGGTATTTCCTGACTTCAATGAAAACTGATTAATACTTTAGAGATTTTAAATATACAAACCCATTACTCCATCTTCTCGAATTTTCCATAACTGACAAAACATTACTGTTAAAGAGATTTATGAATTCACAATACAGATTTTTAATTTATGACTGCTAATATAATATTCTGGCAATGCTTCTCTTTTCTCTGCAATTCCCTCTTTTACTGTCTCCCGGTATCTCTCACTTACTGCAACATGTGAGATCAAGACTTTAAGCTCCTAGATGGAGTCTTTCCTGCTTTCTCTAGGGTGTCTAACACATTTTCAAGTAAACAATAAAATTCTGATCCCTTGTGAACTCTAAACGAGTTTTCTATATGACACAACTGCCAGAGGAATTACATCTAAATTTCATTAAAGACTAAACAGAAGTTGCTCACGAAATCCACTCATGAACAAAATATAATTTAAGACTTTTTGAAGGACGAAGTGAAAAGTTGGCCAAATCTTTACATTCTCCAAATAGCCAAAGCCTACAGTCTTCACTTAAGTAATCAAGCTAAAACGGGGGGGGGGGGGGGCGAATTTAAAAAAAGTTAAAATAAAACTTCTCATATTTCCAGAATCAGGGATAAAAATGGTAATTCCTACTTTCAAGAAAAACGTGGTCATGGTGTCCTTTGGAGCTCATCAACGACTCTGCTGTGGTGCTCAAAAGGCCCCTCTCACTGCTGGTGTGATACATGAAGCCTTCTTCTCCCCTGTGTGAGACTCTCTAGCCTTGGGCCAGGACGTTGGTCTTTTCTGAGAGTTGAATATTATATATTTACGGACAACACAGGATTTGCTTAAATAAATGAAAAGATGCTTCAAGACAGATGGCTATTTCAGGTACACCAGCCTCATAGTGCAAAATGAAAATCTTTCATTAACCTGTGTTTAATATTTTAAGATGTATTTTGTGAACACAAGATAATTCTAGGCTGAATACTGAAACAGGGGAAAGTCTAGATATATTTGAAAATTCATGGTGAGGCAACTGTCCCATGTTACTTCTAATTAAAAAAGATTTGTCTCCATTGGGAATTGGGAGAGGCTTCCTATCAGCCTCCAGTTCTAATTCTGCCTCTTAACACTGAAATCACACACTGACTTCAGGCAAGTAATTTCATCCATTCTATTCTGTCGGAGTTTTATTTTTCTTCTTTTGTACTAAAAACAGGCTTACTGACACAGACTGTATATCTCAGGAAGGAATAAAGAATTCTTAAATAACAACACAATAGGTGAGGGAATAGTCTTTTGAAGTGCATGTAGTTAAGGAGTGACCAACACAGCTCACTTCTAGAGCACAGTTACTTGTTCCCACTTCCCTTATTTTGAAGTAAGGAAAAATACAAGGTTACTTCACTTGTTTAAGTGCTGTGTTTCTCCTTATTTCACAACTGCTATTAAATGGTTCCTAGACTATCACTGGACAAATAACTGGTAGTTGTCAGGCAGGGAAAACTTTGGAGTTACCTAAAAACTTGCTCCTGGCTCCTGTGCTACAGCGCATGCCTGTGACAGCTCAAGCCGGAACCACAAGTCATCTGGCCCTGAAGCCCAGATGAATAGAATATTCTTTGCAGACAGCCACTGGCCTCTGAGACTACAGACGACTGTGGCCTCTTTTGGGCTACAGCAGCATCAAATGCTGACCTGGCCAACAGGGAGAAGTTTGATACTCTTTCATTCTATGAAATTAGAAATGGAGCACTTCAGTTCTCTGCTTCCATTTGCTGCAAAACAAATGGGAAAAAGAGGTTCATTTCTCGTTTGGTTTCACTTGCTTACAACTGTACTGGAAGAAAAAAAAAATCTTCAATCTCAGGTTCTGGAAAACAAATGAGTCCTAGACACTGCCTATACCTAAGGCCCACCTTCATTTCAAACTTAATGTAAAGAGTCTGCTCGGATAGTTAATGCTACAGCACAGACAACGTTATAGAGAACATCCACACTGACCACCTGAACAACTGAACTACAGTGAAACTGCAGAGCTATTAACCAGGCACAACACAATAATGTTCTTCTAAAAGGATTCTCCCAAATCAAAACCGATTAATTTTTTTTAAAGCCCAAGGTCACACAACTGACTTCTGTTATTCTAGTCCCGAATTCTCCATTTATTATCTTGCAGAATTTCAAACAGCTTTGCTGATAGACCTGCCTGGATTTCAGAAATATTTCCTACATGAGGCTCCCACTCACATCTCTAACCATGGCTTAATCATGGCCTTGAGAGTGACTGGACTTGAGAGTGATGATAGGCACAGCTCTGCTGGAGTGGCTCATCACCCATTCCTGGGAACACACCACTTGTCCGTTTTAAAGACACCCATATACCTTGAACATGCACAAAGTTATAAACATGCATATGCTAAAGGGCAAATCTGATCTCAAATAAAACAGAAATAGATGGGAAAAAGGGAGGTGAGGCCTTTAAGTTATGTGTGTGTATGTGTGTGCACTCTGCCAACTGCTTCATGTTGCTTGCTGAAATTCTTGTTTATATAGAATGGTGTGATTCCCTATTCCACCAATTTAAGAACTACGGGAACTTAAAACTAAGCATGACCTGCAGGCTGCTGCCAATACGAACTCCCCCTTCACCACTTGCTCAAAGCCAAGGCGCTTACCAGCTGAAATTTTCCATACTTGGTCTTTCTCATTAATCTTGAATGAATGTGGTTCAGATGATTCAGAACTAATCTGGCTTCTGGAATTACAGCAGCAGAGGACAAACGAATGTTTAACCTCTCCCCTGGAACATTTAACCTCCCCCAGATGCCAAGGGTACTTTTCCCTGGGAAGCTTAATGTGCTTATAGGATCTGCAACACTGCTGCAGAGGAGTTTGCCGAGATTTGTACTCACTGGGCCGTACACAGAAGTGTTTGATGCATATGTCAGAAAGTTATGTAAAAGCAGAAAATACAATGATGATGATGATGACGACAACAACAGCATCAAAACAGAAGTATTCACATATTTGAAAAGCCCCAATTACGTATTTCATTATCTCAATTCTACCTTTTCCTGTGTCTACTACTTAAGTCCAACATTAATGGTAACACCTTTATCCCCCCAGAAGACCTGAGCTGGAGGACAATACTGCACAGCATGCAAGGTGCTCAAAAGATAAATGACAGGTAGTTTGTGGATGCTATCCCCAACACAAAACTTTAATGCACAAAAACCGTGTTATCCTTAGGGACACGTTTTTAGAAATAAACTGCTGAGGCATAAAAAATTTAGTATCACAATGTGCCAGTTTTCACTCATTCATATTCCCAAGATTATTCTTCTTGAAGAACTGAGAGTGGTATTTTAGGGATGGGGAGAGACGTCCCAATACACACACACAAAAACCCTACAGCATCCAACAACGTGCGGTTTCACCTGGGGATCTGGGTCTACAGGCAAAAAGAGAACATAGCATCATTTTTTGCATTCAGAAACATTTGTTCAGAAGCATTGCAGAGATACCACCTATATCAACTCTCCCACTCATAGAGCTATAAAGAAATCATTTTCATTCAGAGAAAGGAAAACGTACACAGAGCAAACAGGGTACCTCCAAAAACACCCAGTAAACAGTGGCAGAGCAAGACCAGCCCCCAGACACTCCTCTCAGCCCTGGGCCTCTGCTGACAACCCACCACCCACACTGCTGTTGCCAGGGCTCCTCATCACTGACTGACATTAGCTCCACCTACAGTAGCTCAGCTTTTCTCCTAAAGGTATCCCAAGTGTTTCAGGTTGGTTGCAGAGAAAACCAAAGCCAAATTCTAATATGCCTTCCACTTTACAATAAATTTAAAGCAAATGGCACAAGTTTGACCAAATTCTACCCTATCAGCTCAGTCCAGTCAGAAGATGAAAATTTTCCACTTATTCTTGAGAACTCTTCAATTCAACAAGGCATCAAATTCAAGGGGCAGAGCAGATGAAGACCTCACAGATATTTACACTGCAGAAGTCCTTTCCCTGTCTACAGCCTCTGCCAAAATGAAGAACCCCACTGAACTGGGAAATGTGTGTGATCTGGACTTCCCTAGTTTCTGAAACAAGAGAGCTCCTAGCTAATTTTACAGGAGCAATAACCACAGCACCGAGCTTCCAGTATCTTCTACTTAAAATTTTCAAAGCAGAACTAGGAAATAAAGAATTTCATACATTCTGCACACCTAACTGTACAAATACTCAGAGGATTTAATTTTTTCTTTTCATTTAACAGAAAAATAAACCTCCTATTGGTAATGGGAAATAAAATTCAGTGTGCATCTTTATCCTTAATCCTTACCTCTATCAACAGCTATTCAGCCTGTTGAGAATACTAACACTGTACTTAATAATATTCTAATAATTCTCTCAAGTTACAATATTATCTACATGAATGAAGGAACTCAGTGAGGAAAAGAAAAGCTGACCTTCACAGAATTTATAGTGAGAAGTCTCTCTTCTACCTTTAGGCCAGTGATTTCGCATATGACTGATTAAGCTGTGTCGCTAAAATGGAGACTATTTTTCCCAAAATTGTCTTTAAAGATTGTCATTTCAACAAATCTCAGCTTCCCTCGTGGAATCCATGATGTGATCTGTTTCCCTCTGCTGCTTCTCCTCAGCTGTTTGGACAGAATTTGGACGAACTCAGTAAGACAAGGCTTTAACACTGCTTTTCACTTGGAGATTTGCAGTAGAAAGCAGATTGTAGGACTAAAGGATATATGAAGGTGGCGAAGTTTTATAATTGCTTTTGCAATGAGATGCTTGTTTCTACATCTCTGTTTCATCCACTGCGACTCCATGTGGTGAAGGCTGAAAAAAGTCATTATGAATGTGAAAAAAACAAATCATAAAAAGTCACAAAAATCAGAGTTTCTTTTTTCTGTATAGTGCATCTTTACAGCAGTTTGTTAGCAACCTTGTGCCAAAACACATAGAGGGAGAGTAGAGTCTAGGCCATCTACTCTCTTTTGTTAAAGCCCAAGAAAGTTACAGAATAAATCCAAATATGGCAATTCAGCACTGCTCAGTGCCCCTCCCTGAACAGCTCTGGTTTAGCAGCTAGTTGAGGAGACCACAAGTTCTCAACAAACCAAGACATTCTGGGAGATCCATCAGCCAGTGGGTAATCCCAAAACCAGAGGTATTTCACTAATGAAGAGCACAGTCTTTGGAGGCACCAAAAAGAGATACTTAGGATGGGTATGGTTACCTATCAGATACTGTGTAATTCTCCTTTTGGTTGAATTGCTATCTGCCATGCAGTTTCAAAATGCTCTTATTAATGTTAACTAGCAAAAATATGTTCAAAAATGCATATGCACTCTCCTGCGTAATTAATCCCTGTAGTAAAGCTGATCCTTGGATCACCTCAAGTATAGAAACTCAGTGAGCTAGATTACAGGAAACAATTACTTATGGTACACTGGTGTTTAGAAAGAGACAGTGACACCCTGACATCCCCAGACAGCATTTGAGCCCTCTAAAGCTGCAAATCACAGTAAGTATCAAACTATGCTTTTCAAACATCAGATGATGCAAGCTTGTTCATTCTAGTGAAATGATACTAAGCAGTCATAAAATGAATGGGACACAATCTTTTAAACATTCAAGAGGCAAAAATTTATAAAGTATCCGTTTACTACAATCAATTAAGAAGAAATATTTTCTTCATGTGTGAATTGTAAATTCTGACACATCAGGGAAGGAAGAAATGGGATTATTACTTTGCTAAACCACTCCAGTTAATTTTCATGTTGGTGGTTTCATTGACAGTTAAGTTTTTTCTGCAATATCATGTGCAGAACACCATTGAATTTTCCAGCCAACACACAATCGGCTAATAGTAAATACGCATGAAATGGAAAGCAGCAAGCTCAGGCATTTGCAGGACTGAACCATCCAGATAGCTGCCTCTGCTAGATGTGGCCAATACACCTGCAGTTCTCAGTTCAAGTGGAACATGCTCAAGTAACACTCCTTTTTAGAAATCCCTGCATCTAAATTTCAGATCACAGAGAAACATGACTAAAAGCAAAGCAGTCTTGGATACCTTCAGCAGAAATTAGTCATCTCATTCCATTCTTAACCCTTTTGAAATAATTTTTTTGTCCTAGTCCTAAGAGGACTTGACACACTGTTGTCATTACCAATCCTTGTTTATAAACCATCTCTTCCTCCACATTAGCTCCTCTGCTTGCTATGTTTTAGGGTTTTATTCTTGTCTTGCTTCTATTTCAGAAATTTTATGGCTCATTTGTACAGCCCTTAGCATCTCAGCATGGGATAACTTCACAACTGAAGTCTTATTAAAGCTATTTACACAATTCCTATAGATAGGACAAGGGCCTGTGTTTCTTCATCAACCTGTGTGGAAACTCAGCTGACGGGTTTACCTCTCAGTCTCTCCCTCTTTCTTTAGAGGGACTCTAGACTAGGTTGTGAAGGCTAGAAAGCAGCAAGTGATATTCTCTAGAGTATGCGAGAGAAGTATAATGGAATAAAAAAAAATGGACAAAAATTTAGCATTTAACAAGGGCTCTGGATGGGAACTAAGATACTTGGTTATAAACAAGCCCAAAGATGACAATTCAGCTCAAAGAAAGATATGCAGAATGCACTATTTTAATGGCTTTGTCTGGAGATAAAGGGAAGGTTATTTTTCTTTGAAAGGAAAGGTTATTCTCTGTGTGTTCCCCATACAACCCAGTCTTGCCCATTAATCAGGCTACAGTAGCCTGAGTGGCAAGATGATGTTTGCTAACCTCCCAGTGCCACACTGGAAAACGGCTTTAAGCATTGAACTTCGAGGTCTTTTCAAACCTTAATGATTCTATAACTTGCCTATGGAAGTAGTTTTAACAATTGCTTATATGAAATGCAGAAGGGAAATCAAGAGAAACTTCCCAGAACTTGTAGGCCCAGTGAACTGAAAGCAAAGGTTTCAAGCTTGCCTTAGGCTTGAAAATACGGTGTTTTGCATAGGTGTTTTGCACTAAGAAGTTCCACTGAAAAAGTAAAGAAAGAAAAAAGCAGGTAATACATAACAATTGTGTGATCCCTACACAACTATTGACTCTAAGCCACCCCAATATAAACAGCTTCTTTGGAACAGCAGAAGTGTCACTATTTCACACAGTCTTGCATTAACAGACTGCATCAAACCATTTCCTATTAAGTTCACAACATCTGTAATTCTTCTTGGTAATTCCCCCTTTTGTAATTCTCCTTCTGAGGGAGAGGAAGAGGGAAGATCTCTCTTTCTGCTGTCTCCAAGCAAGCTTCAGTCTTCAGTCCCAGCCCATTATGGTGTTACATGACTGCATACTGTGGCCTCTTCAACAGGGCAGCAAGGCTTAGTGCCTGCTTCCCTCTCCAAAGATGTTCACCACTATGGCATTGACCGGAGATGGTGCTTTTAATTGAAGTAGAAATTGCCTGATCTGCATCTTTGAGTAGGCCAACAAACAAAAACTGGCACTGAAATTCATCTGTAGGATGGGTCCTGAAAGAGTAACTCCAGTGCCAGTTTCATAGTAACCACCAGGGAAAAAAGTTTCCCCAAAGGAAAAGAGGGAATTCAATCTGCCTCCTTTTCTTGGCTTCCCTTTTAAAGAATACAAATAAACTTCCTGAAAAACAACAGGCCTTTTGATGAGGTAATAGCTTTCCTCCATGTTTTTGTTTGTTTGTTGAAAACACTTGGATTTCACAGGAAGCAGTAACAAACGCAACCAGGGATCAACTTCGTTAAAGAACCTTAAAAATCAACAGGACACACATCTCTTGCTTCAGCCACTAAACTGGATTGTCTCACTGGCTCGAGCAAAACTGCTGAATTATTTCCCTAACAAAAGAAAGGCGCTTTTAGGTCCTATAATCTCATTTCAAATCCTTTTACCCACTCCCTTCTCTTTTTGGCCTTGAAATTGCAATCCTCTTTCAGAACTAATCTCGGGACTAATTGGTGCCAGCACTCCAGTTTCTCTCGCCATTTTGTCCCCTCCCTACCACATTGTTCAGGTGCCGAAAAGGACAGCGGCCAGGGTTCAGTGCCCCTGTAATGAGTCTGTTCCTACAGAGTAACTGTTAATAATTAGCAGGAAGCATTTTGTCTTTAAATTGCACAGCATGAGCAGCTCAATTTCACAGAGCCAGAGCATTGCTTCACTGTTGCTCACGAAGCTCCCCAAGTCTGTGGCTGATGTGCAGGCTGCAGAGCAGCGTGCAGGGTTGCCAAGCCCGGGCCAAGCCTCCCAGCTGGGCACACAGGGTGGCACAGGCAGTGCCAGCCTCTCCAGAGCTCCCTATGGCAGGAAGGAGGGAAACGAGGAGCACCCTGCACACACCACCCACAGCAGCTGCCATGGAATGCAGCAACGTGATGGGATGGAGTTGGTGGGGTGAAAGGACAGTCTGTGTTTAAGAAATATTCCAGAATACAACTCCCTGAAGAATAACAAGCAAAGAAGAGATTTAAGAAAGCCTGCTACTTTTCAGCTCATGACTGTATTTGCAGGTAGTGCCAAAAAGGAAAATTTACTTCTCTTACCAAGGGAATAACAGTGTTGACCGTTTTCCATTTTCTGACATTTTCTCAGACTTGGAAGCAAAATTAGTTTTTCTGTATTTGGAAACTTCAATCTAGGAAGTGCATTAAAACAAAACCATAAAAAAGCTGTTTCCAATGGATGTTCATTTCCAGCAAACCTAAGGCTAACCTTGAGTTTTGACTCAGGCAAAACAAGCCAAAAGCTTCAGTTTTCAAAGCTTCAGAAGTTTTCTTTGGTTTTCACATCACCAAGTGTACACATTAAGTTTTGACACTTTGATATTGTATAGTGCCTTCAACTGTCCTGAAGCTGAAGGGCAAGACAAGAAACTCCATCTGAGATACACACTGCTTCCTTCCATCATGCCCCCCAGCACTGCTCTGGAGTTTAACCACAACTGGGACTAAATCCACACTCCTGTGCACTACTGACTTTAGACATCTATGAGGAGGTATGTTATGAAGAACAGATTAGCATCAAAAAAGGAAAGTGACAGAACTACACAACTTGCTTCACTCTCCTGAAAGATCAACACTTCTTATGGAGCATCAGTGAGAGACAAGCTGTCAGATGTTGAGACTCCTGCAGAAGTCAACACACAAGACACTCATGTCTCATTAGATTTAGGCAATCTACCATTACTGCAAAGCGACAACACCAAAGATCTGTGTGTAGAAAGGAATGCTCAGCCAGAATCTCACTACCACCGGAAAAAAAAAGCAGTCTGTCACTGCAAGAACCTTCTGGAATGGTGTGGATATGTAACTGTTACACAGTAAGAACACATCATTTATCTCCTGTCACAGAAAGTGATAGCAAGTATGAACACAGAGCTAAAATTACTGATGATTTTTCTTTGTTTGCACCATAGCTTGAGGTCAAAGTGGTGTCTCAGTGGCTCAGTTAAGATGAGTAAAAAGTTAAGAGTAATAAGTAAATTCTGCACATTACCATCCTAGATTCTCCCACCACACTAAAGCCATCCACAATACAACACCTTGTTGAGGAATTCATATTATAGATCAGCTGGAATAAAGGCATTCAAATTTTCCATTTCTTGAAAATGCAGTTTGCAAACGTGCTCAAGATCCATCACTTATTGCTGTTTTGCCTTCGTGTCACAAATTTCAGACTAAGGGCTCTCCTCAGGTCATCCAATTCAGCTTACTGCCAGCAGAAAACTCTTTCTTACAGTCAATTTTCTAGAATTTTATTGAGTCTGCTTTTCAGCACTCTACCAGATGGATTTCAGACAATTTCCTTTAAGGGACTAATTCAGTCTAGTAAGTTCATTATTTGCACCTGGTCAATGACCAAGGAAAGATAAACCAGGGTCTGTGTACTTGTCTCCTTCTCATATGCTATTAAAATGGGAAATTTTCCATCCTAGTGTCAAAATCTGTTCACAGCAGCAATACAACAGCAGCAGAGAGACATTCCCATAAAAATGAAGCAATTATGTCTACAGAGAGATATTAATTTGTTTACAGCATCACAGCAACCTCCCTTTTCTACACTGCAGTTTGAAACCTTGTGGTCAGAAGATAGCAAGTGAAGACCAGTTCCTGTTGCCAGACCCCTCTCCTCAGGTCAGAGTCCCTGGGTAGTGTTTGTCTGCTTCAATGCAGTCCAAATGCCTGTGCCAGCCCTGGCTGCTTCACTGCTACTGCATTAGAACACCAGGCTGAAGGATGCAGCAGAATGCCGAGCTGTGCCTTGCAAATGACCCTTTTTCACCAAGCTTGTGAATACCAAGGAATCATGAATCTGAGGTAAAGCATTTTTCCCCCTGCTTTACCTGGCACTGGAAGACTTTTCTACAGCATTTTAGTGACTTGAAAAAACAAATTTGCAAGTCAGGAAAGCTTTAAGGCAGGTTTGTAGCACACACCCACCAGATTATAATGGGGTCAACACTAAGCACAATGATGCCTCCATGCTCTTCTGGAGAGAATCTGCTTTGGGAGCCAAGCATAGCATAAATTTCCTAGCACGGCACTGTGCCATCTCAGTAAGATTATGGCTCAATGATGGGTTTTCCCTGGTAGGAATGCCTTAAGAAAGCCCTCGTCCTTGACAAGCCCCAATACCTTAAGAAACCCCCACAACAAATCACCAGGATCACACTTACAACACAGCTACACAAGCATCTTCACCAGCAAAACTAAGGACAGTTTGCTATTCTACAAGCGCAGCATCTTAAAATGACTTTGCAAAGAAAAAAACAAAACACACCAAAAATCCCAACAAATCTCCAAATCAAAGCTGAAAAGCAACCCTCTACTGAACAACCAGGTGATACTGCTCCAAAGCTCTTCAAAGCTCAACACAAACCAAACTCCTACAGCTCTTGTTCCATGTAATTACAAAATACAGAACTCATCAATACAAACCGTTCCATTTTCAAAGCAGAGTTTTGATAGTGATATCCCCAGGGTGACAGAAGAAGACCAGCTCTAACACTTCCAGGGGAATTTCCAGTTTCTTTTCCCCCCCCAAATATGACCAAGTCTACATCTACATATGAAGGAAAAAGCAGCAAAATGTACTTAATAATAAAAATATCTACATCACTTTAACAATATTGCTGACTGTGGCTCTTAAACTGTCATGGAATAAATGTGTTTGTATAAAGCTTTCCTTTTACATTATATTATACTTGCAAGTTGCAAAATAAAAGCTGTCTCCTCCAGAAGCTTTATTTGTTATTAATTCCCTTAAGTTTAGAAAATTATTTCATTCTAATTAATTGTTTTATTTATTTTTTTAATCTCATGAGAAAAATGGTCTTCTTCATCTTTCATATGCAGAATAGCTAAAGAGAGAACAATTTTTTATATAGAGAAGGAACTCCAATTAATAGAGATCTTAAATACTTGGGGAGCTGTTGTGAATTTTGTCATTGATCAGACAGCAGCCTGAAAAAAAGTGCCTTTTCAGGAAAGTTACATAATTAAAAGTAACCCAATTCCTTTTTGTTTGTATTTTTTTCTCCATCTGCTTATCCAGATTAAACATAAAAATTAATGAAAACCAAATGATGTCAAATTTGCTAAATTTACATTTCTCTTTCATATACTTTTACTGGAACCTGCATCCTGCACTGCCATCAGTTATGAATTCCCAATGCTCCATGGACATTTGAAAGCGCTGTTACATTTTTAATAACACAACCTTCAGTATCTGCATTACTATGCAATTCATTTTCCAAATTCCATGCATTGTCTTAAAAAACACCACCCTCCCCCATCATCACACTAGACTAAACCACAGAACTTCTAAACACTGAAGCCTAAGTGTCAAAAGGAGAGTCTGTTCTGAGCATCTTAGTTTTTCAAACTAACCTTAGGAAGTTCTCCAGTGAGCCTGTAAACACTGTTTGAACAGAATTTCTTTTGGAAGGATATATAATGGAATTGTGATAAAAATAGTTACAGGAAAAAAAGAGCAGTGAGAGGCGTAGAGCTCTGCAATATTTATATCACCCAGGCAGACAACACAGAGAACCCATCAGTGAGGTTAAAAACTGCAGCACAGAGAACAACTGACAACAGCAGTCAGGTATAAGGGGCCATAAGGAACAAATGCAAAACCACACCAGCTGCATAAAAATGGACACTGACTACTATCTTTAAAAGTGGCAGAATAATAAACTGAAGTTATTCTACTTTTACAAATAAAGTCCATGTAGTCCTGATTCTAATACCAAAAATATGTCATAAAAGCTAATGAAAGGAAAGTTGAACAAGTGCACATATGCTGCAGCAAGCCAAGAAATACATTTACAATTGTATTAGCAAGACCCACTGCCTGTGCTATCTTGGATGCTTTAAGAGCAGAGCAATAAAAAATTACCATACATAACTGCACCGTTCGTATGAGTGAGTACTGGCAATTAACTGGAGGGGATTGCCAACAAAGCAGCAATGAGTCAGGATGAAAAGAAACATCTTTTAAAAGCTCAGATCCACACTCTCATCTGAGCTGGCCAACCTCTTCAGTCATTTGCCTTTCACAAAGGAATAAAGGATCTTAACGCATGGAAGTGGAAACTATGCTCCCTTGTACAGATATACAGGTGTATGTGACAATCCCCAAATAGAGAGAGCTGGGCTGCAGCCCTCCCATGCTCCTCTTCTGGCATCCCCAAGTTATTCATCAACAAAATGAATTTCCCTAACATGTTTGCCTGTCAAACTGCTTGCACAAACCCAGACTAGTTTCAGACTAGTTGTCTCAAGCAATTTTCCTATCACTGTTCTCTAAGTATTTGCTCTTTTGTAATGAAAATAGGTCACCTTCCCTAAAACAGTACATTTTGTTTCTAAGTGCAAGAGAGAATAGCTTCCCTGGCAGCCAGGCTGTATTCTGACATAAAAAGTACACTGCAGTATACACACATATCCGTGCACTGAAACCCCCAGAGATGTGCACATTTATTAATAAAACCATATGCATTCATAGGGAAAAAAAGCCTCAGACACAAACAAAATGAGGAATCTTATCAAAAGTAGAACAACGTGAAAACTGGATGAAACCCACAGCCTGTTAAGTCCATGATTTCTATGACCTAATGCTAAAGATGAATTTTTCACAGAAAGTGGAAGAGCAACATAACATAGCACAGTAAATTTGTGCTTGTTTCTTCTACAGCACTTGTGAATTTGAACTACTGGAGAGATTGATTCAAACCTAAAAATCCCACAAGGACTAGAATCTTCTTCCAGATTTCCAGATACACTTGTATTAGCTGTAGATGTAGTAATTAAACAAAATTCTACCTTTTGTGGGATTACCACTTAATCATTAGCCTCAACATTCTCCTGTGGTAACCACTAAGGTTCAATGGAGTACTTTACAGCCTGGAGAAGCCTCCCATCCCTATTTCTTAAACCAGTAGCAAAAAAAAAAACAAACCCAAAACCCCCAAACAAACAAACAAACAACAAAAAAAACACCCCAAAACAAAAACAAAAAACAAAACAAAACAAAAAAACCCCCCAACAACGACCAAAAAAAACCAACCCACCAAACACCAAAACAAAAAAAAAAAAAAAAAACAAACAAAAAACCCAAACAAACCAAAGGGGAAAATGCTGCACTTTACAAACAGGTTCACAATTCAGAAACAGCACAATTTCCACCAATGAATACTACACGTATTAAGACTGGTCTCAGAGACACCTGGAATGGAAAGAAAGCCCAATGGAAAGAGTTTCTTGAAATCTATCAAAAACATGGGCCCTGAACACTCACTTATTTTTTGCAGTACCAAAACTGCCTGACAGAAAAAAAAAAAAATTTCCAAAATAAAGCCAAAACATCTGTGAAAAAATACACTACAAATAATCAAATATAACCTCCATTTTCAGCAGAGCTGTACTGAAAAAGAACAAGAAGTGCAAGTGCTGAGCACTTCTGGTTTTTAATGGGAAAGGGGAACAACCATTTTATCAAGCCACTGTAGCACTGGACACACTGGACAGGCAAAGAGACATACTCCTCACCCTCTGTTCTTTTACTCCAGGATAAACAGGTGGTGAGCAAAACAGTCTGTTCCCAGCCACAGAGAACTTTGAGGAGAATTGAAATTTCTCTACTAAGGACCCTCCAACGCTTCCAAAACCCAGTTTTTATGTAAGTACTTTATTCTGATAAAACAAGCAGCTTGATTTTTCCAAGTCAAAATTCAAAACCCAAGTGCAAAGAAGTTTTTGCATTAAGAAGGACTCTATGCTTTTTGTTCCAAAAGTTTAAAAAAAAGATGTTTTCATACCATTTAAGCCCTTTCTGTTTTATTCACCTGAACCCTGGGGGTTCCATCAAAATAGGAGGAATATCACTTTTACTTAGGATCATACAGAGGGCAGATGCACACACACTGAAAACTGTATACAACAGGAATCCAGGTGTCATAGTGATAGTTATAAAAGTGAGGAAAAACACGGTCAGTAATCACAACATGCATGAGACAACTCCAGCCTTGAGCTGAGGCTTTCTGACATCAGAAGTTAAGTCATAGCTGATGATGACAAAAATCACGAATCAAGCATTGAAATACTAAGAAAGAAATTACGCCAAAATGTACTTTCTTTAATAAACCTGCCTTCTCCAGAAAGGGTACCAAACGATACAGAGATACCACACCACCACCATACAGTACCCTATATATACACACAGGCATACAAATACAGCACACATCCCAGAAAAAGTGAATTGGTCAGTAAAGATACAAACAACTCACCCACTAAAACTTGTTTTGAGCTTTTCATCTGAAAACGCATAGATACTGAAGAAATAGGACATCCGTGCTTTAAAAAAAATATTTCACAGAAATACTGATTAATACTTTGAGAAATACTGGGTCTAATATACAGGCAGGGATTATGGATACACCCAACACAGGTATTATATGAACCTGCACTTTCTTTTAACTGTATGTCTAAGATGACTGGAAACATTATTGGAGCAAGCCTGGCTTAGTGCATGGATGACCCTTATAAATGGGAGATGAGGGAATCACAGGAGTTCAGGACAAGGACAAGCTGGTCTGCGAGGTCCAAATGTGAATCTACCTTCCCCTGAAGTTAAAAGTCTTCCCAGCTGGCCCAGAGCCCAGGCTGATGGTCCACCATGTAGCTCAGTTTTGTACCTCTGCTGGCTAACACAAGTCCTGATGGGCCACCTCGATCACCTGGATGCCACCTTGTTAGCATTCCCCACAGTCATACTGCAAGCAGCAAGGAAATGTGTCCCACTTATGCTCTGCTTCCTACTAACATCATGCAGAGAAGAGGAAATGCTTCTCACTGGCCATGCTCACCTCCAAGGACATTTCTCTATGGACAACCAGGATTTTCAGTACATCTGTTACCTTCTGCTATGACCTGGGGAGATGATGGGTCACCTGCAATCAGTTCCTACAGCTCTTGGACTCAAGTGGACTATCCCAAGTCTGCCAAGGCCTTTGAACCTGTGTGCAAAACTGGTATTATCAAAGAAAGATTACATACGGAACAAATTGGTTACACAAATACTGGGAGTTTTGCATAAACTACAACAACTGATTCACATCTTAAACATGTTCTCTATTCTCTAAAATATATTAAAATGCTAGGTGAAATGATGAACGGTCCACATAGGCTTTTGTTTAAGACAGAGCTGCAGTCTTGGGAATACTCAACGCCCGTTAAGTTTGAGTTTAAACAAATGTTAAATAAACAATAAAGAGTTAAATTGTAGAATGCCTTAAAATCACAACCATTACAAGTAAAGCCATCTCCTACCTACTGTTTGAAAGATTCAAGTTATCTTAATATTTTTTCCTAATAGTTTATTGCTGTTAGCATAACATTAGAAACTGTTCTATGAACGACAGTCTTACAACAGAACTAGAAATAACATAACCTTCCCTATCAATTTTTTTTTATACAAGCACCAAAGGAAAGAAAAGTCCAAAAACTAATAGAGAAGTGAAGAAAGACTAAAAGAAAAAACAAGAGCATGATTAAAACTAAATTAAAAAAAATTTAACTTGAGTTACGGAAATATAAAAAAAACTTCTTAATCCAACAGCAGCAAGATGTGACACACTGTGATTCTATCTGTGGCTTCCCAATTTGTTTTCAAATTCAGAAGCCAGATGATTTCCATGGCTGTAATATTATATTATTAACAAACACGATGCTCATGTCGACCACTGCTCATTGCAAAAACACTCCTTCCAGAGTCTGAACTTTCAACTATTAAAACTTCAGTGAACTGTTACTGAACACTGCACAGGCCTCCCCATCCCCACCACTGCTGCAGCTGGCACAGTGACACAATGGCTGTTCATGGCACGAAGGTGACAGATCCACTCACACTGCCCAGGGACCAAAGGCGAGGTGTCCCACACGCCCTCCCCTTTTTGCTGTACCACACAGCTCATGCACTGTGCAACCCTGCCCTACCTGCACCAGCACACACTCTGGGGACAGCAAGGAAGAGGGATGAGGAGCTGCAGAAAAACAGTCTCAGAAGCACAGCACTCACGTGCTTCAAGCTTCTGCAGTCAGCAACTCACAGCTCTGTCAATGAGGCACTCTAAAAATTTTCATATGGAAACACCCAGGCCTACAAAGGGTTTTACAAACAAAGTAACAAAAATTTCAAAACACTTCCCTACACTTTCTTTTTCCCATGAACTTAGTGGAAATATCTACAGTACCATTCCAAGTTATCTTTGGAATAAGGCTATATTTATCTACAGAAGGCACAAAGGAGGGGAAAAAGAGCCTAAGAAGCCAAGTAACTGGAAAGACTGTTCAACAAATGGAACTATGAAAAATAACAACAAAGCAAGGAGCTTGTGTCTGCCTGGCACCTAAAGAAAGATGACACACTAAGGACCCTGCTTTAGCGAAAGTCTACACATATACAAACAAAACAAAGACTCAACCAAGCCTTCATGTATTTGGCAAATGGAAAATATGACATTTCTTCTTTTTGGGGGTAAGAATGAGAAAGAATTAAAAGCATTTCAGCTGAGAAGACTCAGAAGCATGTCTCTAACTTTGAGAGGAATGAAGATGTGATTAGAGAGTTATTAGTACTTCTACCAGCCGTTCCTGCATGAAACTATTATGTTAGAGATATCAGATTCAGACTTTCTGATCTTTTTCTGTCCAGGATCTGTGGCCACCTTCCCAAATTTATCTTTTTATCTTTCCTCCCTACACATCCTTCATACTGTAAGTTGTAAAAAAGAAAAAAGCCTTTTAAAAGGTAAGAAGACTGAAGAGTTGATCTGTTTTGTTTCCTGAAACAATGTTCAGTGAGATCACAGAACATAACTCTAATGGTTAGAGAACTGATAAGAATATATATGTTAGAAAACAAGTCCTCAAGTCCTGGATTGGCAAATCCTCAAATACTTATGCACTTAACAGTGCATTCACTCAAGCGTTTATACCTGACACAAAACTAGACCAATATTATCTAACTTGCCAGAAAGTACAGATGCTCTTAAATTAAGGCATGTGATGGTGGCAGAGGATACGCTTTAAAAGAACTTGCATTCTCTGTGATCTCACAAACTACAACAATGAAAACAACAAAACAAGAATTCCCCAGACTCCACCTTAACACCACAACAAGAGAAGAAAACTCATTCTGACTCTGCATAGGAAGTAAAATAGCAGATCGTTCTTGATAAAGTGGTTATAACATGCACTGAAATTAGTATCAGACCACCTATGATCAGCTTCATTTCCTATCAAAAGCAGAAACAGTAACACAATTAAATCCATGTTTCCAGACTGCAAAGGACAACCAAATCATGTCGTTTCTATATTCTTTCTCGTAGTGAGACATTCTGCAAAGTCTTTTAGTGAATGGGAAAAGTGCTTTATCAGCTTCCCCAAATGGCCACAGATAATTTCTGATCTCAACTTATAAAGTGTACAGATAGGAAGAGTGCTTATAATTTGTCTAATGCGACGACCTACAACTTTGATGCAGGTTTAGCTTCAATAAACAAGTGTGAAAGGTGGAAACTGTGATAGTAAAATCAAAACCCTCAAATATTTGAAGGGGTTTCCTCAGCAGCTGATCCGTAACGGCCACCCTCTTGGGAACACGTGTCCATTTCACATTCCTGCAACAGCTTCCCAGTCCCCCATCCTAAGGGGGCTGTATGCAAACTGCATCCCCACAGCACGTGGCAGTGAGGACACTGCTGGAGGTGCTGCTGCAGTGCACAAGGACCTGGGGTGTGGGTCCTCCCCAACAGGCACTGCCTGAGAGTTCCCACTGCAGGGCTGCACTGCACATGAGAGGGCTCCTACTGGTGAGATGGAAGCAGAAAGCCAGGACTGGGTGGTAAGACTGTGCACTTCCAGTTTTAGACAAATGCAAATGTAAGCGTGCCCAGGCCACCTCTCCTGCTATTTACCACAGGGCTCACAGTGATGGCCATCACTTTCTCACAGTGATCTATGAAACTTGGATTTTCAGGAACAAATCTTTAGACACCATGTTTCACAAATCTTTCTCTGTGTCTCTATAAATGAATTTCAGAAGTTAGACAAGGGTTCATAACCATTAAGTCCCTTATTCTAATCTCAACCTTGTGATAAAGAATATTTTTATCAGAAAGATGTATCAAAAGACAAATTTTCAAATAATTTTATTACTCTGTGAAAATAACAATTTCTGTTATTTTAGATTACATTTCCTGATAGTTTTCAGCAGTACAAAGAGAAAGAAATGCAATTGAGAAATAGCTCCATGTAATATACACAGGTAAAAAATCCATTTCAAGGCCTCCTCCAAGCACTACTAGAAGAGAAAGATCCCACCTACACTTCAATTAGTTAGAAAACTGGAAATAAAACATATAGATAAAGTATGAGGGCACTGACTTGTACAGTTACTTAACCAAGTGTGTGTCTATAAATATATTTCAAAGTTGCTATTGCCAAAATAGTTGTAAAATTTAAGAAGAAACACCTTAGCCTAACATACCTATTCTTCCACACCAAGGAAAGCTTTTCCTTTGTAATGATGTGTATCAGTGTTAGTTCACTCTTGAAATTAATCATAAATGACATGCTTCATGACATGTACTTCAATTAGAAGAACCAGATAAAAACCCAAGGGGTTTTGCTTGTTTGTTGTGAGTATTGTTTTTTAAGAACACACATTCAAGTCAATTAAAACTAAATAACTCACCTTGTGATATTCTACTTCTTCTCTTCTTACAGCTTGCAGATAACTTTTGCCCTGAACTGAAGCAGCAATTCAGACAACTGCAGTCTGAAGTTCCTTCTTATGTACAAACACAGCAAGGTGCCTTTTCCCCCAAAATGCCTTCTATACATGGAACCCACTGTAGTCCAAATATCGTGGCTTGAGTCATTTTTATCTCAAATGATACTGGTATAACACTGACTCAGCCATCCAAATGTGTGGTTCTCATCATGAAACTCCTTCAGAAAAGGTCCATCCCTGTTACATTTATGCAGGATGTTCTACTGAAGCGTCTGAAACTGAATTATGTGATGCAATTAACAATTTTGGAAAAGGAGAATTTGTGTATTCAGTGATCATCTGGCTTGGGATATTTTTACAACGCATTCTTCCACTCTGTGCTCAATTCAACCCTAAGCTGCTTATGCAGATACTAAACACAGGACTCATTTATGCATCTTTATTATTTTAAAATATCTGACAAAGACAAGGAACAGGTCAATTTGCCCCTGTGGAATTTCACCAACAGACCCTTATAATCCTTGTTCCTAGAGACAGGAATGATACTAGCAAATAATATGGTTCAAGGTATATTTAATTAATATCAAGTGACATAGCTTCTCTTAGTTGTGAACTTCCATTGCATAAGATGAACAGACAGCAAAATGTCTGCCACCCAAGGATTTTTTCTAGATGTACTGTCTTCACCATAAGAAAAATTCCCCTTGGAATTTGTTACTATGACGATGTATTGCTCTGGAGATCTGACTATGGTGGAGTGGATTTACATTTTCTACCCTTACTGAAGTCTTTGTACACATGAGAAAGCAATCACTTACACATGGGATTACTGTTTTTTTCCAAATGCACAGGGAATGTTCAACTCGTTGAGAATATATTGGAAATATATTCAGAAAATTACCATGTAACTGCCAATCCAGAATTAATTCAAAAGTCACTGATAGCTTAGACCAGCTTCATGTTGATGTTTCACCAGTCATTAGTAGCAGAATGAATAAATATTTTCGAATACTATGGGGATATTGAGTTTTATTTAACAGTGGAAATGCTAAAAGATAGCCAGCTAAGAGTAACAGTGAGACCAAAATTTCTTCATATAAAACATGGACTCTGCTGTATTTGCAAGGCATTTGCTCCTTCAACCACCCAAGGTCTTTATTTTATGATGCAGTCATTAAAGGAAGACTCCAAAGCACTTAGCAGCACAAGCAGTGTAGCAGCAGCTCGGACATCCCATAGGTTCCAAGGATAAAAAGTTCTCCTTTCAGTTTTGGGACTTGCTTGTTGGAGTTTCACTAGACCCCTCCTTCTCCCTTGTTCAACTACACAGGACAGTGGTGAAAGCAGGTAGTGACTGAAACCAATTTCTTAAATCCCATACTGTCTGGCACCTGCCAGTACTCCTCTCTTCTGCCACTGGAGAAGGTTCTGGACACACCCCATTGGAAGAGGGAATCGCAACCACTGCCCAAGGCCTGCGACTCTGCAGGCATCCTCTGCCACACACAGCAAGCACAGAGCAGCAGCGGGCACACGGCAGTGCAGGATGAGGACAATGCAGCAGTGGGCACACGGCTGTGCAGGATGAGGACAATGCAGCAGTGGGCACACGGCTGTGCAGGATGAGCACGGAGCATCAGCGGGCACACGGCAGTGCAGGATGAGGACAACGCAGCAGTGGGCACACGGCTGTGCAGGATGAGGACAATGCAGCAGTGGGCACACGGCTGTGCAGGATGAGGACAATGCAGCAGTGGGCACACGGCTGTGCAGGATGAGGACAGGGGAGCAGTGGGCACACGGCTGTGCAGGATGAGCACAGGGGAGCAGTGGGCACACGGCTGTGCAGGATGAGCACAGGGGAGCAGTGGGCACACGGCTGTGCAGGATGAGCACGGAGCAGCAGTGGCACATTGTTGTGCAGGACGCAGGGCAGCTACTGCACTGTACGCTGCCTGACACCCAGACAGGGGGTCCCTAAGGATTCATCCCTGCAAGGACTGCCCACTGCAATGCTGCTGCATTACTTCCTTCAGCCTAGCCTAGAAGAGCTGCCCATGTCGTTGCTCCTGCTGGCAACACATGCCACCAAACTGCACAGCAGTTCTGGCAAACCCAGCCCATTGAGTCAACAGTCACTTCAGCCATGAAGAAACAGGAGATCCTCTGGCTTTCAACTGCATGTGTATGCTGGATTTTTTTGTTTGTGGGGATTAGCAGGGATCAAAATCCCTCCATTTCTACATCAGATGTGCATTACACTTCTACTCAATATGAGAATTTATCAATAAATCTGTATGAGCATTATGAAAATACTCTTTAAAAAGGCAGCAGTAACAATAAAGCAAGGGCCAGGAAACATGCTTTGTTCAAACACACAAATTACAGTTTTAATCCATTATCTGTCCTTCTGCACTGCACAGCAGTGGGGGGTACTTCCACAGCTGGTACGAGGGACACACCACGGAATACCAGGACAGAGGGCTACACCACCTCGGGACCCTGCAGCCTCATCACCGCCTGGTTTCCAGAAGAAAATCCAGAGGGCCATGGGAATCCCCGGCCACCGGAGCGATCCCCCGACACAACAGCGGGCCCAAGGTCCCATTCCCATTCCCAGCGCCGTGCCGGGCCCGCCGTTACCGCGGCAACGGCGCGGCCGAGCCCCGCGGCCCCGTGACGCGGCAGCGCCGGCCCGGCCCGGCCCGCGCGTTGCCGGGGAGACGCCCCGTCGCCACGGCGACCATCACGCTGCCCTTCCTGGCCGCCAGCCCCAACGCTAACGCGGAAAAATAACAAAAACCTCAGCCGCCACGAGAGCCGTCAGCGTCACCGCTCAGTCCCGGCGCTGCTGCGGCTGGCTCATCACACCTTCCCCATCCTGAGGGGCCGGGCCAGCACGGGACACGAACCGCATTCCTCATTAGCATCGAGGAGAAAGCAGCTCTGCCAAACCTCAGCGCCTGCTTTCCTGCTCTGTGGATGGCAGCCATAGATTATGGCTCTTTGCTAACACTGGTCGTAAGTGAAGGCCAGATCAAAAAACGCAAAAAGAACAGAAAAACCCCACCCCATGTCTGTTTCACTGAAGCAAGGAGAAAATCCAGGCTAATCCTAAGTGCCACCATGGGTGCCTATCCACCACCAAAGGCTGGTCAAGCCACCTGGCCACCGGCTCACCTGGTGCACATCTTGTGGCTGCAGAGGCAACATCGGCCCTCAGCTCTCCTAGGAAATGAACGAGCTGATCTCCTCTGAGTGAGGGAATCATGCCTTCACCAAATGGGATAAGTGAGCACTTCAGAGCTCTCCATTTGCTTATCTGTATTTTAATTTCAGGTGTTTCTCTGCCGAGCGGTATTGCAGGAAGCCTGCAGGCTCTGCTGAGGGAACTCGCGGATGCACGAGCAGGTAAAAGGTGTCCTGGACACACCAAACAAGGCCAGGCCACCGCCGGGCTTTCGGCACTAGCACATTCCAAACTGCACCACCTGATTACATTTCATGTCTTACCCAAGAATCACACACAACACCGCAGGAAAACATTTAGAGTTGTAAAATGCATCTAGTTCTTACCTTTGATATGCCTGAGGAGATGTGGGAGGTGTATTGAACACATGCGAATATGGGTGATAGGGTGTCTTTTTCAAAGCCTGAATAAGATTTTGTCTATATTCTGGGTCTATACACCATAAGGACCCCTTTCCAATACTCTGTAAAGAGAAAAGAATTTAAAAAAAAAATCAAATGCTTGATCTAATGGCACAGCCTTATTTATTTAGCAGATTTTATCAGGAAAAGCAGTGAGGTTTGGGTTTTTTGTCTAACAGAAGCGAACATAATTTGCTTGCCAGAGATTATTGCTCCATTAATAATGTAATATGACTGTATGATTTAAATCACAATTCTGAGGGAAAAAAAAGTAAGAATGAATATTTGGTTGCTCTTTCCCTCCTCTCTCTTGTTACTAGTTAATATGATTTAATAATATCTGGCAATTTTCCAATCACCCCATATTGAAAAAATAAGAAGCTACAGTTAACTGTTAAACAGAAACTTTGAAGAAAAGTATCTTGTTTTTTGGAGTGGTTTTCTTTTCCTTTTGCTGTTACACAAACAGAAACAAGACTAAAAAGGAGGGGGTTAAACACCCTAGCAACTGTTTTAAAAATAAAAGGACTTAATCCTCCAACCCACATGACATCAATGCCATTATACTACAAGAGGAAATTAATCATCTTTTCTCCCCAGAGGGGAAAAAATACCCAAAACCCCAAAACAAAACCAATGAACCAAAACCAAAAAAAAGCCAGTATAATCAGAGTATAACCATTTAAGGGAGTTGTGAAATTGTGATCAGCTAAAACAACAGTTACTGTAATTACCCTTTCTGGACACAAGGAACAGCACAAGCAGTCAATCTGTAAGGCAAAGATTACACTAAAATTCAGAGTTTATTCCACAGTTACAAGCAGTGCAATTTCACTTCTTGTCTCAATCCCATCAGAGGTCAGGCTGAGGATATTTTGGATTGTTTCATGTGAGTTCTCAAACAAATATGAAAACTTTGCCTCAGCTTCATTATGAAAGCATATGGAATGATAGTTCAGGAGCAGTCTTGCCCTGCCTGAACATACCTAAAAACAAACACCAATCCTAAGTGTCGACTAAACTCCCCTGCCAGGCTTGCAAGGCATTATGCTAAGATTTTTTGGTGTATGTTGATGTTTTCTGGAACGTGAGGGGGAGGCTGCATTACTGCCTCTATCTGCTTTTCAACCCAGGATCATCCCTTTTCTCTGCTTCAACTTCTGTCAGTGAAACAAAGCTCTCAGTTAACCTGTTAAAGAACAAGCACACACAGACACACACACACACAGAATCACATCAGAAGAGGGATATTATTTTCTTAAGCCATACAGAAGACCAAACTAGACACTTGTTTCCTCCTGAAAACTTGTATCTTTGCCCTACCACCTCCTAAATGCTTCTCTGCCCCATGGACAGCTTTAGGATACACAGTGCAACATGCAAAGTACTTACAGAGAGCAAATCTGCACTAAATTCTCCTCCCCAAAAATAAATTAAAAAGAAAAGTCTTCCCCAATGTCGCTGGATGCTGTATGTGCACCTAGACAGTTTCCAGCACCACGTGAGACTTGGCTTGAAAGAAAAGGAGAGCAGCAAGCACAACCCACAGGAGCTGTGAGAGTTTTCTGTCAGAAAGAAACATTGGCTGCAGGCTGCTCTGGTGGAACAGGAGCATGGGGTCAAGACTCTTCAGGATGGCTTCCAGGGTTCAAGCCCATCCATCATTTTACTGCCCAAAGGTGCCCTACGAGGAGGCCACAGAAGAGAGGGAGAGACGTCTTCCAGCTCTTGAAGTGAAGCAAGGCCCTGATACGGCCAAAAAGCCCAAGACTCAAGGGGCTAGAGAGAGCAAGCAGGACTCTTCAGCTCTCATCTCAGTAAAGCACTGCAGGCAAATGACTGAGAGATGCAGTGCTGCTGTCAGCACCACACTTCTCAGACCAGTGTGCAATAAGGAGGTTGTTACGCTTAGCCCTCTATGGGACAACGAGCCAGACGCATAAGCCCAGTAAGTGATTTTTAGGCAAAGGACAGAGTCAAAAATAGAATCCAAACATCCCAAATTCCACTTCCATGCTCTATCCAAGACCCAGACTAAGAACATAAAATTTCCTTTTAAGCAAGCAATGGGCAAAACTAGGAACATTTTTTAGGAGAAAACCTTTGCTGGATTCCTTACTTCTTACAGCATGGGATAAGCTTATAAAAAAAGCTACACTTAAATACCATCTACCTTATTTGTACTTACTGGAACACAACATATTGTTTTCAGACTTCTCTCTTTTTTCACTTACTTTCAAGACAGACTTTTCTTCTACTTGGAAGAGATTACTCCCCAAAACCCACCAGTTAGTTTTAGCTGAGGGCCTTACAATATGAAGTCACTACTGAAGAGTGACTTCAAAACCTTTCATTACTGTTAAGATAAATTTGTGTGGCTTGCCCATATTCTTGCAAAAGCCAAAAATAATCTCACTGAAAAACAGGAACTCTGACAAAAAAATATTGAGAAGTACACTCCTCATTAAAAAAAACACTGAGAAGGCAGATTTGCTATATTTTCCCTGTAACTGAGCTGACTTATAATTTACCAGCAAAAACAAACGTAATTTAAGGCAAAGCTTGCCAACTTTGCAAAGTTCTCTTTTAAGACAGTTATTTTTGTTTTTCCACAATCACGTAATACAATAAAAAGGAAAACTGAAGTGACATCTGGTTAAGAAACATTCCTGACTGTCGAGAGGTGTGAAGAGTTTCGTTAACCGTCTGTTCAGATGTGTCATTAATCTTCCCATACACAGAGCAATCACAGGAAAGGAAAGCATTGGAGCTCAGGCCCGTTGGTTAGTGATTAATTTCCATCTTATGACACTTGGCTGCTGCTTCACTACCTCTTCCAAGCCAAAAGTCAATAGTGACTCCAATCAAAAACCAGCAAGGAAGGGTCAAAAAAAATCTCTGGATTACATTTGTCTCCCAGGCAACAAGTGACTGAGGAGAGGATAACAGCCCCCTGATCTCCCCTGCATTTGGAGTGCTTTCAGACCTCCTGACATGCCACCTCCTCCCAGGGCCAGGCATAGCCACCTCCTTCCTGCCAAACACAGGTTACAGCTTCTGCACTGATTCCTGGTTAAGGTGATGAGAAAATGGGGAATGTCACTACAAGTCCTCTTCATGTGGTCCGAGAGTAAACTATAGTTGAGGGTAAACTATTCCCAAGGTGCTAATGGGGAGAGAGAGAAACACATAGAGTTAGCCCATGAAAGTTTTGAATACTTTATTTAACAGAAATCCTGATTATCTCTTATATGGAGAAATTGATACTCCTTTTTACATCACTTAAATGTGCACAATATTGTGTACTAAGTCCCACTTTATCAATAAATTTGCTCTCAGATCTCAAATACCCAATTCTCATTCCCTCCCAGTCACTAAAGTCAGTGCATTGCCATGAAAAGGTAAATGATACACTCAATGTTCAATTGTTTTTTCTTCCAATGGACTGCATATAGAAGTTTTTTAATGCTAGTTTACACAACCTATTAGTATTATGTTTGGTCATTTTTTAGTGGAATTGAAAAAAGACTGAAATTTTTAAATAATTAAAATGCTGCTTATCAGCTCTTTCAGTTGTTATAGTTGGGACTTAATAGCATTATTCACTAGTAAAACTCCTCATTATAAAGATTTTTCCTGCATATACGTCACAACTAACTGCCTGGCCTCACATATCAGCTACTGTCTGCCCAAAGCTTAACTAAAAGAATTGTGTGTTGAGCTGTTTCCAAGACCAATGGCTGGGAAAAAATACACAACCCATTGTACTGGGTTTGCATGGCCAGATTTTGGTACTGCAGGGGCTATATCCATCTATATAAAAATTCCAGATAGTGTTTATTTGAAGAATTTTGTTCCCTGGTTATTTTAATACAGACTTGAAAGGTGTTAGGAACAGAACCCGTTACACAGAGTTGTTCTTTTCACTGCCATAAAAACAAGTCTGCCCAAAACAAAGCTTTGGGAAGAGAGCAGACACAGAAATCACAAAACATGGACTCAGGGAAATGTTGGCATTTCCAAATTTTCCCTTTTGAAGCTCTGGTAACATGTTCACTTTGAATCTGCACCAGGGAGGAGCAGCTCCAGGCACCCGTATCTCTCACAGCAGCATCACCACCAAGATGGTCCCCAAGGGAACAAAACCCTAAGGGAAATCTGCCAGAAGGGAGGTTTTTTATCCTCCGGGATTCCTTGCATGTGCCTGGGCCTTCTTCCATAAGCCCATTTCAGTTATTTTCCTCAAAGAAAACTGTTTTTCTCACACAATTTGATGTAATTTACGCTCATTAAGCTGGCTCACATGAAAGGTGTGACAAGTATCCAGAGAGCTGTGGCAAAGCAGAGGATGGATGTGGGGAGCCAGGGAGGGGAATGTGAGCTCTCCCCTTCTGCAGCAGAAGCCTTGGTGACATCCTGATGCACCTCATGAAACAGCATCCTGAAAAAGGAAAGCCAGAACTCTGGCTGGACACAAAGCAACTTGTAAGACAAATGGCAAAGCCAGCACAACACAGAACAGGCGCACAGTGGAGAGCTGGGGTGAGTTGGGCAGCAAGGCTGGCAGACAGCCCTGGGGGAAAGGCCAGGTTGTGCATAGGAAACCACAGACACCGAGAGGCTGGGCACCAACACAGGTGCCTGGAGGCAGGGAGGACAGAAACCAAAACAAGACACCCACTAGTGACTCCTCAGCTCCACTCAGGCACCTAAGATATGCCAGCAGGCTGAGAATTTTAAAACAGCTCTGAGTTAAGGACCTTGCTACTCCCAAACAACAGCTGCCCACTTAGTAGATCTGTACTTTACTTCTCCACTATTAAATCCAGAGGGGGTGAGTGACCATGGCTAGGCCTCCTTGAACCAAAATGATTAGCAGCTACACAGACTGAAGGTGTGCAGATGTACTCCATCTGAGAAGTATGTCACATGGGCTTCAATAATCATAAAAGCAAAGAGAAAAAGCAGATATTTCCTATTACTCAAAAAAAGGGCATTTCCACCATTATCTGCAGCCTCAAGCTATCAAATACTGAAGTCACATCAGTGTGATATCTGTCCCTGCCCAACTCAGTGTAGGTTGCTGCAGTTGTTAACACAGGCCTTGTGAATATCATTAAGGACACCTTCAATGATTAGGAACCTTTTGTTGTCAGTAATTCACAATCAAGAGGTTTCCTCTCATGGATGAAACGTACTATTGTTACAACAGGTGATCTCTTTGCAAGTAATAGTGGAGAGATTACTGGGTATTAAAGGTTCTTACTTTAAATAAATATTTATCTTGAGCTCATTGTGCCCAGTTATACTGCAACAGCAGGCTAGAAGCAAACCTTTCAAAGCCCAACAGCTTCTACAGGTCCGAGTGCTCAATATGAGCACAGAAGGGTTTCTACAGAAGCAAAAAGAATTGTATGATAGAACTATGCATGTCACCACAGAATTTAAAACAACTGTTTAAGTAACTACATCCAGGACCAGGACCTGTAAAAGAGAATTGTTTTATACCAGAAGCACATTTCTCAACTTCTATGACTGCACCACATCTAATGTAGCAGCACAAAGCCATCAGCCACCTTGCTGTCACTGTTATCACTGCTGGCTGCTCACACCTGCGCAGGATGCCTCTGGGGGTGGTAAGAGAACAACCAAGGCTCTCAGGCAGCAAGGACCTGCAAAAGCACCCAAGAGAACAAGGCATAATGGAAGAGTCTATCCACAAAAAGAGCAGGATTCTTCACTCATCACCTGACACTGCAGTCACCCAGAAGACAGAGCGATTCTGGAAACTGTGACTAAAAACAAGTTTCTGGTTGGTTCCCAGAAACAGCAAACTATCATCAGGAATTCCTCGTAAACACAAATTCCCCTTTTCTCACCCTATGAAAAAATATATTTAACAAGAAAAGTGAGGTATTTTCACGAGGGGAAATGGAGAAGCAGAAAGAAGGCAAGTAAAATAATTTCTGCGTTACACCTTATGACACCTTGTCTTCAGCTCTAAAGTGCACTGAGAGGAACACAATCATCACTCCAAAATCCACCTCAGGAGAGAATAACTTGCTGAAATAACTTTCTTGTGCTAAGCAAAGAAACCTGCCAAGTGACTTCAAAGGCATACCACAATACAACACAGATTACACATACTGCACTAAATATACCTCTACTCTTGAAGGTTTCCAAGTGTGGTGCTGGCACTATGGGAAAGAAGTAGTTCATGATTGCAAAATTCACCAAGACTAGAAAATGCAAGCCTGCTGTGACCACTGATGCTGTGTTGAATCAGCACTATGACAGCAAGGGCAGAGATGTTTTTTAATATCCAAGGAGAGAGAACCTGTGCAACCAGGATCACTGCTCAAAGGTGAGCTCTATGCCATTCACTTGCAGACAGTGGTGACAAGAAGAACACACCTTACTTTTTTAGTTCAACCAGCCATCCCTCATGTTAGTATCACGCTTCTCCAAATGAAGGGGATCACTCCTAAAATAGAACCAACTCAGAACTGTAGTTCCTTCATTTACATGAGGCAGAATGAGCATACTAGTATCAAAACTTGGAAAATATATTACATAACAAATTTTAAACTATTTGCCTGGTAAGCACTCAGGGAGATTTAAGATTAGATGCCAAAGTTGGCTGGTCTGTTTAAAACTCTATTGCTTATCTTTACTCATCGGTATTTCAAGTTATCAAGAAATTCATAATGTTGCTTGCTCTGCTCTCCTACGCAGACTCTCCAGTTTTAAGTAGTTTTTTATGGGTGGTCATAGATAATACTAAAACTTTATTCTCTGTAACAGCTTGCCTATACCTTGCATATGAGCCTGGTTACTCCTTTATTTAAACAATTGAACTTATTTGCAGAAACACACAAAGCATTGAATCATCTGAGGTCAGCTAGGTTTTTCCTGGAGTTTTTTTGGTTTGTTTGTTGGGGTTTTTTTGGATTGGTTTCTCTTTTTTTTGTTTTTTTTTATTAAGAAGTACAACAGCTAAGGAATTCTTAAAGAAAGAAAAACAAAGCCACTGCCAGTGATTCCTATTATTACAAAACACATTCCTCAGATTCACTGCAATCTTACATAAAAATTACAAATAACTATTCATGCAGTTTAAGGGCAGATTTTCTTCATTCTCTTTTAACATTTCTAGCACAGACCAGTGAAATTCTCTACATCCAGCTTTATAGAAATGCACTATAGAACTCGACTGCATTCTAATGACAGTGACAACTGCCTACTAAGCTTTTAATTTTCATAAAAATTCCCCAACTTAGAAACTTAAGAGAGCCAGAAATTTCCTCTGCTCTTCCAATGAAAGCTCAGCAGTGTTAGACAACAGCTTGACACCAAGCTGAAGTAAACCTGAAGTAGCATCCGCATGCAGTATAATAAAACCCTCACAAGCACTTCTGCATGTTTTCAACCTTGTTTCAGTAAAGCAGCAGTCACAGCTCAGTTCAAGCACAAAGGTGAAGAAGCATGACAAGAAGAGACCAGCTAAAACAATTACATGACCATAAACCATATGCTCATCTAATACTTGAAATTGAAGTTTTGATGTGAAAGCTTGCTGGAGTACAGTGTTCAACCTAAGTAAGCCAGTTGCATCAAAAAATCATCAGCATTTCTCAAGAAAACAAAAGGTTGGGGCTTTTTAAATCTTATTTTGCTCCAAGTAAAAACATCCATTACTTCAAATCATGCAAGTCGAAGTCTTTGTTTTCACACTCATCTTTTGGTATTTTAGCTCACTTGCTCAGTGAACTACCCCAGACACCAACCCAGCTATCAACCTTTTATTCCCCTGATTTGACTTTATGAAAGTGGCCTGGTTCTTCCCCAAGTGACGCAGCCACATGAACGATCTCCACATCTCTGCTGTCACAAAATGGGCACTGTCTCTGACTGGAGTGGCTGGATGGGCATATTAATTCCCTGAGAATGGAAGTATGGTTAGAGAGGAAAAGGACTACTTTGTCTCAAAATGAAATAAAACGAAAAGGAAGTCAAGCATACAAAGAAACAATGATACAGGAATTAATAGGCCAGATCAGCACTGAGAAGTAACAGCTGAGAAAAGAGAAGGACGTGGTATTACATAGTCAAAAAAACTCAACCTATTTCAGAGGCAAGATGCAGCACAACATCCTGCAACACAAAAAAGTGCTACCAAAATGCACACTGTCCAGTGGTCTTCCAATATTAAAGGAGTTCAAGTCTCACCAGCACAAGACATATCAGAAGCTTTCTCTGTATCTCTGGGCTTGTACGTGCTATCAGTGCCTTCTGAGGCTGCCCACCCCCCCAAACCTGCAGAGAGAGTGCCATTAGTAGTGTCACAGATTATTTGGCCTTGGTAGAGCAAAGAAACAGTGGGCGCAGGACTGACTGCTTTCGGGTTTTACACAAATGAAAGCATCATGGGCTTTTAAGCAATTTTTTACCCCAACACTTTCCATCATGTGTACAGAGAAGCTAGGAATGTTTTCTAGTGCATGACCTAGACACCCAGCAAGTATGAGCTGCAGCCAAGACTGCCAACCCAAAGCATGTCTCCTGAGTCCAGGTTCCTGATCCTGCAAGGGGCACTGCAACACCAGGTCTGGAATGATCCTCTACCATTACTTCAGTCACAGTGACCCACTGCCCATGGGCACAGCTGGTCCACTGTTCCTCCAGCACACCAGCACGTGACCATTAGCACAGGTAAGCTCACACAAAGCTCACACTGCTAACAGCCAGCAGTAGATCTCCTACACCACATTAGCTTCCTACTGCTCTTACCATAAAACAATTCCTCCATCAGGCTCAGGTGTTGCATTATGTCATCCAGCTCTGAGAGTTACATTTAGCTTGTTAGATATCTCCTTGTTGAGTTTATATGTGAACCACCCTATAAAGCTATTAGGCTGCCACACGGAAACCCTGCAAGCAGCTGAAGAAAGCAGTGTCATTACCCGCCTTTAAATAATGCCTGCCTCCTATATAATGTTTATGTTGTTTCATGCCAGTACCTAGCAACCCTAGGCACTGCCCAAAGTCTCCCTAGGCTAGGCAAAGTCTGGGTGTTGAAGATGGGCTGAAACATTGCAAGGGAGGAACAAAGTACAAGATGAAACAGATGCAGGGAGACTGGGCTGGGAAAGCAGGAGAGCTCAGAAGACAAGCCTGTCATCACGACGGGCCATCAGAGGCATACTTGAGGGAGATTAGGCAGCAAGTAGCATTAATAATGCTGTTTCAGCCTATAGAATTTCTGTGTATACATGGAAAGTGTAACTATCTCTACACTATTGAAAAGAAAATTGAGAAGATGCAGAAACAAAAGAATAAAAGAAGTCCTTAAGACCTATAAAATCCATGGCAGAAAGAAAACCCCAGACTCCAGACCAATAGTCCATTTAGTGGGGTGCGCTAATTTCATATCAGAGGTGCACTCATTTAAATACGCAATTGGTTATCCATGCCCTTCATATTATCTACAAATGGAAAAGACATAAATTGCCTTTTCTTACACATGTAAAGTTACATTATATATGAAAACCTAGGAACAATTTTAAAGCACAACCCTTCACGGAATAGATATTTTAGAAATTATTCAACACTCATATCTGTCCTAAAGGTTTACAGGTCACTTTTTGCCTACTGCTGTATTAATGACGAAACAAGCCAGTGAGTGAATTTCCAGGGGAAGGGGTTAACAGCTAGCAGAAATGCGTGAGAGGCAGCAGGTTGTACTAAATCCATTAACTGTGACAAATAAAAATAGAAATAAGGAAGACCTGACAAAAGCTAATGCATTTGCACCATTTCTCTCATAACTGTTAATTTAATGTACAGGTTTTCCTTGCTTAGTGTTTAATATTGGGTTGCGGGATATATTGAGGAGAAAAAAAAGGCACTTTGATAAATGGTTTGAGAGGTTCCCTGGATGTGGGGTTTCCAAGTGTTCCTGGGTTATTTGCATAAACAAAGCTGTGCTCCGTCCCAAACCCAACTCAGCAGCCTCAACAGATCCCTGTGACCTCCAGCAGGCACACGCTGAAGAATAACCATCCTCCTGCAACAGAGACCTCAATGCTGCCCATATCCATCAACACACATTACTTCGGCTACTTCCATACACATTCTACTCTGCTTCTGTCCCATTTCTACGCTAGGCTCAGAGATACTTATTGTTTACTATCTTCCTCTTTCCTCCTCCTCCTCTTTCTCATGGCTGAATGAAACCCATGAAAGCAAAACAGAACACCTCCCCATGCTGCAAACATCCCCCAAAATGAAGCAACTCATGACTGCAGTGAAGTTTTCATCTCGTTCACACAGTCCAAATCAGCATAAACTCATTAGGGCGGGGCCTGGCTTCAGGAGCCTCAACAGCCCAAATGTCATAACTTGAAACCTCACAGACTCAAAAAACTCTGGGACTTCACCGCAACTTGGCATTTTTGCAAGCAGCCTACACAAATCCTCCTTCCACCCAAGCACCAGGTACTACCACAAGCCTCTGGAGAAATGCCTCCTAAATTAAACAGTAAGATCAATGGCTCTGCAATGAAGACAGCCAGGGAAAGACCAGTTTAGACTAGGAGCAAACTGTGCAGAGGTCAAAACCCATCAGCTACAGTATGCATAGTCCCTCCCTCTGACACTGGGCACTCCAACAGGACTAGAACTCCAGTGCCTGAGGGAGAGGGCTTTCCTCACCTGGTGGGATTTGGCATCCCATTTTCACTGTAATGCAAACTGAGCAAGAAATCTCACCTGAGAGGTGCACTATTGAAACCAACACATGGCCAGAGAGCAGCAAGCCCTCATTGGGACCATCTGCAGAGCCAGAGCACTACCAGCTAAGGCAATAACCTCTTCCTGTGTCTTCTGAAATGCTGGCCATAAAAGCTTTCCTAGGAGAGTCAAAAACACACCTCAGTTGCACTAGAGCCTTCTAGCATAGGGAAGCTCCAATCTCAAGATGGCAAGGAAATGATACATGCAAGCAGAGACAGGGAGTGGGCTGCTAAGCCACCTGTCTCCATTGAGTTCTATGTCACAGGTAACTACAAGCACCCTCTCCCAGTCCTAGCTGTACCTTTGGTCTCCTCTGGCAGCAGTGCATGAGTGCACAAAGCTTCTTCCCACACCAGCTCCAGCCATGGATGGCTGGAGAGAGCCAGGACCATGGCATTACCACAAGCACAAACAGGAGACACTGTGGCAGGTGGGTTAAACACAGCATTTCCACCCTGGCAGCAAGCACAGTCCCTTAACCCTCCATGAAAGTGCAGGGCACCAGCCCCAGGAGATGAGCAGCCTACCAGGAAGTCGGGGGGGAGAAGCAGGTGAGAAGTGTCCTTCTCAGTAAAAACATACAGTGGCAGGGGGTAAAAGAAAGCTATGCGGTCAGGTCTCATCCAAATCATCTTCAAGGTGAAGTAAGCTAAAAAGAATAATGCAGGAACTTTTCATTGTGGGAGCCATTAATTCAGACATACTTATATTTTCTCCCATTTTTACTTTAAGTCTGTTGCAGAAGCAAAGGCTTGTAAAAAGAGCAAGAAGATGAACTTGCTTAGTCTTCAAAGTTGAATTCACAGTAAGCTTCATTAAAACTGTAAGAAGACTCCCTTTAATATTTATCACTACACAGCAAACTCAAAAATAGATTTGACAACTATACGATTTTTTTGTCTTGGGTTTTTTAGGTGACTGCATTTTTGCAAGCATGGCTACACAGGTTGCAACTGGCAAAACACTGAAAGTGGCAGAGACAACAAAGCTTGTCATGAAAAACTTCTGCAGCATGAGCCACTGAATCAAGTGTATTTTAGAATGAATAATCAGCTTCCCCGAGCACTTCCACCAGTAAAACAGATTTGAAATTGTGCAGATAGTTTATTATTAAACACGGTAAAATGATTATATTAGAGAAATAATATCTGAACTCACTGGTGTGCAAAAAAGGAATATTTAAATCTACAATTTTTCCAAGGAAGCTAGGAAGTCCGTAATCAAAACCTACATCTTGGCAAAAATAGAATTCACAGGTTTATTCACGTTATTTCCCAGGCAGACTAGTTCTACATTAGGAGAGCATTAATCAAAGTCTAAATAGTTAACCAAATCCTGACTCAATATAAATTATTCCTCTGTTTAAAAGTCTACCACATTTTTCCAGATGCCATTCCAAATCCCACAATAATTTTGTTATTTCATACAAACAGTAAAGAAAAAATGAGTTTTCTCAAATTCACAGGAGAGCATCAAAAGGCATATGAGAGAGGCAGCAGCAAAGAGCCAGCCTGCAAACTCACTAAAACAGACCCGGCAGAAATAGCAGTGTCCCTCTTCAGGGCGCTCTAAGCTGGCAGCAAACAGGATGTGAGCATCAATCACTGTGTGCAGATAAGAGGTTATTCAGGATAGCAAGTTCAGGCACAGACCGGGTCTTTTACCCAGTAAGGAAAGAGTGGGAGGAAGGAGGGGGTAAAAAACAGCTTTCAACCTACTCACCACAGCCCTGCCTATTTGGGTTTTTCCCTGGCTTCTTTTTAACTGAATTATCTCACAAGCAGTCATTTTTCATTTTCAGTACGATGTTCACAGGACGCCCCCATGAAATAGGGAGCCTGTGTGTGTTTGCAGTGTACTGAAAGAAGAAATGACAGGCTCCTCAGGAAAATGAGACACTAGACAACCTCAGCAGCACCAGCGGCCCTGAGAAGAAGACTGGGGCACTTAATGAAAGACACACCATCAACAGCAAGAAGGATTGATGCTCAGCCTGAATAGAACAAGGAAAGAAATAGAGTTTGAAATAGGGGAGGGGAAACGAAATTGGATGGAGTCTAGAAACTTCTGGAAAAAAGCTGGGTCAACTTCTACATGGGGCTAAGTCACCATCTTCACCCTCCCACTCCTCAGTGTTTATGAGGAAGCTATTACTCATTCTGAGCATACAAAAAGGCTGCTGATCAATATTGCACAAGAGTGAAAAGTGATCAGTGATTAAACATCAGTGTACGAATTTATCTGACTTAATACGCCTGGAGTGGAAGGAAACAGGAGAAACAATTTCTGAATAGACTCCAGTGATGAAAATTGACAACTTGCCCAACATCAGATGATGATGTGAGGAGTTCAGAAGTAACAAGGAAGAGAAGACGTATGATATTCTCAGACGGTTAAAAAGTTGCTTTCCTCCAAATTATTCACGATCAAATATGCCTTTGAACAGATTTACCATCTAAAGGAAAAGAAAATCTCATTTAGAGATGCCAAGGCAAGGCTATTTTGACGACACAGGTGTCATGCAACCAGGCCTGCTGTGACCTGAGTCACTGCTCCAGGTTTCCTGTGATCTTTTTCTTGATCAGTTTCACACAGGAAGCTTTCATACCTGACATGCCAAAAATAGCATAGGGTTTACAAATGAAAATCCTGCTTCAAAAACAGGCTGCAACTTTTTTCTTTTTCAAAATGCATATACACTTTCAGTACAGTGCAACAGTAACTGAAAGCACTTGTCCCTGCATTCCCCAGACAGATGCTTATGATCAGTTACATTTAGAGATGATGCAGGTAGGAAAAGAAAAGAACTAAGGTCTATTTGTGACAGGGGGGAAAACTGCAAAGACAGCAACTGGAATTGAACAGCTGAAGGTGAAAAGCAACCTAAAATAACATACAAACACTCCTACAGATAAAAATGCATAGAAAATGAAAATGAAAGTCCAAACTTTCATGAAGTCCAAAATGCTGAAGGCCCTATCCAGAGGCTGAGCGAAAAGGAATGCATACCTTTTATTACTCCATTCATTCTACCAATACTGAAAAACCTAAACAGCAGTCATCTTATCTTTCAGAATTGCATAATGTATCAAAACCTGCTGAAAATCAGTAACCAGCCTTTGAGGATGCTGGTTGTGTAAAAACTCACGACTGCTTGTCCCTGCAAGAGGAAGCCAGTTACACCAGCTCCAAAGCACCAGCCCATAAAAAGGGCTCGCTGCTCCAAAGGGTCCTTCTCTCTTCACAGTTGCACCCAATGACCACAAATGCTGACATGTGCACTGTATGGCAAAGAACTTCTGCAATTACTGTGTTTGTCTTGCAAAAGACTTTCTCAAGCAATACTAAACACATCACTAACAGAAGAGTTTGAAAGAAACTTGACTTGCTTTATTACAGCCTCTAGAATCTGGCTTTAATGTTGCTGATTCATAGCATTTTTAGCATGTTGGTATTCTAGATGTTTTCTATTAGAAAGTCATGAGATGGTGCAAAATCAAGGGGGGGAACATAAACCAAAAAATCTTTCCAGCTGTCTTTGCTTCTATAAAAGAGCTTGTAAAAGTTCTTAAAACTCTAAAATAAGGCATATAGCTCCTCCCTTCATTGTTTTAAATGACAACGTGATTTTTAAGATAATTTCATAACTTTTAAGATACAAATCTCTATATAAATAGCCTCCCACACCACTCTTATCATATCCATTCACATTATTATACAAACACACCCTTAGATGCTAACATTACTTGGTCTAAATTAAAAGCCATGCAACACAAACAGAAAATTTATTTGAGCAATTGCAAAATTCCCTTCCTTTCCAAATAAAAGCATGTCTTGGTACATGGTACAAGAAGTCCAAAGCTACACATGGTATGGACTGAAAAACCTGTTTAAACCACTCTAGAACTGTTTTGATTTTTCACCTAATTCCGAACAAGAGGAATCGACAGATAGTCAAAACACCAAAAAGGCAAGTTCACTGATGAAGCAAACACTTCCTCTTTTAAATGCGTGTCCAAATTAAAGATTCAAAGTGCCAATCCAACAAGTTTGCAAACCTTGTTTTATAAATAGCAAGGGAAATAAATATAAGATGATGTGGCACACAAGTGGATAACTCTACCATAACTAAGACACAGACTCTTGTCCCATCAGCCCAGGCCAGGCAAATGCATTTTTGGAATACTAGATACTACTGGAGGGTGAGTGCAACTTGAGCACTGGTGAAAGAGCAGAAGATAGTTAGTCAAAGTGGTTAGATCATAAGCATATTTACTTTGAAACTGAAATAATGCAGGTATTTTAGCTGGCAGGAGGAAGACATTTTCCAAGTCACAGAAGAAAAGGATGAAAAAGCAAAACGTTCCCTACAATTTCATTGCTACAAATTAAAATCAAAGCTTTCTAAATGAAAACTTCATTTTTTTCAAACAAGAATGACTGAAAACCTTGTCTCTTAATGGAAAGGATCATAACTACATTTCTGCTTTCTGAAATTCAAAATTAGTCCATTCTAAAACCTAACAGCAAATGATACATCAAAGCAGACTCGCTAAGACAAGAACAAGAACTTTATTCCTCTGAACAAATGCGACACTGCCCAAGAGGCAGTGAAATATCACAGGTATTTTAGCAAAACCTGAAACAACAAAAAATTAGACAAAGTGGAGGTGTTTCACTAAATTTTAAATGCTGATTTGTTTAGGAAAAAACAAGAGAGATGGTTCAGGTTAGTTAAAACTCTTAATTTAGTGTCATCTGTTTAGACGAACTGGTAACCAGTTGTGGCAACACATCTTTCTAAGGAAATTTTGCAGAGATTAGCTCAGGTGGTTAGAACACAGGATAACAGGGTTGCAGGCTTGATCCCAGTCTGGGCCATTCACTTGAGAGCTGGGCTTGACTTGTGTGTCCCTAACAACACAGAATATTCTGTGATTCAAGATCTACCACTATGACAGCATCTTGTTTTCCTGGCACAGAGACACAAGCAGACAGAAAGCTCTATCTGACAACCCCATATTTGCTCCTATTTTACCCCGAATGTGTTTGGATGAGCTAAAATCAGTGTGATTCCATAATGCTTTTTATATATAAAAAGTATTTATATATACACACATATACACAAATACATTAAAAAAAAAATTTAAGCAGAAAAGGGAGGTACATCGTGAACAATAAAATTGCATTTGCCTCAAGAGCTGGGAGCTAGCACTGGACTGCATCTTCTGCAATTTGTCTCTATGATAGATTCTTTGCTCTTTCTCTGCCATGCAGCCAGAAGTCTAAAAAGTATTATGCATCAATATAAAATTGTAAACTAAACCTACACTCTTTTCCAAAAGCAAGGTCTGTGTATTTAACCCTGAGAATTGAAGGGGTAAACCTTCATCTGTATAGAAGAGGAGTAAGAGAGGGAAAACACAAATAAATTAGTGTAATGAGCAATTGCATTTAAATAAATGCATTACATTAATTGCCAAAACAGTAAAAAACATTTTGGACAAGTTCATCCTACTGCTTCAAAGTAAACCATGCAACAGTACAAATGTCAGCATTTGTCTAATTCTCAACCATCTTAGCCACACCCTGACTCTCCAACTTCCTACCTCTCCTAACTGAAGACTGAAAAACTGCACTTTCCATGCATTCCTTCTTACTTCAGCTATGCAGGAAAGCCAGGAAACTACTTAGACCATTATATCAGAAAAAGGTTTTTCACTCAGAGGATGGTTGGGCACTGGAACAGGCTCCCCAGGGAAGTGGTCACAGCACCAGCCTGAAGAGTTCAAGAAGTGTCTGGACAATACTCTCAGGCACACAGTGTGATGCCTGGGGTGCCACATACAGGACCAGGAGCTGGACTCGATGATCCCTTCTAACCCAGGATGTTCCATGATTCTGTGATTCTATTAATGTGCAGCCCTTTAGTCCTCAAGTACGTAAGGAACAGTGGAATTATGTAAGAATCATATCATTATTTCCAGTTGAATTTATTTATAAATATTATGTCTGAAGGGAATTCCTGCAGAACGGAATACTTTTTGACCCAAGGTATTTTCCCAAAGCCTAAGTATAATTGTAGCTTCATATAGAGCAGCAGCAGGCAGTTCTTGAACCTGTCAAGCATTCTCTCCAAAAGCCTTCAAAGTGCTCCCAGGAGCAGTGATGATCCCTGGAAGTGCAGTGATTCTGTGTTTTCCTGGGGCTTGAGAAGGCTGCACACAACCAGGCACTGCAAAGCAGTGGTACTGAGGTGAATCCTTCAAATACAATTTTTCCTGCATGGCAAGGACTTTAGTCCTAAGGATGAAGATCCTGTCCTTGCAAGGTCTATGTAGTTCTTCTCAACTACTTAAAGAGATCTAATTGCCAAAGTTCTACATTTATTACATTCTGAACCACTAAACCTTTATGGTGATGTTTAACATCCCTCTCGCTAATGTAAAACCAAAACACTTCATGAATTATTTCCCTATTTTTATTGAAGCATGCAGAAACTACAAGACGTGTGTTCCCACTCTCCCCACTAAAGGGTGAAGAAAAGAGATAAAAATATGTAAATGAAAGCTTGAGATAAGGTATGCCAGCAACTAACCCTAGTCTTGCATTAACCCCCACAGCCCCTGCAAGTTGCACTGTAGACATTTCTTTTCAACCATAAACTCAGAAATACATTCATAATAGCTGCTTCATCTCAGGGAGTACCTTCCCACAAGTAGGCAGCTGTGGGATCTCATAAACATAGCTCTGGAGCACAGGTAAATTTTCTGTTCAAAGCTTGAATAAGTGTGAATTCACGATTCAACTAGATTCTCTTATGCAAAATTCCATCAATAAGTTTCTGCTCCACGTACTGCCACAGATAATTCTCCATGCCACTGAGACTTCCCGGTACAGAAGCCTGTTCATTCCTCTGCTTACCAACAGTAGTTTTCCAGCAAGTTACACTGGTGCTTCAAAATCCTGAGAGCTCTCAGCTAGTGGTAAATTGCTACTCTTCACTGCTGCAATGAAATACAGCAATTCAGCATGCTGTAGATAGTGTTTTGGTATCTTAAGTTACTGGCTAAGGGCAGCAATTTGGTATCTTTTCTATGGCAGCTAGGAAAAACCCACTCACATTTAAGATCCTTAGAATGAGTCCTCCCACAAATTCTTACACTAGTTTCCAGGACATTTTTCCCTAAGAGTCCAAATGAAATGTGAACAACTAAACAGAAATAAATTAATTTAACAAAATTAATTAAAATATGCCATCTCCAAAATTGTTATTATGGATAACTAAGCAGGATGCAGAGGCATCATTTATGGCCAGAACAGATACTTTCCACAGCTCTCAGTCCCAATTCTGTTGTTGATACTCAAGAGTAAATCAAAAGCAGCTTTTCTGAAGTCAGGAGTCCAAATCAGTGGGAGAACAGAAAAAAAATAAGTAATGTTCAGGCTAAGAAGTGCCAACAACGACCCACAAAAAATTCAGCAGGGAAAAAAGTTGTATGCCAAAGTAGGAAAGTCACTCCCTTTTTTCCCTGTTGCTTATCTTACGTGATCTCAATCACTGATGAGTTTGACACCACTCACAGTTACAAGAAATTTAGGACTCCTTTAAAGCCAGGTTTGCTGCCAGCACGTAAATAAACTTTGTCAGCATCAAGACTCTTATAAATGTGCTTACTCTCCAGAAAGGATAACCACCGTTTTATTGCCATTGCAATAAATGGCTAGACATAGCAGTGATGGCGAGCATGAATGGGTGCACTATCCCAATTACCAAAGAACTCAGCAGCTCCAGACACCTGATCACTGTGATCCAAAGGCCGCGGGCTAAGAGGAATCACGGATACGATGGCATGGCAGAGCCAAAGTATTCTACAGTCTCTTGTGTAATTAAAGGTAAGAATTGCTGCGAGCTTCAGTCCTGGATGCTGATTTTGTGCTAAGTGCAAATATCTCAGGAAGCTCTTGCCAAAAGCAGCACACCTGAGGAAGGTGTTTCTTGCCCCCATCTAAGAGGCCGTTAGTCCCAGGGCAGCCAGACTGCTGAAACCATCCATAGGGCCACTCTTCCAGCTGCAACATGACTGGTCCTCCAGAATATCTGCCTTTGCCCACACCATTAAAGAAAGCATATGGTATTACTTCTGTGCCTGAATTCTTCCAAGCCAGAGAAAAAACACACAGGAATTAAGTCCAAAAAACCTAAGCTACAAGACTGAAAAAATCATCCAAGCACATATTTGGGATCTACTTTACCTTTAAGGATATCAGAGCTCAAGTGTCAAGTACAGGGACTCATAATTGCACCTGAACCAACCACCATGTTTCTCTACTGCTTGTCAATGAAGCACTGCCAGACAATCAATTTTGGCACTTCTTCTCTTCCCCAGCCATAATAATTTCTCATCTCTGGACCTGAGAGGATACCCTGCTTTAAGCCAGCTCTGAGGAATGGTTAGGGAAGGGACTTTAACTGGGAATTAGACTGAATGACAAATATTAGAAAGCTAAACAGCTTTTTCCTTGAGACCAAAATTTAATTAATGAATCATAACAAGACAGTTGTTGCTACTGAAGAAAGCAAAATCTCATTGTTTCTAAACTACTTAAAAACTGACAAACTAAAAGTATCACAAAACCAGCAAGATTCTTACATGCCTCATAAAACTGAAATTTCCTCAGTTATCTTCCTTTACCTAGAAGACCTTTACCAGACTTGTACTGGTTAAAAATACCAGATTACATATTATCAAAAGATAAAAGCAAATTACTCAGCGATAAAAAGCTTTATTAGCTTAAAAATACATATAAGCATGGGCTACGTCTTTCCCTAGATGCTCGCTAGGCAAAACTTAACCAGAGGCAGCCACATGGGGCTTTTTCATAAACAAATCTGTGTTCACAAGAGTAACTGAATAGAATCATAGAAAGGTTAGGTTTGGAAGAGACCTCAAAGATCATCTAGTTCCAACTCAGCCACCATGTGCAGGGATGCCATCCACCAGACCAGGCTGCTTCAAGCTGTATCCAGCCTGGCCTTGAACACTTCCAGGGATATGGTACCCACGGCTTCTCTGGGCAACCTGTGCCAGTGCCTCACCACCCCTACAGTAAAGAATTTCCTCCGAACATCTCATTTAAATCTCTCTTCTTAATTTAAAACTGTTCCCCACCTTGTCCTATCATTCTCTGCCTATATAAAAAGTCCCCCTCCCTCATTCTTCTAAGTCCCCTTTAAGTAATGGAAGGCTGCAATGAGGTCTTCCTGTTGCCTCTTCTCCAGGCTGAACAACCTCAGCTCTCTCAGCCAGTCTTCATGAGACATGCTTCTGCCCTCTGATAATCTTCGGGCCTCCTCTGGGCCCCTTCAATAGGTCTACATCCTTCCTATGTTGGGGACCCCAGAGCTGGATGCAGCACTGCAGGTGGGGTCCCATAAAAGCAGAGCAGAAGGGCAGAATCACCTCCCTCGCCCTGCTGCCCACGCTGCTTTGGATGCAGCCAAGCAGAGAGTTGGCCTTCTGGGCTGCCAGCCCTCATTGCTGGTGCATGTCCAGCTTTTCAGCCACGAGAACCTGCAAGTCCTTCTCTGCAGGGCTGCTCTCAATGACTTCATCTCCCAGTCTGTGCTCATAACTGGGATTGCCCTGACCCAGATGGAGCACCTTGCACTTGGACTTCTTGAGCTTCATGACATATGGCTCTGTTATAGCTACATGCAGTGCTTGCACCATGACTTCATCTAGCAAGTCTGCCCAGTCTTGCAATGACAGAAGTCAACTACTTTTATATGCTAACCCACCACTATTCAATATACAAATGACAACCAGCTAAATTAAAAACAGTCATACACAGTCCCTTTTTCATAAGGATTTTGGCTTATGTTATTCTATACCATTCATTTGTATTAACTAGATTTATGGTGAAGATACAGCAATAAGCTGAAAATAACACAGAAGGAACAGGTATGAGCAACTTGCAGACTGTGCCCAAATCCTGCTGGGCCAGTCGTGTGAATGACTGTACCAGAAACACGGTCATGCTGCAGGACTGAACTAAGGTTCAGTGGGGACACAGTAACCACCTGAATCCAGAGCAAAGAAAGGTAGTTTCTCCAGCAACTCAAAGGCTGCTTCAAGCTGCCTGAAGAGTATTCTCAACTCTTCAATTATTTTCAACTGCTCAGTTATGACCAAGATTTTTAAACACTTTTTCTCAAGGTCTTCACCCAGGAAAAGAAGCCATACAGCACAATTTGCTGGGCTCTCTCAGACAATGTAAAAAACTTCCCTTTTAAGAAAGGAAGGGGGAAGTCAAAGGGACAAATATTTAGTAACTAAAATGGATTCTTTGATGTTTTACTGAAGAACTGAAATGCAAGACAGAAGCGCATACATTCAGCCACACCAGCAAGCCCAGTTCATCTCTGACATTCAGCTACAGCTGGAGTTAACACAGCCACCACTGTGGGCCTGGTGCTCAGGGGCATGCCTTGCCACATTCACTAATGGACATGTAGAAGTGCTCCTGTGTGCTCACATCCTTCAGAGAGCAAGGCCTCCTGCGCTCAAACCAGAGTGAAGCTCCAAGATCTGCGCTTCCTTTGCTGGCAGTGACAAGGGCACTTCGTTATCTTTCTGACAATAGGAAAAAACCACAGGAGGTGATGAGGACGTAATGACAACAGCATGGGAAAAGCCTGACAATTGATTTTATAGATATCCTTTCCTCTTCCATAATAGCTTTTCAGAGGATGCACAGCACAGGTCTAAACAGAGCCACCTCTACTGCCAAAATTAAGAACTTTGGGCAACAGAAATAAATCTTGAAAAAACACACATGCACACATCCTGGTGCAGTTTTTGTTGGACCATTTCACCCATGTCTTACAGACCCGATCCAGCACCAAACATGTATCTGACTGAACATACAAGCAGCCCCAGTTTAAGGTTTAAGTGCAGCCTGTGCTCTCAAAGGTGAGAGCATCCTTCTCACTTTCCCTTCCCCATCTTTTCCTGCTGTCACCAGGTCAGCTCTGAGCTGGCTGGAAGCTGCAGGCACAGCTTCATGCCAGATTAAACAGAGCTGAGCCCATGGCCTGTGCTGACACTGGTGTTCCTCTGACCACAGTAACCATGAACTAAACAGGGAGCTGAAAATGAATCCATCTATATTAGCCCAATAAAAATAACCCAAATGAAAATCACACAAAGATTTTTCAGCCAAATCATTACATAGTAGCACATGTGCCAGTCTGAGCTGAAGAGGGGCTTGCAATACAGTCCCCAGACCAATTCCACCTCTCAAGAAAGGGGACAGGCAGCCAGGTTTGGCAGGCTTCGTGCATGAGAATGGCATCCCAGACTCTGATCACTTCAAATCTGCTGTAAAACACCAAGAAGAGTCACTAACATAGGCCACTTGAACAGCAAACAGCACAGTCCTGCTCCTAAGGGGAAACCAAAACAAACAACTCCAGCAGAAGAAAGCATCCCACTGCATTTAAACTTCTGTTCATGTTTTACCTTAACCTTTACCTTGGGCAGGGACTACATCCATTACCTCACCAAGCAGTCGTGCATCATGCAGCTGCCAGCCCTTCTTCTGTAAGGAATGGCTTGTCTCAGTAATCCCAACTGGCAATGCCCAGCCTCCCCATCATCTCTATTCCCCTTGCCATGTTGGCACATCTGTTACTTGGACTGAGCTGTAACCTGAACTGAGGACTTAAGCTGAAAAGCAACACAAGAATTAAAAGAAGAGTGAAAGATAAATCCAGCTACATCAGTTGTTCATCATAGAAACACAAAAGTTCATGTGCCAGGAAGGTGATGGAGCAAACAGTCAGAAGCGAGGGAGTACAAACACAGCTGAGAAATGGACTCATCAACCTCACTACGGCCCAAGCCCAATGGATAAAGAGCAGCTTGCTCCTGACTTCCTACGTTCTTTCAGTACTGCTTAACACGTTTTGCATCATCTTTGCTGTGGGTGAGGAGCACAGACCGAGCCTGTTACTCCAGTTTATTTAACCTAAGTGGCCAATCTCCTCTGGTAGGTCAATGGCCTGTCACTGTGCAACCAACACCTCAGTTATGCAGCAGGGCACCTGCCTGCAGGCTATCTTAACTGAGAGCAAGATAACACAAATACCTTAGATATAAAGTTCAGAGGATTCCCTGCATATTGCCATCTCTCCCATCATTACTTGATAAGAATTGCTTGTGCTTTGTACAGCTCTAAAACAGTTAATTCAGGCAGATTCCAGTGCAAAGAGTTAGCTGTGATGTAAAGTCAAGCAGCTGGAAGCCAGCAAAATGAAGAGTGTTATTTCCATGCACAGCTTTAGGAAATCTATTATTTAAATATTCTGTATAATTCTTGGGTTTGCAATTCAAAAATAAAATTGAAAGGGTTCAAGAAAAGTTCTCCATAAATTGTCTAATATCTTGCAACTCCATTTACAGTATGGTTCTAGAGACTTTCACGATTTCTCTAGAAAGAGATGACCCTTGCTTCTCTGCATACCGATTTGAGGAAAAAACTTCTGATATTAGAGACCTTTTTCATATTACAGACAAGTATAAGAAAATGCATTTCAAGTTAAACTAGACAAATTACAGTTTAAAATCACAAAATATTCCCTTAAAAATTAAATTAATAGTTGCACCAGCTTATTTAAGACATTATTTTTTTAATGGAGTCCATAGCACATGAAGCCTTTAATGTGAATCTGAGGGGTTGTTTTGTTGGGTTTGATTTTTGGTATATTTTCATTTTAGCTTCCCCAGATGTTATAAATGAAGTGAAATTCTGACACTTCAGTTATTTGGATCAGTCTAGGCGATAACTAAAAACATAGGAGATCATTTCTATCCCCAGTGTGAAACTGAACTTTCACAGGAAACCTCAGCGACATTAGAAGAGAGAGAACAGTGTCCTGTCTCCTTCACCTTTGTGCATATGCAGATTGGATCGGGAGTTTCTAACAAAGAACAAGCAGGGTCCTTTTCCTCTCTCTCCAGCTAGCACTGATCTTTCCACAGGATTTTAACTGCCAAAACCCCAGATATTATCACATCAGAGGAAAGACATTTGCAGGAGGCACTCCTGAAAAGTCTCACTTGCTTATGAGAGACAGTCCATTAGATGAGGGCAAGTTGGATATCAGCTCTTGCAAAGCTCAAGGACCACTCAGGAGTCCTCAGATCTCAGAGCCTGCTCCAGACGGAGGAGGAGCCTGGATCTCTATGACCCAGTTATGGACCACGTACTTCTAAGAATAACTTCCACATCAAGCGAGGAGAATTTTCTTCTCCCATCCCCATAAACATATCCTTTACCCTCATTACATTTTTATTAAGACATCCCTCAGCATAAGTGCCAAATAAACCTTTCAGATACTTGAATTTCTTCAGCATGCACACAGCCAGAAGCATGTGTGTGTTTCCCTATCTCACACAATGCAGAGCAGACACAAAGAGGAGCCCTCTTGACAGAATGGATGCCCAAAGAAGCAGAGATCAGGGAAAAAACAGCAGAATAGCAGAGAGGAGCATGGGGACAAAAGCTCCGACCTTATAACCGTGGGCTGTTCACTGAGACAAAAATACTGCAGCGAAGCCAGCAAGGTCAAACATCATTTCCCCCCATCTGATAACGATGACTGAGGAAGTTTGAATTCATAAAAGGCACAGACACATCACACACCTTGGAAAGACAATCCCACCAGCCTTTGTTCAAAGCAGGAATCCCTACACGAATAAATCAGACTTTCAAGGGAGGCAGAAATAAGGCTTGTAACAAAATTTTTCAGCCACCCCTTAGCTCGAGCAGCACTAGTGGGCATAGCTATAATCACAGCAAACCTACATAATGGGTCTGAACTAGCTTAGCCCTTTCCCTGCAAGCAGAGAAGCTGCCACATCAGTAACTCCGTTGCTAGGGCAACTGCTTACTTTCCATATCAACTGCAAACTCGTTGCTATGGAGACACATATACAAGAAAAATTCCTCTCTATAGCCAAGGACCAGATGGTAGGGAAGTCATGGACTAACGGGCTGTACTAAGTGGGACACAGACTACAGGACATTTAGATCTGTATGTTCACAACAGGATTAATCTGAGCAAGTGAATTCACAGGTCTGGCAGTATAAACAAAGCCAGAGTACTCCACATCTACCCCCCATCATGTGATAACTTCATACTCTGGCCAACTATTATTAAACTGCTGAGCTCAATGCAAAGAGGTTTGTACAATCAACGGCTCAGCATTTTCCCTTCTTCAGCCCAGCTCTCTGTCTCCATCCAGATCAGCCTCATCGCAGTTACATGAACAGTCAGGCTTTTGATTTGCCAGGTAAGCCTGATGGCACTGCAACTGGTGTGGAATAGCAGCAATGCAAAAACAAATCCTCTTTTCCTGGTATTCCACACCAGACCTAAAAGCACCAGGACAGGGCAAGTCAAAAAACAAAGTGATGAAGCCTGCCCCTCTATTTTTTTCCCCTCTCCATTACAATGATCTCACATCAGGAAATTCAAGTATTCATATGCAGGCAGAAAAAGCTGCTAACTATTAGATGCATATTTAGCCTTATGAATATAAAATAGTGGAACTCAAGACTGAGAAAACTACTATGCAGAGGGAGTTCAAAAAAGAATTAAGTGTTCAGCAGAACTTTTTTTAGAAAAATGATTACTGAAAGGCTACATAAACAAACACTGGAAAGCACAACTATGAGAGGAAAAGCTTCTAGGTTTTCACAATGTGTCAACGCACATCAATCGGCAAATGCCTGCAATTCCCAGCAGTGATTAACTCTTTCCCTCCATACTGTACATGTTTCAGAGCCCATCTTGTTAGCATTTCATAACATGCCATTTGCTAAATGCTGCTTTTTACTTTTTTCCATGCAAAACCAGTAAAAGAAGCAGACCTCAGCCCTACAATTTGCAAAAACTGTTTGCAAAGGAGAAGTAGCATAAAATTATTCCTTACAGATGAAAGTCCCCCTTTCCCCTGCCCCAAGCCCCATACCAAAACCAGAGAACCCTTTTTAAATGAATACCTTCCTTCTGAACAGCAGAGATATTTGCTGCAAGGTACCAAATCAAGCCCAAGTGTGCACATGCACGAAGGTATTTTCAAAGCCATCAGCTGACATTTACTGCTTTCCAAGTCCACAATTAGCTGTCAAGCACCTGATTCAGCAGCTCTGACCCAGGGCCAATTCTGCACTCAGGACTCTGTCTGCCACATCCCTTGGCCAGGACACATGAAAAACCCAGCAGGAGACTTGAATGACCTGCTGTGGTGCATTTTACGTCTGACATTCCCACCTCATTCACCTTAAACCTTCAGTTACTAGCATCTTCAAGAAGTGGAAGAAATTCTTTCTCAAAACCTGGGATTTTCCTGGAATTAATGAAACGTCACCTTGTGATTCATACAGGCAAGTCCTCCCACCACACCTTGTTGTTTAGCTATGTAGCCGTGGTCATAATCATGAATTTGAGACGTGGGTGACCAGTCATGCACGGTGCTGCGCCACCTCCCCACGGAGCAGCAGTGCAGTGTGGTACTGTTCAAATGAGCTCAGTGGATGGCCGGATATTTGACAGATAGACACGAAGACATTCCTTCCTCATAGGAAGGAAGCTGAAATCTAAACAGTCAACTTGTAAACAGAGGAAGGGGGACAGAACAAAACACAAATGGCAGAGTTAAACACATGCCTTGCTAGTTACCATATTTTGGTGGGTTTTTAAATGCATTGTGTGAAGATTTCTCACAGTCTGGGACAGGGTCATTAAAGTCTGTTACGCTGCTTGTTATTATAGTCTCTCTTCCAAACCAGAATTTAAGACTCTGGCTTACACAAAACAAGACCCAGTTCGGGAGCAGGTTCTTTCCTCTCACACACGAGCTTTCACAGCAATTAATTGATAAAAATACAAACATACAGTGTGGGAACAGCAATATGGGGACCGTGAATTCTAGGTAATAATACTTCTTAAAAAGAAAGAAAAGAAAGACAGACGTGTCAATCCTTTAAAAGAAAGCTCCACAGAAAAGAAAGTTAACTCACCTAAAATGAGAAGTTGCTAGATTAGGATAGTGTATGACTCTTCCTCTAGAGTTACTTGAGCTTCTATTCCAGAGCTTTTAAAGTTAAATTGCACACAAAATAGGGAGAACAGCACCACCAAGAGAAGTCTAGTTTCAGGGTAACAAGTTACAAGACAACCACAGCATTTAACTCGCCGAAATACAAAAGCTGAGTGCATCTATTGTTTTTGCCAGGGCAAAGTGTTCACTTTCTGATCTTCAGCCAGTTTTAGAGACAGACCACGAGTGATGCGATTCTTCCTGGTATTTATTTCCCTAACCTGTGAGAAGGCCTCTGAAATTAATCTGCAAGCTGGTATTTTTATCAGTATACTAGTACTTTGCCAAAGATTCATCCAGTCCACTGCTTATTGAGAAGTTCCCCTTTGGAAATTGATTCCTGCTCCCAGGCAGACTGACAGAGTAGAAGGCTATGCAAGGGACTGCTCCCACTGCTCCGCTCACTTTCCCACTGCCTTGCACACAGCCTCTTCCTGCAGACGCCACTGGGGAATCAGCAACGAAACCAGGAGACAGCAATCAAGATCCAAAAGCAAAGATGTGCTCCCAGGACTTCGGCTCTGCACCAGCTGCAGAAGTTACATGAGCCCAAAAACCACCAGAAATTTTGGTGAATGGTAACCTTCACCTTTGATGCCAGACCTGTCTCCTCTCTTTGAAGAGTTTCTCGAAAACTCATTTGAAATGGAACAAAGCTTCATCACCATTACCCTCCTTGTGTAAAAGAAAGAAAAGATTTTTTGGATTACAACATAGACCAGGGCAATAGTGATGGACTCTTACATAAGGCATACCCTTTCACTATACATTTGTATAAGCCAAGAACAGCAAGCAGCCTATTTATAACATGATTACATTCATCTAGTATAGCTGGAAACCATTACCACAGCATGATAACTAAAAACAATATTTAACCACTATGCATGAAGACACCAGCTGGGGGGAAAAACACACACACACGCACACCAAACACTTTCTTACAGATGTCTAGACAATGAATTTAATAAAATCAGAACAAGTAATGCTAAAGAAATGCTGAGTCTCTGAACTTAATCAACTACGTTACCAGGCACAGGGTTGCACATTCTGTATTTCACTGCTCACTGTTAAGGACATATTCTGGGATCAGCAGGTGAATATTTTCAGAGCCACATAGGTTCCTATAGTTCCAAACTCACCTGACTTCGGTCTTTGTCCACTTTCTTAAAACACTTATTCAAGGATAGATTATGTCTCACAGAGTTTTTCCATCCAGTGGGTGCATTTGCAAAATATGGAAAGTGTTCCAAGATCCAGTTGTATATATCCTTTACAGGCAGTCTTTTGGTTGGCGAATCCTCAATGGCCATAAATATGAGGCAGCTAAAGGAATAAGGAGGTTTGCAGTTGGGGTTCTGCTTGGCATCGTAGGGCATGTCAGAGTGGGCAGGAGACGGCGGCGTGTCATCACCGATGTCCTGAACAGGGCTAACACTCCTCAACACTGAGTCCCCAAAGCTTTTAAGCAAGTTCTTGCTCTCATGTAACCAGTTCAAATTAGTTAGTTCTTCATCTTCCATGGCCCCTTTATCTAATCTGATGGCAGGCAAAGAGAAGTCTAGGTCCTCGTCATCATGAAGTGCCTTCGATAAATCGCTATCTTGATAACGTTGGCTCAATCCACTGGGAACACTAATTCCTGAGCCCTCTGGTTTCTTACTGGGAGGCATGACTGGACCCATTTAGACAGCAGCTCCTGGGAGAGTGAATCCAAAGAAAAGGGAGAAAGAGAAAAGTTAGCTCATAAAAAGGTCCTGTGTAACATTTTGACAGCTTTTCCCTAACTGGCCACTTGGCCTTTTGCCACCTGTATCAAACATGACAGCTTCACGTAACACTCATCCAGAAGCGTTGAGCAAAATTATCTGAAGTCAGCACAAGGGAAGACATTTCAGTTGATAGAATATGATAATCCAGATACACCTCAGTTCTGCATGCACATGAAGCCTCACACAGGAAATTCCAAACCAGGCCTCTTTAAAGAAGAAGCGGTGTTTTCAAAACATTGAATACTCCAATTGTATCACTTTAGTAGGGATGTGAACTAAAAAAAAAAAAAAAAAAAAAAAAGAGTGACTTATGGCCAGTTGCTTCAGATTAATTTCAGCTGTTTCATATCTGAGGACAATACAACAGCAACATGATTAAAATCACTCTGGCTAAAGGCCTAGGCAGACAAACATCCGTACTGACTTGGCTGTACCAAAACTCAGAAAGGAGAGCAGAACTTCAAAACTAGCAAGGTCAGGATGAAGTAGGAGGGAAAGCAACACCCAGTAGTTTTGGGCCCAGAGCCAAGAAATGGGGAAGCAATTGACAGAGCAATAGAGCACTTTAAAAATGTATGTAAACAGAAGATTTTAACATAAGCTGAACTTATTTCAAACATAGCAGAAAACAAGAGTCAGAAAGACGGCTGTGATGCTCAACAATGGCCTGTGAGAGGTGGGATGAACTGCTGAGGATACTGCCCCAGCAGGCCCTGGAGGGACACTTGTGAGCATTAAAATTTGGGATGACCCGAGCACTCAGAAGCAAAGTCAAGTTGGGCCCCTGCGTAATTTGAGAGAAGCAGACGAGCCCAACAATTCTACTTCAGAACTAGGAGACAGGCTCCCTTAGCTTCTTCATACAGTCAAACTGCCAGGAATTAGGTCTGGAGATGTGAACAGAAGTGAAACAAAAACTGGACGGAGTTAGTAACAGAATTTAAATGTACGAAACTTTCTGCACAAACACTGAACAAGAACAAAATGATTCCCTGTACCTAAAACATAACCCCAGCCGTTACCTGAAGTCATGCAGTCACACAGTCGATACTGTAAATGAAAGGCAAAAAAAGCTACAGGTAACAACAAAATGAACTATCTATGTGCAGGGAAAAACAGAGCAACGCAGCCATTATGGGAAAGAGAAATAATGGGCTTTAATTTAGCTGGCATAAATGGGCAAAAATGGAAACTTTTAAGTTCCTTGGGCCTTTCTAGAAAGAAGTTACAGCAAAGCAGATATTTACTAAAAATGAAACACACAGAATTTTCTGCACAGAAGCCCATCAAAACACTCAAAGTGCTCAGTGAAAATGTGCAGTTTTACATGAGTAAGTATCAGGAAAAGGAAAAAATACCGAGGCAGATATAAACACCAGGAGGCCAAACTTGCGTCGGCCCCACTTCCTAGATTTCAAAACTGCATCCAGCGCAACCTGAAGGTAAACAAGGGAATGGCGAGGGTCCAGGGGCACTGGGATTGCCTACCTAAGCCACACTCAACTTTGACTCCAAATGGAAGTTCCGTCCCATGAGCTTTTAAACAGGAAAATTATATGATGGCTGACAGTAAAGTAATTTAATTGCATTGTTGCTATGACAACATGCTGCTCTCTTTCTGTTTAATTTCCTTATTTGCCAATATCCTCCCAAAGGGCCGTATCGCTTCATGATTTTTTCCCCCGTCTCTCTCTTCCCGCTGCAGGCAGCGGGGGTGACCGGGCGGCCGCGGCCCCGCGGAGCCCCCTCGGGCCAGCACGGAGCGCCGGCACGGAAGTCCGGAGGCGCCCGGCCGAAGAGCGGCTCCCAGCGGAGCCGCCGCGGGCGGACGGGCTGCCCGGGGCAACCCCCGCGGCGGCGGGACCCGGCTGGGGCCACACCGGGGGGTACGGGGGGCGCCTGCCAACGGGGCCCGTAGCGGCTGCCGCGGCGCCCAGCCGGGAGACAAAGGAGCGCCGGTGTCGGGCGAGCCCACGGCCGGACGAACGCGTTTAACCCGCGGCAGCTCCGGCGGACGCGCCCCGAACGCGCGCCGGCCGCGGCCGGAGGGGGGCGCACCGGGGCGGGCCCCCCCGCCCGCGCTCCCACCGCACCCGGCGCGCGGGGGGGGAGGGCGCCCATTGGCCGCGGCCGCAGCCAATCAATGGCGTTGCCAGGCGACCGGGGCTGCTCGGGCCGGGCGGCGCGCGCCGAGCACCCCGCCAATGCCGGCCAGGTGTCACCGGCCCGCGCGGCCCCGCGCGCCCCGCCGCACGTGCGCGCGCGTGCCCCGAGGTCCGCGCCCGGGCGCTGCCGGGACCCCCGGCGAGACGAGCTCGCGCCGGGCGCGGCCCCGCGGCGCGGGCACGGCGGGGTCACGGCGGCGCGCACGCCGGGCCGCGCACCAACTCCCGACCAAGTTGTGGCGCGGGGCCGGGCCGAGCCGGGCGGGACTGCACCGCGCCGCTCCCCGCGGCCGGCCCGCACCGCCCCGCGCAAGCCCCGCCAACAACAACAACACCACCAACTTACCTGGCGGGGGACGGCGGTTTCACCGCGGTCCCTTCATGGCAGTGGCACAAAGTTTCATCTGACGGAGCCAGGCATGGCGCGCCCCCGCCTCAGCCCGAGCCCCGGGGGTGCCGCGGGGGTCCCGGCGCACGGGGCTCCGCCGCCTGCATGGGGCCCGCCTGCCCCACGCCCGCCCCGCGCTCCCGACGGGCAGCGGTCCGCCTCGGTGCGAGCCCGAGAGCGAGAAATTGTTTCCACTGCAAACAAAAAAGGCGACACATGACCACGGAGGGAGGGGAGAGAGGGAAAACGTGGGCTGGGCCAGCCGCGATGGGAGAAGCCGCGGAAGGGAGGGCCGCCGGCGGTGGGGGAGGGCGGTGGTTCCTGCCGGCCGTCGGCGGGGACCCGGCCGTGTCCTCCCGCAGGGCGCCCGGCCCCCGGGTCGTGGCGGGCCGGCGGCGCTGGCCGGGGCCGGGCGGGTGTCCGAGGTCGCGCGGGAGGCGCTCGGAAGTCCCGATACGCGGAGCACCGGCAGCCGCGGCGCTCCCACTTGTGCGAGTCTCCTTTCCCCGCGTCCGGCCAGGCCGACCCCGGCTAAACCGCGGGGTACACCGAAGGCACTGACGAGCCCCAGGAGCCCACGGCTCAACATAGCGGAGCCCTGCTTTTACCTCTCTCGCAAGAGGAGAGGGGCAGACATCTTTCAACACCCTCCCAGTGAGCAGGTAATTCCTGCCGAAAACGGGCGAACCTGCCGGCCCGGCGGCGCACACGAGTCCGCCGGCTGGAGCCAGGCACCTGTCCCGCGGTGTGAGCGGGAGCCGGGCCCTGCGGGCTGTGCGGACAGCGACAGGCGCGGGATCCCGCACGGCGGCTCCGCTGCTGGCTCCGGGCACCGTGGCACTACGGCCACTGCTGTGGTGTGCGGTGCACAGTACAGAACCGTGTTGCAGAAATCTGCAGTAACTGCCGACGGGGCGAGGGATATTTCCTGAAGGAAATCTGCTTTAAAAGAAGGCTTGACTCAATTAAGAAAAATGGTGCATTTCTCCTCTGCTATCATACTCTGACATAACTAGTATTAACTTGAGTAAAAAACCCTTGCCATCAGTTGAATTAATTGAAGGGAAATAACTTGACTTAAAAATAAAGAAGTTGTCCAATCTGAACGGCACTACCTGAACGTACAATCTCGTATATGTTACATGCTAGATCTCAAGTAGCTTCTGTGATTTGCAGCACAAAATTAAAGTATGGCTATCTATCTGCAAAACAAGTACATTGAACTGTTTTGTGAGCTGGTCCTCAAAAATCAAACATTTTCCGCTCTGGGTAAACAATGCTTGCAGATTTAGCATACTTTAAAATAAATTTTCGTTTCACCATAGAAAATGCCTGCTGCAGAAAAGTATAGACAATGTCACTTAAGTCAGAAATACAGGTATTCTTCCCAGTGCAGTCCTCCCTGAACACAGAAATTGTCACTAAGCCAGGAAGGAAAACAATTTAGCTGTTTTATTTAGAAAAGTTAGAACAGCTGCCTCAGGACCTTTAGGGAATTCTGCATTATTTCCCAATGGATGGGTTACCTCCTTTAATCTCTTTAACACTCACGAAATTCACAGTTTTAGATAAGAGTGGCAAGCACTTCATTTTCAAAGTGCAGGGATAAGAAGCATTTCATTGATTCTCTAGAACTAGAAATTCCTGTCATAACTAGCTAAGACGTCTTTTGCCGATAGCTTTCCCTCCCCTACCAAGTGAACTGCTACTTCACATTCTTGCATATTTTCAAGAAGACACACCAGCAGCTGAATTGCAGAATGGGAAGAATACCTATCAGGCAGCAGAGTATCATCGTTACCCACTGGCAATCCTGCCCTGTGACTCCACCAGCCCTAACACTCCAACAGTCAGCAACACCATTAGTTTACACAGCTCTTATCTCACGGCCGTTTGGTTTCAAACCCAAACTAAATTATCAAGTCAAAACTCCACCCACCTGAATTTACTCCAAATGCTTCAAACATTTTTCTGAGTGAATCAACATGCCTCTTTATTGGCAAGCAAGGAGATTTATTGCATTTATTATCACTTGTAAAAGTCAAGTGTCTTGAAAGACTACCAAGAAGAATTCAGCTAATGAGAAGTATTTCTGAAGTGAGAAGGGGGAAGCCTCATGAGATGCAGGGTAGTATGCAAAGAAAATTATACCCTGAATACATTATGCATGCGTCCTATTCAGCTCAGTTCTGTTCAGAATTAGCGGCCAAATTCCCCATGAATATTGGTGGAATATGATCAGAATTTTCTGTTTTTTCCATGGCAGGTAAGAATTTCCCCAGAGTGCACACTAGAGATTGCATTGGAGGGCCGCTGTGTAGACAGAAAAGCCGGCGTGATCAAGCCCAGGGCCAGCAGCAGGTGTTGGAGGCTAGGAGAGCAGGGGGCCAGATTGCCCGCTGGGTCGGAGGGCCGGCAGAGGCTCCCAATGAGGTGCCATGGGAGGCAGCAGTGCAGGGCAGCCTCTTGCTGCCTCCCACTTACCCTGAGCTCAACAGCAACTGCAGCTGCTGACTTGCAGAGCACTAAAATACCAGCAACAAGGTAAACGCTACTGTCTTGCCTCTTGGGAAGACTGTTCCCCAACTTCTGACTCTTTGCTGGAATACCTAATACAACTAATATAAGAAAGGAGCACAGAGTCTCCTGCAGCTCCATTAAAAGAACATTAACTGCTGGCTTGCAGACTACAGCAGCAGCAGAACAACTAATTATGGCCATCAAGTAACTAAATACTCACTGTAATCTCAGGCAAGCCCCCAAATTTATTAGGGTGTTGATTTCCCCATTTCTGATACAGTAATAATACTAATTCATTTAGCATAAGATTTGCAACACTGACAGATGAAACTGTTTGTACATCAAGACCAAAGTACTTGCCGCACTGAAGGCTGATTAGAAGTTCCAACAGTGCAGAGCTGCACTTTAGCCTTGCGGGCTAATATACAACAGTCTAATCTTTCCACTCAGATTTCAGAATACCAACTGCAGATGTTGCAGTATCTTATTTAATGAGGATTTCCAGCCATCTCCCTTATACTCCTTTATCTCTTATCCTCCTCTAGATTTGAATCCCTGAAAATTTCCCACAAGCCATCAAGCAAAGCAAGGGTCATGGGCTCACAGGCTCATCTTCCCCCCTCAATCTCTGTCTCTGCTGGGAACATCTTTCTTTGCTAGTATTATGACCATGTGTCATGGTTTAACCCTAGATAGCAACTGAATACCACACAGGCACTTGCTCCCCCTGCCACACACACACAGTGAGGAGAGGAACCAGAATAAAAAAAACCAAAAAACACCTCAGCTCATGGGATGTGACAGAAATAGTTTCATAATTCAAACAAAATAAATGATGATGATGATGACAACGATGATAGTAATAATATGAGACAGAAAGAGGAGTAACACCCAAGAGGAACAAATAATGCACAATACATTTGCTCACCACCTGCTGACTGATGCCCTGTTCATCCTTAAGAAGTAATTGGCCCCTCCTGGCCAATTCCCCCACAGTTTATACACTGGGCATGTTGCTCTATGGTACGGAAAATTCCTTTGGCCAGTTCAGGTCCCCTGTCCTGGGCATGCTCCCTCCCGGCTTCTCACTGTCAGAGCACAGGAAGCTGAAAAGTCCTTGACTTAGGGCAAGCACTGCACAGCAACACTAAAACATCAGTGTGATAACAACTTAATTCTCATACTGAATCCAAAAATACAGCACCACTGTTCCAGTCAAAAGCAGGACACCATGTTAACATGACCTTGCTAAATACTTCTACTTTCTGCCTTCTGGCCTCACCTGCCACACTTCAAGTCCTGCACTACTTATCCTCACCTTTAAGCCCCTCTTCCTAACTTGGTCTCCAATTACCATGTCTTTATTGACTGGTGTCCTTGTCAATGTTTATTCTCTCTACATCAGAGTCAGATTTCTTCCCTGAGGTCTGCTGCAGGTTTGCCAGCAAAGCTTGCTCATTAGGATTTAGAATTAGACACGCAGCTGTACAAAAAAAGCCTCCTAATTCTTAAGGGTCCTGATGTACCTTTCAAAGAGTGATGTGGACAGGGCTGCTGACTCTTGTGATCAGACCCTCAGTGGGGGACACAGCTCAGGCCATGACACCTGTACACTTAACATCTTGTTTTGTGTCAGTTCTTCCTCCGTGCAGAATGATTGGTGTGTCCCCATCAGTCTTGCTATTTCTAATCTTCTGTTTTCTCTTAGGCAATGGATTTAATCTTGTACAGAGCACAAGCACATTGGACAGCTTCAAGAACTTATAAAAACTAAATCATGAATACAGTATGTGTTTATTCATTTCCTCTTTCACAACTCCTGTTCTCAGCATTCTTCTCCTGCAGTATCAACACTTCTTTATTTTTAACCACAGCAGACCAGCCTGGTTTTGTTTTTTGCACTATGTCTGCTTTTGGAGCATAGAAACAGCTGTGTCTGAATTCCTGGAACAGTACCAGAACAGCCAGAGTCTCTGCCCTGTACAGAGGTAACACACCTAATGGGCTGACAAACACTGCCCTGCTGCCCTGAAAGAGAGCAACTCTGGCTTTGCAGCTGCTCTGAGTGCACTTGTACCCTGCCTGCCTGTCCCATGGCTTTTGCAAACATGCCCTCCCCTTTCTTCACCCATAGCCAGCACTAAGCTATAAGCTGCGCATGCAGTGAAGGCCCACCTTACTCCAGCTTACCAATAGATCTATCTTTTGCTCATTCACTCAAGAACATGGAATCAGATTTACACAGCATTCTCCCAATCTTGCATTTAATTAGTCTTCAAGTTCTCATCTTCCCCAGCAGGCAAAACCCAACAGAAACAGAACTAAATCTGTGAGAAAAGGAGCACCTATACAAAACTTTGTTAGAAGTGTGAGCAAACAAAACTATTGACAGTGTTTATTTTTCACAGGCTAAAATAAAATTAATTTCTTCCAATAAAATCCACAGTTTTTATTAAATAGCTCCTTTATAAATGAGTGTATGCATATTTACGATGTTATTGTAGTAATGCTTGCAGTGTCTAGGAAAATGAGTATGCTTAGTGCTAAAATTATATACAGCTGAGAAGCTACCAGCAATTGTGTTTCTGTGCATGAGTGTGATGGGAGGAAAGCATCATGCATGCTCATTTGTCCCACATATATTTGTTAAAATGGGTCCATATGAGAGATGCTTTCACAGTGTAATTACTCAACATACAAGGGCCCCAAGCACAAAACTGGCTTATACTGGGAGAGGGAAGCTTCTGCCAGTGCAGCTTATTTTAGTAGCCTAGTCAGTGGAAAGCAAAATGTCGCTGGGATAAACATGTCTTTACTGGAGTCTTCTGGTATAAAGATCTGAACTCATCTAACTAACTCAGTTGGTACATTAACTGTATATAAGCCAGTATTTCTAGTACAGTTGCAGTGTTTAAAGAAAGAACTATGTTCTGGAGTTTGATGCTCAAACTCTGCTATCTGTGGTAAAAGTGTAAGGCCACAAGATGTGGCCTGGTGTTATCTCACATCAGTATTCTCCACTTGGCAGCTGAAGTCAAACTTACAAGTAATCAGCAGAAGCAGAAATCAACTGTATTTTTGTTCTCAAAAGCAGTGTGGAAGAAAAGCAGCAGCCAACACTGCAGACAAGTAAAGATCAGAAGTTTTGGGGAAAACTACAATGGAAAACCATTTTCTTTTTATAAAGCTCCCAAACTGCATTGCCAAATGGAATTTCTAAAACTAAGAAAAAATTATTTCAAGTCAGCATCTCAAATTCTGCCCCAGCTTTCCTGAATACAAACTGTTCACTTCATCAATTATTTTATTCATTTGTCCTTTATTTGTGTATCTAGGCATGCAAAATTAAGTTTGCAACAGGATCCCTCAGGCAGTGAAGTTTGTGTTTGCATCTCATCAGCTGAAGTTCTCAGCAACTGACATTAAACATAGTTTACCATCACAACTGCTGTGAGACAGAAGGCAATTCTACTCTGACCATTTGCTTGTGCCAGGTGCATTTCCTAGCCACAATTATACCTGTGTGAGTCCCAGCTTGATTTCCAGCTTTTTGTAGCACAGGATATTCCAGGGTCCTTTCCTCTGCTCACTACTTGGCTCTACTCTTCCTGTACGCTTCTTGAACACTGGTCCCGGAGGAAATCCTGTGAAATGCAGGATTCCCAGATTGCAACAACACAGAGACAACTATGAGAGCCTGCATGAGGTGGTGCAGGGATGAAGCACAAGCATGGCTGTGCTGACCTACAGTTGTGTCTGCAAAGAGATGCTGAGAGGGTGCAGACTGTGGGAAACATACAAAGTGCCATAAAATTAATAAGCAGACTTCTATCCTTGGTGGTTTTTTTAGTGCTATAGACCAACCCACCAAAAGCACCAGGGAGTAAGGAACGAAAAGCAATGAAAAACTGCAGTAGAAGGACTAAAAAGAGTCGGTACCATCTGCAGAAAGGGTCTGTCTTGTCCTATGCTCCCCTCCACAGCCACAAGTGAGGTGGTCTCCAAGGCTGAACCAGAGAGCAGTCATCGGGCAGAGCAGATAAGCAAGATTTTGGGAGGAAGGAGGAAAGCTGGCATAGCAAAAAAACACAGCTCAAGTACCCACATCCCAGCAACAACTTCTGTGGCCAGAGAACCACCACCCCCCTAGCCTGACATTCATGTCCTGTGAGGCGAGTTTCCCTGCAAGAAGCTTTTGGCTTCTCTATGGTGACAAGAGTGCATTATTATAATGGATTGACTTATTCACTGGAACATCAATTTCTGCCAGGCCTTTTGGCACTGCCCCAGTCTTTCTGACAACAGGTAACTTCAGTGAGCAGCTGCAGTGATCTGGGAGGTTTGGTGCATCCAGCACCTCACAGACTTTTTGCAGGCAAATTTCACATTCCACAGATGTCTCACAGGGATGCCACAAGGATGGGGTGGGCCTCAGCTGCTGAAGCACTATGAAATAATCTTGGGAATGTTTTCCTCTTTAAATCTGCAGTCTTGTAAACATTGATAGTTAAGCCCTTTTCTTAGGTTCAGCTAGTTCCATAAGCATTTCAAGGACAAAAAAAGTTATGGCTATGTTGTGGTTTAATCCCAGCCAGCAACCAAGTATGCATGTGCTTACTCCTCCCACCCCTGATAGATGGGAAGGAGAATCACAAAAAAGCAAAACTGTGAGTTAAGAACAGCTTAATAAATGAAATAAAGTACAATATTACATTAATAGTAGTAGTGAAAAGGAAGATATGAGAGAGGGAGAGAGAGAGAAATAAATCCCAAGATGGACACAAAAATGATGAACAATTGCTCACCCCTGCTGAGTGATGCCCAGCCCGTACCCCTGCAGTGCTCAGCCCTTTGCAGCCAACTCCCCCAGTTTATCTTCTGGGCATGATGCTCTTTGATATGGAATATCCCTTTGGCCAGTTGCACTCAGCTGTCCTGGCTGTGCTCTCTCCTGGCTTCTTGTGCACCTGCTTGCTGGCAGAGCATGGGAAACTGAAAAGCCCTTGACTTAGGCTAAGCACTGCACAGCAACAACTAAACCAGAAGTGTGTAACCAATGTCATTCTCATACTAAATCCAAACCACAGCTACTAGGAAGAAAATTAACTCCATCACAGTGAAAATCAAGACAGGCTATAACAAAATTTTTAAGAACATTTGAGGAGGAAAGTCACTGTTATTGTTTGTATGCAAGCAGAGGGTTTTACTTCTTCCACATCACCTGCCACATGATCTTCAATATTCTTTTTCACAACGAAAAACAGCCCCAACATGAAAACAATACAGTATTACACCAAACACCACATTTAAGAAAAAAGAAATAAGCTATCCCCGGAAAAAGCCCTGCAGGTTACTGTAGCACTGCTGGGCAGCAGAGTTGGGGTTTCAGCAGCACAGGCCAGTCGCGGCTGTGCCAGCACAAACCAGGCAGCTGCCAAGCCCAGCCCTCCTTCCTTTTGTCGTGCATGCGAACAGAAGACCCATGTAATGACAGCCACAAAACTCACTTAAACTCTGAAAAGGTGACTAATGAGCTCATTCATACTGCCTATAAATTATTCACTACAACACTGAACCCACTCAAGACAAATGGCAAAGTAAACTTTAAATACAGGGAGCAGGAGCCTCCTGTGTTGTCAACTTCTGCCTGTAAAACTTTTTGCAATGCAACAGACACTTCACTTGTTTCTGCCCCCTTGTTAAAATCACTCAGATGTTTAGACCTTCTTTTTACTACCTCTAGCAGAGTTAAGGCAGCTACAGCTCCTACATATTTATTTTGCCACTGCCAAGTCTTTCTCTTTAGTAGTTCCAGGTAATCACAAAGCACTATACATAACTTTAAATTACATTCTTCAGAAATTAAAGTCTAACCTCAAAATGAAGGCCAGGTCTAAAGAAGTAAGAAGACAATAGCACATGCATGTTTAATGAGAAGCAGCCTGTCTCCAGAGCCTGCACTTACTGATACTACTGTGAACATCTATAATTTGTGCCAAAAATAAAAACCGAGGTCTTAAAAAAACCACAGTTTCATTTCTTAGATACTAGTCCAAAAAAGCTTCTGATACATTTAGAAATAGTCCATTTGTAAGAATGCTTTTGTAATTCTGTTTAGTGTGAAATAAGAGGCAGATAATGGTTGGATGTTAGCAGCACAAATGGTGGAATTTGCTGCTGTGGTGGCTGGAACAGGCATTTACTCTCTTCGAACAGTACTTTTCTTCATAAGATAAATTACTCACACCATTTATAAGTTAACTTTAGTAACTTGTTGCAGGTTGAGCTAGCAAAACAGAGTGATCTACAGAGTGACATTAAAAACACTGTATTATATGACACGTCTGATCTTCAGCGGGAAAACACTACTTGCACCTCTGGTTACACAATCAACTCCAAAGGTCGGGAACAACTAGATAAAAGGGAAAGACAGGAATTACATAGCTAAAGTCCAGTAGGGTATATAGTAAGGTAAAGTATGGGAAACACAAGGCAACATCAAGGTGATTTTTAAACACAAGAAAAGGAAAATGGCTAGCAAATAAAGTTTGCAAATGAAATAATTATTCCAGATTTCACTAATCACTCTTTTTCTTCCAAACTGTGAATGTAACTAAACAGTCTAAGATATTCTGCACTACTTGAAGACAAAGACTTTACCATCAACAAACAACTATGTGACTAGTCTTCATTTATTAAATACATGATTCTGAAATTACCAGAAATGCACAGAAACCATTGCCCCGTTAGTACTGCTCTTTAAAATGGTAATTAGAAAAAAGCAAACACAAGACAGTACTGGAGCAGCCTACATTACACAGCACGCATGCTGACTTTTCAAAAGCTGTTGTGTTTTAACCCCAGCCAGCAGCTAAGTCCCACACAGGCACTTGCTCACTGCCCCCCAGTCCCAGTTGAAATGGGAAGGAAAACTGGAAAAAGGTAAAGCTCAAGAGTTAAGAACAATTAAATGACTGAAATAAAGGTAATAATAATAACAAAAACAGTAGTAATAATAGATGAGCAAGTGATGCACAATATAATTGCTCACCACCTGCTGACTGATGCCGAGCCTGTACTCCTGCAGTGATCAGCCCCTGGCAGCCATCTCCCCCCACACTGAGCATGATGTTCCATGGCATGGAATATCCCTTTGGCCAGTTTGGGTCACCTGTCCTGGCTGTGCTCCCTTCCAGTTTACTTCTGGACCTGCTCACTGTCAGAGCACAAGAAACTGAAAAGTCCTTGACTTAGGGTAAGCACAGCACTGCAACACCTAAAACATCAGTGTGTTATCAATATTACTCTCATATTAAATCCAAAACACAGATCGCTACTAGGAAGAAATTAACTGCATCCCAGCTGAAACCAGGACAAAAGCTCCCCATCTAGTGAGATTCCTACCCCTCCTGTACCTGAAGGGCGTTGACAAAGGGCTACATGGAAACCACAGACCCCACCAACCTGCCTGGCAAGGGGCGTTCACCTCCCAGTTCAGCGGTGGGAAACAGTGGCACTTCCTGCAGCCAGCTCCCCACACCCTGCTCTTCATTTCCCTAATGAGCCCCAGCAGTGATGTCAGTTTTGCCCAAGGCAGGATTTGGTCTAAATAATAACAAACTGCAGTTGGCTACATAATCAGAGGAATGCCAGAACTGGGGGAGTATCAGCAAACAAACTGGCCAGACAGCTTTAAACTGTGTGCGACAAAGTCAAAACTTGGCTACAAGTGTCAGTGAATCTCTTGACTGGTCAATGCCACTACTCTTGCTGAGAGTGCCCTGGATGGCTTTGACCTAAGAGGTCACTTGGGAGGGTTCCTGAGATACTGGTCTCTGCAAATTCCTGCAAGACTGCCATGCCATGGGTAGGGCACACAGCCAGCACCGGGTAACGCTGACACCACTTTGGGGCCAGCTGATGCTGCTGAGGCAAAGGCAGCTGGATTATTCTGTGTACCAGGGCAAATGCAGCTCCATCCAAAACCACTCTGTGACTGTTACCTCTCCTGGAAAACTGGTCCTGCTACTCCTCCTTCCTCCTGGCTCTCCAAACAACATCATCTCATAGCTCTCAAGATCCCAGTGTATGCCAATCAGTGGGGAACACTGGGTTACTCTGTGCTTTGGTCATATCAGTACCTACAAACTGTAGGTATTTCTTACCTGAAAGTAGAAAATTCAGATGTTCACACAGCAAAAAAGTCCTAGATTCAACAAACAGGAAAAACTGTAGCCCCTTTGAACTGCGTAATACTCACCTCCTTATGAAAGAAATTGCTTCTCTGCTCATCCATTACCATGCACAGGTCTCAAAAAAAGCCCAGATTTATATGCTCCAGTGATTACAGGGTAGTCACTTTGCCAAGTGAGAAAATCTGTAAGTGCTAACCAGATGAGGCCAGAGAATAAACATATCACCCTTACTTTTATGTATTTCTGTCCATTGTCACAACCTCTACAAAAGTGGGGAAGGCAAACAAATGGGCTGAAACAAGCACTGCCATCAGTAACTTCCTACCTGTTCTTCTGCTACAGCTCTGGTCTTGCACACTTCTTGTACACAGCCAGGGTTGACTCAGAATTCCAATACACACACATCAGATTTAGGGTACCAGAGGCATGCTGCACTCACATGTGAAGTGTGGATCTTCAGCTGGGCACTTGGTGAAACATGTATTTGTGTGTGTGAATGCACACCATGGCAAATATGTGCTCAACTCTGTTCAAGACTAGGATTTTAGTCATCAAGTACCCAAAGGAGGTCCTTACTGAAGTTAATGGTTCCCCTTGAGCCGTTTTTCCTCTCATGGTTTGGGCAGATGAAATAAGATCTTGAAATTGGCCAGGTGGAAATTTATGCCTGTGCTTGCCTTACTGAGCGGGAAGTGTGATGCTGGCGCCTGCAGAGTCCTTAGGGAGCTGGGCTGAAGCTGTCCTCAGGTACCCCAGTGCTCTGTGGCTCTGTGCACTACTTGATTGCATCCTTGGATTTATGCCAGTGCTAATCAGCATCCAACCCTCTACCTTTATTTCTTCCATACCTCCCTGCCACATAACTCCATTTACTGTTTACTGTAAGAGTTGAAGAAGCCAGTCAGAGCAAAGTTCCTCTTGCCCATGTCCTCGTTCCAGCCATGTCCTAAGGAAGAACAGAGCAAGTGCACAGTGATACTCTGCAGCATTCTCCTGTACTTCCAGATATCTGCTGCTTAAAAGCAGAAGATAAAGACTCAATCAGATGTTGTGGTATGCTGTAAACCTGAAGGTATTTTTTTCCTATCAACTTTCGAAAAGGTTCCTGTAAGCTTCAGTATCAACAACAGCCTGTAGCAAGAAGTTCCACACTTTAACTATTGACTGTGTGAAAAAAATTCTTTGCTTTAAACATGTCACTTCATAGCTTTGCTTGAAAACCCTATTTCATGTGTATTATGGTAATTATCATGTATCTAGGACATATGACTCAGGTCTACGCAGAGTTCTCTTGATTTTATAGTACCTCCCTACTGCTCCAACAATGCTACTAATAACCTGCATTTCACCCTCTTAAATAACTACAGGTATATATAAACATCAGAAAATAATATATAAACACATCTATCAATGACCATCTAATCATACAGTCATAATTATCAGTATTGCATAAATCCAGATAAAAGAAAAGGGAGTTATTTTTCGATAAAATGGTCCTAACAACAAATTCTCCCTTGTCTCAGCCTCTAGCTTTTTCCCTTACAGACTCACTTGAAGTCCCTGGAACTTTTCCAAGCACTTAATATGTCTATACAAAATGTGGAAGCAGATCATTCCAGCTGACAATATCTTTATCCATGAAGAGAACAGCAGCTGGAAGATGCTGCCTCATACAAACAATAACTGTAACAGATCAGGTTCAGTCCTTTAAAAAAGCTGCAGCTTCAGAGTTATCAAACTTCTCAGGGCTGCTCCCACTAGAAGTCCTTGCCTCCAGCTTCCACCTTGCATCTGCCTAAGAAAGCAGGAGCATGGCCAAGGTGGAAATGGTCTGGAAGATGAGGAAGGGCTACAGGGAAGCAACAGAGAGAGAGTGTTTTCAAAGGTGATGTGGAACTAGGTCAGGTCTGGGGAGGTCATGTGGGAAGCAATGGCCTTGCATCATCTGCTCAAGTTTCAGCTCTGGCCCCACAGGAAAAGGGCAACAACCCCCCCGCTCCAACAACCCATAGTCAATGTTATACATGATCTTTGTGCTTGGATCAATGGAATAGTAAGGGATAAGTAAGTGTGAATGCACGAACTTCATTTCTGCTGCAAGCATCCTCAACTCTTCACCTGTGCTTCCAGCTCCTGGAGCAGTTCTTGCCGCAGTGCACAGTGCAGGGCAGGGGACCTGCCCATTTGAGGCAAAGACTAGCAGTGTGTCAAGGCTCAGCTGGCAGGATGTTTGTGAAAGCAGCTCAGTTCAGTCAACAATCTCCCCCTAGAGTCCAAGTACATCACCTCAAAAATATGTCTCAGCTCTTCTGGCATAGAGCCTGGGAACCCAGATTTGTTTCTGATCCAGGTCCTCTAGCTGGCAGCGTAACAAATTGCTGTCCTGCCACCAGGATGAATAAAGTCATTTTTCACTCATTATGTTATTCAAAAATAGAGCAGGAGCTTTATTTAAAACAAGAAAGTAATATACTGGAAATTAACAGAGAAAAAAGCTCTTTTGCTTTATAAACCACAAGGATAAAAGACTGAGTTAGAACAACCCGTTAATATCCCAAGGAGTTCGACCAGAAAAGAAGATACTCGGGTTACAATTCTACTGCTTCTGGTCTTGCAGCTAAGTCTAATGTTACATCTATGTCAGGGAGTGTGTTTCTTCCTGCAGATCACTAATATTTTTTTCCTGCCTCTACAGAATGGCTTCAGGCAAAAAGGAACAGGTCCATATCAGCTGTTGAACTGGATAACCTATGGTTGTTTTCTCCCAGAAGTGTGCTGTGGTGAGTGACACCTCTGCTATTTTGACTGCACCTCCCTGGAGTGTGAGGCATCACTCTCTTTCCCAGGGTACAATCCTGCAGCTGCTCCTATTGGGACAGGTAGCCCTGAGATGAGAAGCAGAACCCTGAGAATGAACTTATTTACCTAACAGACTGCAGGGACTCTGCTGGACTTCTGTCAGTGCCTTCAAATCCAAAGTGTTGGTTCACAGCAAGTTAAAGAAGGCCAGACAGATGTGCCTTGTATCACCTGATGGTAATGTGATTACAGCTGATTCACGGATCAGGAAACACTGCTCTCTCACCTTGGTCAAGGTCTCCCTTGGAGTCTCCCTTGTCCCAGCGAGGAAAAGATGGACTGGCCACACAGGTCACTCATGCTGACTTGCTGGCCCTTGCCTGCTGCATGTCTCCATCCCTGCCTGTCACCCACCTGAACTGGGCTGATTTACCATCAGCTTTTATTACTGACTGGGTTATTTTTCCTATTAACCTAAATCAATACACTCATACAGTAAACATCCCAAAATTCAAGTCAATATAGAGAATTCATAAGGTATTACAGATTTATAGATATTTGCAGCTTTGATTAGAGATCCTCAGATGGATGGTGCAATGGAGGCACAGCCAATAGATTAGAATTTCAAGTACTGATGGTAACTTGTAAGAAATGCACTAGAAAGATTTAAAAGCCCAAGTCTCACTGACTTTTAAATGACTTTCAGTGAAGTTAGTATTGCTTCAGCCTTCAGGTACTTTCAAAAGTGCTATCTTATAGTCCTGCCTGAAGGTTTGCTTCTCTCCCTGCCAGCACAATGCTTGTGAGAAGGGAGAGCACTTACAGCACAATGTTCATCTCACAGGATGCTTGTCTTGCCTAGGGGCACTGTTCTGCACAGAAATGAAGATGGTCCTGGGTCTATCTGGCCCTCAGCCATTACATAAACCAGAATGGCCAAATCAGCTGTGGCTGCTCTTAGTCCTGTGCCCAACCTGCTCTGCTGCTAGCAGGAGATGGCAACACAGGGAACAAAACTGGTGTTTCCCTCTCCTCTGATAGCCCTGCTTTTTATTTCTAATCAGATGAACAAGATGGTAACATACCCTGTTACACACTTTTTTCTGTGAATTATTTTGGGACGGTGCATTGCAAATACTGGGTTAGGTGATTAGGTCCTACCTCTATGAGGTAATGATCCCCAAAGGGAACATCCCAACTCTGTGCAGACAGAGATCACACCCAGTGCAACAGAGGCCTGAGCCAGCCCAGAGGGATGAAACCACTCTCAAATCATGTCTCTGCAGAATCCACTGCCCATATGCTTAGACTGTCTTGCCTCAGTCTTGGGAGTACATTTGAGAAACTGTCTCGACTTGGAAGCAAGTTGTAACAAAAGGGAACCACAACATCCTCTTGCATGGTAATCTCTAAGAATATATCTGCTACCCCCCACACAGTACAGTGTAGGGACAGCCAAACCATGACACATCCTGTAAACAATGTCCCAAAGATAAACTCACTGTCCAGGAGGCTGAACTTCTCCAAGAGAACTCCCCTGGAGTTCAGTGGGATACCTTTTGCAGAGCACTAAGCAGGCATTCCCCTGGAGACATCAGATTGTTTTGGTTTGGTACCTTAAAGAATCTTTTTTAACAAGCAAAAGTCACATTCAAAAGATTTAAACTTCCTTTATTATTATTTTTTTTATTTAAATGAATGAAAATGTACCAATAAATGAAGACTTGTCTTTTTGTCCTGGACTTCTACTCTGCAGAACAGGGACTGTCTGCCCAGAAACATCTGTAAGACTGTTATACAGTATTCTTCTATTTAAGTAGGTCACCTGACAGGGGAAAATATCTATGCAAAATTTCAGTGAAGCCAACAGATTTCTGATTAGGACTGGCACCTGGCAATAGCTATAGATTTCCACACATTTATCCCTCCTAGCACAGAAGTCATACATCTCATGCTAACTCACGTGCATAAGGAAAAGCCTTGCATACATTAATACAAAATGTAGCAACTTCCTTCAATGCTTTTAGATTATCCTCTAGAAAAACAAAACAGCACATATCTCTAACAGAGTTCTGAAAGTGGATCAAAAATCCTATATAAGGAGAGACTTCTGTATTTAGCCCAATTAATTTGACTTCAGTATAGATATGCTTGAGCCAAAAATAAACCCTAGACTGTTTGACTCCCATTTTCTGTTCTAGCCACTACATCACCCTTTGACAATGATAGGTACTTTACATAAATGCTGGTTTCTCTCAGTACTACATATTTTCAGTTGCTTTTTCAAATCCACTCCACTTCAAGTGGCTGCCACATAAACGTATTCTTTGAATCACACAGTCCAATTTGACACTTTGCAGAACTGCCACCTTACACAATACAACCCTTGTGATATATCTAATTCTTGGGACCTAAATATATGGGTTTTATCAGAATACATGTATCAGAGTTTATTACCCTACTGACTGCTTCCAGCAAAGTGCAGTAGCAGCACAGGCACAGCATCCAGAAACACCTGCTTCAAAGCACAGAAATAGGAATGGCACTTCAGCAAGAGGTAAGGTCAGAGAAAACACCAGTAAGAAAAACACCCCTGTATGGCTGCCACCAGTGGAGGCCAGGTCTCACCATGAAGTGTGTCAATTTAAGGACTTTGAAATAAAATCCAAAACTTTACTTGGACATCAGTCTGAGGGTGCAGAAGGGGCAGGTCTTTCAAATGGGCATCAAATCCCACACCCTGTATTCTTGGAAAGATTTTATTTACATTACTGCAATTCTAGGTAGGGATTGCAAGATGTAACTCTGAGATCAGACCTCTAATCCTGCCTCTCTGTTTACTGCATTGATTGTACTCTTTTAGACTCTGATCTCGCACTCCTGCTTAGTGCAGGCTCCCCTCTGTTGGGGATGGGGAATTAAAATGGGATTCAACTGAAAAGCTGAGGCAGAGCAGGGAATGATGAAAACACATCATCTGCCATGAGCAGCCATCACCATGGCTAAATTTAGAATGTAGGCTCCTCAGGCAGAGAGATGATCCGCCATCCCTGTGGGGCACCAGTCACACAGTGCTACATAAATATTAAAATAATAATTGATGATTAATTAATAATGGCTTCCTTTTCCTCATGACCATCTCTCAACTGCTATAAGAAATAATAATTTCCTTTCTTCTAGATGCAGACACAAACAATCATTCAAAAACTGTATCTCCTCAGAGAAAATTCACTTCCCCACTCCTTTTCAGTAAAATAATATTTTTTGCAGCCCCGGACATGAGACTCTAAACCATTCACAGGTACTCTGTTTAAGAAAAAAATACTAATTAAAAATGCCTCAGAAGCCACAATAACCAAAATAAACATCAAGAAGGTAAAGCTGAGGTACAGAAAAAAAAAGAGCAAATTAATTCATTCCCTCTCACTCTATTATTACTCTCTAAAGACAAAAGTCTTTTAATAAAACACAGTATCGATGCTGTAGGGAAATATCTTAAGGATACCTACATTCCTTCAGTGATCATAGACACAGACATCTGACTGATCTTACAGCTGCCTTTTATCAGTGTATTGTTCTTGCTTCTGATATGCACCTAATGCTTTTGATAGTCACTTTACTTTCTGTAGTTAAAACCCTCTAGAAATTCAGCAAGCAACCCACTCCTTTTGCTCATCACCTTGTTCTGTCCATCTCTTCCTAATCCATGGCAGCCTTACTGCACCTTCACTTCCCACCAGCAAATCCTCTTGCTGATTACTGATCCATCACACTGCCCGGCAGACCTTGTAGCTACTAGCCCCTCTTGTAGCCTCCTAGTTAAATACATTAAAATAAATAAATAAGACAAAATACTTTGTTCTCCACCTGTCATGTTCTGTTAACATTTAGCCCTCAATCTCCAAAGTTGGTGCCTACAGCCTGAGTTCATTCCTCTCCAACTCAGCCTGCTTTCTAGACGTCAGATTCTACCAAAGCCCTTCCTTACCAATGACACTACTATTACGCCTCCTTTTTTCTGTTGGTTTGTGTTCAGGCTTTTTCCCCAAATATAAGCCTTACCTTCCCCAGCTGCTCAGCACTACAGGTGTCTACCACCTAGAAAACCCTGACCAAGCCTCAAAATCCCAATTAATTTTCAAGATAATTATTAAGATAATTATGCTTTTTAGATAAAATTGTTTCCTTGCGGAAGAAAATCTACATCATCCAGAACATCAACATTTGTCTATGAAACTTCTTCATGGTATTTTTACTGATAATGAATACCATCTCTTAATAATCCCCCAGGCCCTCTTTAGAGACAATTATTGTAAAAACAGATCTTCCTAATGAAGATGGAGTTACTAAGTCCAGAAGTTTCAACTCACTAATCAGGACAGCTGTGAGACTCTCTGCAGTAATTAGTTTAGAAACCAGTTCTGAGACAAAGTTGGATGGCTTTCTGAAATGGAGGGATGCTACAAGGCCACAGTGGAGGGAACCCTGCGGGGCTCAGCACAGGCACTGGCATGTGCGTGTCACGGAGGCACAGCACGACTAACAGCACCTGAGAAGATCACAGGAGGAAATAAAACAAGCAGAGCTCCCGGTGCAGGAAGCAGCACAGGGAACACCTCGGGGAGCCCTGGGGGCAGCCCAGCCCGAGGCAGGCTGTGGGGGCAGGCGTGGGCAGTGCCCACTGCAAAGTCCTCAGCATGAACATACGTGTTTGCAAACGTGACAGACCCTGGGATTCACCTGGTTGTCCCGCACATCCTGAACAGCAGCCTGGACGTAAGAAACCACCTCTGTAAAGATCTCACCCCAGGATGTAGTTTCTCCACACTTTTAAAGCCCATAGCAGAAGGATGGCACCTGTCTCCAGGAACAGGGGTAATCTCATGCACTGGATGATGTTCACCACTACACTAATTAAAAAACTTCCTGGGCACACAAATGAGGGTCCAGTCCTTCAGCCCAGATCCTGCAGCTTCCAAGCCCTTTATTCAGGCAGAAGGCTCCTGCCTCCTTACCCACGGACAGCATCAACAAATGAGTGCAATTAAAACATAGATAATGCATCTGAACATGTGCATTCCTCATTTATTTAACGAGCACAGTTTAGCTTTAATTATTTATGCTAACACTTTAGAAAAACCTAGTAAACATAGTGTTGTAGACTCTACAAAAGTAAGAAAGCCCTTGCTGCAGGAGATTACTTCATGGTCTCCTGCTTGAAAACCTCTGCTGGGACAGAACTCAAACCTCACCTAGTAGAGGAATTACAAGGTGCAAGAAATAGGGCAAATGAGGATACTGAGAGTGTATTTGACTAAAAAACTTTCCATCAACATGAATGGTCTTATTCAGAGTTGTCTGTTGAAATCCTCTCACCTCACATGCATGTGCAGGATGGGTAGGTCCAAGTGGCTCAAGGAAACTTTAGACCTACTTACTCCTCCCTGCCCCACCAGCAAAATCAGAACTTGTTGTATGCCAGTGCATTTACTATACAAGTAACTAAAGGTAAGCCCTGGTCCATTTGTGCCAGGCAATGTGGGATCTGACCCTGCCCCCAAAAGCCCACAGCCCCTGTTAGTGCTGCAGACATCAGCAGACTGACATGCTGCACATGTCAGTTCAGTGCCACCAGTGTCTTAAGCTCAGCAGGGCATGAGCTTTGACGGGAGGGACAGGAGGAGGGAAGGGGCCATAAAAGTAAGGGCAGGGCACCCTGGACATGAGAAAAGAGAAAGAGAAGGAGCTTTGAGAAGAAGGGTAAGAGCCAGCCACCCCAGGAGCACCTGCAGAGCAACACCTCTTGGCCAAGGCAGTGTGGTACTTTTCTGGACACCCCCTCCCACAGCTCTCCCTTCCATAGCAGCAGCACCAGTGTTTGCTCCAGCTGCCCTGATCACACTGCAGGAAAAGGGACCTCCTGCAGCAAACTTCTGTTACCCCTCTGTGGACTTCTGCCATCCTTGATAATTCAACTGTGTGAGGAGGAGCCAGAGATTTTCCATCTCCACCCTTGTTAGCAAAGCCTCTGTCCCAGTGCTCACTGTTGTTGCTCTCAGAGACCACTGGAAATTTCAGTGGAGGGCAATGCAGTAGGAGGGCTCAATCTCAGCTGCACTACTGCTGTCAGCTGCCACAGAACATGCTGCTCTCTCTTAGTCTGGGTTAGTGCATCCAAAGATGTAGAATAACAGTTTGAAACTGTACTCCAAAGTCACAGTGCTAGTCCCTGTCTTCCTGAGACAATTGCAGTGTGTGAAGATCCTGTGGTGTCTACTGAAATCCAAGTGTACCAGCTAACAAAAATCGTCACACTGGGCACTGCCAGGCAATTTCAGGACCCTCGATCTTGCATGAAGTACGTTCAGCTGGTTTACATGGATCATTGGTGAGTGCAGGCTCTGATATCCAACTCAAACCCATTCTGATGCATAGGTGTACAGAAAGATAATGCAGCCCTTTCCAGACAGCCATGCACAAATGCGGAGATATTCAAGTCTCAGGCCAACTTGGGATTGTTATTCACCAGGGAAACCTGAGACTAACTTTAGCACTTATCTGGAATCAATTCTTTTGCCCTTACTCTATATAAAATCAGGCCTCTTCCTTAATGAAAAAGGTGCTATGCACACTAGCTTTGCCTTTTCTATATTTCAACTTTAGGTATCGCTGGCTGTATTTAATAGTTTCACTCCTGCAGAGCAACCTTCTGAAAAGGTCAAAACAAAACACTGGGAGCCAAATTCATCGCTGGTACTACTCCATTGACTTCAGCAGCATTACACCTGGGATAGATCCAGCCCTAACTGCTTCCATTACAGTAAGTGGAAAAGAAGTGTGCTTGCTGTCTTAACTTTACTTTTCAATTGATCTGTTCTCTTCTACTCTGTGTGTTTCATTGCAATCAATAGGAATATATCTACTACAGAAAGTTACGGCACAAAACATCTGAATAGCTTTTAAAAAACTTGTCTTCTCGGTTTATAATGAACATCAGGGAGATGAGAAGGCAGCAGGCATTCAGCCTGCACTCAAGTGCTTTATCTTTTAGAAGAGGATACACGTAAGCAGCTACCATAAATATTTTTATGTATAAGCTACATCAAAACCAACAGAGCTCTTCCTTAAAGATCTCCTTTCTTGACGGCAGGCATGAGCTGCCAGTCCTGAACAACAATGTCAAACAGAGCTCAGATATTATAGGGATGGGCACTATAAATATTTATAAGCAGTTAGATTAGGGGGGAATAAACTTAACTTCTCTAGGACTATGTTCACATTCATCATGTTTTGCTCTGCACCACACCAGCCATGCTGATAGACTCCTCCTAAGCAGAGCTAAGATGACAGGAATCTTATTGGTATTTCAAGTGATTGCTTTCCTTTCCAACCTTTCAAAGCTTCTTTCTTCAATTCTTCTTTACATGCCATGATGGTACTTTAACACTGTACCAAAACCCATTGCTCTGGCTGAAACATCACCCAAAGCACCACTAGCCGAGCCATTTTTAATAAGTGATCCTGGAAAAATAACCCAAATCAATCTTCCAGATCAGCTTTCGTCAGCTTTGAGGATGTTATGAAACAAGATGACATTATCATTCCAGACAGCTCTTAGCATTAAATTGTAGTCATGTGGCTCTTTTAACTTACCATTTAGCATTTCACTTAAATATCTGGCACGGAAATAACAGAAATATCAATTAATGCCTGCCATTATTCCAGATTTTAATTTTTATTGCATTTCAGTGTGATGTATCATTGCACTGGAAGCTTCTGAAAGATGCTATGGACTCTGCCTGGCAGTATGCAGGACCTCCTAGACTGGGACGTGGGATGGGAATGGGTTTGACCAACACATGGAACAAGCCAAAAACTGAACTGCAGATTCACCACTCCAGCACACATGTGCTGTACAACATTTTCAGATGTGGGATTCGGATTTTGAGACATTTTACCAACGGGGAGGCTAATCTGGGCTGGAATGTTACTGTGCTCAACGACAGCGACAGCATCTACTCTGCTTAAGGAAGCTTAAGGTGGTCCCTGAAGCACCAGGCACTAGAGAATATCCATGTGCTATCTCTTCCACAAGATAAAGACCCTCTATCCCAAACTGGCTACTTATGCTCTCTCTCACTGGCTCCCAGTGTGAAGGCTTTGTTGTGAAATTCAGTACCAACTCTATCACACAAACCCTTCACCATTTATCTCATGCAGCTCAGTCAGTACCAGTGACCAGGTCTCACATGCTAGTGGCTGTCATTTAAAGGTTGCTTTTAATGTAGAATCAGTCAAGAAAAAGCAATTATTTTAAGGAACACTATTGTATTGGTTTAGTTTGCATCACTGGGATGTCTTAGCATAATGGATAAGGCATTCATGACCAACCCTGTGAAAACAATCTTAAGATATAAATAATGAGACAAGAAGGATTTGTGAAAAGGGCTTTTTCTGCTCTTTGTATTTGCTTGCTCTTGTTTTAAACTGTGTATCACTCACTTTAATGTACATATTCTGAATAGCTATGCAACTGAGAGTAATTCAATTTTCCCACCACAATCAAAAAAATGCTCTTCCCTTGATCACTCCACTTCGTACATTACTTTGTGGCCACTTCAGTGTCAAATTCAGCCTTCCCTGCAATACCCAAATGCTTCCAACACAATTTACGGCCTACTTAGAGACTACCTTCTTGGAAATAATGTTAATCAGGATAATTTCTCCTCTTACTTTAAGAAGCTCTTGATTGGGTGCTTTCAATCAGCTGTTAGCCAGAGTTACCTCAGAATTTCTCGAGTTCTTATGGGGAAATGGGACAACGCCATTTAGCAGTCAGAGAGCATGTTTAATGGATCACGCTAATCTCAGGGAGGGCCTATGAAACTCCAATTTGTCAGGTTTCATTACATTCAATAATGACTCTAATTTTCCTGAAGTGTTCTGCTCACTAGTAAATTATGTACCATAGTTTTGCACCCCATTTTCTCTAACTCTGTACTTGGAAAAATTGAAGGCATCTCATTCTCCATGGCCACTGCCCAGAAGGGGCCTGAAAAAGAGGGGTTAAGAGTTCACTGTCAGATGTATTTATCTCAGAAGCAGGTATAATTCTTTGCAAACAGCTAAGTGTCATTGCAAAACCAAGCTGATTCAGGGTAATAAAAGCACTTCTGCAAAGCTTTTAGGTGACACTATATCCCTCACAAGCTTTCTCCACCCCTGCGTCCATTTTATCATCCGATACCATCATTACCTTGACCAATCTGCACATTATTTCCTTTCCAAATGGATCGATTTTAAACCAGCTCATCTGCTAATGCTCAGCGCAGGTTTGGGTGATTCTCCTATTGTTTCAATTATTTCTTTGAGGAAAATTCAATCCTGTTAAGCAAACAGTGCTTTTATCTCAGCTGAAGATGTGAGAGCTGTGGTCGCCACTGACAGATCAAGAGCTTCTTATGAAACCCTCCTTTCAGCTGTAGCACCCTCAAGTGACAGAGATGTCCCAGTTTAGCTCATTACAAGTAATAGACAGTGTTAGCTATAACCTGGCACATTAAATAGTTGAGCTATTAAAATTAACCACATATTTCTGGAGGAAGATGTGCCATCTCAGCAAATGATCTGGTGATGTCCCTGATTTTCATCTGCTGCAGCAAAGGAATGGCTTCCCAAAGAGCCAAACAAAAGCACATATGCCTTCACCCCAATTTCCAGGAGCTAATTCTGATTTGGAGGGAAATGCAGCATTGATTGAGATTCGAAACTGAACCTGTCAGGTTTTCTCAGATGTCTCTGGAGATTTGGCTTAGCAGTCCATAAGTAATGCAGAGTGTGCAGATGAGAAAGCCTCAGGGAGAAGAGAATGATCACAAAGGAATAAATAGAGCAAAATAGATGATCTTCCATTTACTGCTTGTGGGGCAAGTCCACTGTACTTCCATACCTCTTCACTCCAGGATAATAGTGCCTATGAGCTTTCTGAACAGAGACTGAAGTGGCTCTGTCCACAGCCATTTAAGATCCTCTTTATAAGGCTCTATATACTGAATGGGGCAAAGTAATTTGATTATAAATGTCTGCAGTCACATTTTTAAACTCTACAATCATCTTCCAGGATAATTTTATGCAAAATTTTTTCAGTTATGCTAAGGAATAGTGTTTATCAAGATCTGCCTTTCACAGAGTCCAATGTTGCACTGCTGAAAATAAATACCAGCTTGGTCAGAGATTCTAATTTGCAGACATCTTATGCCAGCATTTATATGATTTTCCCCATCAGATATGCATGAAAGGCCCAAAAGAACAGCCTTACTGTAAGCATGAGACCAAAGAGAGTCACTTTCTGTTCATTACTGCCTTTAATGCATGAGCCTGGTGCTGGAGAGACCATTCTGTTGCCACCAGTGAAGTCCTGAGCAGAAGACATAGCTTTCCTACAGATGATACTTAGAACTTGTCCAGAATAAGCCAGAAGGAACTTAACTGTGAAAAATATCACCAGAACCCTAGTCAGATGACAAGCATCATTTTACTTGAATCCTTCTAGTCCCCAAGAGAGTATCTGCTGGGGACTAGGAAATTAGCCACGTTTGAAACAAGTTGTTCAAATGTCTTTTAAACTTGTACATGGCTGAAGCTGAATGCAGACTTGTGGCTCTACCCATGACCATGTATCTAGAGATGCCCTTGTATGCCAAAGCAAATACAGTAAATAACCCTACTAGTTCTACATTGCATTATCATTCCTGATTCGAAAAAAGTTTTTCAAGTGATAGTGCTTTGCAATATCTAAATGCAGAAACAGCTTTCTGTTCTGCAGTGTTAAGATAAAAATGTTTCAAATGGCCCTTGGTTTTTGTGCCTGGGGCCGATACACACTCACACCAGCAGCTCCTAGGCTCCAGCCCTCACTGAGGAAAAAGCCAATTTGCTGTTCACTGCTTTAACACCAACATAGTAAGAATCAGAGCATTTCTGAAATATCCCCCATGATTGTGTTTGTGACTTGGACACTTGGGAAATTCATGCCACTTTGAATGATGATGTTTTATTGGGAGAACATCAGAAGTAGCAAGATGTTTTATATTGACATATTGGTTCCACTTTGCTAGACATAAGGGATCAAAGTCATCCCTGGCAGAACTCCATAACCTTTGACAGATGGGAAAAATTTGGCCCCATATGCCTGTAGCAGCTGGGGACTACAATTGTTTTCCTATTTTCATCCATATTTTGAGGATACAGAGTCTGATTTTCTGCATGCAAAGCAACTTGGGATTTTGGCATATGTGCAATGTGTGGCAAACAATTTGTATTATCATACATGGCCCTGGTATGATTGTTAGGGTCATCTGCAGCACATACCTAAATTTTAAATTAAACACATGCTATAAATAGCCTAGGAAAAATCAAGCTAGAGATTAATTTATCAGACACTTAGCAATCTGTTCGACTGGCTGTCCTGCTCACTAGACACAGCATCAGAGTCCCTCCTGAATGTAAAATTATGTTTTCTTCATGTAGGTTCCCCTATCATCTATTGTATTCATATAGAGAGAAGCAGTTAGTAAATACCATTTCACCTTCCAAACTATTTACTATAGGCAACTACATCATTGCTTTGTTCAAACAAATTTACATAAGTCATTATTAGACTGTTGTATCTTAGCAACTTTATTTTGCTCCCAGAGCACAAATTAAATGCATGCATAAACCAGAATATTTTAGAGGGAGTTATTCCTGAATTGTTTATGAGACAGTAGGCATTTCCACTTAATTTTTCATTCATAATGTAATTTCTTTAGTTTTCTCTGTATGGTTAAAAACTGCACATCTAATTTGCTGGGGTTTCCCTGGAAGTGCGCAATAGAATAGATGGCTGTGCTGCAATCTGTTCATCCAGTGCTTCCTTTGACTCACTCCACATTCTGCTCAAAACACTTTGTGGGAAAGGCCAGGAACAACAGTAAGTCCCACTTGCTGCTTGACATGATCGTATTAGGAGTAAACTGTTGTTGTTAACCAAAATTTGCAAATTAAGTCACTGGAAAATAAATCTATTTCTAGTAAACATTTCTGTGTTTGGATTAATTGAACAGAGCTCTCAGAGTCCTTGCTAGCTCAGATTTACAGCCCGGCACCCACCCATGCGTCTTGTAACGAATGGCACTGTTCTCCTTAGCCTTACTCAATTACAAACACACACATCCTAATTGTGCTTGACTCACGGACCACAGGGAGCAACTGGAGAAGAAAACCAGTGGCCACAGTCACCCAGGAACTGCCCCTCGAGCCCAGCACTCCACCTTGCCCAGCCTGAAGGTGCAGCAGACCCATGAGCATGTGGTTATCTGTGCCCTGTGCCAGGCTCGTGTCCACGCACCAGTGCCACAGGTGGGAGCTGAGTAACAACCAGCACCCAGCAGCTCTACAAGAATCCTGCCCTGCTCATCTCCACCCTGTGCCCCAGAGTCAGCCTACAGGAGCAGCCCCCAGCACAGCTCCCTGCACAAACACTGGTTTTGAGAAGGCCCATGCAGGTTGACCTGGAGACACCAGGTCTCCACAACAGGCTCCAAACTCCTGTTGAAAGCCCAGCTGCAGCTTTTCCAGCAATGCTGCCACCACTCCTGAAGCTCCCTGGTGTGCCACGGGATCTGGCACCTCTGCACCACAACTGTTATGTGCCACAGACTTGATGAGAACTTCTGCATGACCCTTTCTTCCTCCAGATAGGCAGTATACCACGTGTCTGCTGTCACATTTACTCCACTTGCATGTCCTGTTGTAGGCATTGCTGGTATGTCTCAGCTGCCAGCCCATCAGCTACACATCAGTTTAAACAGACATGAAAAATGCAGCCGAAGTAGAGACACAGCTGAGAAGTCTGTATCAGCATTCAATGCAAATACCACCTGCCCTTGTGGTGCTTCACTCTTGATCCCAGAGATAAGATAGAGTTGTGCAATCTGGAACTATATCTGGGTCAAGCCAGGAGTGTGGGAGAGGTTTAGGTCAGAGAATGCTCTCTTCCAGGGCCTCACAACTTTGTGTTAGCATAGATAAATAACTCTGCTATTTGGGATAAAGGGTGGAGGGTAACTGCAGATAGTGGAAAAACCTCTTGCAGGTCCTTGCTTTTCTCCTTCCTGAGCATTCCTGTACTCAGAAACCACCAGAATTTCATGCAGAGCAGAAGAACCAAATCAAATCTCTTTGCTTTTACTTAATCTAAGTATACAGCATCCTTATGGGCCTGGCCAGATCAGTTCTCAAACTAGCGTATCACAGAAAATTGCATCAAATACAGAGGCTTTCCATCCCACAGCCGTGGTAATACCGTGTGAATAGCAAGTAACTGAGTACTGGGAACCCAGTGATGCTTCAGTAATACAGCCATGGAAGATGGCAATAATTTATCATCTCTGCTGTAGTCTAATCCCAGATGCACCATTTGCTAATTTATTTCCATATGTACCTGGCAGACAGATTAATCAGCCATCTCTCTCTGAAACCTAGATTGCACTTTATCCCTTTAGTAAGCAAGAGAAAACAAATGTACACAGCAAAATAAGAGTCCTTTACAGAGGAGCTTTGTCAACCTTTATAGCTTGTGGTTTCCTTTTTCAGCTTAACAATGGCTTTTCAAAAATCTAACACCCAAATCTACTCCCACATTAGTGCACTTCTCTATCTACTGAAGTCTCTTTGCTAATGCTGGTGAAAATGAAGGCAGAGAGGGCACATCCCTTAGATTTCTAGACTCGGCTAGAGAAGACAACAATATGACCCAAGGAGAGGGCAGCAGCCCTGCACCAAAGCCAGGGCCATCCCCGCAGACAGCAGTGACTCCTCTGAGCCAAGGAGGCTGTTTCTCTGCCACGGTTTGCAGAGTAGCAAAATCAAGATAATAATATTTTACAAAACATTTTGGGCTCTACTGAACTAATTACTATTATCAGCAGTAATGTGCTTCTGATACACTTAGGCTTTCTTGGCTTTCTTCTGGAAAACTCCACAAAGGAGGCCGCACTTGCTGGAGCCGAGCAGCTGTTAGCACTTCAGCGATGTTATTGGTAATAAATACAGCGTCAATTCTGCGCCTGGTGCCCTTTAAGAATCTGTTTGCAATCCACTCTTTATTTTGATTATAAGACATTATCTGCATTAAACATAATTAGTCATATTATATCATTTGCCAATCTAAGTGCAGTCACTTGACAAGGCAGGATGGAGTTGAATGAAGGCGCAGTGCAGTCTGAAGCCCAAGGAGATGAAGGGAGTGGGAACTGGCACAGACCCAGGCAGGACACAGACTCGGGCATCCCCCGGCCACAGGCTTTTTGTGAGAAGGCTGTCATTTGCATAGCCGTGCTGTGTCTCTTCCTTGTGTCAGAGCCTGAACAGGCACGTGCAAAATGTCATTATCAAACCATGGAAGAGTAATAAAATGATTGCTGAAAATGAAATTATTTATGAGCTTCAGTACCCTCGTAACAGTTATAATAATCAAAATACATAAATATTTGGATATGCTAGTGACAGATGGCGTATACTGGAATAATCATACAGAATATGTCAGCTTTCAGAATCAGCTTATTCCAGAGTTGGCATGTTTCAGGGCTTTCTGCTACTAAAATAAGCACCTGGTATTTGATCCTCCAAAAATGTATTTTCACAAACACATGCGTGTCTTTTGATAGAAAAGCTATTGAGCCTGTCACCATCCACACACGGTACCAGAGTAACAGTGTGCTGCCACCAGCATCCTCTGCTTTGCCTGCCTGTCAGTTCAGAGGCAGTGGAGGCCTGTCTTGTTAGAGCTGGGGCTGTCACGACAGAGTGACAGTGCCTGGCCAAAGTGTATCTGTGCTCTGGGTTTGATCCACACACTGCCAGCCAGACAAACTGCTTTATTTCCAGCCCCAGGAAGAACAACCTGACTTCTTCTGCCTATGCTCCTGTGCAAGTTTGAAAAAATCCGGGCTTTTGGAGAGCTCTGGCTGGAAATTAATGTTCATTAATAATGATTAAAACAATTACTGTGGACAAATATGTTTATGTCGGGCATCAATGCAGCAGTAGCCTGGACTCTGGACTAAGAAACCCACAGGTAACAGCCACAGGTGAAGGAAAAGAGAAGAGCCAAGGCCATGTCCATGTGCTGCTCCTCCTGCCCCACAGCCAGGACAGCATGGAACAGGCTGGCATGCACAAGGGAATGGGGACACTGCGCCTGCACCCCCAGAGGGTTATTAATGAATGGCAGCCTCCTTCCTCCCTGGAGGAGACCCTTCCTCACGGGGGTGTCTAAGCCATCATTGACCCAGGACTTCTGCAGGCCACATCCTGCCCTCAGTGACTCTGAAACACTTTGGCCATGGCCCTCTCAGGTAGCAATTCCTCTCCATGAATAACAGCATTTCTGGAAGGCTGTTTACAGCACCACATAATAGGTCGTTTTAGCAGACAGTAAACAGACAAATTTTAAAGATTAATAGGCATTCATTTATTATGTTCACTCTCTTCAGTTTTCCCAGACAATCAAATTGGTAAATTAGAGCCATAATTTTCCACCAATTAATACCAGATGTGACACATTCTGACATTAAAAGAGTAAATAGAAGAGAACTGTCAAATACTTCATATTTCTAATATAATACTGTCTGAATAGAAAACCTAAAATCCTCATGCCTCAGACTTATTCTGAAACACAGACACAAAGGATGCTGATGTTTCCAACTACTACACCTTCATAGGCTGCACACTGTCCCCTTGACAGCTGCTAGCACCTTTCCCAAATGCATGTTGACTAAAAAGCCTAACCCCAAAGCAGTATTTATACCTGTAATTCAGCACAGGACATGCTGTCACAACATCAGAGGAGGTACCATAAAAAGCAAGAGAAAATACCAAAGACAAATGGGAATTATTGCATGTTTTCAGTGCAGTACAGACAAGGGTAGTTAGCAAAGCTTTTAGATAAGAAAATGAAATACAAAGATCTTGTTTTAGTGCTTCTCTTTTCCAACAGTTTTTACACTGGGACATTCCAGCTCAGTTCCAGGCCAGGCTGCAGAATGCCACAGTCCCAGAGTTACACAGACTCTGTTAATACAGCTGATCAGAGCAACCAGGTCAAGGGGGCCTGCTTGGCGCACAGGGACTGGGGGACAAACCTGCTCTCTGTGGCCCTCTTGGCTCCCTCAGGCAGGCTGAACCCTATTCCTCAGGACCCAGAAGTGCTGCCAGCACTGTTCTGGTATCCAGAGAGGAGAGACATGAAGCTCTGGGAGCAATTAAAGCTCATCTCCTTTAAACTCTGATCAGCTACAGTTTTGGGGAGGTGGGAACATACCATAGAACAGCTCTCTTTTGCTTCAATTATCTCCATACTCCCTTTTTCCACACAGTCCCAGGAAGCAAAGATTTTTGATAGGCTGAAGGTAACTTTGCAAAGAAGGAAATATTCCCTTCACATACCACACTGCCCCTGCCAGGCCCTCAAGCAAATCTACCTATGAATTTTCCCCATTCACACCACAGAGATGAACTGGGATCACACAGTCCATCATCAGTATCACAGAGACCTCACTCTGTCAGTTGTCTGCCACAAATTCCAGTTCTCTCTTCCTAAATGCACCAGGCAACAATTTCTGCAGACTTCAGGTTTCACTACACCTTTAAAATAAAAGGGATTGAAAACAGAAGGATGCCTAGAAACAAGAGGTCTTTTCCATTGGTGGTTGCTTTGCAACCTGAGGCAGCAGGCAGAGATCCACCATAGTTACATCCCATTGGCAAAGTCATTGAAGTAAAATGCAGACGGGTGAAAATCACTCTCCCTCTTGTACCTCACCATGCTTGCAAGGAACAGGCTTCCCACGCACAACCATATGTCATGCTTTGCCAGCACAGCCAGGTAGCTGACAGGTTTCCTAGTGGCCAGAACATAACCAGCCAAATCTGTTACTCAAATCAAAAGTTTTTTTTCCTTGATTAGAAGGCATGAGCTTTGATGCATTTTGAGCCAGATTAACTGGCTTCATCAGGCTCCAGAAACAAAGAACAAAGCTGGACTGGAAAGGGGCTCAGTTAAAATTGCAGCAACATTACCAGGAATCTGCAGAAGGGTCCCAGAAGGGTTTTGGATCCAAAGCAGACAGTGCAAAGCTGCAGTCAGCTGGTACAGGGGAGGACCAGCCCAACTGGCCCTACAACATTCATGATGGAATGAAATACAACCCAAGGCTCCAGAGTGATTACACAGCCTGCCTCAGCCTCTGTAGACACTCTCCCGGAAAGATATAAGAATAGGGCTTGAAGCAGAATTGGACCCCAGGCAGGAATATCCCCCTTCCAGTCTTTTCCCATAAATAGGCAGTGGGGGGCCGAGGGGAATGGACTTTAAATGGTTTTGCAAGAGGAACCCAGATGAAAGCAAATCAGCTACAACTGAGAAAATCCAATCTACTTAACTGTCCTGCACAGAACTAATTTTGCCTAGTGCAGCTGTGACCTTCACAAACATCAGGTCAGTAGCAGCCTTACTATCTCCAAATGAAGGTAGAAGATAGTTGTCCCTGAGCAGGCCTCCCCAATGTCAGAGAGAAAAGAGCTCTTTTACAAAGCACAGTCTCTGGACCAAGAAGCATGTTACAGAAAGATTACACTGCAAATCTAATCCCCTATTTCTAATGCTCAACAATCTGATACATGAACCCGCCTTTCATCAAAGAGCTGGTGATTGCAGTATTGGGTAATCTGAGCAATGGGTAGGGAATGGGGCTGCCAGCTGTGTCAGCCAGCTCAGGAGGATGGCCACACCAGTTCCTCCTGGTAAGGAGTCCTTACACACACGTTCATCCAGGTACATATTGAAACACATCTGGTCAATGAATTTTAAAAAGGGTCTTAACATTTTCCATAGTGCTGGTACAAATCATCTCCTGGTCATCTTGTCTACAGTTATTTGCAGAATGCCCATCAAATCTGACTGCTCTCAGTCTTTAATGCTCAAACTGACTTTTAACAACCTCATTCACTCCTCCCAGATAGGGTGGCAGAGCACAGGCCAGAAAGAGTCACATTTGTTAACCCTTTCTACCCAAAAGGCAGGCACAGAGAAAAGGAAGCTGAGCAGGTCCCACCTATACAATGCAGAGGTCCTGGTCAGGTCAAGGGAGCCAAGTGACTTGTACCAGAATATGTTGGCCAGTCAGTGCTGACCAACTGAGGACATGTTATTAACACGTGCTACTGGTGTCACCCCTCACTTTCCAATAGGCACCATGTAGGGGCTAGGTGGTAAGGCTATAAGGTTTGCACTTCTAAGCTCAAGAGCCAGAAGAAAAAGGATCTTTCTGTCATAATCTTAAATCAGGCATAAGCTCAAAACAAGGCAATACAGAAATATTGCTTTAAAATCAGAATCAGGCACAAGAAGTTCCTTTAAAGTACTCAGAGCACATAGCCTAAAAAGATGTTTAATAGCCATGTCTTCCCTGTAGGAGTGATCTCAGAGTGCACAGAAACTACCTGTGTCACAGACCAGTGGTTTTCAACCAGTGAAAATACTGTTATATACTGTGAACCCCATTTAAGCACCTACAAATAGTAATGGGAGAAGTAAACCTCCTGTCGGGAAGTGTAAGTTTACTATACGAGGAACCCTCATCACCAGTAAAACTTTTTAAGTGGCCCGCAGTAGAAAGAGGTGTAAACCACTGCTGGAGATGCCTCTGTAATTGGCTATGGGAGAGAGATTGATATATACCTCTGCAGCTGAAAAATTCTTTGGGATGTTGATAAAATAATTTGGCCAAAGGGAGAAACAAGCCAAAAAAGTTTCATCTTATTTTATTCATTCAGTTCCTGTCACTTCAATAGAAATAAAAAGAGTCAATCACACGCTCCATGCCTGCACAGCACATGTAAGCACAGTGCTCACCACCAGCAGTGCTAGGATAGCCGTGACCTTTTTTGTTATCACAACTCATTCTTATCGCACCATTTGTTACCATACGCTCTTTTTGCAGGAGCCTGCACTCCTGCTCTCTGAACATGAATCCCAGAGTGTGATCCTGAGAGAGCAGGGCACCTCCAAATCATGGATCTGGCTTTGCCAAGAGATACCTGCTAGCGGATGGCTGGAGGTGAAAGTTGAACGGATTAAAACTAGAATAATTCACCAATGGAACAAACTACTACAGGAAGCAGTGATCTACACTTTGTCACCTCTGACATGTCAGGATCCAAATGCAGACAGCATTGAATAAAAGACCACCGGGTGTACTTCTCATCTGTATTATATAGGGTGTGATGCTCCCTAGCATTATGAGAGCTTCTCCACTTCAGATGTGAGACTCTGTGGTTCCTTGTCCACATACTCAGCAGACTGACTGCAGTACTTGTTTTATGATATATGAGAGATGTGAACCATTTTGGACTGTTTCCAAATCAGCAAACTTTTTTTTTTTTCCTCTAGCAATCTCCAGTCTGGAATTCCTCTGCTTCTGTCGGAGGAGTACTTGGTGACTCACATGTGGATTGGGAGCTTTCTCAGCCCACAGCTGAAGGCAAGGGTGTTAAATATTTAATAAAGAGACAGCTTTTCTCCCAAATGTTTTGGATAAATAGCTGCTAAAAGAAACCAAAATACAAAAGGGTTTTAGCTGCTGGAATAAAAATACCTTTTTCCCTTTCCAACAACCACTGAGCTGCCCTCACCTGGGTTCTCTCCCTGGTGCTCACAGCTGTCCCCACCACTGTCCCATGCCTGCACTCAGGAGGGAACCACACTTCATCCAACCTCCTGCAGCCCTACCCAGCTAGGCTCAGCTTCACTCACTCAGACTATGAGGAGGAGGAATAGTAAAAGCAGTTTTAGCTGTAGTCTAAAAGCTGCTCTGGCCTTAGTGTGGTGCTCCTGGCTGGGCCCAGCTGGGGCTAGCACTTGTTAAACAGCAGATATGGTAACAGTGGCAGGGTGCTCAAGTAGTCTTACCCTGTAACTGTTGTGACACAGCAAGGCACTGGAAACATGCACCCTCCCTCACATGTCTGACTGTTTTTTTTAATAACAGGAAAGCAGTGAACGTTTAAGAATTTCTAGTTTTTAATGTCCAATTAAATATCAGTATTAAGGAAGTAACTGGACTTTCCTAGGTTCACAGTTTCCAACACCTAATTATCTGCTTTTTTCCATATAACCATTATGTGACTACATTTGTTATTGCCTTTCCATAATTACTACCTATTTAAAATACTCCAAGTTGGAATGCAAAAAAAATAAAGAAAGGATCAAATTCTTGGACAGTGAATTATAAACTCTGGTATCTGCCTGTAGGCATAGGAGGATGAAATCCTTATTTAAGCATCAAACAGGATTTATTTAGGCATTCTGTTATCTCTGCTGAAGTATCAAAACAGCACATATCATTGTGCTGCTAAACCCTATCAGAGTTCCTGCCATATAGGGGTGATAAGAGTATAGACACTGGGTCAGGATTTGACCACTGCTCAGCTGAAAGAGAGAAATGTACTTTCTCTGTGGCTGTCCTCTAGTTAAATCCTCTGCTTTCAACTTGAGGGAACACACAACAATCCTCTCAGTGTTATGTGTAGCAGCTGATGATCTCCAAGACCCTGGACTTTTTCCTAAAAGTCCTGAAGGTGGTTTGCACCAAGCATCCATAGCACCAACTTTACCTCACTGGTTCATTTGCTGCAAATATGAAAACTGATGAATTTCAACTTGTGCAGCCATGAGCAAGGACCTGTCAGTGGGAACCCTGGGCTAGGGCTGGACTGTCACCTGAAGCATGCTGCTGTAAAGGTTACCTCTGGCATTTATCATCCACAGGGTGAGAGGCAGGACTCGTCTGCTTTGGTGAACCTTCTTCCAAGCCAGTGGCACTGCACGGATGCAATCAGCGTGTCCTGCATTGTTCCAAAGCTGTCAACATCTGTTAGGAATAGTAAATTTTACTTTATCTTGTTCGAGTAGAATGGATTTCCATTAAAAATTATGTAAATAATGCTAAGAACAATAAAGAAAATTAGTTTAAACAGCATGGCAGCAATTAGCCACAGTTCTTGCAGGGGCTGGACAAGCACCACAGCACCACACTGCTACCAGCTGCAGCCCCAGCTCTGCATCCATGGAAGGAGGGTGAATTGGAAAAGAAGGCTGCATGGCTGTACTGGGTAAACTGCAGGACAGGACCCATAAATACAATAAGCCTTCCTACGGGAACTCACATTTTAAAACTGAAACTACATGCCAACGCAAGCCAAAAAAAAAAAAAAAAAAAAAAAAACACAACAAACCAAAACAAAAAAAAACAAAAAAAAAAAAAAAACAACAAAAAAAAACAAAAAAAAAAAAAAAAAACAAAAAAAAAACAACCAAACAAAGTAACCAACTTGAAAGCTTGTTACTGATACAAACCAAACAGAAGAATAATGACTAACTCATTAACATCAAGCAGAGGTCAATGTCTGCCTTTCACTGTACCTCACATATATGCAGTCTTTTCTACCCGTTTCGAGGGCCACTTCAAACAAACCAAGCTCTTTGAGATATTTTACTAGACTACAATCACAAATTCTGATTTTGCTTATGCGTTGCTTCTGCTGCCAACAGTCTCCCCATCTCGTTTAAGTACAGCATGTAACTGCAAGCAGAATGGCAGCAGCCTTTCTTGCCCCATGGTGAGTACCAGCACTGAGTGAGTCAGCAAAGATGGTCAGCAGCTCCTAAAAAGAGAGACGGGCTCTTGCCCATCAGTAAGCAGCAGACAGTAGCTAAATACCTGCACTTATAATCACGGGAACAGTTAACAAGCCACATACATGTGCAACTCCTTGGATTTGAGGATTTGTATGAATGGTTTACCTTTCTGTAACCTCTCCAAAGACTAAAATAATAGAATTTCCCCCTCCCTTCCCCCCTGCCCCCTGCCAAATCTCTAATTTTTGCCCACTTGACTCAGAGAAGACTTTGCTTGCACTATCTTCAAATATTAATAGTGAACTGCCAAGACACATTTCTTACTGTGATGCACTTGTATAGCTCTGGGTAATTCCCACTGGCATTAATGAGAATAGCTTATATAAATCTCTTTGCCTCATCCCATAATCACGATCATGGCTTTAAAGACGGTGATACGCAATTTCTGTGTCTCTCCACTACAGGACAGGGCAGTTCCCATTTTCAAGCTCTCTGTACGTCACGGGTTAGTCAAGCTACAACAGTCAAACACAAAGTTAGGGCAACACCCCACATCTGTACCTCTCATGGAGCTAACTGCAATCACTTTCCTAAGGAAAGTATTTTCCTGGTCTAGATGTAGAACATTGTCTGAGCCATTCTGAACAGGTGGTTCTGCTTTGGGAATTTAAATTCCTGCTGGAAGGAAGAGCACAAAAATGCTTATTTTTGTTTACAGTGGTATCTCATTATAGCAGTTACCATTATCATAATTTAATGACCCCTTTTCCCTACCAGGGGAGCTTAGAGGGCTTTTTTGGTGAAGGAAAATCTTCCATCTCACAGTGACTACCTTAACTCAAAGTGTTCATCTGAGGGCAATTCAAAGAGAGAAGACAGCACTTGGTACCAACAAGTGAATTCCCAGGTCCTGGGGCCTTGTGGGAGCAGTCGGCTCCTTGCCCACCCAGAGAACTTCCTCAAGCCATCCTAGGAAGCCTCTTTGAGGGCAAACTTTCCCCAGTACCATTGGGATGATGCAGATATGCCTGCCTAATTCTGAAACAACTCTATTCTTGCACCGCAACAATGCCAGCTCATCTAAGTCCAATTAAACCCCCCAAGAATGATTCACAGCAAATTGAACCATATTTACTTTCAGTTCATTATCACACTCACAACTGGTAATTCTGGAAATTTTATATTCTGAGTTCACCACCAGGCTACAGGCTGCACACTTCTTGCTACTGTACAAGAGTACAGTACTGCCTGAGAGAGATGCCTTTCTTTTTTCTTCATCCCACTCCCTATTCTGCCTCCTTAGAGGGGAATTAAGACAGCAGAGAACTGTAAAGCTCTGATGGTATCCATACCACAAAATCCTAAGTAACACATGAACTAGAGGAAAGGCCATCTCTAACCTGCTGGACCAGTCCCAGGATAAATGTTTGCTCGAGGCAAGGACAAGACAAGTAGGTTCTTTAGTATTTTTTGTTTAATATCCTTTTAACATGAGCCTGGACTGGTGCATAAATGAGCACAACTGCTCAAATGAGTCATACTTCTTTTTTAGGGCCTTGTTCTGGCAAAACTCCCACTGAGCTCAGTAGGGGTTTGGCAGAGTGGGAAATGAGGAGCAGCCCAGGACCCAGATCTGTGGGATGGGTACATGAGCACAGAGCAGGATTTGATTAAATACATCCAAGTTCCAAAACCCGTGAATATTTGTAATCTTCACAAACGGCAAAACAATACAATTTAAACCAAAATGCTCAGAGATGACAAAACTAGTGCTGAGATGCCAGATTGCATCGTTATCAGTTCTTAAAGCTCAGGGTACCTTAAGTGCATTTAAAGGATCATAACTATTACAGCCCAATTACCACTGGAAGCCCAGAGCAGGTGCACTCATCTAAACCAAAGCCTCAGAGAAAGCAATTCAAACTGAAATTGCTACAGGATTTTCAAAGTGTGAAAGGGACTTGTTGAGAGTAATTAAAGGCTCCAGGATGCAAAATTAAAAGGACATATCCTATCCAGACACACGGGAAAGAAAGCACCATCTCCACATACTGCTGGCAGGAGGTGAGCTCCCCAGCAGCTGAGTGGGCACCCACAGGGGACCAGGGCAGCCAGGCCATGGGGTAAGCAGGGGAATCTGTCTGCGTGGACCCTGCTGGATACCATGTAGTTATCACGAAGCAATTATTGTGACAATTACTGGCTAACGTGCCTCTATCTCCAGGTAAACATGGTCTCCACCATAGGATGGCATGGCCGAGGGGAGATCTCAGCAAGCAAAGGAAGGTGGTGGCTGGTAGGGAGATCACAGCCACTAATTTAGGGTAGGACACCTAGGTATTATCAGCTGAAAGCATCAGGAGGTTTTGGGGAATGCAGAAACCAGCGGCAGAAAAAAAACATACAGCAATGCTGAGTCACACACTAAACGGGAGTGACACAGAACCCAAACAACACCCCCCCCCCCCCCCAAGCACAGACAGAAAAGAGAATATAACAAAGGAAGGTAATAGAAAGGAACAGGTTCCTGGGATGTGTTGCAGGTCCAGGTGAGATCCAAAGAACCCTGAGCCCATCCTGGGAGATGCTCCTGGTGGCAGACATAGATGAGAAATGCAGGATTGCTAATTAGGTTATGATACTTCTAATCTTTCTTCTGTTAAAGTACTGCTGTGGGATGGTCTCAGGCTCTGGCTACCTCTGAAGGGAAAAAAAGCCATGCAAGTCAGAAGTCTAGCAGTCCCAAGGCTATTCTGAGGAGACTGTCCTTGAATTCCAGGGTACAGCCTGGGGTAGGGAAGGGCTCCAAGGAGCAGAGGAACAGCAAGGCAGTATCCATCAGGACTCTGGGGCATTGCACACCAAATGTTCTCTGGGTCACACCACAGGAACTAGGGCCTTGGTCCCCTCCCCTGCCCCAGGAGTCACAGCTAGGAAAGCAAACCAAGAACAACACAGGCAAAAACAGCATTTCACATATTTCCCTCCTTTTCAAGAGCCTGTGACATGCTGTCTTGGAATTTTCACAGTCCATGATGATGCCTGGGCACTCCAGCTTAATCCCAAAAGTCGAAAAGAAACTTAAACATTGGAATAAATAAATAGCAATGCTACCCTGCAGAGGGTATTAAAGCATTAATTTCAACAGACAGATGGCATGGATGGAGAAGGACTATGTACAGAAGAGTAGAACCAGGACCTGGATGTGAATTCTTGATTCTGGCATTCCTATACAGTGAAGTATCTGCCCCTCCCATTAAAAATGAAAATAATAAATAAAAAAGCTTTTAAAACACAAAAATCGCAGGAAAACAAAACAAAATAAACCCAAACCAAAACCAAACCCCACAACCCACCAAAAAACCCCCAAAACATAAAAACTCAAACAACCAACCCACAAAAAAGCCCCAAAACCCACCATGCACCTTCCATTTGTAGCAGTAACAAGGCCAGAAAAGTGGTACCAGTGTAGAGCAGGAGCCCAAGTTTTGCCACAGGCTGGTAAAGGAGATGTCTCAGAGCAGTACATGGTTTCCTACTGTCCAAACCCGCTCAAAAGCCCCTGCTGCGTTCTGCCAGCCCTGCACCCCGGTGGTGCCACACTCCAGGGTGGAATGCCAGGGCCCAAGGCACTAAGCAGGAAGGGGCAGTGCCCCCAGCACGTCTTTCTCCCAGGGATCAGTTGAGTTTGGACAATACACAGCAGCAAGGAAAAATTATGGGCACGTGCCTAGATCTCTGACTGCCATAAATCTGTAATTTTATTGTGGTAATATGTCATAAAAGCGATCTGCCTGCAGCTATTCCATATTGTGGCACAATCCCACCAGATCTCAAAACACCAAAGAGACAGAACAAACAGGGGGTTTTGTCCTGCCTTCAGCGTTCACCTCCTGTGCCAGCCCCAATCCTGCACCCCAAAACCAGGTCAGGGGGATAGCGTGCATGAAGATGCACTGCCCAAGTGAGGCTCTCTGCCCAAGGCAGCTGCCTCATATCCTGGCTGCCACACTGCAGGTCCTGCTACTCCCATGGCACTGTTTTTCCCTAGTCTCCCACGTCTCCTCACCCTGCAGCCCCCTGGCCCCGAGAAGATAGGGCAGTACTTGTGCCAGCCTGGGAGCAGTGGGGAGTCGAAAACTAGTTTTGCCAACACTGCTGAAGTAACTGGATTTATCTCTGGGCATATGGCGGTATCTTCAGGGAGAGAGGAAGCCACTGCTGGCCTTCTTGCCAAATTCCTAGTATTTCTGGAGTATTTACATGTTGTGCATCTCGGGTTTCTCTTCTCCCTCTGGCTGCTTGCTGTGGCAGGATGACGCAGCCTGGCCGGCAGGGGCCAAAGATATCCACCCCACAACCCTTGCCATGCTAACTACTGACAGCCAGGTTTAGCTATCTCAGCCTACAACAGCTTTCTCCCAGATTTAAGCAGAATAGACAACAAAATTGAGCCTCTTTTAATGCATCCATAAAGCACTACAGCCTCCCCTTTGAGACCAAAACAGAGCCCAAGGAGAGTTTAGGAGAGAAAGAGCCCACCACAGAGAAGGTTTTGTCATCTCTGTTCAGACATGGCTCTGAAGAACTGTGAAGGACACAAGCACAAAAGCATAGGTTAGTATTTTCAAAATAGGAAAGATGTTTTACAAGAGGTGCCAGCTTCACTTTTTAAGCGAGCAGGGAAAATCTACCAGCCAAATGATCTCTGGTGCTGGATTGTCCCCACTTCCACTAAAAAATTGTACCAACTTTGCCTTCACAAAGAAAGCAGAATCAAAACACAAAATGGAGCGGACAAACTCAACTGATTGCCTGCACCCAGAGGCTGGGGAACCTTCTTACAGATCCTGACTTCGATTTGGGTTTCACCAGAAGGACTTGCCCACGTGGTGGCTCACGCCCCAGCAGGAAGAGGCTGTGCACGGCCAGACCCACCCTAAGGAGCTGCAGCTGACACCAACCAGGAGGAAGGCTCAGCTTCACCAGCACAAGCCTTGGCTTCCTTTGAGGTGACGTTCACACACAGAGATTGGTAATGCTGTAAAATGACTCTTCCGTCCCAACTTGCAGCCCTGTGCTGAAATACAAACATTGAAAATAACACTCTGAAATGCTCAAAACCTCACACAAGGCACAAGCAGCCTTTGGCATCATTAGATGAAGAACCATGACCACAGGCTGCTCCACTGGAAGACAACAAGCAGCCAGCAAGCACAGGGTGCCTGGAGGCATCTCCTCGACCCAAAGCTCCCTGTGTGAGCCACTGTCAGCCACAGACTCCATCTGCCCAGCTGGCCATCCCCAGGACCCACACCTGCTCAAGAGCCACCGTTTCAGACATGAAGACATCATAGATTAGTACCTTCCAGAAAAAATGAACACTGCCATGTTGATGTAACCATTGGCAAGCACAACTACGTTTACTTTGAACTGAAAAAAATCACTTGCATTCCCAAACTGAAGCCAAGAGCAATTTTGACAAAATATCCAGAAAAGGGACAGTCTTATGTCTCCCAAATATTTCCAGAAGATATTATGGAGGGGTTGGATCTCTATTAATGTGTGACAACAGCATAAAAATATATCAAAATGATAAAAAATATATATATCTTCTCAATAGTACATTTTTGAAAAGAAGCCAGCCAGCATACTAATAGGTGATGTATTGAACAGGTTACAAACAAATACATGTTCTAACAAAAATGTTCGCAACTTTTTCCACTGAGCATTTAAAATATATTGACAGCAATAATTACAATGTTCTTTGAATACTCAACAAAGAGATGGCAGCATTTAAAAAAATCCACTTTTCAAAGACTTCATATAATTCTGTGTGCCAGTAAGATATGATGGAGCAACAACTACATATTTTCTCATATACATACACTTACAATAAGTATGTGTTAATTTATATTCATAAATACATATACTTTATACATGTATTTTATATACACATAAAATACACATATATAGAAACAAGTCTTATTTGAAGTTAAAAAGTAGAATTCTATAATGTCAGAAATAAAACAAACTGCAGATTAAATTTAAAAGTCGCTAATCTGCCTGAGGTAAGAATGGGAAAAACTTCTGCTCCAGACCTTTCTTTTGCATTAACATCTGTACATGGTCTGTGGTATCAGTGTGCTTTAAAATTTCACTAACTGTTTTCACAAATAGCATTTCACTCTTGCTATCACAACCTGAAGACCAAGCTGGCTGACAGAGGCGATGAGAAGTTAATGAAGAATTAACTGTCCCAAGCTCCATGAAGCCTCAACATTCTCAGGGCAGCAGGTACAGTTTAGTTGACAGACTAACCTTCTTTATGCATTTCCTTTCGTTTCAGTTACAGCCCAGAAGAAATCACAAAAAACACAAAATCTTCTAAACCACCAGAGGGAATTCCAGCAAAACAATTTTTTTTTTTGCAACATGTTTTTCCTCATCTACACTTCACAGTAATCCTGAGTTTCCCAAAGAGAATCAAATCCTAGGAGTCTTCCTGAACTACTCATAGATGCCTTCAGGTACTGATCCCTCTTTCCATCACAGATCCACTCTGGCCCAGCTCTCCTTGTTTCCTCTCTCCTCTGTAGGCTGACTGAGGAAAGAGAGGGAGACCAGGCAGCTTCAGCCTCCAGCCAGTCTCAGCATCGAGTAATCCTCATCCATGCCGATCTAACACACTCCCATCTACACCAGGGCACAGCTTCCTCACGTCCACCCCCAGCAGGGATGGTGGAGATTTCAGACACGCACTGACTAGCAAAGAGGGATGGCTTCCAGGAAACACAAAGATGACCTCCCACCTGGGTTTAATTCCAACCTCTGCAACATCCTACAGCCAACAGAAATAACCTAGAAACTGCTAAATTCTAGCATGGGTACTACAGACTTCACTGGAGCAGGGGAAATGAATTAAGCAGTCCCTCTTTCTCTTCCTTGCTGCAGCTCTCTACGGATGTTCATGAGAATCTGCAAATGATTCAGACAGCAGCATTCACCAACAAGATCAGCTCTGCCAATTATTCCTACACTCATCTATTAAATTTAAGAAACCCCTGAGAGACTGAGCCTGTCACAGACTGGGAGATGAAATTAATTCTCCAAGTATGAAAAGTTTTTAGGGAACTTGCCACAGAATGCTGGCTTGAATCCTCACTGGAGACCGACTGTGGGCTCCACCAGCAAGAGCAGAATTCTAGCAGACCTGTGTATTTTCCACACTGGAGTATGGCATAATTAGCAGCATTAATGGACAGACTGTTCATTTAATTCAGTTTTTTGTTTCACAAATAAAGTCTGTCTGTTTTTTATTTGGTTTTATAAATTAACCTCTTTCTTTTCTCATTAAGTAAACAATGAATGAAGGATTACTCTGTGGGAAAGATGCAAGTGCAAAGGGCAGCGGTTTTATACTGCTGCAGCTATTTCCTTTCATGCTTCCAAATAACTCTGCTCTAGAAGGCAGAAAATCATTAAGGTCTAATCATTTATTTAGTAAGATACACTGTTTTCTTCTAGCTTAGAAAAACTTGTGGCTGGAAAGCTATGCTGAAAGTTGGTCTGTTTATGAATGGTCCTGGTCCTTTACATGGTGATGGAGAAGCTGTTTGCGTGGACATCAACAGCAGTGCGGCACAAGGAAGGACAGACCACAGCCTGGTGCACTCTGCTATTTGGACCTGAAGTTCCTGTCAGTCTCATCACAGCGTTTTCCATCTTCACTGTACCTCTGGTACTAGGCAGTCACACAGCTGAGCATCCCAGAGGGCTGGCTGAGCCATAGCTAACTCTGAGGTGGACATTTCCAGCAGACACTTCACTGCTGGTTTGTTTGCCTCAAGGGCACCTTCTTATGGTCCGACTGACCCCCCCCCCCCGCCACTTTCCCTGTATGGGTGGTAAAACAGTCACATGCTGGATCTTGCTGAGAAAAGTTAAGCTTTACAGCAGTAAAACCAATTTTTTTCCCTTCCCTTTGAAAGCATAACAGCAGGCTGACAGAAATGGCCATTCGCCTCAGCTCTGCTGGTGAGTGCAGAGAGAGTGAAGTACTGGAGCAAGACCTGTGGAGGGCTGCTATGGTCAGGGAGCTGCAGGACACGACAGGGATGGAGAGGCTGAGGGAGCAGGGCTTCTTCAGTCAAAATAAGACTCTGGGAGAGCTGTTTACAACCAGCTGGGTATGGGATGGTGTAAAGAGGCTGAGTGGATTTCCTTTGGAGGACTACTGGAACAGGGCAAGAGACAACAGGCACAAGCTGAGCACAAAACGTTCCAGTTGGATTATGAACAAAAAAAAATCCATATAAACTACAATGAGAGTAGCGAAGTGTTTGAGCAGATGAGCCAGAGAGGCTGTGAAATCTCCATCTGGGAGCAGCTGGCTTTTGCTGGCCCTTAGCAGGCTGTTGGACCAGACAACCACCAGCAGTCCTTTCCAGTGTAAATTATTACACCGTGATGCTGTGGTCAGGTTTTGGAAACAAGGAAGGTTTTCATACTGCATGCACAAGCAGACCTGGCTCAGCCAAAGCTAAAAGCGGGAGCCAAGGAGGAGTTACCTCCTCTGCCTTTTCAAAACCTCTCTCTTCAAAATGCAACAAACCTGAAGATGTTTACAGAATCTTATTCCTGTGAACTTACACTTGGCCACTGATGAAAGCTCTTGGCACAGGTATGGCCCTCATAATGGGGTACCTTATGCCCCTGTTGCCAACGGGGTCACTGCGTGACACCTGAGTACACAACTTCTCTTTTCATCTCACCAGCAGGAAAAGCCTTGGCATGTCATAGATTGCACACATGTGCACCTATGGTGAGCAAGTAATGTGAGTGCCAGGAGCTTGTAGAGTCAAGAAGAGCCTATAAAGTAATACAGCCATGATAAGGGTATGTGACACAGAACCTCTGTGTTCTAATTTGAGTGCTGTATGCCCTTTGCTGCTGTAGCCTGCTTAATGTCTGGAGGTGCTAACAGAGAATTGCAAGCCAGTCTCTCTAGGATGGACCCTGCTCTATATTCAGGCTAAACTCTACTGCCAGGTCTGGTTCCTGTGATACAAATGCAGGGCACCTTGAAAAACCACCAGTGGACAAAAGTTAATGAGAAAACATACCGGAGACCTCACAGATACATAACCAAAGACAAAAATTTAACCAGTGTCCAATCCACATTTCTCTTAGGCCTTCCACAGCACTGAGGATGAGGAGTCATCTCCTGCCAGCAGCCTCCTCAGTGAGGTTACTCTAACAGCAGCTGTGCCAATGGACCACCACCACTGTCACATGGAGACCATGGGACCCTGCAGGCAAACTGCCTCTTCCCTAGGAAAGCCCCATTTCTCCAGAGGCCAGCACACAGAAAGGTTTCTCATAAACCGTCTGCTTTGCAGGCTGGGCAACAGCTCTGTGCTTCATTTCTCTCTGGATGCACAAAATATTTCTTATTTAATTAGATTTAAAGAATTTTGTAATTTCGTTTCAGTAGGGACAATTAACCAAGAGCACTGTATCCTACTGTCCTCATTCTCACTTCATCAATCTTTGTGTCACCCAGAAATTTTATCAGAAATAATTTTATATTTACTTCCATATCACTGCCAAAAATGATGAATAGCATGAGAGTTCTGACTGATCCCTGCAGAGTTACATTAAAAGATGTTCACATTCAGTAAAGATTCCCTATTGACAACTACTTTTTGAGCTCTGTCAGTTACCTTGTTCTTAATACATTTAAGATATGCTTCAGTAAGAGTATATAGTACTAATATTTTAATAATAGTGTCATGTGGAATAAAATCAAACGCCTTACAGAAGTTAAAGTATATTATATCTACACAGTTATCTTATCCCCCAAACTTGCAATCTTATCAGATAAATCAGGTTTGTTTGACAAGACATATTCTCCAAAAAAGAATGTTGAATGGCATTAATTATATTCCCTACCTTTAATTCTCCAAATCCTCTCTCAGTTCTATTCTTTTGCCTGGGATTGATGTCAGGCTAAGCTGCTGGCAGTTACCCGGGATCTTCCTCTTGCACACGTTTGCTCATTGTGAATTTCCAAGAGGCTTAAGAAGTTAACAGAAACAGACCATAGATCTTCTATATCAATTTCTTTCAGAATTTTTGACTATAAGTTACCTATAGTCACTCACCAGAAAATGTTTAAGCACTACCTCACTTCGTTGTATTGCACAGACTAAACTGTGGGTGCTGTGACACAAAGACGTAGCTCTCCCTGGACTTCACCACACACAGCAGGGTCAGACCATGGACAGAGACTGACCAAAGGCTGAGATGAGTTTGGTGGGAAATGGACAGTGCTCCAAGGAGTCTGCTCACACTGAGCAAGTCCCTTCATTTTAAGCTCTGCCTTGCTCCCAACCTGTCCCTGTTGGTCAACCCAGTCTGCAGTCAGGCTTACATTTCACACCAACACTAAACTATCCTGCAGAAATCCTTCTGAATTCCTTCTGTGAAAGAAAACATTGCCATCAACTTTGGGTAGGAATCTCCACCCTGTTCTAACAGATGGTGACCTTGTTGCAACTTTTTGTGTTTTGTCACCTCTCCTCTAGCAGCAGCCATGGAATGTACCAGGCATGAAGCCTTCAGTGCTATGGAGACTGTCACAAAACCCTGGTGCATGTCTTCAGCAACGTAAGACACAGCTGTCCTATAAGCTTTCTACCGCCCAACTGTATCAAATCCAGACCTGTGTCTTCAAGTCACCAGTCTGAGTTTTCAAGCACAGTAGAGCTTTCTATTGAGTTGGGAAAGCAGTGCAGGAAACAGCACTTCCCTGAGAACTGGACTGAGTCTGGGACTAACCTCTCAGGAATTAAGGGAATCTTATCTAATAAGACATAAAATAATACACAAAATTCATCTACCACAACAGATCCTAGTATTGCATCTTCAAAAAGGACCTTACAGATCAATTCATTTTGCTGAAAAGCCCTCCTCTGCTAAAGTGTAATTCATCTGACATAAGGATGTGGTGCTCCAGATAGCTGGGACACACACCAGAGAGGGAGCTTTATAAATTCCATCCGAAGCAACACAGCGCCAGTGTGTTTGCTCCAGTCAGTGTTGTTAAAATGGGAGAAAATTACACATTTAAATGAAACTGTTCTAGCAGGAGGTATAGCGGCAGATCAGTAAGAAGCATTAACCACGCTTATTCCACTTCACCCATTAACTATTTTTAATTTTTAAGCAAGTTATTAGAGATACTATAATATTATAAATATTGTATTACTCATTCAAAAAGATTAAATGATCTCGAAAAAGAGAAGATATTCTTGTTGCTGCTTTAGTGGCTCTTTGTGATTGGCTACCTTGCTTCTCTATCCTTTCACACTTCTCTAGGACATCATGGATTGTACTGGGTGCTTTCAATTCTCTTCCATCCTAAGGGACAGTAGAAATACCCAGCATCAAGCAGAATCAAGCTCTGAACATATCCTAGCTAAGTAAAATGACACTGTGAGCCTGTTTTGGTGCTACACCTGTGATCTGCATCACATAATCCAAGATGGTGCAAAGTGCTGACCTCTGCCTATCACTGCACTGGTCTCCTGGGCTCCAGGAGAGAGGCAGAGCAGCATTCCTAGAGGCAATTATCTCATCAGAAGCACTCCTTTGGCTGAGCCAGTTTGTACCCTGCGTGCTCATTTCTTTCTGGGGACTGTGAAGGAGTACTGCCTGCCTGCACCCACAGTCACCAGCCAGGTGAGTCCCACTATACAGGACAGACAGATGGGCTTGAATACTTCTGTGTTACCTGTAATAAAGGCTCTAAGCTAACAGCTTACCTGCACCTACTACAAGGCAGTTTCTTATAATATAAATCCATTTAAGATTAGAAACAGTTCTTTTTGTTTTGTGTTTAAAGAACATGGAGTAAAGACAGGATCACAGGTCATAACCAGCTTCACCAGGAGTCATCACAGTACAGATTAATGATGTACTCGTTAGGACCAGCACTGGTAAGGGTGAGTGTACTTCCCTGCCCAGACCCCAGCTGCCATTCTTCTCAGCATGCAGCTTACAGCACATTCCCACCTGATTCCTCAGAGAAGGCAGAAAAAGAAATTTAATCTAACCATGAGAGGGTGACCTGTCCTGAAATGGGAACCCATAAGCAGCAAACCATTATCTCTGTCAAAAGGAGTGGGACCTACACCTGCTGAATTCAGCTAAAGATATGACAAGACACAAATCTCATAATTAGGAATGAAAATGAGTTGTGCTCAGACTGGGACACAAACCACTTGTTTCCCAATCACACTTTCAACTGCAAGAAATGTTTCCCCCCAACAACCCATAAATTACTCAAAATCTCAATATTTTTGTTAACATTTTGTTAACAATTTGCTGTTATTCAGGCTCCTGTCTGGTAAACATGATGTTAGTTTTTCATACTCCCTATTCATTTCCCAACAAATAAGCACACCATTCAGAAAACGTTTCTTCTTTTGAACTTCAGCCATCCAATGCTCCAGGTACTTTCCTCTGCCACCCTGTACATAGCCATTTTAGAAACAGCACAGACAAAACCAATAGCTGTCACTGAACAAAGCTCCACCATCCAGGTGATGGAAGTTATCAATCTAGAGTTGAAGGACTTTAACAAAATGAATAAGAAAGAATCCTTGCAAGGTGGAAGAACAAAGAGACAGAACAGCAGCTTTTCAATCAAGAGCCACACACTATATGCTTTAGGAAATAACAAGTTCAATAGCCAGTTGATAAATAGCTTGCCACCAGAAGGTGCATTTGAAATGACACATAACTGTCACACACACAAGCCCAGAGCAAGCAAGAGCCATGTTGCCCTCCCACATGCAGCTCAGTGCTGCGGCAAGTTTTCCCTGCCCGCCCATACAAACACCATTTCTCAGGGCAGTCCCTGCTCCCCTAAAGTCACGGGCACATGGACCGAGTCACCCCAGGACACAGGTGCAAGAAACAGCTTCACAGCAGCTGCATGCCACAAACAGCTGCTGCGGGAGGGGGGGAATAGAGGGAGCAACACAGGCGAAGCAGAGCAATGTTTCTTGGGTTGGGGCAGATTTTTCTCAGTTTAAGGGGCTGTAAAATGTTTTTGCTTTAGGAGAATTGGTGCTTTCCCTTATACCCCTTTTATGTTTCTATACACTTTTATGTTTCTATAATTTGCAGTGGTCAAAGAACCTGATACAACAGTACCTAAACCAGCATAGCCCTTTTTGCCTTCCTCAGGCTTGCAGCTCCTGCTTTCTCAACATCACTCACACATGTCCAGATCCAGCAGAACACACATTCAAGTTTCAACCTGTCGAGAAGTTCATTAGTTTCAATAGGCCTATAAAAAGATTTAAAGTCAAGTACATTCGTAACTGCTTTCCTGAATCAAACCCTAAGTAAAAAGCTTGTCAACATAAATAAAGGCACCAGAGGCAGATCATGAAAGATATCTGTGATTACACAGGTAGGATTTTGTGTGAGGTTTTCAGCAGGATTTAGTCCAACCCTTGTAAATGTGCAAGGATTTTAAATTCATCCTTGAGAACAAGGTGCACACATCTTCTAAAGGAATCCAAATAGCGAACAAATACATCTAATAATAATTAAATATTCCATAATATTAAGGAGACACCATCAAGTCCTATTTGGCATTAAAATGTTGGCTTTCCACAACACTAAACAGAAAGAGCCCTCTGATTCCTCCAAAGGCTTCTTAGGCTGCAACCCAACAGTGCCTGGTCCACTGTGTGTGTGGCCACGTGTCCTAATGCTGGTCAACCACAGGACAGGGAAGCACAGCCAATGTGGGGGTCAGACCTGGCCATGCCAGCTGAGCCCGATTCAGGAACAAAAGAAACTACCAAAGAGAGAGAGGTCAGTGACACATACAGCATTTGCTGAGCTCCTACAGCCCATGGTTGGCTCCTACAGGTTTTTATCTGTTACTACAGATAAGGGCCTTTCTGGAAAGGAAGGAGAGATTCTGCTGGCAATATGGCTTTAAGACCCTGATGGAGGGGAAGAGCAATACCATCAATGTGAACGAACGAGCTCACAGCACCTGCTCCCAAACCAACGCGATGCAGTCAACCAAATTAATAGTTTTAACGAAGATGGCACGAAATGCATATTCTCCATCCCCAGCACGGGAGCCAAGCGGTGAAAGGGGCGACATTCCCGCAGCAGCTGAGCCCGTGCCCATCCCCTGCGAGTGCAGCGGATGCGGTTCCGTGCGTGCGCTGCAGCTCGGCTGGGAGCAGCGCGGCTGGCAGGACATCCATCTTCCTGCGGGAAGGTTGCTGGGCAACCCGCAAGCTTTCGGCTGGGCGCTGACGTCCGCGCACACACGCACCTCCTCCATCTCTTGCAACTAACTTGATTTTGATGGATTAACATAAGATGAAAATCTACTGAGCTTCTCTCTCTCTCTCCCTCCGACACACAGGGTTCATTAAGATACAAAGGAAAATACAATAAAGCATCGACTTACAATGCATGCAGAAGACCATGCAAAGGACGACGCAGGCACTAATGACACCAATGTTCTGAAGTGATCCCATATTTCGTGGTACATAAAAATATATTTATTTAGTAAAAACTCTCAATAAAATAATAATAATACAGTATAACACATGCCCAAACTGTGATTCTCTTGCATCCTTTTCTCTTTTACATCCAGAAACGCTGTTTATTTTTTCACTGCTCCTTGTCATATGATAAAACCTTCACCTGCTGGAGACACCACTGGGACACAGAAGTTCCCTCTAATCCCATCCAGCCAGGCATTTATACCACTCTTATTAGCTTGGTATCCCAGTACCCTACTGAGCTGCATTATCATTAATTGTTTCTCAAGTGTTAGCCACAGGCTCAGCTTTACACAGTACAAAGCAAAGATGTGATCCCTGCCCCGAGGAGTTTTACATGCTAAACAGATGGTTAATGACAGCAGCGTAATGACAGCCTTTGGACTGGTAGGGGATAACATTTATGGAACAGGGAATAAATTAGTTGGGATTCATGACAAACTGCACTTGCTTTTCCTGGAGAAAATTTGGGGAAGAGTGCTTTCCATGATAACTTGGAAATGTGTACTGTACTTGAGATCCAAAAAATCATAATCTCAGTATTTTTTGCAAATCAGAAACTTTATTCTAACAGAAATTTTTAAATTAAAAACTGATCAACCTTCTTTCACCAAACACAAGCAGGGTGTTTTGTCAGAAAGAGGAGCATTTTAACTAAGCAAAAAATATTTATCTTAAAAAGACAAAACATAAAATGTTTTAATAACCCTTGAGTTTAAAAGTGTTCTTTTAAAAAAACATGAAAAGACAAAATGGAAAACAACTGAATGGGAACCAGAGGTTAAGGTGTCAGGCCATGCCACTGTGTGAATGCTATGCTGAGAATACAGAGACATACAAGGCTTTGGCAGGTACAAACAAAGAGCTGGGCACAACATGGTAGCTTTAAGGACAAGAAACTCAGACCTGCAAGGCCAGTGAAGGAAGCTGATGAGGATACCCCTCCACATATGCATTATTTATTTCTCCAAGCATCACTTACAGTGCAAGCTCCCCGCAGGCAGCAGCAGGGACAGAGCTGGGGGACATGAACACCCACCACCCACCAGTGGGACAGGGATGGAGGCTGCTGGGTGGCATCTCTCACTGCCTGCCTGACAGCAAAGTGTTGAGCTCAACTAACTATTTCCAATTAACAGGGGCATTTCTTGTGCTCCTAACATCTGGCTGAGACAGGGCTCAAAACAGCATTTCTGCACTCCTCGCCAGCCCATGTTATTGGTTTCAATATTCATATGAGAAGATGGATAGCTCAGAGACCACAAACCCACAGAGCCCAACTTCTAGAGTGACCCATGCCCTGCAATGCATGTGGGTGGGACAAGCAAGGTCAGGGAAGGCTTGAAATCTTCTGATGTGACAGAATTCAGCCTCTTGTGTTTTACTGTTACTGACATTGGTGTTAGTATCTTCAGTGCTAGAAAGCTGTTCATAATATGGGCAACACACTGCACAGGGTATTTCTGTATGATTTCTACAAGCCTATTCTCGAATTTACAGTATAAGCACATAAAAATGTATTTTCTACTCTGTTTTGCAGTGTAACGAATGGTTAATTTTTTTTTCCTCTCAGACTTATTGTGACCTTCTGGTATTGGGCAGGCTGCACCAAAGAGACTTCCCCACACACCAGTCCTTTCCCGCATTCTAGAAATGCATTTCCAGTTTTTTACTTGACAATAACTCACTCTGAATTCCTCTGTGAATTTCATAGATCTTTAGGTAAGACACTAAAGTTGGAGCTGTGACTACAGAAAAGGCTTCTCCTGTATAGTGGAAGATGTAGCTACCTTTCAGTTTCATTTCCCATTTATAGTCCTCCAAGTAATATTTGAGAAGGCTGTTAAAAGACAAGGTTCTTCTTCCTTTCCAACTCATGTATTTAAGATCTAGGAGCTCATTGAAAGCCACAAAAACTCAAACACTTGTGCCATTTCTAAACAGGCTCATATTATTTCTGTCAGCAGCTAAAAGTTTGCATGCAGATAAAATACCTCCAAAAACAATATTACAAAAAAAAACAAAAAAAAAACCCCAAAAACAAAAACCTCAGCAATTACATGAAGACTAAAAAGGGATAACCACTAAGCATTTAAATAAGGAGACAATAGAATCTTCAGCCCAACAGGATAAACACCTTTAAAAGTCCCAGAAACTTCAACACAAATTTAACTTAGAAGACCTCTGAGACAATCTAAAAATGAATTTGTGAACAGAATAATTGATAAGACTCTTGGGTCCTTATTTCTGTATGCTCACATAATGGCAATTAAAGCTAAGCACCTTTGAATGGCCTCTAAACAAGCACATTGAAATCTAGGAGAACCTTTGAGTGGGGATTATGCATTAACCTAATGTTCATAATCATGCTCAGAAAGTTTCTCTTTGAAAACTTGAAACAGAAATGTTAATAATCTCAGGCAAGTAAAAAACCTTAAGCTATTGCAAAAGGTAACTTTTGAATCAAGTATATAATAGGTAATAAAACTTCAAAGGATTCATCACTCGCTGCAATTAAAATGTCCAACACAGATTTTTAAATAGCCTTCTCATGTCTAAGGAAACTTTTTTCCTCCAAGTAAATAACTGCACTCAGGTGAGCATCAGATTTTTTTTTTTTTTTAGGAATAAACATAGGCTTTCATCTGTGGTGCAGTGGAAAGAGGACAACATCACAGACCAAACTGGCAATCAAAGCCGTTTCCACTTTGCCTAATTTTGTACTTTAAGGGTTCAAAGTACCAATCCTCCTCTTAAAAAGCTTCAAGCATCAACAGTGAACATAAAACAATGAACAACTTACGTGAGAGAGTAACAAAAAGAGTCTAAGAAAAAATACTGCCCCTCCCCAGTTTCCACACAACTAACTGGAAGTCTTCCATATTTTGGTAGAAGAGAGGATGTCTGTCTACAGCATGATGATGATGATGATGATAGATATGAGCCACAGACAGGAGCACAAGTTCTCCCTAGGTTGACCAAAAGAGGGGGGGGAAAAAAATGGAACTTCCTCTTGTAGCTGTGGTTTTACAATGAATTGCCAAACAAAAAGCAAGCAGGCAGCTCCAGATTTGACAGAACACCTGAAGTCTCAGTCTCATCACCACAACTGCCAATTACATAGTCCTCAGTGCTGCAATCGAAATGCATTGACTCTAATGGACTCAGGCAGGCAAAATCACCTTGTTTGACTGTAGTCTTCAAGCTGGAGAAGCAGAGGATACATCCATGGGATGGGAATACTTTGTGATTGCCTTATCCTGTGACTGGGAAGAACTGTGGCATGAGGGCAGGTCTTGAGGAGCAAGTTGGTAACACGTAGGCCCACAAAAACTCTGTGACAGATGTTGCTTTCACAATACATGAAGAAATCATAGCAGGGCAGATGAAGGAGTGGAAATTTTGTAACGAAATCAAACTACATAAAATAGAAACTTCATGATTATTTATGACAGGAAGTCACCTACATCAGCCTAAAGGCCTTGTTTAAGAGTGGTCCTACTAACAGCTGAACTAGCTTGAAGTCTTACACCCCAACAACGCAGTTTAGGCAATATTTATTTCCACTAAACAGTTTGAAAAACCTGCTCTTCTGTAGCACAAATTTGAAGAACTGAGGGGAAAAAAGAGTCCCAAAACCACATCCAAAATCACTTCATCTTATTTGATGCCTTTAAATTTTATAGGAAAAAACCCAAGCTTATTTTCAAATCACTTTGCACTTAGTAAACTTTAAGTATAATAGTATCCTTTATCTTCAGATGAAGTCAACTTTATCCCTTGTAACCTGATGAAAAATAAAACAGAATCAAACTGATGCTCTTGTTTTCAAAAGATTTAAATCTGAGCATGATCATTTCCTTTCTTTCATTAGCAAAAGAATGCATGCCTGGGACATAGGATGGAAACATAAAAATGCTTAGATTTGGGGAGAAAACAAGAAACAAAACGATGGCAACAGGAGCAGTCAAGAGAACAAACATTAGAGAACTGCATTCCTGTGGCCTGACAGAGTCTTTTACAGATTATCTAACAGAGCTGATGAGGCCAACCTACCACAGATGATCTCAGCATCTTCAAAAGTCATTGACATCCTTCATTAGGACCAGGATCTTATCCCAGTCTCTGCTAATTACCATTTTCTTTACAGGTAGCCTGAACTGAGGTTAAAGTTGTTACTCTATCTCCTCAAATGCTACCTCAGCTAGAAAAAACCCCACAGACATAAAACCTGAAAGCAAAACCTCCCATGGGCAGGCACAGCAGTCCCAACAGTTCCCAAATGTGCTCCTCTCCATTTCTTCTGAGTAGAGCGATGGCCACTTACCTGGGCACACATGGATTTCCAGTGGGTTTGTGCTCCAGCTTTACTCATGGACTTCTGGAAATCTCTGCTTTGACCCAGACCTGGAGCAGCACTAGCTGCAAAACCAGAGCATGTTATGTGCCCCACCAGCATGGACCTGCCTCCAGCTGCAAGCACCTTCCTGAGGGAAGGACAAGTCTCACAGTGACAAATCTTCACAAACACTCAACACATCTGGATTTTGCTCCAGGTGTGTCACAGCCTGTTCCACCTGAAGCATTATGATCCCCTTCTGCTGCTTGAGGGCAATTGCTTTTGAAACCCAAAAAAATCCTACAGATGCCAGGATAAAAAGTGATTTCCCAATTTTTTTTCCTTTACTATTGAGAATCATGTCAATGCTTTTCTCACAAAAACAAAAAACTCCAAAGCCCTCATGCTACAGCTTTGTTAAAGGACCATGCTTAAAACCTGAGGACTCTGCTAAGTTTGAAGAGGCATGGCAAACACATCAGGTGTAAATGCAGACCACACTTTATGTCAGCATATACACTATGTCAACAGATACACACCAGCTGAGGAACTGATACAAGCATATGTTTAAATCTCTGAAGAGAGAGACCTAGACCAAAACAGAACTGCAGGAGAAGCTGTTCCCTCTCCGGAATGGCACTGTGTAGGAAGAAAATGCTTTTTGCTACGATAAAACAACTCCACATTCTTTCTTCTTGTTTTTTGTGTACTTTCAAAACAAGACTTCTATACAGAAGGGTGCAAGCAGAACTTAATACTTTAAAACATAAACAGTTTTCACCTCAGTAGCACCACAGATCAGTACGTGTGTGGTGGCACTGAGCTTGCAAAACTTGTTCAGAGAAACTCCTGACTACGCACACCAGCAGCTTGCCAGAGAAAGGCTATTGAAGCCTTTTATAGCCATTCAAGCAACAAAAGCACATCCCTCTATACACAATCATCACAGCCTGGCTTATCACAGCACTTCACAAGTCTTACTGCTCAGCATCCTTATTTTTTAGCAATTATTGTTCTGACGAGTAACCCTTGGGCAGTGTCCAAGAATAAGGGATGCCTGGAGTGTTCCTCCTCTGGTAAGTGAAGAAATAAAATCAGTGTGTGAACGTGTACAGAAATGACACAACTCACCTGCCTTCCAGCTGTGCCTGAAGAGGTCACAGGGTGAAAAAGCAGCCCATCTGGGAGCTGCCTCTTGGGTGTCTCAGACTAAGTGATGTACCATGTAGAACTAAAAGCAGGCAGCCCCTATCCACAGGTGCCTGTGCATCAGCTGGCTTTCCCTGAACCAGCCATGCAAGCACAGGAAAAGAAGCCGGTTCTCAAGGCACAGTTAGTAGAAGAACCAATGCTGAGTTTTAGCTTTGATGTAGCCACTGGTGAAATTCGAGGGTCTCTGTATACAGGGATGCAAAAGCTGCTAACTAGATACTAACTCAGCACTAACCAGGAAATAAAAAGATCTTATCACAGTCCATGCCAACAACTAAACCACTGTTTGGCCCCAGATTAATGAATATTATACTTGACAAGAGCAATTGGAGATTAATGGCCTGTAACTGCTTGGCTACCTTGCACTCTATAGGGTCAAGTACATTAATGTCAGCAGAGAAACAGTTTGTCTCAACCCAGTGCTAGTACTACAAAGACCCATAAACTTGGGGATACATAGGCCAAGCTCTCAGAGCCACTTTCTGCTACTGAGGTCTATTGGTGGCCGCTTCTCATGAGGAAAAGTCCTCATGCAGGGGGAGTTTAATTCCCCCACAGGACATTGTGGACAGATATCCTGACTAAGGCAGGAACTTCAGGGCAGCAAAGACAGCAGGTCACTCTGCTCCCACCAGGGCAGGGATGGAGGCAGCCTAAGACCCAGACAACCCCAAGCAGTTCCCTGACCCCATCTGCTCTTTACTTGGCACATTTTCATACAGGAGAGAAATACACCCAAAAATATTCCGTTGTTCTTGGTCACTGCATTTAACTGCAAAAAATCACTGCTCTAACATTTGCAGAAATATGCCCTTCGCTCTGCTTTCCAAATCCAGGGTATTTCTAGGGGGCTCAGGACCTGACTCCTGAGCAGAGGCCAGGCTCACTGGAGCACCTGCGCTCACCTCCAAATAAATGATGTGCTCAGGCCATATAGCTGAAACACCACAATTAAAAGTGGTAGTTCTCAAATCTGGACACACACGTGCCCACACAGAGACCCCAGCTCTGCCTTAATTACAGTTAGATTATTTAGCCCCTTTATCTAGGAAGAAAAATAAACCACAGATAATCTGGAGATTACACTAGAACCACCCTTCTTGAGAAATTGCTTTCTGGAATGCATAGTGAAGAAAAAAAAAGTGCGCAACTTATACAGCTTCCAAGGGAAAAATGAGTATGCCAGTTGACCTTAGAAGAGTCCAGTAGAAGTACTGTGTAAAATTTTAAGCACAAGATGCTGAGCTTTCTCTAAACTCGTTCAGAGGAACTTTGCCCTACGTCCTGGAGCTGGCAGAAATTTTGTTTGTGAGAGCATTGTTCATATGCTTATTCTGGGTGCAGGCAAGAGTACAATAATACAGGAAAAAATGCATTACCTTATGCTAAATCTTTGAACAACAGAACGGTTTAAAATAATCTGTGAATCTTCTCTCTTACCCTGTGTTCCTCAGTTTCTCAAACATAAGTATGCAAAGAAAGGCCAGAAGGCAGGGAGAGGGAAGGATGACCCTGTGGTGTCTCACAGGGCTGGCACCTTAATACACACACCAGACGATGAGTTGCTCTGATACAATGGGAGCAGGAGCCACAAGAGCCAGAACATCCTTCACACTCAGCATATGCTTGGGAAGTGTGTTTTGGCCACAGAGGTCATACAGCCTTCAGAGATGCTTCTGGCACATGGAGAGGGGATGCTCAGCATCCCACCGACTCCTCTCAAGCTCCAGGGCTTCCCACAGGGCCAGCAGCCACAACTCTCCTACAGTGACCAAGGCTCCCCAGCAGCTATGATTACTACCCTCCTTGCTATCTATCTCCAACATTCCTTAAAGAAGACCTGAAAGGAACACCAGACGTGTGCTGCAGGTATCAGCCCCTAAAACATCGCTACAGAGTACACTGGAGCAAATACATAATAGAGTGCATCAAAGCAAGAAACAGGAGGTAAAAAGTGGCAGCCTATAAACACACTTTTTGACAAGTTTTACTTTGCAGTCTCCTCAGCTAACAGTGCTTTAAATAAAAGTGCTTTTTTGACAAAAGCCTTCAGCTCATCTCTAAGAGCAGTGGACCTTTGGCCATTAGGTGGCTGTGAAGTAATGGGGGGTTTCTGTACCTAATATCACTCTTTCTCCCCTCTGAATCCTCACCTGATTTCACACACCACCCCATGGTAGCAAGCTCCTTGGGGCAGAAGCTCTTCTCTCTGTGTCTGCAGGATGCACACTGCAGCCAGCCTCACAGTGTTTCAACACTACCAATGCTATGGTAAGGTCCACCGTGGCTGTTGGACTCTCAAGTACGAAACCAACTCTGTCTAGCCAGAGAAAAGGAAAAAGAGACCAAAACAAAACCCTGAGCACATTAGTCACTGTTAACTGCTCTTTCCAGAAACATAACATTGAAGCGGTTTCACGTATTTCCTGGCAGGGAGATTTTCTGGTGGCTCATAGCAAAGATCAGGAAGAAATCCTTTGAAATATACATATATACACATTAAAACTTGAGTATTTTACCTTTCTCCTCAAAAGCAATTGCTGCTGTCAAGTACACCCTTCTCTTACAGCCACATGTTCTGTTTAAGAATACCTAATCAGAAAAACATTCAGAGGTATTTAATCAGGTTTTTCTTTTCTCTTTAATGACCTAATGTTTTGGTTTGCAACTGCTGCCAACTCACGCTGGGTAGAAATTTAGTACTGTCAGCATTTAATTATTATTTTAACACAGATTTCTCTACCTTCCTACAGTGAAGAAATAGCTAGGAAAAAATACCGCTATGAGCAGTTTTTTAAGCCATTAGCTCGTTATTTAACCACACTGGAAATTACCATTCAAGGACACCCAGATGCTAGCTCTGCCATCCCCTGCTAGTGCAGATGCTTCCCAGTCTGCACCTCCACATCCAACCAGAGGGGCAGTGGCCAAGGGACAGCCTGGAGGGACTGCAAATACCCTACCCTAGAAGCTCTCCTATCTGGGATATAGCTCACCAAAAGATTTGCCAAAGAGCTGGAACACAGAGCATCTAGTTGGTGTTGTATCTTGGGCCATAAATAACAAATCACATTGTTTCTTTTTGTCAGCTTAAAACCCATTTTCCTAATTTTTTCTCTCCCTGTCTGAAACTAATAAATTTAATTCTGTAGCCTGCAACAGGCTACAGGGGAAATATATGTGTTGGTCTGCTGCAGACTGCAAGACAGGTTTGTTTCATTCACACAGCGGGGGGGGAAAAAAGACCCAAAAAACCTGGTTCTGTGAATTTCAAAAGAAACCAAGAGCTGAGCTCACTGTAAGCTCCCAGCATCATGTAAGTGTTGCACTGCATGGTGTTTTGCAGACTGGACAGGTGCATGGAGAGTTCCCTTCCCACTCCCAGCCAGTCTGGTGAATGCCTGCTCCCTGTTCTTCTCCTGAAAAACAGGATTTAGGATTCAGCCTTCACAAAAACCATTGGAGAAATGAGTCTGCAGCAAAGCAGGGCTTGTGATAGGAAGCGTTAAATGGTGCAAAGAAGGAAGGACTGTGAGGACGCACGTGGATAACTCCATCTTCCAGAGCAGATGGAATAGTCAGATACACACTTATTAAAACAAGCATTAGTCTGTGATAGCAATCTAAGATAACACTAAGAGGTTTGTCACCTCTTAAATAAATATAGGTAAATAAAAATAGAGGCCAAAACCTGATGCTATTGCTGGACTTGTGTCTATAGAAAGCACATTTAACATTAGCAGAGGATCCAGCTACATAGGTTCCTCCTTGTTTGAGAAATACAAATGTTTGGCGTATGCTGACCTTTGTAAACAGTCACACTCCTATTTCAAAGGGAAACATGTATGTGGAAAAAGACAAGAACAGAGGCTAGCAACAGGAAGGTAATAAATTTCTGCAACAGGGGGGTAAAAAATTTCATTTCTCTAATGGCAAAGCAGGGCTCTCTTACACATTTGGCAGGAATGAAACACTGCTCTTCTCTACCTGAAAAAAGGTTGTGGATATGGGATTTTAAATCCAGATGGTCACCATCAATGTAACTTAACTGTGATGAATAAAGAGGCCAGCTATTTCATCTGCTTAACATTAGCTCTTCCCAAAGTGCATTTTGTAAGTCACATGCAGAGAGCAAAGGGCATATGCTTAAGAAGCCACATACAAACCAACTACTGCAGGGTAAAAGAAAGGGAAATAGCCTTGGTCACTGAGAGTATTTGAATGTCACTCTGTTAGGCTGTACATTGCATTTGACAGAGCTAGCAAAGGAAATAAGAAATGATAACTGATAGTGCCCTGATTAGATCAGCCACCTTGGGAAAGGTGCTGAAGCAGAGATATTTCACTAAAATAAGGAGAATCCTGGGAATAGATTTCTGGCAAGTGATGGCAAAGGAGATATGGCCAGAATTAGAAATGGATTTTGCAGGCAGATAAACTGTAATAGATAGAAGGCAGCTCAAAATGATATATTGTGAGGGCCTACAGAACAACTATAAAGTTTGTTTGCAGATATTTAACATACAGAGATCCTAGAAATACTTAACTTCAAAATACACTTGCTGTGTTATTAACTTTAATGTGCAGAAATAAAACAATGCTGTATTAAAGCTCTCTAGCAAAAAAGGAAGCTGTCTTCTCCCCAGCTATCCACCTCTGACTTCAATGGAGTTGCATTATTTTATACTACAAGACAGAAGTAGAACAGGAATATCTTCTTGTGCTTCTGACTGACAAAGATACATGAAAATGTACATTTTATTATCTTGAAGGAAATTGCTTTATTAATAATGGATAACTAAAGGCAGTGGTAATTAACATAATGTAATAAACTCCTTATATGCACTTCTATAGCTTAACCATGATTCCTTCTTCTGAAGCTCACAGGCAAAGCAGTTCTTTAGACTAATATTCGGGCATTTTAGGGTAGTTAGCTCTACTAGCTATTAAAAAAAGTCTTCAGTGATCCTGCTGTCCACATCTGTCTGTATGTTTCCTCCTTAAAAAGTTTAGTCAACCAAATATAAAGACAATTGTGCAGTTCTTGCAGTTCCATACAGCACGGTGACCACGACAGCCGATGACAGTAACTTGGGGAAAAGCTCCTACCTGGGTTCAGTCATTACACATCAGAGTCTCCCACCACAAGACAAGTGTGTCAACAGCCCATCTTCACTTGCTCCTGTTCACAAGACTTTGAGATCAGTCCATGGGCTTAAGAGACTGCAAGTCAATAAAGATGAATACAATGCTTCCAGGGGCCCGAGTCTGGCCCTTTTCTCCTTGCTTCATCCAGTAAAATGCTGAATTTTGTGCAAACAAGTAATGGATTGCATGTTGTTCAGAACAAAATAAAGATATCACAGTTACAACAACAAAAATCTATGTTGCAGCAAACCTGTGTATTACGAGATCTCATCCATGGCTCCAAAGAGCCATATGTGCATCACTCACACTGCCAGAATGGGAACAGTCACATAAATCATCCTTGGTATCAATGGAGGATGCACTTGTCAGAGCAAAAGTATCTGAGGAACAGCCAAATACTAACATTTACCTACCACTGGGATACAAGTTAGTGATAACCATTATCACCATCACTACATCAGCAACAGCAATGGAGCATCAAATTCTGCAACCGTAAAACCACTGCCACAGCATCCCCCTGAATACACAAAGGTGGAGTTGAAATATAAACTATTTACATCATCAAATACCAAGCTATTTGCTGAGGCAAGATCTTCACTGAAATCAGCTAGCACTATCACAATCAATAGATTTTGGCATGAAAAGGGACAAGCTTCCATTTTTGCCAGCATTCATGCCCATAATGGCACCAGAACAGATGATTTTCCAAAGTGTCATGCTGCTTACTTCAAAACTTGTAGAAGAGAAGGCACTTCCTCACCTACAGATGTCCCACCTAGGCTAAACCTCTTGCCCCTTGCATTTGGAAACAATCAATCCATATTGGATTCTGCACCTGGGATGGGGCAACCTGGATGTATGGACAGACTGGGAAATGAGAGGCTGGAGAGCAGAGCTGTGAAAAGGGACCTGGGGGTTCTGGTTGATGGCAAGCTGAGCACGAGTCTGCAGTATCCTGGCAGCCAGGAGGGGCAATCCTGTCCTGGGGAGCACCAGACAAAGCATCACAGCCGGCCAAGGGAGGGGATTGTCTCGCTCTGCACTGGGGCAGCCTCAAGTCCTGTGTACAGTTTTGGACACCACAATATAAAAAAGTCATCAGGCTGTTAGAAAGCATCCAAAGGAGGGCTACAAAAATGGTTAAGGGCCTTGAGGGGAAGCTGTACTGGAAGTAGCTGAGGTCATTTGGTCTGTTCAGCCTGGGGGAGACTGAGGTGAGACCTCAGTGCAGTTACAGCTTCCTAGTTAGAGGAAGAGGAGGAGCAGACACTGATCTCTGTTCTGTGGTGACAGTGACAGAACTGAGGGAATAGCCTGAAGTTGCATCAGGGGAGGTTTAGGTTGGATATAAAATACAGGTTTTTCACCCAGAGGTTGAGAACTGGAATAGGTTCCCCAGGGAAACGGTCACAACCCCAAGTCTGACAAGAGTTCAAGGAGTGTTTGGACAAGAAGCTCAAGCACATGGCGTGACTCTTGAGGCTAATTCTGTGCAGTGTCAGGAGCTGGACTCCAATGATCCTTGTGGGTCATTTCTGACTCAGAATGTCCTATGATTCCCAGCACTAGCACTCAAGAGACCCCATGAAAGCAGAGCTCTGTTTCTGAAATAAACCCATCTCTTTCCAATAGCCCAAGAGCTGAATTCTGCTGCCTTCATCATCGTTGTTTTGAATGAGAGAAAGGTGGGAGGGAAGTTTCTGCCAACATTAATCAATATTTAGGTGGTTTCCTGCCCATTCATTCATTTGCTAGAAGTGTTTTTGACAGTAAAAAATCTACTGAATGTAAGCAGACCAGTAGCAGCTGCTTGAGAAATGCCAATAATACTGTGCATACCTTCCAAATTTCCCCAATGTCCCTAAGTTATTAGCGGGTGACAGGAGCTTAAATAAAGCATGTGAAACATGAAAGCAGGACAAATAATTATATTGGTATAGGGACTTCTATACTGGAGCGATTTTTGCTCTAAATACCTGATATCAACTGTAAGGTTTTGGGGTCAGAAAGAAAATTGGTTTTGCCTGCTATGTCTTTGAGAGAGCAGGGTGCTTGGAATCCCTGCTGCTCTGTGGTCCCAGCTTGTATCCTCACAGAACTACAGTAGCTAACAGTAGCAAACAAGATTGGACACAAACTCAATAAAAATTACAACAAAAAAATTCTGCTCCAGATTTCAAAGTATTTCCTGAACTGTCCACATCACACCATGATCAGGCATCCTCATTTGAGCAGAGAGCAAAAAAAGCAAGATAGGAAGAAGCCTGGGTCAAATAAACCAAGCACAGACCATACGGGGAGTGGGCAGAGTCCAGTGGCTTGGGACACAATCCTCAAAGGGAGAAAGTGCAAGTGGACAAGACTAATACTATTCTCAACATCAGCATAGCAAAGGCTGTTCCATGCAGCTCTTTGAGGAAAGATAACATTGCTTTTCTGGTAAAAAAAAAAAAAAAGCCTTTGCCACTAGCATTGTAAAATTATACCCTGAAAAAGGGGCTCGGGGGCTACATACTTGTGCCTGGCCCTCTCATCTGCTCCATTCCTTCAATGGAACAGGCATAAACCACCAGACAACCTGATCCTACAGCCAGTCTCTGCTCAGCCTGGAGTACAGCTGAGGGCCTCCTTGTCAGCCCTGTAGGAAGCAGAGCAAGGCTGCTGCAGGAGCACACGCCAGTCTGGAGTGCCAGTGGAGACTCCTGGCAACTGCACTGGAACACGAGCATGCCCTTTGATTCCCAACCTCAGACAGGTACTGCAACGGGGGAACTACTGGAAAACCCACGAGTGACCCACGGTGAAAGGCTTCACATCTGTCATTGTACCTCCAAGCCCACCACATCCTTCCTTGCTTTCCCCAGGAGTCATCTCTCAACCATTTTGGCTTCAAGATGTTCAGCTTCTTTTCTCAAACTGCTGCAATGGCAGCTTTCCATACAACTAGGAAACACAGAAATCATTCCACTTGGAAAGCCAAGATGCTTTCTCTTTCTAAAGATACTGACTTTTCCACCCAGGCTGGCTGCTTCTCAGGTGCTGGTCTGGGAGATCACCAGAGTCACCAACTGAGCAACTGGGGATTTCCTCACCTGTCAGAAATGGCACCCTGGCTTAGCAAAAACAAAGGATTTTTAAAACACATTTAACTTTTCTCAATTTGTGCTGGATAGTTCAGGGCCTTTTTTTCTTGTTTTGGTACAATTAAGTCGATCCCATTTCCAGTCAGGCTGGTTCCAGCTGTTGCACTGGGCCCCAGGACTGTGAATGGCTTACAGTTGCTCCAGTGATGAGATGGGCTGTGAACAAGGGTGACCATCCTAATACATATGCCTAATTTCTACATTTTTCCTTTTTTCCTATATCTTAACCTCATTTTTCCCACATTTTACCTAATTTCTTCCAGTCTGTGTTTTCTTCCTCCTTTCACAAAGCTACTATGTCCCGAGTGAGATCTCCTGTTCAGTCACAACACAAACTGAAGCTGCAATGTTTCTCTCAGACCTTCTCCATCACAACCCAGTGCTGCACTTGCCTGACACAGCAGCTGAGCAGGAACCCATCTGCTGCCCCCCTGCTTCCCCATACCCACAGGGGGTTCAGCACTGCACCACTCCCTGCCCTGCGGTCCAATATCTGGGGTACAGCAACTACAGCTACAGTGCTGGTGCATTTAATCAGAACACTGTGACTTCCCAGCACCTCTGTGAATTTCCTGAGCAGCATGAGTGCAGGCTGCCCCAGGATGCCAGCTGCAGCAGGCACGGTGCCCAGCTGGGGATCCCCAGGGTAAGCTGGGCTGACAGGGCCGTGTCACCCCACCAGAGCCTGGCGCAGAGCTGGGCACGGCGCAGCTGCGGCAGCACCACAGCACAGCGCCCATTAGTGACGCTGCTGTGACCACCCCCAGGACATTAAGGTCTGCTGCACCAGTACATGAGACTACTTTGCAGTGACACAAGTGAGGAGGGGAAAAATTAGACATAGCAACGAAGATGTAGCTTATTTGTGGCTCAGTTTTTCAAAGTTTACTAACTAGTACAGATTATTCATTGCTCATGTCTTTGAAGAAGTGTCATTCCCTTTCTATTCTTAACCCTAAGTAATATTTTATTGTTCTGCTATTCCTCCTTTCAGACTGAAAGGCATTTGTTCAATCTTGGCTTTGTGAGACGTTGTCTTCCAGCCCTCTTCATCCTTGTCTAGGGATTGTTCTGTACCTCCGTGTTCTCTCCCCCAGCTCCTGCTGCAGCCTTAGTCTTGCTCTGTTCTGTACACCCTCCACACCCTGGGCATGATCTTATTCACTTTGACACCAATTCCTACTGTGCCAACGTGAAATGTACTTTCTGTCACTGACTCTTCTCCCCAGCCAAGCCCATCTCTCAGCCTGTCTTGCTGACACCTCTTGCTGGGTATCTCATCACCAAATCAAACCCAATATAGTTGTAATGGATCTTGTGATCTTCCTTTGCTTGCCCAGCCTCTTTATCCCTTCTGAACAAACTTCCACCCTCCCTGTTGCCCAGGCCTATAACCTCTTCCAGTTCTACCATTCTTCACAGCCTCACTCGTCCTGTAACACCACAGAGTACTAACTCAAAGGGCATTATACCAATTTACAAGAGATGAGTTTCTGTCCTGGTGCCTCTAAAAGCAAATATATTCTATTTGACAAGTAAAAACCTTCAGTCAGCTCCCTCAACATCTCTTGTATTTATTACTTTGATCTTTTGCCCTCTGGACTCCCAACAGCCACATCCTTTTCAAAACATGACTCCTCCCGAAATTCTTACATGTACCTTAGGTCTCCAATGCTCCCAACCCAGAACATTCCCTTCCACTCTCCAGCCTTGTGTATCTACCCACTGTCCACTTCTAAGCCAGTGCAGGGCTTCTTAAGCCTTCTGAATATACCTGAAATAATCTGGTGTGCTAACAATATTTAATTAACAGTAACAAATCATTCACTAATTCACAGATTTTATGATAAAATAGAGGAAAAAAAGAATTTTAAAAAATAAAGGAGTCACCATGAAAACTGAACACCAACTTCAAATTCAGACACAATTAAAAAGCACATGTTTAACACAAGGTGAACACATCTGCAAATGTATGCACTTAATCACCAAGATAACATGAAGTGTTACATGTTATTTGTGCCCCCCATCACCATGCACTATGCTATCCCAGGTGAGCTGAAAGTTTCATAACCATTTTAACACCAGTATAAATCTCTGCTTAAGCCAAACATGCCACAGTATAAAATGATCCAATGGATACCACAATAACACCCTGCATCTTCACACTCTCTAGACCACACAGTGAAGTTTTGTAATGGCTGAAGACTTGGCACTTAGTGGATCTGACCTAACCACTGCAGCTTTCTTTGTATAAATGTTTCCAGTTTATTAAAAAAAAAAAAAAAAAAAAAAAAAGAGGAAAAAAAATCAAAAAACACACGTTTTGTTCAGATTACTATCAATTAAAAAAAAAAAAAGGCACTTTACAGAAAGTAGAATAGCATCTGCATTTAGGGTTTTCCACACCTGGAGGGCTGCAAGAACATGGAGCCCAGATCAGGTCTTTTATGAGAGTACTAAGGACTTCACCATATGCACCATGCCAAAATGATAAAATGTTAATGAAGTGAAAGTATATTAGTGAATTATTAAAATTTCACTTCTCTCTGCAAAGCCCAGAGTAAGAAAAACACAGTGAAGATAATGATAAAAATAGGATCAAAACATTTGGATCCCTTCAGCACCTCCAACATAAAAGCTTTACAAAATCTGGTGTTAAAATTAACATATTAATTGAGTAGCTTCTACAAATGATCTACTGTAAAACCAAGTTCAAAACAAATTGGAGTTGGGGGTAAAATGAGACATAATTCAGTTAAATCTAGATGGATCAGGCCTACAGCTCCCTCCCATTTCTAATAACCTCTCATAACCCCTCTAATGCCTCTCCTCCTCTCCACAGCAAAGCCCAGCTAGCAATTAAATAGTCCACAGTAAGATCTCATGGAGGGAAGTAACAGTGAACAGGACTCTCCATGGCTGGGCTGGGCTGGGGAGTTCACGTCTGTGTGCTTTGTCAGGAGTTTAGTCCAGGGAGAAGTTTGGGCTCCCTATGAAGCCCAAGGGATAACCCAGCAAGCAGCTCTGTAGTGGGGTCCTGCAGAGGTGCCAGGGGCTGGAGAGGGGAGCCTTGGTCCAGAGGCAGGGCCACAGGAGACACAAGGCCACTGCTTTCAGTGGGCAGGAAAAGGTCTAGCAGAGAACCACACTAAAAACAACAAGAGCTTTGCCACACAGTATTAAGAAGCCATTTCCAATGAAGCTGCCGTTCTGTAAAATGCTTTCCAGGGTCTAGCTTGGATTGCTTTGTACATAAAGTCCCATCTGATAGGAAGTCTGGAGTGCTCTCCTTGCAACAAAAGTAAATATGCCCAGACATGGCGAGCAGGCTCTATCAGGAAGTTGGTGGCAGGTAAGCAGTTTGCCATTAGGATCCCACTAGGGAATCTCACACTTTGCCTGAGCAAACTGTTCAGTGCAGGGTCCCACCACAACTAAGAGCATGAGAGGTGGGCAAAGGAAGAAACTGGTGTAAGCCAAACACATCCCACTCCTGGAATAATACCTGTCTTTATTTGGCTTTAATCTATTTTCAGTAAAAGGTAAAACATTCAGTGTTGGAAATTTCATTGTATCAGCTAACATTGATATAAATTCCTGCTAATGTTGCGAAAAAAATCCCAGTGTCAAACATCTTAGGCAGATCTTTCCATTCAGCGGCACCTACCAAGCCTGATCAGAGGTCGAAGCCTTGCCACCTGTCTGTCCTGCAGTCAGTGCAGACAGGAGAAAACCATCTCCAGCAGAGACTCCTAGACTACAGACAGGAGAAATAAAAGAGCAACAAAATACTGTGCAACATAATAAGTAGAAACTTTGCCTCCAGTAGACTTAGCCTGTCCAATTTTCGCAGACATTATGGAATAGATGCACTTTATGGAGGGTTTTGTAAGAGCATAATGTGTCCTTTGTGTAACTTCCTAAGAGGGGTGAGGAGAAAGTGATCCCCAGCAAGCAAGTGGCCACCAGAGCCTGGGCTAACGTGAGGGTAGTCCTACACAACCCACCTGAAGGCTGGGTGTCCAGCCGTGGTGAGTTTCAGCCATTCCCCAGGCCCCCTTCACCAGCCACCACCAGAGCAGGGCTATCCCACTGCTGTGCATCCATCCTCAAAGGGGACAAATGGGACACAGGGAGCCTCACTCCTTCATGCTCTACACTGACACCCAAGGTACACACTTTTGGCTAGACAACCAGCTTCAGTTCAGAACATTTACAAAGTTCCAAGGATGCTAAAGGCACCTGAAGTCTTACAGTGAGTTTAGGGAGGGTTTGAGCTGTTCTCATGCTTGGCAGCTCAACTTGAGGCATTTTAAATGGAGCAGAATTTCCAAAACTCTAGGAGAGAATCACTTCCCAAAAACTGCCCTGCCTTGCAGAGCTTCAGGCTGGTTTCCCAGAATCAGCTGATCACTTCTGAAAATACACTGCTGTAATTTTACACTTAACTGAAATACTGTTCTGTTGGAGTCCTTTTTTTTTTTTTAATTATTATTTTGTTACAATTTTACTTTGTCTTGATAATGAGAGAAGGTAACAAGGTAAATGCAGTTTTATTACAAATATGTCAAAATTGTGGCCAAAGTCACACTGTATTGTGTTACATCTGAAGTCACGAACTGGCAAATTCCAGCATCAACCACAATAGTCCAGTTTAGGCTGTTAGACAGCCCTGGTAGCTTCTCCTGCCAGGAACTGCTCCTAACACCAAGACATCTCCTACAACCAAAAACCACCAGTTGAACCTATTCAGCATGACAGGCAGCTTCTCACAAGTTTATACAACTTTTCCATGTTTCCCCCTCAAAACCCTCTGCAAAGCTTAACACCATAAAAACCCTGTTGTGAGCTGACATCAGAGAAATATTTATTCCCCTGAGCCTCCCTGCTTATGAGAACACACAGACCTAAACCGCAGCCCTCACCTTTGCTCTGGACCTTCATCCAAAGCTGTGTCTAATCTTACAAGCCTCCAACCCGGCATTCCAGCCATGCTGGGCAGAGACCAGAAAACGACTGGCATTTTCTGAAACCATTGCTTATATTCTCACCCTCACCCCACAGCTCAAAAACACCGCATAGGTGCATTAGCATGAGTACACTTGGGAAATGCAAACATATTTTCAAAGTTTTAATCCATTAGCAATTGCTAATTAAGGGGCAATTAATTTGACTTCAGCTCTGTTCCTAATTTGCCTTGCAACTTTGTGCAGTCCATGTGAAATGCTAAGTTTCAGCTTGCTATGCTCCCACAACTTCTGTGGATATTAGAACATTAATTTCTGTAAAGTGATTTATGATTTATGATGAAAGGCAGTTCAGAACTGTAAGAACTGCTCCTATTAGTAAAATAACTGGTGCATTTTTTGATCTTTCATTTTAATGGGGGAAGAAAAAGAAAAGCCCAGCTGAGTATCAGCAATGAGGCTCAAAAGGTAAAAATTGCAAACTGGACACCTCTGAAAACATAGCACAGAGAGGCTGGTGGGGTGGTCTTTTATAACAGCAAAAAAATGACAGGACAACACAAGCATTTAACTTCTTGCATTTCCCTTGGGTTTGCTGACATCATAAAACTTTCACAAACTAAAATCATTAGAGATAAATAAAGTAGCACAGACGCAGAGGGTGATGAAGGGTCAACCTAGAAGACACCTAATCCAGCTCATTTCCTTCAATGTGTAAAAACAAGTAACCGGCACGTTTCCTGCCCGAGAACCTTCCTGCCGATAAGGGTGCTCCCAACAACAGGAAATTCGCCTCTAGAAGCAAAAGCACACTTTCGCTACCAAGCCAAACCTTCTCTATCTGAACTCCACAGTAATTAAAAGCAGCATCTGTCTAATCAGAAGTGAGCTGGATTAAACAACTGTCTGACTCCCTAAGCCTCTCCCCAACACAGGGAGGGGGTCCCCACCTCCTGCATCCTGGTGCCAGCCCAGCTGCCAACAGGGACTCCTCAATCAGAAGCAGGCACTGCTCCCTCTGGCTCCACCATCCCTTCAGTCTGTTCTGCCTGCAACCAAGTTTTAAAGTCAGGCCTTGGGTTTTTTGGACAGCAAGATCCAAGGGTATGGGTAAAGAGGTTACTGATCATCTTCACCTCAGTCCCCTGCACGATTTACCTCCTGATCTGCAAGACCTGATCACCAGTCTCTGGTTCTCTTAAGAAATAATAATACAAAAAGTATAATAAGCAACCAAACCAGTCATTTAAGGTTTCAAAGTGATGATTTAAACAGTGGATGAAGCACTAAAGTGCTATTTCTCAGCTTGGTCACTACAAAATGAAGATTAAAGAAAGCAACAAAAGGAAATGTTTCGGAGAAAATGCAGTGAATACTCAAAGCCATCTCTCTATCACAAACATCTGAAATCGACGGGTGCTGCCCAAGAAAATAAGCAAAAACATTAACACCTTTCTTGTGAGTTTACTGTGAAATAGCTCTTTCCTGCTTCAAAAGCAAAATAGCTCTCTCCTTTCACACGCAATAAACTTTCAATAGTCCAGCAAAGTAAAACTTCAATTTACGACAATAATAGTCTGATTTTCTCATGCTGCATTCAGCAGCAATGAAGTATATTTCATTCTAATATCTCTGCTTTTCTCCTCATAGCATTCTATAACAGAACTGTTTTCTTTTTTTCTTAAAAGCATTGCAAAGGGCTTCCCAGAGTCATTCGCCACCTTTTTTTTTTTTAATAGGTGAGGCAGATCTGTGAAATGGCCTTAATATGCAAGTCCAAATCATTACAATTTAATATAACTTCACAATACAAAGGAACAGAGGGAGATCAATCCCAACTTTATTTCCCAGGTTCACAAATGCCCATGGACAGAAATGTGGGCTGATTATTCAATTATAAAAAAGTCATCCCTTGCTACTTTTGCCTTTTAAGCCCCACAATCCTTCTGCTTTGAGCCTTTTCTCAGGCTCCCAGCAGCAGGCCAGGCTGGGGCAGGTGGCTGCATCTCCTCAACTCCTCCTTGGATGGAAAGTGTGGGACAACGTCCAGGGAGGAGAGAGGGAGGTGGCGGTGCAGGGTTTTATTGTAAAATGACCTTGATTTGACAGGCATGTTCTCAGGTTTCAACAGATGCTGTGGGAAAGGCAACAGCAGCCAAGGCGGTCTGCAGGCATTTCTGATGATATGCAGACTTTTTTCTTCTGCCTTTTTTTTTTTTTTTTAAATACATGGGGGGGGGGCGGGGGGAGTCTTCTCAGTTTCCATGACAACAGTGTCTCCACTTGTCTGTTATTAGATACCATCCGCTTCCTGTGTCTAAATTTTTAAACCAATCAGAAAAGTGTTTATAGATTTTGTAGCTCCTGGGACAGTCCCTCTCCTCCAAGAGAGCTACTTTAATGACACGTAACGCTCCGGCAGCCACGGCTGCGAGGCCTTATATTTTCGGCTGCAAAGTGATCACAGTTCATGCTGTTTACCGGCTGAATCATGGGCTGTGCCAGAGAAATTTGGGGGTCTGCTGCCCCATTTACTGTGCCCTTAAGAGACGTCACCATGTCAAATTGTTTTAAAAACCACACAAACTCCTTTTCATTGTTTGCTGATTTTTGTTTCTGGTTCATGCCATGAAACAGCAGGATGTGTCCCTGCGTGACACGCGATGGCCTCGGCGAGGCCGTTACCCCACCGGAGTACCGGCCCGCCCTGGCGGAAATGGATTCACGGTACAACATCGCCTGCTGCAATTAAAGTTTCGGCAAACTGGGCTCTGAGAGCAGCCGCGCTGTAACCGTGCGAGCAGATTTACACAGTCATATTTTTGATGATGTAAATAATACCTGGCCGCATCACAGTCGGAAAGTCAATAAGGAAATCCTTCTCCAGGACGCAGGGACACCCGCATACATTGTGAAGGAATTAACACACGCGAAGTCCAGTTAAGTAAAGAGCCGGCACTGAAGACCGACTAGCAACGGGGAGCTGCCGTGAGAAGGGGAAAATCCCTTTCCCGGCGGCTCTGACAGACCAACACTGCCGGAGGAAGGATGCCCTTCAGGCGAGTGTGCAGGCACAGACGGAGCCCGGGAAGTACCGAGCGGCTTCTTCCCGGGCGGGGATCCAAGCGCCGGCGGCACGCAGGAACAAAAGGGAGCGGTGGGGGGGCCGCCCGCCGCCGGCTGCGCCGCTGCCCCACCGAGCCGGGGCCGCCCGCCGAGCCGGGGCCGGAGCGCACGGGCCGCGCAGTCGGGGGCACAGCCCGCACGGGATGCGACCCGGCACCCGCCCCGAAGGCGGCTCTGGCTCGCCCCAGGGCGCCCTTCCCCTCCATTCCCCACCGCCCGTCTCCGGCGGGGCTGCTCGGCAGCGGGACGGCGGCAGCAGCGCGGGGCAGCCCCCACTAATGCCCCGGAGCGGCGCCGCTGCCCGCCGACGGCACCCGCCGGCCCAAAGGCCCTAAAAGTTTGGCCGCGGCTCCCTAGCCCGGGAGGGACGGGGCGCGGCGACAGCGGCGAGCCCGGGCGGGCGGGCACCCGCGCACGCTCCCGATGACACCGCGAAACGCCCCCGCCGTTACCTCGGTCCGCGTCCTGCGCTCCCGCGCCGCCGCGGGGTGGTGGGCGCTCCCCGCGGCCGCCCCGCTCCGCGCCCCGCGGCGGGAGCAGCCGGAGGCAGCCGCAGCCCGCGCCGCCGCTGCCGCCCCCACCCCGCCCCCGGCGGCGGCGCCGCGCCCCGCCGGGCCCTAGCGCCGCCCGCCCGCCCCGCCCCGCCGAGCCGGCCCCCGGAGCTGCCGGCTGCTGCCCGCGCCGGGCTTCCCCGAAGGAAACTTCGGGAGCGGGAAGCTGGCGGGGGCGGGTGAGAGGTGCTGCTCCCCCGGCAGTGTTTTCCTGCCGGTGTGCGGGGATGGAGCACGCTCAAGCGGAGGAGGCAGGTCCCACGCGTTCTGACCCTTTTCCTTCAGGGGAACGCTCTGGGACCCGCTGCCCGCCCGTCGCTCACAGCCCCCGGTGAGTGCCCACAAGCCTCGGCTGCCTGCCTTGGCTGTCGCGGTGCGACTGGGAACGGCCTTCGTGCCACCGGAGCCGGTCTTTTACACCTTGAAAAACGAGACACGCAGAACTACAACTGTTATTTTTTACCGTCTCTAGCCGCCGGGAGCCTCAGCGAGGCCTGACACCTCTTTGCATCGTATTTACGGCTGAAAACAGAGAAACCTCCCCATGCCAGAAGAGCCTGCAATGTCAAGGGCGCACCTGTTTCTCCTGCCCACTCCTCTACCCCTTTGCAGCCCTCGCCCCCAGCCTCCTCCTGCTGCTTGTCCTGCCTTGCTGCCGTGGGAGCAGCTGAAGGGGAGCTTTGGGCTGAACGGAGACCCGTCTGCAAGCGCAAAGGCTGGCAGGATCTCAGAGGGAGCTGGTGCCATCAGCACTGCCACATGCCTGGAGACTGTCAAGCCTGTAATGGGCATTTAATTATTAATTTTAAGTTAGCTTTCTCTAACCAACGCTGTAGAATGACAACTCGAGGTATATGTGATTGCTGTAGTGATTACAGGAAAAGCCTAGCTTATCCTTTTAGATTTACTTTATCATAATGTGGGAATGGTTCAGGATGGGATGAGATTTTTACTTTTCCCATAAGGGATACATTCTTTCCTGGACACAAAGCTTGCTTGGACATAGGACAGAATGACAACTGTATCCTCCCAACTCTTTTTCCTGCCTTCTCAAACTCCACTACTCTACATGACTGCCAACCCTAGATCAGCATGCTTTGCTCTGGGCATGACACAAGGAGACACAGATTTTGCACCAGCATATTGTACAACGATGTACAAAAAGTATCAACTCTGAATTTTGATTACAAGATTTGAAAAAATAAAAGGAATGAGGTTTTCTATCTATATCAAATATAGCTATACTAGGAAATGGAAAATTGTTCCTCTGCCCTTTTTTCTTGCTGTCTCCAAAATTATTTTGAAAAGCCAGGTTGAAGTAGCAGTGTAGTCTTTCCATTTGTAAAACTTGCTGGCATGAAACTTCTCCCTGCCCCCATCTTGGTCCTAGTTAGTTCCCTGAGCATTGCTCGTCTGCGCAGATGGCAAAACCTCCTGTTGATTCCCTGATGCTCGCCTCTTCAATGGATGGATGGGCTCAGTTTATTCCAAAGTGAATATAAAACCTTGGGGTTTCCTGAGCAAAGTTACAGTTTTCATTTTGTAGGTGGTTTTGGTGACACAGAGACAGAGACAATCCCGTCCCACAGGATTCCTGTGTAAGACACACAGGTTACACATTCAGTTCAGTTGAAAGTTCTCTACTGACTGCTCTGCAAAAGCTCTGCAAAATTTTCCAAGACTGTGTCAGGATAGATCAGCCTGGGTTGCTGAATCCCCTTACAGCAAAGCACTGACAAAAATCAGGTGTGGAATGAACCCAACCCCAGGCTCCTCTTCCAGGCTTGTTTCCTGGTTCAGATGGGTAACCACTGGAGTGATGACCACTGAAGAATCTCTCAAAGTAGAAACCTGAAATCAAAGCCTGATTTAGTTTTAGTGACAACACTCCAAGAGTAGCTGAACATTTGGGCTCAACTATTGATACAGCTAGAGCTAGGGACCCTGGACACCATGTTAATAACAAGATTTCTATTAGTTTTATTTAAACATATAGATATCTGTTTGCAATGTCATCACATAAGGAAATAAAGAGACTCCATGAAGGGTAAAATCTTGGCCCCATTGAAGCAATGCTGAAGTCTTGTAATGAACCTGCATACTACAGGTGCTGATAATCCTCTTAGGGCTACTTCACATCAATACAAACAAGGCATCTTTTCCTGTGCTTACCCATTAACTCTAAGGCAGGTATTTTTCATATGGAAATAAGTTTTAACATTTCTTTGTTCTTTGATCTGATCATCTGAATTACTCTGTGCCTGCATCTATGCTAACCACAGCCGTTTGAAACCTCAGCCTAAGTTCCTTCAAAATTTAGCCACAAGTACGTGCATTTCCCTTCTTCTGTTGTTTGCTTTCAGTGATGCAAGCTTCATTATTCTTTCATTTCTTCCTCCTTCCTCCCACTCATGTATTTGAGGCTTTCTTACATGCTTTGTAGCTCTACTTCCCACCTCCTCCTCATTTAGATCCTTCCAAAAGAAAAGAGTTTTAGAAGACCCACATTTGCAAGGGAAAAATATTAATAGTGGAAAATTTCTCAGAGATGCATTTTTCCTATGCCTGCAAGTGCATCTTGTCTCTCTGTATCAATCTAAGCAATGTTAACTCTCCTATGTAGAAGCTGCTTTGTTATCTCTATCTGCCAGATTAAATTAATGGAGATGAAATTCTTACCTCTCCAAACTGGGGAGAATTTATGATTTATGCTGTAGAAGTTTTCTGATGTCTACATCAGTCCATTTTATCTAATTTTCCTTGGAGTTCTTCATTAAACCTTGCTCTCCTGGAGAGTCTGCAATTCCAAGTTCTCCAGCTAACAACTCCTGGGTTATTTCTGTCTCTTGGTCCGAGTTTGCAGCCCCTAGAGGAGCCCCAGGGCACAGGTGACTCTTCTCCTACCTCAGGAAAAAATATGTCTGCTGCTTCCTCTCTGCTGCAGGCTCAATGTGGTGCTTGCTCCAGGGTCAAAGAGATGAGAGGCTCTTTGCCACAGGGATCCCTCTTGGGAAAGGCTCCAGTCTCACAGGGGAGGCAACTCAAAAGGAGCTTGATTGCATCTACTGAGTAGCCCTAAGTCCAGCTATAAAACCCCTTGTGCTTCTTCAAGGTCTTGCTGTAGCAAAATGTGATTATTTATCAAGGAGTGGAGCTAGATGTTTATGAGATGTGAACAGTGCTCCTGTGTGTACCCTTGCCCCACAGCTCCATTGTGTTATGTTGATATCCATTCCCTTTTTTTACTTCCAAAAATTTTTCATCAATTCTGGGATGTGTGGGGAGCTCCCAGGACAGGTGGTGTGGCTAATGGGGGCCACATAAAATTGAGCATAACTGTGGTAGGAGATTAGTCACTGTACAACTGCTCAATTGTCACTTACAAAATGTCATTTTATAGCTGTGCTGTTTACCCTGTTTGTTTCTTGCACTTGTTTGGTCCCTTCATTTGAACACAAAGATAGAAATGCCAGTGCTTTAAGCTAGATAACTTTTCCAAGGGCAGGACTCAAGTGACTTTTTTCCATGTACCTACTCACCATTCATATCTGACATTGCAAAACTAGAAGGCAAATAAATAAAAAATTCACCTAACTTTTCAGGTAAATCTAATATACCCAGTGCCTCAGGTTTTTTGTGTGTCTGTTTTGAGGTATGATTTCCATAGGATAAATACCTGTGCAGTTCCAGGTCAGTTTGTTGTTGTGTCTCAGATGCACAGGGCACACAGCCCAGACTCTGCACTGGAACACAGTTGCCACTGCTGTGCACCACATCACTCTACCACATAAGGTTGAGTCCCATCGAAGTAAAGAAATACAGGGAGATTACAGTAATGCCATTCCCTCTTTCATGCTGCTAAATCAAGTCCCACGTGCCTTCCCCTTGAACAGCCAGTGAGACCTTTTATGGTCACATAGGGGTACTTAATTATGCACATATATGTGTTTTTGTACTACTTTAGTAACAGTGTAAGAGTTGAGCAATAGATTTAATTTTATGATCCAAAAGGAAAAAATTCGGGTTCTCTGGTGGACAATGAAACTGGAGTTTTCCACTCTTCCTTATTTTATTTTTGTTAATACCACCTTTAAACTTTGAATTATCCTGCAAGTACTAAGGCTCATTAACTTTGTTTCAGCTTGTACTTGTGTTAATGGGACAGCTTTTTTGTAACAAATATTAATTTCTTGAATGATAAGGCTTAAATGTTTAATAAAAGCCATTAGTAGAACTATATGTAAGGACTTATAGGAAAGGTGATGGTCTTCTTATGGTTACTGCTGTATCTCTGGTTGCCAGTGATCTTTCTTGCCTTCTAAGCAGGCCTTGAGCTTTTACCTTTCCATGCATGGGATAATCTGATTCCCACATACTCTACTAAACACAAGCTCCAGCTTACATACCCCATGCATCTTCCAAGCTCACACACATACATCAGAAGAGAGACCTTCAGCCTTCCCACATGACTGAAAGATTTTTTTGAAAAGAAGAGCCACTTAACCAACGAAATAAAGCATGTTGGTTAAAAAATATTTCACATGCACTTTTTCTTGTAGTCTTGCCAACATCTAGTAAATTAAATATCTACAGATCTGAGCACTTTCAGCCCCTTTTGGAATCTTGCTCACAAAAACGTCTGTTTAAATGGTCCTCTGTAAATTTTATGGAGTTTTTCATGTCTTGCTTTGCAGGCCCCCAGATTTCTCCCAGGCAAATCTCTCCAGTGAGCCTAACAGGGGCCCAGCCAAAACATCACAGTGAGCACTTGCTTTGTTTCCCAAGTGTTTCCTCCAAAATGTATGCCTGGATCCATCTTCTCTCTCCTGGGTACACATCTTGACAATCCAGCTATTGAAGTAGCTCAATGTATGCACACAATAAACATGTCAACACATCACATTCATAAATTATTACAGGCAATGCCAAATCTGCCACTAAGATTTTTTCAACTTGAAGCTGTAGCAGAGGATCTTCAGTAGCAGAAATGCTTAAAAACTGACTGTGAAAAATAAGGTTATCTGTTAATCTCATGTAACCAGGATACAAGACAGCATATGCTTTATGGTTAGTGGGAAAAAAAAAAACAAAACAAAAACAACTGACAAGTATTGAGAAGCAGGATTTAGAATAATATAAAACCACCAGAAAATATTTATGAAGTTGTTCTGCTACTTCCAAAGTTAGTCCTAGCTGTCTCTCTGAAGGAATCATTAGGAAGCATGGTAGTCTTCAATGTTTTGTAAAATTATTTTTCTTTTCAATTCTTTGATCAGGCATCCTGGAATTTACTGAGCAGTTACAGGTTGTTCCTTGGGTTGCATCCACAAAAATCCATTCAGGTTTTCTGGCTGTTCTAGATCTAGCCTGAGGCACAGGGATGCTCACTATACCTCCTCATTCACATCAGCATCTGCTTCCCAGGCCTTTTCCCTTCTCTGTGGTTCTCCCACTTCTCATCCTTCTCAGTGTGGCACCCTCCGTGCTGCCCTCCCACCGTGCTGCTGAGCCCAGACGTAGGAAGTTGCACGTCCCTATGTCTGACTTGGGCAGGGTTAAGGATTTGGCTCCCTGGTGGAGCTCTGCTCTGCCTCCAAAGAGATGCTGAACCGCCATCATGGCCCTGTGTGACAGCACCCGTCTCCTTCAGCAAAAGGTAACTCTGCTCAGCACAGACCACTTCCTCAGGAGGTTCAAGTAAATACTTAACATAGAGATGGATTAAAAATACAGATTATTCCACTTTGCTGTGACTGAGGAACACTCAGAAAGTGCTATGATGCTGCTCCAAGTGGCTTCTGCAACTGTCCTGACAGATCTCCCAGAGCTCTTTGCCAACTCAGCAAATTCAGCCACTCCATCTCCAAATCTGCTTCAGAGGCTTTGGGCTGTCACAGTGCCTCAGACCTGCGTAGAGCAGCACATGCATTAAAGTCAAAAGAGTGAAAATCAGACCATTAATCTCTTAATCTCTATTACTTTGGGATTTGTCAAAACCTGGGGCTTTACCTGCCATGACGGCTGTTTCTGACAGCTTCCCAAGACGTGGCTTGGGCAAATGGTGTTAATTTTAGCTCTACTGGTGCCCAGGGCTGTGGAGGAGGAGCTTCAGACCTGCTCTGGTGTTGTGCTAATTTGCTGTGTGCCATTGAAGCTAAGCATTCATCGTGCAAGCCTGGGTGTGAAATTCCCGTATAACTTCATCTGACTTTGAGTTTCCCCAGATATGTAGATCTGGCTTCTTCCAGCAATGTTTTTAGCGTGGCCCTATACACTGGCCTTCACTGCAGCTCTCACTAATCAGCCATTTTAATTATGGCAGATAATTTTTCACAGCATCTTAGTTATTTCAGTGGCTTTCAAGTTCTGAGATGAGTGGCATTTAATTATCTGGGTCTCTTTTTTTGCTTCTGCTTCTGATACTGTCTTGTCCTTTGTGTATGTAAAGGGTAAATGAACAGGAAAGAGATTTTTACCACTATTCTGTCAGTTCAGTATGCCAGCCACACATTCAATACTTTTCAGGTATTGATACCTGTATCAAAATGAAGGAACTGCAAGTAAACAACATGGTGACAATAAACAATAAAATACAGTGTGGACTTGTGGATTCATCATTTTTGTCTTGCAGTTAGATTCAGGTTAAATCCTCCCTCTCATTGCCTGCAACAATTCCTGTCCTACTCACATCCCAGTGGCTATGGCTATGCAACAGCTGCTGCATTTTGTGTCTTCACCTTGTTTTGTTCTCAAGAGGGAAAGCTCACAGATACTAACCCCTGTACCTGTTACAAGCAGTAGGGCTGGAGTATTGTACAACAAAAACAAAACTTCCACATTTTATTGGGATGAATCAAAGGCAGTGATCAAGTTATCTTGTAAACTAGCTTTATCTGCATCTTGTTAAAAAATGTAAGTCATAATAACACAGTTAATCAGGAAACAGAACTTCTGCCAATTTTTTGCTGTTCTTGCTTAAATGTTTATGCTGCAAGGCTAGCCCATCTGGTTTAAATTGTAGGATGGAAATCACAAGATCTACCCACCATTCCCTGACTTGTAATCCTGGAAAAGACTGGAAGTAGTTTGGCGACATAATGTTTCCCTGCCTCCTGTAGAAACAAATCTCAGCTTCAGAGTAAATTGCAGCAGACAATAATTTCAAGACATAAATCCAAGGCACAAAATGGGCAGCTGATTCAGGTTTCTGGTAAGTCAGTGGTTGGTGTTCATGTTGAGGGTCAGGCTGTAAGTAGGAATTAGCTGTGCAACCTACATTCAAGCCCAGACTTGGACACTACACTCCATGAAGTTCAGCAGACACCTGGATGTCTGGATGTGGTCTCCAAGCACTTTGCCCTTGAGTAGATGTGTTAATAGTCTGGTTCCTTCCACAGTCTGCTGAATACAAATGCAAATGAATGCTGTGAGTGTGGCTATTGCAGAATTATTTGTTGCATGGTGCTGCGTGGTGATGGTCTCAGTACCATTAATGTACTATCTCCTAAAATTCATGCAACCAGGAAAACATTATTGTCTCCATTTTACAGATGAGGCACGAATATGCAAAAAGTCTCAGTGACACAGTCTTAATTCATCTCGGAGTTGAGTCTTCCTTGAGTGCTGCAACAGCAGAGCCAGCCATTCCCTTGCTGAATTCAATGTGACAGGCTACTACTGATTTATGATACCTAAACAGCACTCTCCTTGCAGAGTTCCCAAATCCCTTCACAAAAATGGCTGAATAGCCTTCTTCCTAATTTGCAGGTGGTAAATGGAAATGGAATGGTAAATGGAAAACACAACCTATGAAGGCATCTTACCCACTGCAATGGATTCCTGAATTAAGAGAAGGACCAGGTTTGTGAAATGCTTTGAGATAGCTGGGTACGACATTTACCAAACTTTAAGGCAAGACTAAATACAGTTGCTGTTTGTTCATAACTGTCACAGGATGCTATGTCTAATCACAGTATAAACTTAAGAAATATCCATGTGTCCTTGGCTGGTCAGCAGCAGGATGGCTTGGACATGCCAGGATGACAAAGCACCGTATGCTGGCCTGTTTCAACCACTCTGGATAGAGCCAGCCACGTGGAACCAATAAGGGCTTTGAAGCTATCTGCCTGACTTATATAGAGTGTGGAGCAAGCTGTCATTTAGCCTCTTTCAGATAACTGATTTGGCTACTGGTTTTCATTACTAAGTAACCATCAAGATAAACAGAGATTTACTGCTTTTAAGGCAATGAGGCAAGTGATGCACACTTCACGTGCCAAAGCAGACATCGATAGTACTTCCAGTAACACCTGGGGTTTTTATTAGTGGATAGGACTGAAACAGAGCTGGAGATTTAAACTCCTGCCTGCTTTAAGAGACAGCATATCTAGAGGCAGGAACATCACAGCTTGGATCTTTCTCTACGGTGGGTCATCTGAGAATGTGGGACACAGTTTTTTCTCTCTTCTGCCATTAATATGTATCTGGACTGATGCCACTGATGCCACACACATCCTTGTTACTCGAGAGATATCAGTGTCCCTGTGCTGGGAAAGGAGCACAGCCTTGGAGCAGGTGGGGAGGGACTGGGGGGCTGGTGGTTCTTGCACTGTACAACTGCAGGAAGAGAGTGGAGGCTGGGGTAGTAAAGGGATGTAGGGTCCTGACTGTGGAGCATCCACCCCTCTGTGTCTGTGCCCAAACATTGGGGATAATAACAATTTTCAACATTTTCCCTCACAGAGTACAACTCTCAAGAGCAAGTGGGACCATTCTTTAGACTAGACAAGATAATGTTACTAGAAAATATTTGAAATAAGAGAGAAAAATATGAATGCTGTTGGAGACAGGAGGCCACAGCCTGTGGATTCCAGCCAGCAGGTCCTGGCACTTATTTACTTGTGAAATTTTGGTTCTGTCACTACTGGAAAGTGAGGTTATGATCCTCTGACTTGGGAGGCACAGATCCTGCTGCAGACTCTCTGAGACCCTGGGGTGAATGTATGGCCTCTTGCTGGTTCAGTCTTCTCCTGTGAAATGGGGATAACAGTTCTTCACAGAGCCTCTGCAGAAATAAATGTTAACAAGTGTGAAGCCCTCTGCTATCAAAATGATGAAGTCCACTTAAGGGCAGTAAATAGAGCAGAAGACACAGTGTTGTGTGAGGATGCTGGTTAGCCTGCATTGCTGTGGAGTTCAGCAGACACCTGCTGCTCACTGGCTCTGACATACGGTGTAGTTGCCACTTTCTCCAACACCAGGATTATAGTCTCAATTCACCAGAAACTTCACAGCTACCCCAGAACATCTGGTGCCTGGCATCAGCTATCAAAAGGTTTTAGTCCCAAGCTCCACTGTCAGCTACGCTCAGGTTTTGTAGGGGCAGGTATGGAGGTTGTAGACAGCATCTCCAAGCCTAGTGTACCACTGGATCTCTCATGCATCTACTGAGAAACACTTGTGCAACTACTTGTTTTACAGTATTTGTTCAGACTACCTGGATTTATGGTTGTTGTGAGAACTAAAGCTGAATTTCCTGACTTTGGTGCAGACAAAAATCTCTGCACCGAGTAACAAGGTCCAGGTCAGAGTGGGGCAGGGCTGTGGTGTTGGTGCTAGCATTGGGCATAGTCAGGAGATTGGTGCTGTGTGCCTGCTGAAGCTAGAATTGGACTTAGATGATTTTTCAAAAAAAAAGATGCACATGATATTTTGCCATAAGCAAGCATGCCTTCCAGCCATGCAGCCACTGTTCTCAAGTGCTATTTCCTGTCTCACTTCTCCTGCAGGAACACTGTTGTCTCAGTGGCTCATCCTCACTGGGAAGGTGGATTACAGCAAGATCTTTTGCTTTTGACAGTAACCAAAGATGGAAGAACCACCACTGGGCAAAAACATCCAGCTGCACTTTCCTGGAAATGTCTGTTCCAGAAAAATGCAATGTGTTGAATAACAGTGCAGCTCTATACTGAAATATGAAGGACTTGGCCTAAAGATCCATCTCAAAAATGCCTGTTAGGTAGTGCAGGTTGGGTTGCTTCAGGTAAAAATCAAAAACACAGCCAAATTCTTACTCTTTAGAAATATGTTTTCTGAGCCCCGGGGCTAGAACATTTCTGACTAGGGTAGTTCAGGAGTCAGGGGCTCAGGGGAAGTCAGGCTTAGGGAAAGCACCCCTCCTGCACAGCTCTGGAGGTGCTGCTCATGCCGTGGTGAGTGATGGCTCTCGGTCATCTGCGTGCTGCACTTCCCTACGTTAATGAAAACAGGACATCATTGGGGCAAATACTGCTCCTGCACATACACACGTGCAATGTACACATGGTGCTGCTGTGGTTTTAATTCACTTACTGTGCATTAGAATGTCTGAGGATGGCTATACTGGAGGATATACCAGCATTGTGCTTGCCAGAGGGAGAAATAGAGCAGTTCACTCAAGGATGCACAGAGATAGGAAACAGCAGAGTTCAAGGTTCTGCACTTCTAACAGAACTTCCTTCTCTGGACAGTGTTACAGCTCCACAAACACACCTCCTCAGGCTTCCCCATCCAAGACGTGTCCTCTATGCAACTTGCTTGCATCAGAATTAGCAGTTTAAAATATTCAGATATGCCTCCCACTTTTTTTTTTTTTTTCTCTTTTCCACTGATCCTAGAAATACAGATAACATCCCTCTGCAGGCAGGCTTATCAGGCAGGAATGTTTGGGTGAGCTGTGAAAAGCAGCACATTCACTAGTTGTTAGAAAAATCCCCTAATGCTTGCATAGCATTGTTCCGAGGTGTGTAAAGACACACACATATGTTATGGCTCATTACGGGAAACGCACCAAAAAGAGCAGTTATACACAGACACTGCATTTAAAGCCGTTTGCTGCAGGATTTTCAAGGAAAAAACTGAAAGGGAAATTTACTCACAGAGAGTAGGCTTTGCTTTGAAAACAGGATTGCTGAGCTCAGCCTAAGCAATTTGGGATCAAGATCTCAAATCTCTGCAGGAGGGACCTCAGGCTCTTGTCCTGTAAGAGAGGCAGGGATCACAGAATGGCAGCACAGCAGAGGAAGGCAATGCTCTGACATGACCTGCTGCCAGTGGCCCGACAGCCATTTCAGCCAGGGGCTCTGCCCAGCCCATCACTGCCCTGCATGGGCTCTGAGCAGCTGTTTTGGGACCCATCCCCAGGTCAGTCCTGCCCAAGACTCTGCTGGGAAAAATGCTCAGGCTTTGCCCCAGCTCGGGCTGTCAAAGCCACTTGACCCTGGCAGCAAAGGTCACCTGCCTGGTCTGCCATGTCTCCAAGACCTGGAAAGGGGAGGTGACATCAGGAAAAATGGTGCCACAGGCAAAGGAGCAGGAAAACAGCTGTGACCTGAGGACAAGATTCTGTAAATTCTGTTTCTTTCCTGCTCCATGTCCTGCCCAAGTAATGAAATGAAGGGGACATAGGGACATCAAAGAAATCTGAATTATGTCACCACCACGTCCCAAAGATACTAAAAACAATCTGTAAGAAACCTCCTGGGAGGTTAAATCAGCAAGCCATTACTAAAATTATAAAGGGAGAAAACTTTCCTCAGGAAGCAGAAAACAAAGGGTCCTCAGATGGATTAAACAATCAAAACCACACTTCTGCCTTTTTTTCTTCAAGGCAAGAATGAACCAGTGCATATGAAACATTTTTTAAAAACAAAACCTTCACATTACTTGGTTTGCTGTACTAGTGCAAGGTGGAAAAACAAAAAGGATTTTAACCAACTAGATGTTTTAATAAGAAATGGGGCTGTCTCTCTTCACCCCTTTTGCCAACAGAAGAGATCAGCGAGGTCAGATCTGGGTTTATCCCCTCAATTGTACACTGGCATTTGAGCACTACAGCAGTGGTTTTCATGTCTCCTCCTTGTTCTGTCTGAAACAAACTCCTGGAAGCTGAAGGTCGGTCCAGGTTGCAGCTACATGAAGATGTGGCCTCATTGCTTTAAACAAATTTCATAACAAAGATAAGTTTATCACTTCTTTGACAAATCTTAAAATGATAAGTGGTGAATCTGGCATTGTTTCTGCCCATGTTTTAAGCCCTGAGACTTAAAAATGTAGTCTGAAGGTCATCAGGCTGGATAGTGTCCTCCCCTGAAACCACATTCAGGGCCTTTAGCTCAGCCAGCAAGTCAAGGTTGTCTCAATTTTCTCAGACTTGCTAAACAAATGGGTGTTTTTCCCACTGAGGCTGTTCTGCCTTCTGTTCTGGAAGAATGGGACATGTGGGTAGGAGAAGCAAGAGGTTGCTAAAGTCAGACTGGGAGCTTCATGTACTGCTGATATACACAAATATTCAAGAAGCAACATCCTCATACTTCAAAATTTCAACCTGGAGGGTGCATACTTTTAAAGGAAAATAAAATAATTTCATTTTCCAGTAGTGCCCTCTGAGATCACAACCTATGTTGAGGGGTCTGTGGTATTTCTGTGAGGCAGGATGGCTGCATATTTGCAAATCAATGGGCGAAAGACTCTACATTTGCAATGATATGAGAGAACACAGAAGCCGTGATGGAATCACTCTGACCAGTATCTGTTCTGTCACTCATCTTCTAGTAATAATAAATGATGGGTCTAATTTAACAACATTCACATCTAGGTTTTATCTATATAGAAGTCTCAAAAAGTAATCTTCCATTGCCCTGCAATGAAACTGGCTGTATTTTTTGATGAACTGTGCTCTAAAAATGTGTCTGTACTTGTTATCACCATGCCTTGGTTATGAAAGCCTAATGCCAAAAAAATGAACTTGCTTACTACATTATCAGGACATGCTGGGATTTTTTTCTGCTTTCACCATCTGCTTGCTTTCATATGCTTTCCATTACTGAGACAGCATATTACACTGCTAGCAGAATTAGGAAGAATAATTTAGCTCCCAAAACAAACATGATAGTAAATTCAATGGATAACATTCTGCTCTCTCTTCAGTCTGTGCAATCCACCAAAGTCTGTTCTGTGACACCTAACTGGGTCAAATTATTTTCCTAATTGTAAAGGTGCAGCTCCAATTGACTTTAATGATGAAATCTGGGTTTAGATGAAGGAGAAAGCTGCTTGCATTATGCCTAACATCTAATTTAATGAAAAAAGGGTTTTCTTTTCTGTGGTATGCTACAGCTTCAAGCTACTTACAGAAGTAGGTGCAGTCTATGGCTTATCTAGTATGCACCATTGCATGGAAATTGCAAGGAAAGGTCTCACTAGGCTGCTGTGCCTTCTGGGTGAAAGCAGCCAGCAAGCAAAAGGCCCTTTGAAAAACCAGTTATAAAGGGCTAGCTGAGGAGAGGCATCCCAGCACAACAGCCCTCACCTACTGGGGATGGCAGCTACTGCACCCTCTTGTGCAGAAGGCCTGAGCCCAACAGGCTCTACTGACTGGCCTGTCTACTGACTGAACTGTGTGGTCCAGACTCTGTACTTGGGGATGGCTTGTGAAGGAGGACAGGGGCTAGGCTGAAAGCCTGTTTGCATTGTGTGAGTGCAGAACTTGTGTACTGGTCCAGCAAGGAGGTGATTCTGTGGAGCAGCCTGAGGAAAGGGAGAGCTGGTGGTACATGAGAGACTCTCCAGCAGCATTGCCACAGCTCTCCATAGTGAATGTTAGGGAAGCACAACTGTGCTGCTTGGGGAGTGAAACCCAGCTGCAAAGGCAGCACAGGAGCTGGTGCGGGGGGGGTAGCATCATCACCCACTCACACTCAGCCCTCTTCAAAGAGGAGTACTGGCCTTTAAGGTTATACCTTCAGGGAGTGAAGAGCTGGTGCCAGAAATGAGACTTGTTGAGACTACCACTCCACTAGTGGTGTTGCTGCTCATATCATGAATTTATGTGAGTGCTTTTGAGAGACAATCTCACAAATCACATATTTTTCAGGGATCACAAGCACAAGTAGTGCAGGATTTGTATTAACAAAACAGAAAATTAAAGAATATGTTTACATGCTGTAACTTGGAAAATGTTAGCAATCTGTAATGTCTTGGCTATTCCTGTTTTTCTTACACTCAAAGAAAAATATGATTCTGCTGTGTATTCTCTCATTCTGCTGGGGAGTCAGTCATGCACTCAGCTTCCATGAATGCTCTTCAGTGACAAGAGGCTGCTATACCCCTTAGTCTCAATCACTTCCACTTGTATCTCCGTATTAGTCTGAATAAAAAGAAAGTAGCAAATTGAAGAGGTTCACTCCATTGCATAGGAAGAGCAATGCAGGAGAAAGACTTCAAGGTGAAGCTGAACATCTCTTTATTGCATTATTAGAGAGAATAGAGAAGCACCACTTGTCACCGGCTTATGCACTTTCCATTCTGCCATGTTTCTTTGTTTTCAGGTTTCAGAACCAAGTATCTCTCTGAAATTAATTGAGCACATGACTGCTGTTTCTTTTCACCCATACAGCACGATTTTCAGTGTTCTGAATGAAATCACAGAATCCTTAAGGTTGGAAAAGGCCTCTAAGATTTTTGAGTACAATCATTAACCGAACTACTACTGTTTGCCACAAAAACCTCAAGTGCCATATTTACACATTTTTTGGAACGCTTCCAGGGGTGGTGACTCCACACTTCCTTAGACAGCCTGTTCCAATGCTTGATCACCCTTTATATGTGAAGAAATGTTTTCTAATGTCCAATCTAAACCTCCCCTAGCACAATCTGAGGCCATTTTCTCTTGTCCCATCACTTGATATGTGGGAAAAAGAGACCAAGGCCCACCTGGCTACAACTTCCTCCCAAGTAGTTGTAGAGAATGATAAGGTCTCCCCTGAGTCTCCTTTTCTCCAGGCCAAATAATCCCAGCCACTCCTCATGTGCTCTAGAACCTTCACTAGCACTGTTGCCCTTTTCTGGACATACTGCAGCAACTCAATGTATTTCTTGCCCTTTTGCCCCTTTCAGAAAGGTGTACCCCCTCTGTTGCCGGCAGGTTTGGTGTCATGTAAACTGACCTGTTATCAAAACCCAAAAATTCTGCTTAACAAATTAACCCGTAGTAGATAAACATTCATTAACATTCATAGTAAGTAAACTTCCTCCCAGATTTACTTGTGGTGAATAGATCTTGGCTCTAGTCCTTGAAAACCAACACTGAAAGATCAGAGCTGAAGCTGTTGTAAATTATAATTTGTGGTGGCAGTGTCAGTCTAGAAGTCTATCAATGTGAATTATTGTAAATCAGGAAGGAACTTACACAAAATATGGTCCTGCAATAAACATCAGGCTTCCACAACTGAAAAGCACAAATGACATCAAGTTCTTGATTCGATAAAACTTTATTCATGACACATGAGCTTTGCTTTCACAATATGGCCCTGCACTGTTTTGTATTAGGTGCTAGATATGTTAATTTCTTGAGCCATTCAACCCAGTCTTCCTGCAGCTGGAGGAGCTACAGGCAAAGCGAACTTCATAGGAAATTTAGGATATTGATATATGCTGCTATTGTTTTAGCAGGTTTATTTTGACTACACAACACAAAAAACAGTATCTAGAATATATATGGCTAACAAGCTCCAGGAAATTTGGTTATCTAATGTAGCATCTCACTTACTTGCAGCAACTGTAACAGATTCTTCTCCATGTCACAGTAAATCATAAGGATTACATAAATAAGTTGATCTGCAAATGAGAAACACTGGTGAGGATCTACCTGACAACAGACACCCATTGCAAATTAAGTAATTGTTTCAACTACCAACATAGTATAAATATTTTCTTCTTGGGTTGCTTGATTGTGGTTACTTGCAAATGAATTTGTTTATTAGAAAAGATAATAACCAGGAAATATTTGAGCTCAACAAGTTGTGTATACTTCCCTGTTGACTTCGAAATGTGTCTAAACACATACAAATTAAAACAAGTAAGTGGCATCAATGCCTTCATTATTTAATCCACTTCAGTTCATCTTATGAACTGAAGATTAGTTCTTCACATGTTTGTCACGATTAGGTTAGGTTTATGAGTGACTCATAGTAGTTGGATAGGGGAGTATATAACGACAAGGAAAAACCAAGAAGGCTGGTGTCTCTGGCATGCCTCAGGCAGGGATGATATGTGGTAAAGGTGCTAAGAGCACTCCTTTCCTCCAAAGGGGTGGTGATCATTAGCATAGTATTTTTACAGCTCAGATATTCCCAGTAAAGACCCAGAAATACCTGTTCCTCACACAAGGCAAACAGGATTCCAAGAGAGGACTTCACTGATTTTTTTGTTTTTAAATCTGTGAAACAAGCTTTAAAGAGAGGCGGGGGTGAGGGGAATGATTAATGTTGTTTTTGTTGAGATCTCCCAGTAAACTTCGGTGCAAGAAGAAAAAGAAAGGGTGTAACTGAAACACTGAATGATTCACAGATGAAAGTATGTGCTTCTATTCTCTGTCAGCCTAAGGCAGAAGATAACGCTAAGAAAAGTTAGTGAAAGGGCTACTTAGTCTTTACTAGTGCAGATTAAAGGACTTGAAAAGCCTAAGGAAAACGCTATCCTGAAAACGACTTGATTTAATCACTTAAATTTCACAAGTCCTTGGAAGGTACATGCTGTTCAGGAAACACGGAAATAGAGATTATCATGGCAGATTAATATGATGTGGTAGTTCATAAAGGAAAGAGGAAAGGCAATGGATGAGAGGCAGTCTGCTGGAACTAAAGTAAATCTGAGGAATGACAGTAAAGGTTGGTCTACTGAAACTCTGACAGCTCCCAGGAACAGCATCAGGGAAGGTTCTAATACCCAATAATGCTCTCAAAGAAATGTCACATCCCATGCCTCAACTATAGAACAAACACCACCATCATTATTAAGACCTAAATACTTGTGTATCAGGAGACCCAGATTTCTCCAGAGACACTGAGTCAAGATGCAGTGGTGAACAGGGG